>NC_143400.1:61690510-62312343 GCF_052110815.1 Crocodylus siamensis | reverse complement strand
AGTTTTAAAGATAAAATGTAGTTTCTGCAAACTTTGAAATTAAGCTGAACCATAACTTGTCATCATGCCAAAGCGAAATAACTAAGTACCTGCACATGTTTTCATGATC
The DNA here is from genome assembly GCF_052110815.1 of Crocodylus siamensis. NCBI lineage: Eukaryota > Metazoa > Chordata > Crocodylia > Crocodylidae > Crocodylus > Crocodylus siamensis. The sequence continues at coordinate 62,312,234 of NC_143400.1, read as the reverse complement.
ATCTTCAGAGGCCCCATGGTGTACATCAATCCAACTAGAATACCTGCCAGATGCCCAGCAAAAGAAGTCCTAGGAGGAATGGAAATCCTTTGTGAGGTTTTGTATTGCTGCTGATTAGATACATTCTGTACTCTCATTATACCAATGTATATCAATTAGTCACAGTTTGCAGTCTTTGTTCCACATGCTGTCTTTTATTTGGTGCAGAGTTTATTACATTCCAAAGAAAAACATTGTCTACCTTCTTTGAACATCAGAATAAAAAAAAAAAAGTCAGATTTAAAAGGAAACACCTCTAATTTTATGAACAATGAAGAAAGATTATTGTGTTACAAAAACTGGTACGTTTCAAAAAGAAAAAGGAGCTGGATGAGGTAATCATTTAGATTTCATTCAGATTTAGCTAGTTTCTGTTGTACAGAAAGTAGTATAATCGCAGAATAGTTCTTTGGTCACTATTGACATTATTGGGGTTGACTTTAAGCAACAGTTTTACATCACTGAAACTTTACTAAAATTGATGAGGCTATCCCAAACCTAAAACTGGGATAATACAGTGATGAATCAGACTCACTAGTTGGTCACTATAAGCAATGAATTTTGCAAGCTTTGTACGCACGTGTGACTTGGTTACTTATCTGACTTAGTTACTAAACAGATTTTTATGTAATTAAAATTAAAACGTAATTAATTTTCAAGTTTTAGTATTAGGGTTCTAATGAAGCTCCTTCCCATAAATTCTAATTACAGACTGTAAAGCTATAAAATACTGTCTATGTGACCAAACTAATAGACTTCTTCTTCCATTACATCGCAATGGGTTGTTAATTTTATAGGAATAGGTGGCAGTCTTTTCAGGATATATGCCAAAATGACCTTGCTTGGTCAGCAGTGGATGCTAGGACCAGGCCGTCATCACAGTATGGGGAAGCCCCCAGTTGCTGCTGCTTCTTACCACCATCACTTCTCCCTGCCACGAACTAGCTTTCTTTTCTAGAAATGTCAAGGCCTTCTCAGAGACCATGGTTGCAGAACTCAGTTATGTTTGTTGTTTTCCTAGCAACTGTAAAGTAATTTGAAAATCTGATATTCTTCAGGAAAATTGCTATATTAGTATCAAGGTTCTTTTGCAAAAACTTTTAGTTAACTATTATGATTGTTCATATATTTAGACAGTGTTTTTCAACAACAAAGATTTTTTTCTGGAAAGTTCTTCTTGAGTTATGGATCCCAAGTCCTAGTTCATTGCATGTTTGTCTCTACTTAAATAGCTAGAGGGAGAATAAAGACTTCAGCATACTGAGGCCAAGATATCAAAGCTCTTTGTTCTTCAATTAATTTGTTTAACCATCTAGCCAAGTATTTTTCCAACTACTATGAAGACTGAAGTGAGCATTTCACTAAAGAAAGTCTAAATTAAAGATATATTAATGCATTCTATGAAATACATCTTCCTATTCAACACCACCTTTACTAAAACTGATGAATCTACAGGAAAAGTTTGATCATTCTTATGGACTACACAAATCTGGAGAGAGATGGATGGACATCAGTCTTAAATCAGGGAGAAGGCATGACAAGAGAGTACTTTATCACCTAATTCATTAAAAATGCATAAGCTTTTGTAGGCACCAACCAATTTAATCAGGCACTGTGATGGACACGCAGAGAGTACGTATGCTAAACAGAACAGAACGAAGTAATTTAAATAAAAAGGATAGAGAAAGGGGGTAAAGACACTGCTGAGAGAGGTCAATGACAGAATATTCAAGGAAGCTAAAAGTGCTCTACTATAGACTTCCATGCATTTCTGGACTTGATGTCAAATTGGTTTTCATTCATTCTTTCATCTACAGTCTGTATTTCCTTAGCTTATTAATAAGAATGTCATGGGAAACGGTATCACAAGCCTTGCTTAAATCAAGTTATGATCACATCTATTGGTCGACAGAGATGTCAACAGAGCTTGTCACCTTATCACAGAAGAAAATCAAGTTGGTTAAGCATAACTTGCTCTTGGTGAAGCCATGCTGCCTACTCCCCTTTTTCTCTTCCAGATGCTTTGAAATAGATTCCTTAAGGACCTTCTCCATGATCTTTCCAGGTCCTGAGGTCAGACTGACTGGACTGTAATTCCTTAGATCCACCTTCTTTCCTTTTTTTAAAGATGGTCTCTATGGCTGCTTACAGATGTTTAAAAAAAAGGGTACTTTAAACTTGGCACACTCCTGCACCAAGCCCAGCAAGTACATGCCCACAAGAGGCATCACATTACTTGGATCCAGCTCACCCAGCATCTGTATAGATTGGACACTTTAATGGGGCTTTTTTGGTGTCTTTATCTAATAGCTGATTCAATCAGCTTTAGAAAAAAGCACCAAAAAGTCCTGCTGAAGTGTCCAATCTATACAGAAGCTGCGGTGCCAAGTTGAACTAAGTACTGCTTCTCCTAGGAAAATGCATTTTTTGTTTGCTTTTTTTTTTAAATGCCTGTAAGCAACCTTTCTTTGCCCTTTTCCAGTCATCTGGGACATCAGCTGACCTCCTTACTCAAATGGCTCTGAAATTACCTCAACCAATTTCACCCATTTCTACATAAAAGAATTAAATGTTTGATTTTTTTAAATGATTTTGTTTTATAAACATTATATTTTATATAAAATTACTTTTAAAAAGTCCAAATAGAAATTAAACATTTTGATGGTCAAAATGACATCTTGAAAATTTGCATTTTTTTAAAATGCTGTCACAGAATTTTGAAATCAGAATATAAAATTGTAGAATTTAAAAATTATTCAAGAAATGGAATTTAGCGTCTTCTTTACAGCTATACATACAACAACAGCTCACTAAAGCCAAGCTCAAAATACTAGACAAGGTAGGAACAATCAGTTGCACAAATTCAAAATGGATAGTTCTACTGAAGAGTATCTGGAGTTTAAAATGGATCCCAAACTGAAGGGCAGTCAGAGGAAACATGACATCAGGATTTTAAAATCAGATTACTTTGCACTATTATTAGGCTGGAAAAGCCTCAGGTGGTATATTGTATCCAGTTTGGGTACAGTTTAGAAACATGTGAACAGAGTCTGGAGGAAAGCAACAAAACCAATCCTGGGTTTAATATAGTCAAGAGAAGGACACAAGGTTAGGTGTGATAACAGCATTCAAATATGTAAAGGTTACTTCAAAGACAAAGAGTATTCATAGACATGCCCCGGGAGGTGGGGAGAAGGGAAGAGGGATCTTTAATTAGAGTGGTTCTGAGAGTTGCTCTAATTAAAGTGCCCAGAGTATCACATGCATCAGTGTCTCCCCACACTGAAAAACAGTGGTGGGGGCTCTTTAACAAATCTAATTGAACAAGCTTTAGTTAAAGTGCTGCTACCACCATTTTTCAGTGTGGGGACACTGATACACATGATGCTAGAGTCTGCTAGATCAGTGTTTCCCAACCTTTTCCAACTTATGTTAATAAAAATTTTGTGGCACACCTGTTAAGGCATTCCCCATCCTCATACCTATTGTAGCTCATCGCCATGGCAAAATTCTGTGGCACACCTGTTCATTTCTGAGGGCACACTTTCGTGCCACGGCACGCTGGTTGGGAAACACTGTGATAGACCACGGTAATAACCATGCTCCAGCAGACTCAATTAATCAAGTCTGCTCTGACACACTCTAGTTACAGTGCATCAGAGCAGTCTCAATGTACGTGTATAGGTGCCCAAAGGTTCTCCATGATATTAAGATAAACAGCAATGGGCTTCTAATGAAAGCAAAAAGATTTGTTTAAACCACTGGTTCTAAGACTTAATGCATCCCATAGAAAACACTAGGCTTTTAAGTTTTTACATGGTTTTTGACTATGGAAAAATAACAGAGCAGTTTCTCTGTTGCAAAGAACTTAAAAAAAGACCACTACAGGTCTGAATGAAATTTGAAATCTCTGGGTTTACCTTGAGAATCATGTTTGTACATCTCACAGTGCTAATGCTACATAGCATCCCAGGGCACCCTTGAAAAGATCAAGGCAACACAACCATGGCACTGTGGTTGAAAATCACTGGTTTAGACATTAAGAAAATCACATTGTAAAAAAGTTAGGGACTGCTGGTACACCCCACAGTGTTTACCTAGCAGATGATCTAGAAAGATTTTGGAGTCTTCATCAGTGCAGGTTTCACAGTTCAGGTTAAATAAACTTCTGTCAGGAAAGACCCAAGTACAATTGACTGTATACTTTTCAAGTCCTCTTCCAGTCTTATTTTTCTATTAAAAATGTTATTTTTCTATACTGTAGTTACATAATCAGAAAATACTGACAGATATGGTCATTATCACTTGTGAACTGATACTGTATTATTCATAGCCTTCTTTGCCAAAACGTTCAAATTTTTCCTTGACTGCTTACTAAATAAAGAAACCTGAATTCAAACGTGCAAAGACAAAGCTGGTGATTTTAAAGTTACTCCCTGCCTATCAATTGTTGCTGTATCATTACATCTGTCACGGGTCATAAAATAAGCTATTCATAACTAGCTACATTAGAATATCGGATGTTGCATAAATACCTTCCCTACTGCCACCCCAACTAGACAAAACAGTTCACGCAAACAAGAACGTTAAATATTTCAGGAAGTGTCCTGTGTAGAAATCTATAACGATAATAGGCTCATTCTTTCTGTCCAGAGCAATCTGAATGGCTGGCTCGGTAGCCAATCACAATGCTTACTGAAATAACCAGCGTGCTCCTCATAGAGAGAATAAGCGTGTTACTATTATAGATCCAGAGGCAATTCAAGCGAACATGGAGGCAAGTCAGTGCTAGAATGAAGCACCAGGGCCTCACTGAAGGAAAAAAAAAGTAGCAAGGCCCAATCTTTCCCTACCTCCACGCCCAAACCTATCCACCTCTCCCACAGCTTGGGGGGCAGCTGCCAGCAGGCCTGGAGCTGTGGAGGGTCCCAGTGCTTCCCTCCACAGTGGTGGCACCCCCTAGGACAGCCTGGGTGGGGTGCCAGCAGGTGGGTGCTGCCCAGGAAGCACCACCACGGCAAGGAAGCACCAGGGTTCCCTGCAGCTCAGGGACTATATGACCCACCAGCACTCCCCAACTCACTCCCTGCTGCAGGAGATGCAGGCAGGCTCCAGGAGAAAAAGAAATAAAAAAGATTAGGCTTCTTGCTGCTTCCCCACCCACGCCAGCAGAGCCTGCCACGCAAGCTGCCACCAGGTCACGCAGCCCCAGCCCAACCCAACCCAGCCTCTCAGTCATAGGCACAGAGAGGGAGGGGGGGTGGAAACAGAGCCCCACTGCCGTAGTCCCCCATGGCTAAGAGGCTGGGTCTGGCGCATGGGGAAGTCTGAAGCGACTGCCCAGCTATGCTGTGGGGGGAGGGGAAAGCTGGGCTGCAGGGGGACCCCCTGCATGGTGCAGATCCCAGATGGGGAGGCCAGGGCAGAGTACTCTGTTTCTCCCCTGCCCTCCCTCCATTAGTTGAGAGGCTGGGGCTGATGGGAAGTTGGGGCCAAGGTGACTGCAGAGCTGGGTTCCACATGGGAAGCTGGGCAGCAGGGGGAAAAGTTACCAGTGCTGAGGGACCCCTGCACTATACAGACCCTAACTGGGGGCACAGGGGGCAGGGACATGTGCCAGGGTCTCTGTTCCTCCCCTTGCTGGCCCCCCATGCCCCCTGCCAATTGGGCTGAGGAGCTGAGGCTTTGCTGCCTTAGCTGTGACAGTCTAGGGGTGGGGCCAGCCCAGCTTAAGTGGAGTAGAGGAGCACTGTCAGCACGGTGATGGGGGCTCTTTAACAAATCTAATTGAACAAGCTTTAGTTAAAGTGCTCCTACCACCATTTTTCAGTGTGGGGACGCTGATACACAGGTAGTCCACCTGTCTTGTGAAGAAGGGTTAAATGGGTGCCACAAAGCATCTGGGGATACTGGGGGACTGCGACTTAACTTGAGTTGGGAGGGGATATGGAACAGAAGTTAGATAGACCAATCTAAATTAAACTGATTAAATTTGAAGGACCATCAGAACAGAAGACTTACTGAGTTCAGTGAAATTATAACAATTTTGCCATTAAAACTATAATTGAAAAAGTAGTAACTTCCCCCCCGACATATAGGCCTCTGCCTACAAAGCTGATATTAGCCATATATAATTTGTGACGCATAACATACAGGCGACCCTTGCTATTCATGGGGGCTACATCCTGATATCCCCCGTGAATTATGAAATCCACGAATAAGGCACTGTGTTCATGAGCACCACCTGCATTTATGAATACAGTGCCTCCGGTGGCCTGGAACGGGAAGGGGCATGGTTGTGCTGGTGATGGTGGGAGCCCAGCAGTGGCATTGGGAGTGCGGCGGCAGCGACGGGAGCCTGGCACTGGCAAGGGCAGAGCTTCTGAGGAGCTCCTTTAAGTGTATTTAAGAAGTGCGTTTGGCATTTGCAAACATTTGAAACCATGAATGCTGAACTCGCGAATAGTAAGGGTTTCCTGCACAAAATTATCTTTCTTGTGACCAATAAATTGCACAAATTGCAGTTGTGTAGGTTACAAGGATTTTTAAAGTATTTAAAGGGAGATATATATTTAAACCACTAGTTTACATAGCAAATTGGATTTCCATTGAACAAGTTTACATCACAAAATAAAATGACTCTTCTACATACAAATGACAACAGCTTCCTAGTTGAAATAAATGCAGTATCCCCTCCATTCTGTCCTTGAGAAAATGTATGCATTCTCCCTCAACAGATATGGCTGTTTGTGCAGAATTTTTCTAGAGCAGTGGCACCCAATATTTTTGCCCTATGGCTGGATAAGCTGTGCAGGTTAGTTTACAGGCCATATCTGGTCCATGGGCCTGATGCTACCTTGTTGGGTTGGCCTAACCAGGCCCAATGCCACCATATAGAACTTGGAACTTTGGCAGTGGGGAGCAGTGGCAGTGCTCATTCCCAAACTACTGTGGAATCCTGGAAGCTGGATGACATGGCTCCACAGGCCAGAAATTGACCATTTCTGCTTTGGAGTTTCTCAACCTTTTTAGACTCTAGGCACCCCTTCGTAAATTCAAAACTCCCCTTGGAAAATGCCAGCTCTTAGTTTGACTGATTTTTGGAGTGTAAAAAGATAATAAAATAATCACTCTGACCACAAGAGATCAGAATATAGGGATTCCTAGGTTTATCTCTGGGTTCATCTTGCAGGTCATGTTTGCACACCTGACGCTGCTAACTTTGCCTGGCATCCCATGGTTCCCTTGACAGGATTTCAAGGCACTCTAGCTGACAGTCACTATTCTGGAATTTTTTTAATAGAGTGTTTAAAAGGGTGAGTTTATGGGGGGAGGGGGATAATTAACAGTAGCTCCATCATATTTCTGAATAAAAAGTATGATTTAAAGAAAAAATATGAGAGTTTCCCACATGTAAGAACAGACAAAGAGTGGGTTCTGTACTTCAGAGGTGCATAGGATGGACACCTTTTAAAGTCTGATTCTCTTTAATGGGAAACAAAACCTAACAATATAAGCATTAAACATCCGATTTCTAAAGTAGAATTTAATTTTAAAAGTTGTATCCTCTGCATGGAAACATATTTTTAAATTAATTTTATGTGTTTGCATAATAAAAAGGCATAGGATTTATAAATGTTGTATGACTGTTTCAAGTGGGCCAGTTGTGCATGTGGGCTCTATAATGTATAAATAAGCCTCTAAATAAGTGGAATTTTTAAATTACACATGTATATGAGTAAAAAAACCTCTTGGATGGTTTTCTACATGGTCTCATAAATATTACAAGAGCATAACTATATTATTAAAACAACGTATTAAATGTATTAAGCTATATTTGCACGTAGGATTATTTCTTGAAAGGCGCAATCTCATTACATTTCCTTCAGACAGCAAAATTCATTACACAAAAAAGTTCACTTTTTTCAGAAACAACATGAAAAGTGGCCTGAACTAAATATGCATTTTAAATACACATACATGAAAGTCCTATTATCCATTATATTGAAGAGGAAACCTATGGTTTATATAAAAGTGTTTTATTCGATTTGTATTAACCTTTTAAAACAAAAACTTTAGCAGCACTTAAGACCAGGTCAGCACTTCAGCGAAAGGTTTTTTCTTCTTATAGGTTTAAAGCTCTTCCTTACTTTGCAAAATTTTTGTACCAAAGCAGTTTTTAACATATTTCTTAAAGTTTTTTCAAGTGTAAAGATTACATTTTTATAACCATTTATAATATTTTTCCTAATGGGACAATCTTTACATTCTAAATAATTTGCACTAAAACAATGTGCTGAACACTTTCAGCAGCATAAGTAGGATCTGCCCCTGCAACATTACCATTATTTTACACTTTCATAGATTTGAACAGTAAGTCACCATTTTCCAAGCTCCCTCTTAAAAATGAATAAACTATACTGTCCTAGTGCTGATTTTCTTGATCATTTGCCTTATTATAGATTTATACTTGCAGTTATTTTAGTAGTAGGCTGTTAAAAATTGAATTTTTATTGAAAAACAATGTTTCCTGCCTACCAGCTTATACTGAAGCTATTCAGAGAGTACCGTTGAAGAAATGGCAAAAATCCAGCTGCCTTCATGGTATATGATCATGCACAAGTTTTAAAGAACACTGCCATGGATTTTAGCCTACTGACAATGTACAAATATACTTTTAGGCATAGGGCAAACAAGTCAAACAGAAAGAAAAAGGCTTTCACAATATTCCTTGGTTTTTCCTTCTTATTTGGATTTTGTTTCCATAACTTAGTTTGTGGCCATCTCTGCTTGATAATTCGCTCCCGTGCTGCCTTTGCCTGGGCAGCTGGTCTTGCTTGCCAAGGAACCTCGTGTAGACCCCAGAGGGTTCTTCGATTAGCTTTGGGGTGTCCCCCAAACTCATCTGCCATGACTTAGGATGGTCCTTCAGTGAAGGGGGTCCCCTTTGAGGATGCCTCCAGAGTTGTCATGTGTCCTGGTGGATGTCCACGGGGCTCCAACCTCCCCTACGCCACAGCCATATGCCACCCTTCGAAAAAAGAGGCTCAGGACCTTTTGCGGCTAGCTCCTGTTGATGTCTTCACCAGTTCCTACATGTCTCCTCTCGCCGATGGGCGCCTTGGGCTCTGGCCAGACCCAGAAGGTCTGGTGACACTCTGCCTTCGGGGTTGTCCCTTTTGATGCCCTGCGCATTCTACAACAGATGCTGTCAGTTGTTGCCATGTTTGCATGTGGTCTCTCATCTTCAAATGGGGTCTCTAATTCCCCAAACCTGGTATGGTGTGCTAGGCTAACCTGCTCTAGGCAGGGAACCAAAACAGATTAGACCAAGAAAAAAAAGACACAAATGGAACTCACCACCAGAAAACCCCACACCACAGGAATAACCCAAAGTGAAAGGAAAAGGAACAAAGACTACGAGAAAAACAAGATAAAGAGAAGAAGAGAGAAGAGGAGCAACCATGGGGCTGAGAGTCCCATGCTCCCCTCGCCCCCAATGCCTCTAGACTAGCGCATCCCCTGGGTCGGGACCCACGCCTTCACCCCAGCCAGGGTCTCTCTCGTCTCCCCCAGGATCCACCTCTGCCCTGGGGTTGCAGCACCCACCGCCTCCGGCAGTAGCTCCCTTGACGGCTCTTGCCGCTGCCGGCCTAACTGCCAGCTCCTCCGATCCCTGCCGGTCTTCCCTGATGTGAGGATCTCCCACAGCTGCTGCTGCTGCCGCCACCACTGCTGGCCTCACTGCCAGCCCCTTTGATCCACACTAGTCTTCCCCAGTGCAAGGATCTCCTGCAGCTGGATGTGCTCCACTCAGCAGTCCCCTGCCGCTCCCCGGCACTCGGCGTCCCTCTTCCTATGCTCCTGGGGCTGGTTTTTATCTTTGCTGGGTAATGCCTCTTCGTGACATCACCCAGCTCCAGCTGGAGATGGGCGCAGCTGATAAACCACTCGGGCGGTTTTCTCTAGCACACCTCCTCGCTTCTCCGGAGCCCTGCAACAGGTAGGTTTTTTCTTCTTTTACTTTCATCTGCGGTCTGCCTATAGATGGGGATTCCCCCTTGCCCTATCCTACGTCCCTGGGATTCATTCCCATATAGTCCAGATATGATACTTTTTATTATTTCCATAAAATTGTTCCGGTTAAGATTTTTAATTACATAATGGCTTTAAAAATAACATTTTGACCTCTCTTACAAAAAGTTTCTGCAAAGAGTATTCTTATACTATTTATGAAACCTAAGAAATTTACTCAAATGGATATTTACATAGTTCTGTAAAAGAGCAATTTAAGAGTGTTGCAAGATTCCCCTCTGTGAGGAGGTAATGCTCTCCTCCCTCATCCAAGAACCTGCAACTGCCCCAGTTCCTCCTGTGGGTGCTCCTTTGGGGACCGCTGTTGCTTCTTTCTCCAAACCCCAGGGGGGGAAGGCAGCTATGCTGCTGACCCCAATCCCCTATCCTTATCTCCAGCCTCCCCTGCCCCCGCATACACACGCTCCCAGCAGCACACTCTGCTGTGAGTGGGCAGGCAGGAGGACATGGCCAGAGCTGCACTTGGCAGCCCAGCTTGTGCTCTCTACTTCTCTCACACTCCCAGGGGACAGGAGGCAAGGGGTCACTGACATGTGAAACCCATTAGAAATAGCTTCAGCAGTGGGGACTGCCCTTGCCTCCTGAGGTTCAGATTACAGGTTGGAAAGGGGAAGGGAGCGGAAAGAGCAGGGCACAGCAGAATGAGGTCCTGCTCTTGGATCAGTGATTTTCAACATTTTTAGTCTCAAGGCCTACTCCATATCTTTTCTGAATTTAGCTCCGTCTCAGGGTTGTTGGCTATCGCTGTGTTAGTCTAAGTACATATGCAGACAAGGCTCCTTGGGTAAATGAAATATCTTTTATTAGACCAAATAAATAGTTGGAAAAATTGTTCTTTGCAAGCTTTTGGGTATAAACACCCTTTTTCAGGGATAGGAAGAGTCTGCTGATGTTTGTACGCTTTCCTGGGTGGATTAAAAGTGTAAGCCAATATGCAAAATGCAGGTTAATGAAAAAGCAAATGCCGAGCAGGGAAGATCAGCGTGGATGGGAGATGATAGGCACGAGATAGATAAATGTGGGAAGAGAAGGGGAGAATGTTGACCTGATGATAGAAGGTAGCTGGTAAAATGTAGCGAGGTTACCAGGGGTTATCAGATGGCAGGCAGATTATAAAGTGCTAAAAATCCTCAGTGATTTTCAACTGGGGTGCCACAACATTCAAAAAAGTTATGTTGGGGTTTTTTTGTTTTGTTTTGTTTTCACAATACTTCTCAGAAGTGGTGTGATTTCCTCTAACAGGAGAATGGAATATGTTATATGTTTTGCAAAACATATTATGTACATACACCTTTTTAGGTGCAAGACTGAAGTATGTTTGAGGATAAGAAATCATGTATTGATAGTAACAACATAATAATCTACAGCCTTTCTGCTACTAGTTAGCCCAATATAATAGACTTAATAATAATTTTCTTCCACAGTACAGACAGCTGCATTTTGCATAATATGAACCGAATTCATATGAACCAAGTTCTGAATAGAAAAAGGAAAAAACAGTTCTGTGGACTATTTTAGATCCATGATTTTTACATATACATCACTGAACATTATACAAAGGAGAAAGTCAGTTCACACTTGTAAAGGAATATTTAAAATAATGTCTCATTTAAATAAGAATCATTTAGTAAACATATCCCCAGAGACCCTATTTACCTCATTATTATGAAGTGAATATTATTTGTACAACATGCGTCTATGTAGCATTTCCTGATGACTTCCTTCAAAAGGCTGAAGAGCTTATTATTAAACATACACATTCTAAATAGAAATAATTGCATTTCCTCACTTCATTATGTAGTTTTAATGAAAATAATTAAGAATATTACAGGAAAGCAAATGAAATCTAAATGATTTATTCATGTTTTTAGAGATTTAGCCTAATGCACAAAACTTTCTATATAATGTTCTATTAGTAATGTTCCAGGATCTTTATTTTTTAATTAGAATTTCTGATTAATACTAAATGATCCTAAATGATTTCATTTCTAGCATTTATAATTCTAGCCACCTGAAATATCCAATGACAGTAATAGAACAAGAAGGCTTGCACCTGTCACTGAGTTACCACTCTCCCTCAAACAGTCTTCAGCAGCAGAAAGAAAAATGTAGGAGTTATTACTAATGTACACAATTATATCACAAAAGCCAGTGACTGAAATCAAGTCTGCCCTTAGTTCAAACTATCATTACAGTCTTTTGGGTCAGTTTCTTTTTTTATTTATTTCAATTGTTTACCCTTTGTCTAGTCAAAACCTATATTTGGTAAAGCACATGGGTAAAAACAGTAAGCAAAGGCAGAATTAGCAAATTGACATAATGTGAAAGCCCATCACTTCCTTTAGGTAAAGCAATTAATTTCTCACAACAATAGGATCTAGTTCAACTATTTTACACACAAGATTCATTTACCCATAACTTGTACAGCCAATTATACAAGACAATTTATGTCCTTCATTGCTAAATTAAAATTTGCTTGGGAAGTAGGCCATGTAGCTACTTTAACAGTGCTGAACAAACTATTCAAGTGCAAATGAGATAAAATTAAATAATCACACAAGAAAGAATCAACTGTTGATTTTCAGCAGCACTGCACAGAAAAACACAATTGTTTGTTTCTATCATCATCAAATAAACTTTCCCATATCTGGTTATTTTGTAATAAATTTGGAATGTCCTATAAAAAAAAGTTGCCAACCCAGTCTGGCAAAGAGCATAGGCCAGGAAACTGGTTCTCACTGTTTAACATCACTTTTCTGGACTCTTACGAACAACATTTTTTGCTTGCTTAACTGAATGTTAGCAGGTCAGGGGACACCAAGAAACTAGACATTCCACAAGGCATACTATATGTCTCTTAAAACTTCTGAGTAAATATTCCTAAAGCAAAAGAAAATCCAGTGCTTCCCTGATTCCTTAGTACTAACAAGCACAAACAAATAAAACCAAAAACCTTAAGCAGTAAATTAAATCAAATTTTCTAAGAATCACTGACGCATTTGAGAAAAACGATTGAAGCCTCAAACCTGACAGCTATATCCTTGTGAGGATGGATTCCTATCACGTGTCAGCACACAATTCAACAACAGTCAATAAAGCTTTGCACATGCAAAAGGAATCCACCTAGGTGCAGGAACAGACTTGAAAAATAATCTTGTATATTTTCATACTGACAATCAAGTCTCAGAGACCCACATTAAACTTACACCGATTAACTTAAAACCAGAGCCCTTAGGAAACCAGAGATACTTCTGACTTTAAAGACTGCATCTCTAATGCTATGTTAGTGACTGGGAGCTGTTCTCTCAGTAGATCTGGGGTCAAACTGGAGACTGAAAAAATCAAGACGTTTATTCTGAGACTGACCAAAAAACCCAGCAATTTCTGAAAATCTTGACCTGTGTGTTATTACAGTTAAATCAATGGACATATGTGTCATAGGTGGGACAGAAAAAAGGTTAAATTTAAAACTGAAAACCAAAGCAAAACCAAGCCAAACCTAAAGAGCCTGGTGGCCATAGAAGTAGGAGATTAAAATCTTACATTAAAACTCAGACAGGCAAAGACATCAGCCATTAACATTTCTCTGTATGTTTTACTGAAAAGCTGACATTGACATATCTTCTCTTATTAGATTTAAGTTCTGTAGGGCAAGAATTGTATCTTACGTTTATACAACTCTTCAGCACAATTTCTTATTAGTTCTGTAGTGGCAACCAGGAACATGACAGGCGTCATTCAATAGCTGCTGCAGCACTGTATAAACTGACAATCATAACAGTAAACATTAAATAACTAAATACTACAGCAAAACATTAGGAAGCTCTAATTTAGACAGTGAAAACCAATAAGCAGGAAAAAATTCTCACATACATAGCTGGCTGATTATAGTGAAGCAAAGCACACCTTATATATAGCCTCTACACTTCTCTAATGACTTCTATGTAGGAACAGCAGTACTCAAAAAAGTTTTACTAAAACTGCACAAATACTGCACAAATAAACATTATGCTGTAAGGGAGCAGTGCAAACAGGCATCTCTAATGACAGGTCAGAGATGACAACAGAGTAGCTTCTCACTAATAAACTATGCTGAATGAACTACTACCTCCCATTTGCAGGATAATTTACAAGTCAGTTCTTTATATCTGCCTACAACCAATATAAGAAAAGCAGATTTACATTGCTGTTACCAATTTCACTGGCATAACATTACTGAAGAGACCAAGTAGTACTGCAGGCAAGGTATAGGCCAGGAAAGATTTATTCAAAGTAGCAGAAGTGTTTGGCAAGCAAGAGTAGATCAGGTTCAGTGATTTAGCAGTTCTCAGAGTTGAAGTGCTATAAAATGTAATCTGAAAGAGGGTGAAAGTCTTTTAGCATCAGCAAGTTAGGTCATAAGTCAATGACCATCAACAAGGCAAAACTATAAGACAGTCTCATTAGTAAAGAAGCATTTAACTACAAGCTGTGGCAGAAGGCCACCTCTGTTTCTCCCCCCAAAAACTCTGCTTTGTGATAATTTGGTTAGGATGGGACCAGCAGAGGATACACACCTTACCCCATCCCTTTAGGTAACCTGAGCTGGATATATTCCTGAGGGAGGGGGGAAACCTGCTCCCTCTGCCTACGTGACTGGCATCGCATACCTGGGTGAGGGGTTTGGGCTCCCTGGGGAGCTAGAGACTGTCAGTCTGCCAAGCTACTAGTGATGCATTTCAAATTGGTTTGCTGACAGCCAACAGGTGATGGCCTCCTTTGGACCAGGTAAATGAGGTCATAAGGGCTATATAAAAGTTAAGGACTGCCCAGGAGGAAGGGGCAGCAGCCATGAGGAAGACTCAGAGAGAGAGAAGAGCTGGACCATCTGAAACTTGCTCTCTCTCAAAACTCATGATCAAGGGACTGCCTGCCTCCAGAGGGAATCTCCACCTGCCTCTGGATGATACTTGTGAGTAAGCTACCTGAGATCTAACTAGATATATACCTTGCAGGAACTCAGATGTGTGATCAAAGGCTACCCAGCCATGCAAGTTTGCCCCTTGTAACCAATAAAGTTTTCCTTTGTACCTAGTGTGGGAGACATATTGGGAGTGGGTCTAAATTATGCCTTGGGGTCCCCTTGGTTTGGCTGACTAAGGGAGACCACTACTTGTGTTTCCAACTGAGAGAAGCACCCCCAAGTGCTTGAAGTGAGTCAAGTACACTCGAGGGCTACTAGGCCTGTGTTTCCCAGGCTAGTGGGTGTGCTCCAGGAAGGGGGTCAGCCAGACGTGAGGTGCCCCCAGGGAGGCACTCAGAGCTTGGAAGGTGGTTGGGTGCAGTGATGTGGGTGGCTCAACACAGGAGTGCTCCCTACTGGCCCACCAAACAAGCAGTATCACCCATGTGATTTCCTGAATGGAAGTAGTTAATGGGTTTTTTTATCCTGACTATGGGAGAATCTCATAAAATAATCCTTTTAACATTAGAGTTGGGCAAAAATTTGCATTTACAACCAAGATTACACAAAACGCTTTCCAAGTTTCACAAAAAAATTCAAATCAGGTTCAACAAAACATTCTGCAATATTTGCAAAGTTAAGGTGAGTTTTAGCAGCCCTGGAAAGATTATTATTATTTTTTTTTTTTTTATAAAAAGCATGGGAAACTGCATTTCTTTTGGGATTTTTGGTTTCTTTGTGGCCTTGAACTCACATGAAACAAAACCAAAGAAAAAGCTCACATAAGCCTCTAAGATGTGAAACTATGAAGGGTTTTTTTTGTTTGTTTCGTTTTTTCACAATTCTGTTAAGTTCCACCAATTTACACAACTGACTCACTCACTATAAAACACTTTGAAATAGGTAATACAGTAACAGAATACTGTAAACAAAAAATTCAGCTGGCTGTGCTGGAGAGGCAAAAATTCAGGAGCTAAATGAGGATCTTGTTTTGAATTATTCAAAACTGAGAAATGTTCCTCATGTCTTCCATTGTTTTGTTACAGGAGCTCTAAAAAGAATTAGCTATTACTAAAAAGAGGCAGAATTGGCTTACGATGATAATGATAAAAATCGCTTAATTAGAAACTGGTAGTTATGGGGAGAAGTGATTTTGTACACAAGTTAATGATTAATTAAGGTAGAAAGCCTTGAACTTTTCAACATAAGCTACGTACAGAAGAAAAGCCATTAGCACAACCACTGATTCTACTCATTTTAAGTAAATTAATTTCAATATCAATTATTGACACTTTGCCTTAAATAGATATGCCATATTCCTTGAATGATTCTCGTGAGATAAATTTTCCCCTCATGATTCTCCTACCTTCATTGCTCACATAATTTTGGAAAACTGACTAGAATGCTCTGTCTCTCACCTAACGTTTTTCCTCTACCAGTCTGCTAAAGGTCCGAGTTTATTACAGAGATGGCAGTTTCTCTTCTTGACAAGAACAGCTCGAGTGCCCATATAGCTTTGTTTGATAGATAGTTTTGTATATCTTATCTTTGTTCTGAAAAAGGAATGTGGCTTATGGAAATTAGAAGTAAGATAACCATAATGGCTTTGGGGCAGAACAACTTAGCTTTTCAGTATGCATGGCTCACTGCAAAAGTCCAGAAATTAAAACAAACAAACAAACAAAAAAAACCTTTCAGGATTCTTTATGAAGACTTATATTCTCCCCATCCTCTTCCTCTCCCCCTCCCACATATATATATACATATTTTTTTAAATCAAACCCAACTTCTGGCAAGTTTTCCAGAAATTGAGAAAAATTAAAATTAGCATTTTAGTTTGAACACCACAAAAAAGCATGTTGATATGAAAACTACATTCCTTCTGACCTCTCAGAGTGTGCTGCCAACCTTTCACAGCACAGTCTGAATGTCAGCTTTGGACAAATTACTATACCTGGATTCCCAGGTGACACTATGAAGCAATGTCTTTTTTGTGCATGGGAGGCAAAGTCTGAGTTCAGGCCTGTGATGTGGGTCTCACCCCAAGTGATCAGAGTTTTCATAGCCTCAAAATTAGATTGTTGCAGTGTAATCTGCAGATGAACCACCATTTAATCAGACACTGAGGCTTTACTGCCATAGGATGTATGAAGTGTAAACACAAACACATAAAGGCAAAGTTGAGATTAATACTTGTTATCTGTTTATCTGAAGATGAACATCAAGATGGTGGTTACCTCTGATAGCCTTTTATATGATTATCTGGGAAGTCGTTCTGCTTTCTCTAGGCTACCACAGGGATCAAGAGCTGTTAAATCAGGGGGGCAGCATATGGCCTGTGGGCTACATCCAACCCACCAAGCCCACAGTGCGTCCCTCAGCCCTGCCTGGCTCAGGCACGGGGGGTAGCCCATACCGTGGCACCTGAGGCCTGTCCCACCATCCTGGGCCATGCAGCAGGGCTAGGGCAACACAGTGACCAGACTCTGCTTTCCAACAGCCCTGGCAGCAGTGGTTTCTGCTGGTTGCTGCTACCAGTTGTCACTGCTGCCAAACCCAGCCCTGCTGCCCAGGGCTGGCCCATCTTTCCTGCGCCCATTGCCGGGGCACCAGACAGAACAAGTAGATGGTGTCTCCATGGACACTAACCTGGGACCCCCATGGGTGGGTCGTGCTCCGCTGGGCAGGTGGGATGGGGCCATGGTGGTGCGGAGAGTAGCATCTAGGAGTGCAACAGGTAGGCAGGGCCAGAATCTCAGGGCAGTGACAGTGCCGGGCCATGCTGGAAGTGGATGGCAGATCTGCTCTGAGCCCCAACTCCATGCTGTCACCACCATACAATCCTGGCCGCAGATGCCATTCCCCACCTGCCTTACTTCCATATGCCACTCCCTGCTCTCAGATGCCGCTTCCTACCTGCCTGTAGCCCCATCACATCTGCCCAGCTGAATGCACCACACCCATAGGGGTTCTGGACCAGTCTCCAGGGAGACCCCACCCACCCACTCGGTCTAGCACCTGGTCTAATAACATATCACTTAGAGAGTTTTGGTGAGCTGTTGCAGGCTGGAAGGGAAGGGGAAGAAGGGGGAGGGCTGACATGGGCTCTTGTGGGGGGCCTGGCCTGCAACACTCTACCAGAACTCCCTAAGTGACCCTCCAGTCCAAATAATTGCCCACCCCTGAGTTCACTTGTTCTTGATTTTGGATTTTAGACTTGAACTTTTAACAGCCAGTGACAACCTTTTAATAGAAACCTCTCTCTCTGTACCTGCTCTCTCTTAAAATTTCTCAGATTTTCTACATTGGCTAACATTTCAGTGAAAACTTCAGAGTTACAGTACTGTTCCAGTTTACCACAGAACCCTTTTTCTCCCTCAATAGGAATTATAAAAAAAAAAAAAAAAAAAAAAATCAGTCCAGTTATCTACAAGGTTGACTTACAATCAGAATAATAGGGTAGTACTGTAAGGAGTAAATGACTGCATGGCACCCTTAAGGCCAGCCAGCATTGGGTCATCTGCTCTACTGCTACCATGACAGAGGAGATGACTTTTGTGGTACCATTAGGTAGTCACCATCACTCTGCAAACAGTGGGGATCTCCTTGATTGGTTTCACTGGAGTGGAAGGTAAGCATTAATCCTCCATCATGAGGGTCAGGGCTCAAAAGCCTTAAAAAGCCTACCTTAGGTTGAAGCTTCCAAACACTTGCTACCCCTAAAGAGAACAAAAAGCTGAGAAGCCATAGGTTTGAGGCAGTTCATGTGGCAAGGTCACTGCAGAAGTCAAAGAGCCAGGAAACAGCCCACATGGCAAACTGGCAGAAGTTGACCTGATTTCCTGCAGGAACCTTGCCTGCGTTTCACTGAAAGTTGGTCAAAACTAATAATGAAACTTTTCGGATTAAATTAATTAGCATTTTTCAACAAAACAAAATTATATTGTCAGAATTTCCATACAACTACCCATTTTGTCCTCACACATTACTTAAAAATTAGGAGAAATTGAATTTTGAACCTCTAAAACCAGGGTGTTGTGAATCCCAGGTTTTAGCTCTGTCAGTGAAGTTTGTATCTAGAACTGCAACTCAAAACAGACTATATCTTTGTTGTAGTTTTTAATTTGTATTCAGTGGAAAAAGAAACATTTCTTAAAACTGACCCTGAAAACGTAGAATTGACTTAAATGCAGCACCAATTTAAAATGTAAATAATATGGTATAACCCTGGCAGTCTTTTGAGAATGAAGTCCAGCAGTCAATGTGGTGGTTTGTTAACTGAACCAAAAAAGCACATATAATAGCTTGACTGAGATATTGCGAAGGAGCTGGGATTGAGAGAGAACAGTTTTAAGGGGTAACAAAAGGATACTGTTTTCTCCTACAAGGGCCAGTTATAGCTCAGTTTTTCATTCAAGACGTGGGAAAGAGGTGTGGCGTCCCTAGTCCTTCCCAGTATCCTTAGTTAGCCTCTACCAACATACTTGGTGAGAATCCCCACACACGGTGCCAATTTTTCCTATTTGAAAAATATCAAACTGTGGGGTGCTGCATGGAAAGACAAATTGCTGCCTTCAGTCCTGCTATATTTTGGATACTAGCCAACCAGACAGAATCAACACCTTGACAGAATGTTTACACCCAAAATCACTTTTATGAACTGTGAAGGATTTAACACATACCCTGGGGAACACAAATGAATTGCCACAAGCTCCAGCCAACAAGCATATTTACTGGATACAGGAATTCCCATGACATTGCTGACCCTTCCTGGATTATAATGGTTGTTCAGAACTTTCAAAGCAAATAGTACTCCTGAAAAGAATAAAACAAAATAATCACATCAAGAGTGAAATACCTGCAGCTCTGAAAGTGTTAAAAATTGAAGGAACTGAAAAACATAAAAAGAAGAGACTCATTTACAGTATGGTTACATTTAATATCATGCTATTTCTCCACAAAATTTCAAGCCTACATTTTTACTTCAAATATAGAAGATGCAGAATTTTATAATTGTAACATTTTTCCTCCAACAATGAAATCTTTTCAGTGTAGACTAAAATTTATATTTTAGTCTAGTATATCCTATCTTAAGTAATTTATAACATACCTGTTCACAATATGTATTTAATATTCAGAACAGCACAACAAATGAATAATGGAGCTAGCAATACTAGTGATCTAAGTTACTGACCTACCAATAAAACCCCTAGCACTTTGTACACATGCTTGTGCTGCTGCACCAGGCACTTTTAAAAGTGGAGGTGTTTTTGTTCTAAAGTGCACCACCACTATTTTCTGAAGGCTGATGTGCAGTTTACCACTTGTACAATTGCATGCAACACAGCACAGTGCACGTCAGCTTGCGCAGAGCAAACTTGATTAATTGAGCATGTGTACTCGATTAATCGAGTCTCTTCCAACCCACTGGATATCCACCACATCACGGGACAACAAGGTATTTGCATAAATGCCCCTAAGGCTTGAAAACAGAGGTGAATGAGTTTCGTGGAACTCAACAGAAGACTCAGGAATTCTGAATTCTTCAAGACTTGTATTACATATAATTTCAGGATCTCCAAGTTCCAGAAATAACTGCTAAGAGAAGCCATCCCGCAGCGATGAGTTAGAATTCTTTAGTCTTTACAATAGAATAAAAGATAAAGACGTACCACTTCACGTAATTTAGTTCAACTTTCACCAATAACAGTAATTCTGTTACTGCAAAAATAATGAGAACCCAAAACATTGTAACGGAAAGAAACAGAGTTAACTGGACTTGCTCAGCCCCTTCCTTCTTTCAGGTGAAAGCATGTGGACATCTAGGGAATAGGTGTGCCCTCAGCCACCACTGGCCCATGGAGTCTGACATAAGTGCATGGGGCACACACATACCACACGGATACCCAAAGTAGTTGAAGTATATGTACTTTTTTAACCACCATTAGAAAAAAAATAAAAAATAGTTCCACTTTTCATATTCCAAAACCACGGTGTTCAACCTACAGCTTGCAAGCCTGATCTAGCCCCCAGCATAACTGGATCTGGCTCACAGTATGAGGCACCAGTAGCAATCAACTCAGCCTGACATGTCCCCTTCCCTGCCCTGTACCATACCACTGATCCTCCCCACAGGCCAAAGCTAAGTTCCCTTTCTCTCTACCTTCCCATCCCTACCTCTGACACTGGCTGCCACCTTCCTCCCCACTTCCCCACTACTGGACAGGTGTAGTGACCTGTGGTACAGCTGGGTTGCAAGCATTCAGCCCCTTGCTCTAAAAGGTTGAGCTCCACTACTCTAAAAGATACTATGGAACACATGTACCAGATACTAAGTTAACCTGCACTAATCAGATGCCTTACCTGAAAAACCTACAGCACAGTTCAAGTTGTACGATGGGTCATTCATAAATTCTCCAAGTGCAAATTCCAACACCATATACACAACTCCAATTAATACTGAAAATGTTGAAATGATATATGCAAACCATATGCTTCCAAGCTTTCGTTCCAACATTATCCCCTTCCAGAGCATGGAGACCATGTTAAAATATAAATGCCAATCATCTGCATGGTGTATTGGCGCAAGCAACAAACGCTGCCAGTCTTTTTGGTAATAACCCTCTTCTACACTGATACATGCTTTTATCAATGGCTTCAAAGGATTCAAAAAGAGAAAAATGTTCAATACTAGGGTCCCAAGTGTTACAGGTGGAATGTTAGTGAGCCCAATTTGAAAGATTTGAGAGAGTAGCATAATTAATCCCATATTTAATCCTCTCTGTCGTCGTTGCATAATTGCTTTTTATTCAGAAAAAATTAGGATTGTTTTAATTTCTAGTCTCTGGATTCCAACTGACACACAAGTTCAGTGTATTCTGAAAGAAAAAAAAAACAAATTTATATTAATTCCTATAGTTACTTACCAATTACAAGCAAATATGAAAATGGTGATTGAAACAACTTGTCAGATGTATATGGAATATTTGCAAAATCTGCAGAATTTATTCAGTTATATTTCTTAAATCCATCACAGTAAAGCCAAAAAAGTATGCCATCAAAAAAGATTTAAACAAACAAATTTATCATAAATACAAGATAAAATTCTGCATCCCTGTGAAAGGCCTAAATAAAATTACTTTGCACAAGTTATTTATACAGACACTGCAAGAAGAAAAAAGGGCTTGTAATTTGTACTGCTCCCTCTAATCAAGGCTTTGTTGCTCTACAAGATTAATGGATTTGATACCCATGTCTCTCACCAATTGGCTCTGGGAGAAGAGTGCATGGAGCAGTGCAGCCTCCTACCTGCTTCTCACTCCAAAGTCCCCAGTTTGCAGTGTCAAAAGGAGGCTTTACCGTACTGCTCCAGTCCCCCTGGGAACTGAAGGACTGGAACAACCCATGCTATCTTCAAACCAATATCATTCTGGTCTATGAAGATGCAAAAAGCAGAAGAGAGGAAGAAGTTGCAGACTGAATATCTGTACTGCTCCCTCTCCCAAAATCAGTTCTAACAGTGGAGGTTTTTCAGCTAGGATTGAACATTTGTACATAGCCTAAATAAAGTTGAGTGTTGTTCCAGTCCCCTTAGCTCCCAAAATTCAGGAGAAATAGAGTAGTTAAAACTGTTTCTTTTCCCCACACCTGCAGGTAAGAGTTTTATGTTGCAACTGTAAGAAAAGCAATATAATTTTTCTTATACTGATTAACCATCAGAGCCAGGAATGGAGACTGAAGCTGTCAAACTCTATTTTAACTTAAACTAACTGAAATAACTGCCATATTTACCAAAGTTCTTGTCTCAATATAAATTCTTTTTCCATTGTTTTAGAAAATAAATATGATGCAATAAGGTTGCTTATTTGGGGTTCGTTTAAACCGGTTCCCAACTGACTCAGATCTAAGCAACTCTAAGCTTGAACTCAGAATTGCACTAGGATCAGGGATGGCGCTAGGGGGAAACCTGGGGGGAATATAGCCACCCCAAAATTTACCTTAGCCCCTCCTAGGCAACCCTCCCAGCGCCACTGCCTTCTCTGCCTACCCCACGCAGCTAAGCCTGCTAAGGTGCCATGCTCCTGGCAGGAGTGGCACCAGCCTCTTCCCAGTGGTGGTAGGAGAGGCTAGGGCTGGTTTGGAGCGGGCGGGAATGGGGCAGGCTCAGCGGTGCAGAGCAGCACAGTGGAGGCAGCGCTGGGAGGGGTGGAGCCTCCCAGCCAGGTCAAACCCAGCCCCACACCACTAGGAAGAGGCAGGCATTGCCCCTGCTCCAGAGCCCTGGCATCACCTCCAAACCGCTTGCGGGTGCACATGCGCCTCAAAGCAGATAGTTAGGGAGGGGCCAGGGTTGCGCTACCTCAGGCCTCTCCCCCACTATCTGCTCTGAGGTGCATGTGAACTCACCAGAAGTATGGAGCCGAAGCCGGAGCACTTCTCAGTGGAGGGGCTGGGTTCAGAGCAGACAGGAGTGGGGTGGGCTCAGCTGTGCAGGGGAGGCAGGCAGGGATGGCAGCGCTGGGAGGGGTGGAGCCCCCCAGCCAGGCCCAGCATCCCCACCAGGAAGAGGCTAGAGCCACCCCTGCACGGAGAGGGGCAAGTCAGCTGAAGATTAGACTCTGTCATTGCTCTATGCAGCCATAACTCTAGAGAAATATTTTTTCCTTCATTCTGCTTTTCATGAACAAGGTATTATATTCTGTGCAGCACTGTATGCAAGAAAATATGGTATCTCCTTTTTCATTCCAGGAATTGAGTAGCCTTAGTTATGCAGATAAAAAAAATCCCTAAATTGTTGGTGCCAAGCAAACTGTACCTATTCCCTGTCTGATTCTTCTTCAGTGTTAGGCCTGAAGCCTTTAGTTATTCTTGGCTGGAATATTATCCACTTCTCTCAAGCAACCAACTTCAATTCTCTTACATATCATGTTGGGCTGGATTCTACAGCTGCGGTGGCCCCAACCTGGCCCAGCCCCTCCACCTGGTGACTGTTGCACAGCCGGGGCTGCAGTCCCCCAGCACTGCAGGACAGGTTGGGGCCAGGGCCAGCTGGCTGGAGGGAGGGAAGGAAGCATGGGCTCTGTGCCACCCCCATCTGCACACTCAGCCCTCTGCCAGTCCCAGCAGGGCAAAGCTGCCCCGTCCTATCCTGCCCCAGCAGTGCTGGTGCCAGAGGCCACCTGCAGATGGTGGAGAGCAGAAAAGGGGTCGCCCATGGGGCCTCCTGGAAACAGTCCCAGGAAGCCACTGCCATCTGCACAGGGCCCCACACCCATCACATAGCTTCTGGCCCTGGCTTGGCAAGCGGTGAGGAGGTGCACACTGCCTGCCCCAGATGCCCGCAGCCAGGATGCCTGCTTGGGTCATGCTGCCCCGGCACCCCAGGGGGCCCGTGGGCCTGTGCATTAATCCACCCCAGCTGTACTTCTTCCTTTGTGAGTCTACAAAAGACCAAGCATGCCTCCTAAAACTAAATTATTGTTTAATTATAATACAAGACACAAAGCAGAGTAAGAAAAAGGGTTTTGAACAGTTCAGAGCAAATTATATGAACATAAGATTTTATCAGCCTCAAACCTAAATTCACATAAACTTTGTTAGGTTCCTCCACAGCAACTCCCTGAAAATCCCTCACATCTTGTAAGGAATTCCTACTTAAAATATAAAGTTCTTTTGATTTCATTTTGGTCCCCTGGCACTGGTCTTAGTTGACTAGTCAGACTAATTTTTTAACTTAGTTGGAACCGAGGAGAATATTCAAAGTTCTTCTTTCCTTCTTGACCGATTTCCTCCCAGTTCCCCCACTTGAAACTAAACCAAAATATTCACACAAAACATCTCCAATTCCACCCATGGCATTCCTAAATGATTATAGAGAAGTTTTATGTCTATCACAGACAGCTAATGGAAGTTTCCCAGTCACAGGCTTTGGTTCTCATCATGAGGGACTTCAAATCACCCTGACATTTGCTGGGAGGGCCATACAGCCTAATTATGGCATCCACTCATCAGCAAGTGATGATGGATATTGCAGCTATTCTACTGACTGGTGATGCATTTTCTCCTGTGGCTATACAGACTAATATTAGAGACTTCCAGGTCCTGCCATGGTAATCACAGGTCTACATGGCATTAGGACAGGCCTTTTCCTTCAGTCACATTTCTGTTGTAATTCAAGTAACCATTTCTTGTCGTGATGTTTGACTCCATGATTGAGAAGGGAGTGTCACTTAGTCCTGTCTCCTGCTAAAGCCTCCCAAAGGTTTACGTTAATTCCAAAAGCTTTCATGTCCTGCTTGCAAACATCTTTCAAGCTCAAATTTTGGGGACCCTACTTTTCTCTTCCCACCTACAATTTGCCCATAGAGGATGTTCTTCAGGATGTGCCCATCTTCCATCCTGCAGAGCTGGCCAAGCCAGCAAAGGTGCTGCTGTTTGAGTAGTGCAGTGATAGTTGGAAGGTTGGCTTTGGCAATGGCCTCTGTGTTGGCAATTCTGTCTTGTCACTTGATGTCAAGGATGCACCACAGGCAGTGTAGGTGGAAGCTGTTCAGCTTCTTTTCTTGATATACACATATTGACCATGTCTCACTGCTATACATAAGGACAGAGAAGACACATGCTTTGTAGACAAACAGCTTAGTTTTAATTATAAATGTTGTATTGTTCCAGATTCATTGGGAGAGCTTACTGAGAGTGGTAGCAACCTTTCCAATATGCACATTTACCTTTTCATTCAATGATAGGTTGTCACTCACTGTGAATCCAAGGTAGCAGAACTTGTTCACTGCCTCAAGAGGTATATTGTCAAGGCTGATAGATGGCGACTGGTGAACACTCTGTCTTAGGACCACAGTCTTCTTAATGTTGATAGTCAGGGCAAACATTCTGCAATCATGAGGCAATTCATGAGTATTTGTAGTTGGCTTTCTTCATGGGCAGTCAGTGCAGCATTGTCAGCAAAAAGGAGCTCCCTAATGAGTATGTGCCTCACTTTTAGATTGGCCTTTAGACGTGATAGATTGTAGAGTTTGCCATCTGATTTTAAGTGAAGGTACATGCGTTCCTCCAAGCTATCAAAAGTGTAATGGAGCAGCATAGAGAAGAAGATCCCGAAAAGTGTGTGCACCAGAACACAACCCTGCTTCACTCCACTATTCCCTCAAACCTGTCAGAGGTTAATCCATCAAACTGAACTGGGTCCTGCATGTTTCATGGAAGGAGAGCATCAGACTGAGTAATGTTCGGCAGCATCCAATATTTACCAGGACCTTGAACAAACCTGCTCTGCTGACTGTTTAAAGGCTTTTGTTACATCCAGGGCCTATCACGGGGGGGTGGGGGGGAGCAAGGGGAGCATTTGGCTCAGGCCTCTCATTCATGGAGGGCCTCAGATTTAGACTTTTGACATTATCTCCAAACGAGGTTATACATACAGACACAGAGATACACTGACAGGATTGAAAGAAGACGACGTTCATCATACAACTTTAAAACTTGTGTCCCATTATCGGTCCACACCACCTGTAGTGCACTATGAATTAATATTTTTTTAATATACCGGGAGCCTCAAAAAATGGAAGTGGCCCAGGCCTCTCTTGACCTCTGAGAGGGCCTCGTCACATCAACAAATACTACGTATAGCGACTTACTTTATTCTCTGCATTTTTCTGCAGTTGGCACAAGGAGAATATCATGTCCGCTGTTAAATCTCCTGCTCTGAATCCATACTGTGTTGCAAGTTGTCACAAGTGTTTCAGAATGACTCTGGCAAAAAGTCTTGCCTGTGATGCTGAGGAAAGAGATGCCCCTGTAGTAGCTAGTCACCTTTACCTCCCTTGTTCCTTGTTCTTGTAGAGAGTGATGATGTTAGCATGATGTACGTCCTGGGGTACCTGACCTTCCTTCCAGTAGCACACTAGGAGTCAATTAAGATGTGGTACCAGGATAGCCTTCCCACACTTGAGACCTAAGCTGAGATGCTATCCTCCCCTGGTGCTTTTCCGCTTGCTAAAGAGTCCATGGCCTTGCTAAGTTCTTTGTCTGTAGGTTCTTTGTCTAGGTGTGCCAGTATACTTAGAGTTCAAAGTTGATTCAGTGTCTCTTCTCAAATATCTGTTTCATGGGAGTAAAGCTCTAAGTAATGTTTCACCCAACATGACATCGTGACAGCTGCTTGTTCTGATCAGTGATTTTTACTTTACCATCTAGAAACTTGAGGGCAGGAAGACTTTAGTGATAACTGGAGAAAGGGCTTTCTTCAGGCTATCATATATAACTTGCAGGTTTTCTGTATCTGAGGCAAGTTGTATCTCTTGACCTAAGCCAAAATTAATTTACACAGCATTTGGCTGTTTTCTGTACCACTGCCCTGGCATGCTTGAAACTTTCTGTTAGATGCTGGTTGTATTTCTTGGCCTCAACAAGTGGCAGCATCTCTTCTGTGTGTGCCTCAAACCAGTCTTTATTTGACAATTTCTGTTCCCCAAATACTTCTGTAGTTGTTTCCTGTACAGCAGTAAACAGGCAATCCAGGGGCAGGAAGTCAGCAGGGATCACAGGATCCCAGCAAGATAAACATCCAAATATGTCTTAAAGGCATTCAAAGTGGGTGCTTGAACCACCTCCAGAGGCAGTCTATTTCAAACCTTGGGGGCTTGGACAGTAAAGAAGTTCTTCCTTATGTCCAGTCTGAATAGGTCGCAGCGGAGTTTGTGACCGTTCAATCTTGTCATCCCTTGGGGCGCTCTGGTAAACAGACATTCCCTCAGATCCTCATGAGCACTCCTGATAAACTTATAGGTGGCCACCAGATGGCCCAAGTCTGCACTTTTCCAGGCTGAAGTGTCCCATTGCTCTCAGCCTCATTATAATGTCTATTTTCCTGACCTCTGATCATGCGCGTGGCTCTCCTCTGCACTCCCTCAAGATTCTCCACATCCTTTTTGAATTGTGGAGATCAAAATTGGATGCAGTACTCCACTGTGGCCTCACCAAGGCCGAATATAATGGGAGAATGATGTCCCAGGATTTGCTTGAGAAGCATCTATGGATGCAAGCCAGCATTTTGCTTGCTTTACTAGCCACAGCATCACATTGAAGGCTCATGTTCATCTTGTGGTCAATCATGATCCCCAAGTCCCTTGCATCTGTAGTGCTAACCAATGTAGCTGTACACATGCTGCAGGTTTTTCCTCCCAAGGTGGAGAATCTTGCATTTTTCAGAGTTAAACACCATCAGGTTCCCATTCATCCATTTCATGAACCTGTCAAGATCTGCCTGGATCACCCTCTTGTCTTTAGGTGTGGATGCTTTACCCCAGAGTTTGGTGTCATTGGTAAACTTGGCCAGCCCACTTCTGACACCAATGTCTGCATCATTGATGAAGATGTTATGAAGTATAGGCCCTAGGACAGAGCCTTGAGAGACTCCATTGGTTACAGCGCACCACGACAATTGACTTCTGTCAACCACCAGCCTCTGGGTCCTACTGCGGAGCCAATTCCCCAGCCAACAGATTGTGAGGTCGGGGCCGCAGTTAGCCAGTTTTGCCAAGAGGTGATCATGGGATACCAGAACAAGATATATGACATCAATCTCTTCCCCCTTGTCCAGGTGATAGGTCACCTGGTCATAAAAGGAAAAGAGGTTGGTCAAGCAAGACCTACCTGCAACAAACCTGTGCTGGGTATCCCTCAGGATATTGCCTTCAGCTAGTCTATTAAAGATGGCCTCCTTGATAATCTTTTCCAAGACCTTCCCCAGGATAGAGGTCAGGCTGATGGGCCTGTAGTTTGCTGGATCTACTTTCCGCCCTTTCTTGAAGACAGGCACCACACTGGCCTTCTTCCAGTCTTCAGGCACTTCACCAGAGCGCCAGGCGTTCTCAGAGATCCATGCCAGGGGCTGAGCTATGATGCTTGCCAGCTCCTTGAGTACTCTTGGGTGTAGACCATCAGGGACAGCTGACTTGAAGGTATCCAGCCTGTCAAGGTGTTCCTTCATGAGGTCAGCTTCAATGGAAGGCAAGCAATCTTCCTCACCCATAGTGGGCAGGGGCATCCCATGGGACTGGTGAAAAACTGACGCTAAGTAGCCATTAAGCAAGTTTGCTTTTTCCTGGGCATCAGATGTGAATTGTCCCATCTGGTTTAGCAGGGATCCAATGTTGCCCTTGCTTTTCCTCCGGCTCCCCACATATCTAGAAAAGGATTTTTTATTGTCCTTGATATTTGTAACTAGCTGGAGTTCCATCACAGCCTTGGCTTTCCTGGTTTGCTCTCTGCAGGAGCTACTCAGGAGCAGAGTATTCCTCCTTGGTGGTGGTTCCAGTCCTCTATCTTTTGTAGGTCTTCCTTTTAAGATGCAGGAGGTCTGCTTGTTCCCTGGATAGCCAAAGGGGCTGCCAAACCCTTTTGCTGCCTTTCCTCTGAGATGGGATAGACTTTGCTTGAGCATCCAGGATTGCTCCCTTGAGGACAAACACTCATTTTGAACTCCCCTCCCCTTTGGGTTATGGCCCTTTAGGGCCTCCCTGATGAGCCTCCTGAGCTTGTCAAAGTCAGCTTTCCTGAAGTTGAGGACTTCTGTATTACTGACTGACTTGCCAGCTTTACAGAGGATGGTGAAGGTGATCAGCTTATGGTCACTGTCACCAGCTTCCCTTCAATCATTAGACTGCTGATTAGGTCATCCCTGCTTGCCAGTACCAGGTCGAGCAATGCTTTACCTCTCATTGACCCATAGACTTTGTGCGTCAGATAGAGGTCATCCACGCAAGTGAGAAAGCTTTGCAACCTCTTGGATTTGGCTGAGCACATCCTCCCACGAGATGTCTTGGTAGTTAAAGAACCCCATGACAACCATACACTGGGAGCGCATGGCCTCTGCCAATTCCCTGGCAAACTCCTGGTCAAGGTCCTGACCCTGGATAGGTTGTCTGTAGTAGACTGCCACCATAGTATCCCCTATGCTGTGTTCCCCACGGATTTTAACCCACAGGGTCTCAAGTCGCCCACCGTGGGTGCCGATGTCAGCTTGCAGGGATGCGTAGTTTTCCTTGACAGAGAGAGTTACACCCCCGCCCCTTTTGTCCACTTGATTACTCCTGTACAAGTTATAGCCCTCGATACCTGTGGCCCAATCATGGGTCAAGTCCCACCAGGTCTCCGTTATCCCTAAGACATCATAGTTTTATACTTGGTAGCATCAGAAGGGACCTGAGCAAATCATCAAGTCCAAGTCCCTGCCATGGCAGGAAAGAGTACTGGGGTCAAACAACCTCGGCAAGGTGTTCATCCAGCCTCCTCTTAAAGACCCCCAGCACCACTTTTCTCTTAGAAGTTGGTTCCAGATCCTAGCTGCTCTGACAGTGAAGTAGTGCCTACTGATGTCTAGCCTGAATCTACCCTCTACCAGCTTGTGACCATTATTTCTTGTCACTCCTGGGAGTGCCTGGGGGAACAGGGACTCCCCCAGTGCCTGCTGGTCCCCTCTGACCAGTTTGTAAACGGCCACTAGATTGTCCCCTCAGTCTTCTCTTGGGGAGGCTGAACAGGTTCAGGTCCCTTAGCCTCTCCTCGTAGGGCCTGCCCTGCTGACTTTTGATCATGTGGGTGGCCCTCCTCTGGACCCTCTCCATGTTGTCCACATCCCTCCTGAAGTGTGCTGCCCAGAACTGGACGCAGTGCTCCAGCTGCGGCCTGACTGGTGCCGCATAGAGGGGGAGGATCACCTCCTTGGACCTGCTCGAGATGCATCTGTGGATATATGACAAGGTATGGTTGGCCTTCCTGACTGCATCCCCACACTGCCGGCCCATGTTCACCTTGGCATCAAAGATGACTCCAAGATTCTTTTCTGCCTCTGCACTGACGAGAAGGGAGTTCCCTAGCCTTTAGGTATGGTGCTGGTTCTTCCTCCCCAGGTGCATCACTTTGCACTTGTCGGTGTTGAATCCTATCCTATTCTCATCCACCCACCCCTGTAACCTGTCTAGGTCTGATTGCAGGCTATTCCTCTCTTCTAGCGTGCCCACATCCCCCCACATCTTAGTGTCATCAGCAAATTTGAACAGGGTGCTTTTTACCCCCTCGTCCAAGTCACTGATGAAGATGTTGAACAGTGCGGGCCTGAGGACTGAGTCCTGGGGGACCCCACTGCCCACATCCCTCCAGGTCAAAAATGACCCATCTACCACCACTCTCTGGGTGCGGCTCTCCAGCCAGTTGGCGACCCATTTGACTGTGTGGGCGTCGACACCACAGTCCCCCAGTTTCTTAATGAGAACGGGGTGAGAGACAGTGTTGAAGGCCTTCCAAAAGTCCAGGAAGACTATGTCCACTGCTACCCCTGCATCTAAGGATTTGGTGATCTGGTCATAGAAGACCACCATGTTGCTCTGACAGGACCTGCTGCTAATGAACCTGTGCTGGTTGCCCCTAAGCATAACCTGCCCCACTGGCCCCTCGTGGAATGCACCAGGATAATTCTCTGAAAAAGCTTACCCAGGATCGAGGTAAGACTAACTGGCCTATAGTTTCCTGGATCCTCCTTCCTCCCTTTTTTGAAGCTGGGAACCACATTGGCCCTCTTCCAGTCCTCTCGCACAATGCCAGAGCACCACCAATGCTTGTAAAGCCGTGCCAGGGGTCCCGCAATGACCTCAGCTAATTCCCTCAGCACTCTGGGGTGGAGAACGTCCAGACCAGCTGATTTAAATACATCCAGTCCCTCCAGAAGTTCCCCGACTAGTTCCTCACTGACTCTTGGCCTAGGTGCGCCTGCCCTGGGGGGGGGGGGGCTGATACGGTTCCTGCTCAGGAAAATGGAGGCAAAGAAGTCTTTAAGTAGGTTAGCTTTGTCATCTGGTGTGACAACCAAATTTCCTAGCATGTCTTGCAGGGGCCTCAAGTTACCTGGAACCTTCTTTTTGCCCCCTATGCATTTAAAAAAGGACTTCTTGTTGTCCTTGATCTGCGTAGCTAGTCCCAGTTCCATCTCCACCTTGGCCTTCCTGATTGCCCCCCTGCATCCCTGAGCAACCGTAGTATAGTCCTCCCTGGTGATGGCTCCTCCCTTCCATTGGGTGTATGCCTCATAGTTATTTGAGTTTAGCAGGAGGACAAGTTCCTCCTGTTTATTCCCCAAGCTCCTGGCATTTGTGTATGGGCAGGCAAGTGTCCACTTCGGGGTGCTCGTCTAGCCCACAGTTCATTCCAGGGCTGGGGAAGGGGTGGGTTCCCTTAAGTGCCTTGACCCGCTGGCTTTGCAAGGGTTGCTCAGCAGGCCAGCAGTGGCAGTTGTCCCCCCATCCCCTGAATGTAGTAATGGATAACAACTTGAGCAGCAGCAGCCACAAGATGAAGAAAGGAAGGAAGGAAAGCACCAAAGTTTCAAAAAAACCAGACTTTGACTCACTCAGGGAACTCACAGGAAGGATCCTCAGGGAAGCCCGTCTGAGAGGGAAAAGATTCCAGGAAAGCGGGTTGTATCTGAAAGACACTTTACTGAGGGTGCCGGAACAAATGAACCCCAGTGTGCAGGAAGATCAGCAAGTATGGCAGAAGACCAGCTTGGTTTAGCAGGGAACATTTTCAGTGAGCTAAAACACAAAAGGGAAGCTTATAAGAAGTGGAAACCTCGACAGATGACTAGGGAGAGCAGTATAAGGGTATTGCTCAGGCATGATGGGATGAAACCAGGAAGGCCGAAGCACAGCTGCAGTTGCAACTAGCAAGGGGCATGAAGGGGAACAAGAAAGGTTTCTATAAGTATGTCAGCAACAAAAGGAAGATCAGGGAAATTGTGGGTCCCTTACTGAATGAGGGAAGCAGCCTAGTGACAAATGATACACACAAGGCTCAAGTACTCAATGTCTTTTTCACCCTTAGTTTTCACAGACAAGGTCAGCTCTGAGACTACTGCACCTGGAAGCACAATTTGGGGAGCAACCATTAGCGGCAAAAGAAGAGATTAGGGACCATATAGAGAAGCTGGATGTGTATAAGTCCATAAGGCCAGATGGGATGCACCCAAGTGTGCTGACGGTAATGTGATTGTAGATGTGAGGCCAGTGTGATTACAGAGCTGCTGACCATCATCTTTGAAAGCTTGTGGCAATTGCAAGAGGTCCCAGATGATTGGAAAAGGGCAAATATAGTGCCAATGTTAAGACAGGGAAGGAGGATCTAGGGAACTACAGACTAATCAGTTTCACTTCAGTCCCTGGAAAAATCATGGAGCAGGTCCTCAAGGAATCCATTTCTAAACACCTGGAGAAGATGGTGGTGATTAAGAACAGCCAGCATGGATTCACAAAGGGTGAGTCACACCTGGCCAACCTGATTGCCTTCTATAATGAGACAACCAGATCTGTGGATGTGGGTAGAGGAGTGGACATGATATACCTTGCCTTTAGCAAGGCTTTTGATAAGTTCTCCCACAACATTCTTGCAAGCAAGCTAAGGGAGTACGGGTTGAGTGAATGGACTGAAAGGTGGATAGAAAACAGGATGGATTGTCAGGATTAATGACTATGTCTAGTTGACAGCTGATATCAAGTGGAATGCCTCAGGGGTCGGTCCTGGGGCTGGTTTTGTTCAATATCTTCATCAACGATATGGAAGATGGGATGGAGTGAAGCCTCAGCAAGTTCCAGATGACACCAAGCTGGGGAGAGTAGTAAATACACTGGAGGGTAGGGCTTGGATTCAGAGATCTCAATAAATTAAATGAATGGATCAAAAGAATTCTCATGAGACTCAATAAAAGAGAAGTGCAAAGTCCTGCATTTAGGATGGAACAATCCCATGACCAGTACAGGCTGGGGACCGAATGGTAAGTAGCAGCTCTACAGAAAAGGACCAGGGGATTACAGTGAACAATAAGTTGAATATGAGCCAAGAGCCTACCCTTGCTGCCAAGACGACTAACAGTATGTTAGGTTGCATTAGTAGGAGCGTTATTAGCAGATTGAGGGAAGTAATTATTTCACTGGATTTTGCACTGGTGAGGCCACATCTTGTGTCCAGTTTTGGGCCTCCCATTCCAGACAGGATGTGAACAGATTGGAGAATCCAGGGGGGGCAAAGAAAATGGTTTCAGGGCTGGGGCACATGGACTCATGAGGAGAGACTGAGGGAACTGGGCTTATTAGGTCTAGAAAACAGGACTAAGAGCAGATTAACAGTAGCCTTCAACTACCTGAAGCAGGGTTAGAAAGAGGATGGAGTTAGACCGGGGCGGGCAATTATTTTGGGCTGAGGGCCGCTTACCCAGTTTTGGCAAGTTGTCGAGGGCAGCATGAGTATCCCCGCCCCTTGACAGGTGCCCTGTCCCCTGGTCACCATATTGGGACCAATGTCTCTGGGCCTGCACTGGTGGGGCCCAGAGCAGGGCGCAAGATTGCAGGGGTCTGTGGAGGCAGGTTAGGCTGCAGCAGAAGGCACAGTGGGGAGCTGGCCCAGCTCCATAGAGCCCCTGCTGGCCAGGACCCTGTACTCCTGCTGCCCTGCTCTGGGCCCTGCTGGCACTGGCCCTGTGACACCAGTGTGGGCCCTGTGCACCCGCTCACTCCCAGTGCCCCCCCAGTCCCGCAGTACAGGTGGGGGGCAGCATGCAGCCCTGACAACCTGCCCGTGGCAGGGAATGAGCTGGTGTTGAGCATGGGGAAAAGAGGCCCCTCTCCTGCCCCATGGCTGGTGCTCCCTGCTGCAGCCACTCGCAGCCCACACAGGGCTGTCCTGAGCAGGCAGAGGCGGGGGTCAGGGTGGAGAGGCAGCAGATGTTTGCAGCTGACCCAGGTTCTGGATAGCTGCTGAGAGCTACAGAGCCCAGGTTGGGGGGCGGGGGCACAAGCAGAACATCCTGTCATGTACCCCCTGCTCTCATTTTTTGAGCAGGCACAGGCAGCCTCAGGCGGGCTGTGAGCAGTTGCAGCACAGGGAGCTTCCCACACTCAGCACCAGCTTGTAACCCACCCCAGCAGCCAGCCTCGGCCCTGTGCCGGCTCTGGGCTGTGCACAGCAGCAGCAGTTTCGGCCCGCCCCCCCCCACCACTTGCTGCACTGGGTAGTGTTTTCCACTGCCACCTTTACGCTGCCCAGCACACAAGCTCCAGGCAGGCAGCAGCAGCAAATGCTGCCCAGTGTGGCAAGCAGGGGGGCCGTAGCTGCTGTGGTGCAGCCCTGACGGGTGAACCCACAGCCAGCATGGGGCCCAGACTGGCAGTGGGGGCAGGTCACAAGCTGGTACTGAGCACAGGAAAAGCAGCCCCTCGCCTGCCCCATGGCCAGCACCCCGCGCTGCAGCTGCCCACAGTCTGCCTGGGGCTGCCTGTGCCTGGTCAGGACAGCTCTGTGTGGGCTGCAAGCAGCAGGAAACGCCAGCCATGGAGTAGCTTTTCCCCGGGCTCCTTCCCTGCCCTTCCCTCCCCCACCCTTGCCTGAGCTTCCTGTGCTGGGGCAGCCATGTGGTCCTAGGCCAGAAGACCCTGCTTGGGCTTCTGGCTGGGGGGCAGGGCTGAACAGGCCCTGCTGTTGTGAGAGCCCACTGGGCTTCCCCTGGGTCCTACTGCCCCTGGTTCCTGTCATTTTTGACAGGAATCAAAGACAGATAAATATTTTCTAAACTTTTTAGGGGCCCTACAGGCTGAATAGAATGGCCTCGTGGGCCGTATTTTGCCCACCCGAGTTAGACTGTTCTCAGTGATGGCAGATCAAGAAGCAATGGTTTCAAGTTGCAGCAAGGGAAGTTTAGGTTAGATATTAAGAAGAACTTTCTCACTTGGAGGGTAGTAAAACACTGGAATAGGTTACCGAGAGAGGTAGTGGAATCTCTAATCTTGGAGGTTAAGACCCACTTAGACAAAGCATTGGCTGCAATGATATAATTGGGGATGGTCATACTGTGAGCAGGGGTTTAGACTATATGACTTCCTGAGGTCCCTTCCAACACAAATTTTCTATAATACTATGATTTTGCAGCAATTGTCCAGAGTTTTTAAGCTGTGACAAGTCTTATTGAAAGTTTTCTAAATTCTTGTATAGGCTTTCAGCATAAAACATATATTCTGAAGGAACCTTTAAAGCTTCTGACTTCTGTTCTCCTGCTTTTTATGCAAATAAACCAAACTGTGCAACATCTGTAGCAACCACAAACTAAAGGGTACCCTCATGTGGAAAGAAAAAAAACACAACTTTGGCTACACAGCTAAAAAGTAATGAATGAAACTGGTGGAAAGGAGCCACCCCAGGATACCATGGAAGTAAAGGAAAGAGAGTAAATTAAAGGACTCAGAGGCAGAGTACTAACCGAACTGAAGTTCATTGTGTTGTTGTGGTAAATCCAAACCCAAAAGCCACAATTCAAAAAGGAATGGAAACAGAATATTCCAAGGAAGGCACAACGATATTGGCAGCTGAAAACTTTTAAATTATGTTTTTTTCTGAAAAATCACTGCACCTTGCTCTGTATTATTGGTTATATAGGCCAGCTATTATTATTTGTCATTCAGATGTGTTCTCAGCAGAAGAGCAGAAGAAAAGGCATCAGCTGCTGGTTTTCAGCATTTGCATATATGGAGCTGCAGATTTGGTGGATATTTCAGACGAAAACAGTGATGTAGACTGTAGCGTTCAGTTGCACAGATCAATTAGCTTGGTTCTCCCAAACAAAAATCCTGGCCTACACCAGTGCAAAAATCCCCAACTGTGCTGGCAAGAGCCATTTATATTAGTTACGGTTCTAGCCCCCAGGCAACAATGCCTGTAATCAGATCAGCCTCAAAATTTTTTAGACTAAAAAGGTTTTTAGGGGTAAACAATCTGTTAAAGTAAAGCTCCTTTATGAGCCATTTTTTGACACTGCTAAGTTTCAGAACTATAATTTCACTCAGTGTTTGCATCATTAAGCAACTGCAACTATTACTCTTTAAGATATCCTATTTACACCAAAAGTCTGTCAGAAAAGGCTTATTTTTCAAAATTGATGAGCTGTAATTAATTCAACAAAGAAGATGTTACAAAAGCTCAGCCTTTTAATGGCAATTAATTACTACATTTTTCATAAATCTTTAAAGATTTAATCTGCATCTGTACACCAAATGGCAATGCATGCTGGTAACTATAAAAAAGCTATGTGAAGAGATCACATATTGGCCCTACCACTAGATGCACAAAAGTTTCTTTTTTAAAAAGGTGTAGCAAGTGCAGGGTCCTAGGGCAGGTGCATGATGCCCTCTGGTGCCCATGCAACCCCTGCCCTGCTCTGCTTCAAGGGTGCCTCCCCCTTT
This sequence comes from Crocodylus siamensis, assembly GCF_052110815.1. NCBI lineage: Eukaryota > Metazoa > Chordata > Crocodylia > Crocodylidae > Crocodylus > Crocodylus siamensis. The sequence goes on along the minus strand of NC_143400.1, from coordinate 62,274,866 downwards.
CTTGTTTTCCACACCTTGATGTAACTACTGAATGTTAGAAAGGGAGGCTACCTACGGGTCCTAGTGAGCCCTAATTCTTCTAACAGCCAGCAGGTCCCACACGGGGTCCTACTTAGTTCTGCTTTATTCCTGGTGGGCCCTCTCGTGCCCCTTAGGGTACCTGTAGCCTCAAGAGTTATTCATAGCCTCTGAACCTCCTCTATAGCCATGTCCATGCCTTGGAGATGTTACTGTACAATTTATACTGGTAATGCATTACCAGTTAACATTTAGCACAGGGAGCAGTCTAGAGGGAAAGGGAAGGGAAGTGGCACTGTGCCTCAGGAATCAGAAGGCAGCCAGGCAAACAGGAGTAAGAAAGAAAGGAGAGGGATGGGCAACTGGGGATTAGTATCCATAGCCTATGAAGTTAAAGATGAAAGCAGTGGGCAGCCTAATGACTTGCCAATTAGGCAATTAGCTGCTTGATCACAGGTGCTCCTTTCAAGAGGGTTGCAGTGGGCTGGGAAAGCTCCTTGCCTGCTGCTGCCATCTATGACTTTACATGAGTTCTGTCATCTGGCAGGGCTTGCCTGTCAAAGGCCCTGGGGAGCAGCCATGTCCAAGCTACTGTGTTATCGGTTAACCATTTAACCAATATAAGTAGAGGATGTTAAACGGATGATTTTTTAAACAACATTTATATTCTTAGTTTCCATTTAGTTTTAATGAATCATCATTTTCAAGTGAAAAGATGTTCCATCCAAAATTTCCAGCCAGTTCCATCAAGACCACAATGCCTTTTTGAAACCTATGCTGACCATTCATAACTCAAATTGGTATCAGTTTCAGGTTTTAATATTCAGCACTTCTATATCCTAGGTTTCAGTCCCTCACTGTAGACACAGAGAGGCCACTTGCCTTGATTTTATACCAGGGTAGCCAACCTATGTTACAGTGCCACAGGCAGTTTCTGTGTGCAGCAGGTGGCAGATAGGGGTAGGGGCAAGCAACATAGGAGCAGGAAGGGCAGGGAGCAGAAAGCAGAGCAGTAGATCAGGCAGAGACCCCAGGACAAGTAGCAAAAAGCAGATCAGGGAGGGGAAGGGGACTGCAGTGGCACTCAGGATGTGCTGGGGGGCTAATTTGGGGCACACCTGCCAAAAACGTTGGCCTCCACTGATTTAGATGACTTACCTAACTTGTGGCAGAAGCAGAGATAAAATGAGGTTCTCTTGTGCACCGTGCCTTAACCATGAAAGTATTTTTCTTCTTGCAATCCTTTCTTTTTCTAAAGCCCTCTGAAAGTCTACAACAAATAAAATAGGGTTCTACAGGCAACAACTCCAACATGCCTCTAATTCCTTCCATCCTCTGCACTAAATGAGGCAATAATTTGTAAAATACATAACAAATGTGCAATACATCAGTTAATTAAATGTCAAAATGCATATGCAGAAAAGGTCCAAACTAAAGTTCTACAGGCTCTGGCATACCCAGGAATGGACCTGGTTATTGCTGGTGTGCTATAATTTTGAATAGACCCAAATTTCCACTCCTAGCTACACCACTGGCATTGGTTACCCAAATCCTGGCATTTTCTAAAGTTAGGGTGTTTGTCATTGAAATAATATTTAAGCAGTATTTTGTATACATGTGTATAGGGTTTTTTCATAAAAAAGATAAAAATAAGCACCATTAATGACAGATACCTCCTACCCATCATGCACTAGCAGCAGGCTTTGCATCTTGAAGTTTCAGCACTCTAGTTACTCCTACAAGAAAAATCGAAGAAGTTTGTGCTAATTAGCTGGCAGCAGAAGATGAAATTTCAGCAGCATATTTTTTTTTTATAGAGACAGGGCAAAATCTTGAGGTGGTCCCCTTGTTCATGAGGCTCCCTGTCAAACTCTGAAGTGTGGTCAGAAATAAAATGCAGGCTGTGGAATGCTAAGACTACAACTACACTGTTACTTAGGGCTAACTTTAAGTTCACCCTCAAGCCCATACCTGCTGACCAACAATACTGAAATGACCCATAGCTTCAGTCCAGCTGGACCCCAGAAGTTCTGCTGATCTTAAGGATCTGACGTCAACCCTCCTCCTCACCCAAACTTCCTTGCAGTGCATTAAAATGAATCAAGTTGCAGGCCACAGATATAAGAAATCAAACCTAAGCAATCCCACAACTTTCTGTAAACTAAATTCCAGCCCTTTGGCATCTCACTTCTTAGATCTACTGTTTCTCATTATAACCAGGAGCAGCAGGAGAATCAAGCAGAGGTCTGGATTAAGTACGTTCCAGTTCCAACCCCTTAAACCAGCAATTCTCAGCCAGGGTTCTGGGGCATCATGGGGTGCCACCAGATCCTCTAAAGGGTACACTGTGGTATGTGAGATAAGCAAACAAGCTAAGCAGGTAAGCAAAAGCTCAGGCTTATTTGTCCCTGCCTGGTTCCTTCGTAAGGACATAAACCTTGTAATATGTAAATTATTTTTTAAAACTGGATGCTACTGAATTCACACAAATTATGGAGGATGCCTCAAATCCAGTGACAGGCATCATGAGTCCAGAAGTGTTGAGAACCACTACCTTAAAAATGTGATCATGAGTTGTAGTCCCTAGAGTGGTCAGGCCCGCCCACTCCCACCTGTGCCCACCACATCTCTAGACCCAGATAAAATACACAGCTTCTCAGCAGGGCTGCTCCTGGTGCAGCTGCAGTCACACAGATGCTGGTGTTCAGCTTCCCCTGCATCTAATGGCTCCTCCTCCTGTCCCTGCTACACTATTCCAGGCAGCAGGTAACACAGGGAAGGGCAGCAGCTGTGCGGACACATGCCAGGCACCTTGTGCCCTGCCAGGTTGAGGGGAAGCTGCAGCCAGGCAGTTCCTGAGCCAGCAAGGTGGTGCTCCACATCCAGGATGCCTTCCACACACTCATCTGCCTGCAGGTGGCTGCTCATCTTGCTGGCCAGGTGTAGTGGGTGGAAGGTGAACAGAAACTGGGGCAGGAGATGCCTACCTGCAGCTTTCCCCCTGCCTGCCTGGGTATGTGTTGCCCAGAACATGTCCTCACAGTTGCTGCGCTTCCCCACATTACCTGCTGCCCAGAGAGGAGAAGGAGCTACTGGAGGTTGGGGGAGCCAAATAGTACACAGATGGCAGCTGCACCAGAAGCAGCCCTGCCAGGACACTGTGCACACTGGCTGGGGCTAGGGCTGTGATGGGGGCAGGTAGGAGTGGGGGGAAATCACACCAGCACTGTGCCACCCTAGCAAGCTCTGCTTCTGCCCTCCCTCCCCACACCCGTTTCCTTCTGCCCCCCACCTCCCAGCAGCATCTGGGACTTAGCATGCTGGCAGACCACCCCCCACTACATACACACCCACATCTATCCACACAATACAGAAGAATAAGACTTTTGAGTAATTACGCAATAGTCTTTATATGCACTACTCAAAAAACATAAATCAAGACAAAATTTTTTTAAAAATAAAATTAAAATGGTATAGCAGATGTTTGATTTTTAGTATATGACTTGTATTTTATAATCAGTTAAAATGGTACCTTCTGCAAGATTGTGTTTGTGTGGCCCTTGAAAGCTCACCAAAACTCATTAAGTGGCCCTCCAGCTGAAATTAAATAACTGCTCACCCCTGGGTGCTGGGGATGTTGGCTGACGTGATTGCAGAGCTGCTGGCTAGTATCTTTGAAAATTTGGGGCAATCAGGAAAGGAGGTCCCAGACTACTAAAAAAGGGTAAATATAGCGCCCATCTTTAAGAAAGGGAAAAAGAAGGATCTAAGGAACTACAGATCAGTCAGAATCACCCCAGTCTCCAGAAAAATCATGGAATAGGTCCTCAAAGAATTCATTTCTAAGTACTTGGAGAAGTCAATTAGGAACAGTCAGCATGGATCCACCAAGGACAATTCATGCCTGACCAACCTGATTGCCTTCTATGATGATATAACTGGATTGTGGGAAAAGCAGTGGACGCAATATACCTTGACTTCAGTAAGGCTTTTGATACCATCTCCCACGGTATTCTTGCAAGCAGGCTGAGGAAGTACAACTTGGATGAATGAACTCGTAGGGGCTAGAAAGTTGGCTAGATTGTCAGGCTCAACGGTAGTAATCAATGGCTCAATATCTAGCTGGCAGATGATAGCAAGTGGAGTGCCCCAGGGGTCAGTCCTGGGGCCGAATTTGCTCAATATCTTCATTAATGATCTGGAAGATGGGATGGATTGCACCCTCAGCAAGTTTGCAGATGGCACCAAGTTGGGGGATGTGGTAGATATGCTGGGGGATAGGGCTAGGATTCAGAGTTACCTACACAAACTGGAGGATTAGGCCAAAAGAAATCTCATGAGGTTCAACAAGGACGAGTGCAAAATCCTGCACGCAGGATGGAAGAATCCTAGGCACCGCTGCAGCCTAAGAACTGACTGGCTAAGCAGCAGCTCTGCAGAAAATAACGACGGGGTTACAGTGGACTAGTTGGATACAAATCATCAGTGTGCCCTTGTTGCCAAGAAGGCTAACAGCATATTGGACTGCATTAGTAAACACATTGCCAGCAGATCCAAGGAAGTAATAATTCCACTCTATTCTGCACTGGCAAGTCCACATCTGGAGTATTGTGTCCAGTTTGGGGCCCCCTCTGCTAGAGATGTGGACAAGTTGGAAAGAGTCCAGTGGACAGCAATGAAGTGGTTCAGGGACTAGGGCACATGACTTAAAGTTTCTAGGGTCAGAAGGGACCTGAGCAGATCGAGTCTGACCCCCTGCAATGGCAGGAAAGAGTACTGGGGTCAAATGACCCCAGCAAGGTGTTCGTCTAGCCTCCTCTTAAAAACTCCCAGGGTAGAAGCCAGCACCACTTCTCTTGGAAGTTGGTTCCAGATCATAGCCGCCTTGACAGTGAAGTAGCGCCTCCTGATATCTAACCTAAACCTACCCTCTGCCAGCTTGTGACCATTATACCTGGTCATTCCTGGTAGTGCTTGGGGGAACAGGGACTTCCCCAGTGCCTGCTGCTCCCCTCTGACTAGTTTGTAACAGGCCACTAGATCTCCCCTCAGCCTTCTCTCGTGGAGGCTGAATAGGTTCAGGACCCATAGCCTTTCCTCATAGGGCCTGCCCTGCTGCCCCCTGATCACGAGAGTGACCCTCCTCTGGACCCTCTCCATGTTGTCCACATCCCTCCTGAAGTGAGGCGCCCAGAACTGGATGCAGTACTCCAACTGCTGCCTGACCAGTGCCGCATAGAGGGGGAGGATCACCTCCTTGGACCTGCTCGAGATGCATCTGTGGATATATGACAAGGTATGGTTGGCCTTCCTGACTGCATCCCCACACTGCCGGCCCATGTTCATCTTGGAGTCAATGATGACTCCAAGATCCTTTTCTGCCTCTGTACTGACAAGAAGGGCGTTCCCCAACCTGTAGGTATGGTGCCGGTTGTTCCTCCCCAGGTGCAACACTTTGCACTTGTCGGTGTTGAATCCCATCCTATTCTCATCCACCCACCCCTGTAACCTGTCTAGGTCTGATTGCAGGCTATTCCTCCCTTCTTCCTCCCTTCTAGCGTGCCCACATCCCCCCACATCTTAGTGTCATCAGCAAATTTGAACATGGTGCTTTTTACCCCCTCGTCCAAGTTGCTGATGAAGATGTTGAACAGTGTGGGCCCGAGGACTGAGCCCTGGGGGACCCCACTGCCCACATCCCTCCAGGTCAAAAATGACCCATCCACCACCACTCTCTGGGTGCGGCTCTCCAGCCAGTTGGCGACCCATTTGACTGTGTGGGCGTCGACACCACAGTCCCTCAGTTTTTGAATGAGAACGGGGTGAGAGACAGTGTTGAAGGCCTTCCAAAAGTCCAGGAAGACTATGTCCACTGCTACCCCTGCATCTAAGGATTTTGTGACCTGGTCATAGAAGGCCACCAGGTTGGTCTGACAGGACCTGCCGCTAATGAACCCGTGTTGGTTGCCCCTAACCATAATCTCCCCTGCTGGCCCCTCGTGGATATGCACCAGAATAATTCTCTGAAAAAGCTTACCCAGGATCCAGGTAAGACTAACTGGCCTGTAGTTTCCTGGGTCCTCCTTCCTCCCTTTTTTGAAGATGGGAACCACATTGGCCCTCTTCTAGTCCTCTGGCACCATGCCAGAGCTCCACAAATGTTCGTAAATCTGTGCCAGGGGTCCCACAATGATCTCAGTCAATTCCCTCAGTACTCTAGGGTGGAAATAGTCCAGACCAGCTGATTTGAATACATCCAGTCCTTCCAGAAGTTCCCTAACTAGTTCCTCACTAACCCTTGGCCAAAGTGCGCCTCCCCACGGGAGCGAGGAGCAGTGGGGAGAGGAGGAATCTAGGCACACGTGTGTCCCGCACGCACGTGCCCCCTTACCTGACCCGGAGCAGAGGCGAACGTAGCAGCAGCGGAGCCAGCAGCGGGGGCGGCAGCAGCAGCTGAACCCTCTAAGGTAAGTGGGGCAGAGGGACTGACGCAGCTGAGCTGGATCCGGAGGGGAAGCTGAGGGAACTGGGTTTATTTAATCTATGGAAGAGAAGACTGAGAGGGGATTCAATAGCAGCCTGAATAACTACCTGAAGGGAGGTTCCAAAGAAGATGGAGCTAGACCAGGAATGGGCAAACTATGGTCTGCAGGAGCCTGGGAGCTCATGCTGCGGTAGGCTGCAGTGAGGCTACCACCAACACCTCTGTGCTGCCCAGTGCTCAATCTCCGGGTGGGCAGCAGCAGCAGCAAACACTGTCTGGCACGGCAAGCGGTGCGGGGGTGGGGGGCATAGCTGCTGCTGCCACAGTGCAGCCCTGATGGGTGAGCCTGGAGCTGGCACAAGGCCTAGACTGGCAGCAGGTTTGGGTTACAAGCTGGTGCTGAGTGCAGCGGAAACGGAGTACAGCCCCACCTCTGTCTCGTGGTCGGTGCCCTGCACTGCAGCTGCTCGCAGCCCACATGGGGCTGCCTGTGCCTGCTCAGGACAATCCTGCATAGGCTGCAGTAGGGAGTGCGGTCCACGGGGCGGGCAAGGGGCTGCTTTTCCCCATGCTCTCATTCCCTGCCGGTGAGGAGGGGGTCAGGGCTGTGCACTGTCCCCTGCCTGTACTGCAGGGCTCATGGGGCACTGGGAGTGAGCGGGCATGGGAGTACAGGGCCCTCACCTGTGTCCCAGGGCCAGCATCAGCAGGGCCCAGAGCAGGGCAGCAGAGGTACAGGGTCCTGGCAGGGGCTCTATGCAGTCAAGCCAGCTTCCCCCTCTCCCTACTGGTGCAGCCCAGCCCAGCTCCACAGACCCCTGCCAGCCTGCACCCTGCTCTAGGCCCCACCGGTATTGGCCCTGGGACATTGGCCCTAAGACATCGGGACACTGGTCCCAAGATGGTGACCAGGGGATGGGCCACTGTCAAGAGACGGGGCACCTGTCAAGGGGTAGGGCTACCCATGCGGCCCTTGACAGCTTGCCAAAACTGGGTAAGCGGCCCTTCGCCCGAAATGATTGCCCTCCCCTGAGCTAGACTATTCTCAGTGGTAGCAGATGGCAAAACAATGAGCAATGGTCTCAAGTTGCAGTAAGGAAGATTTAAATAGGATATTAGGAAAAAACCCTCTCACTAGGAGGGTGATAAAGCACCAGAACAGGTTACCTACAGAGGTGGTGGACTATCCATCCTTTGATATTTTTAAGGTCCAGCTAGACAAAGCCCTGGCTGGAATAATCTAGTTGGTGATGGTCCTGCTTTCAGTGTGGAGGGGGGGTTGGACTAAGTGACTTCCTGGGGCCCCTTACAACCTTAAGTTTCTATGATTTTATAACCTGCCACAAGTAAAGTAGGTGGACTATGACAGCCAATGTCCTGCTTCTATGAGGGCTGTTCAAATACACTTGAGAGACCCAAGGACAAGGGCCACGCCCCCCAATACAGAGGAAGGCAAACTCCCCCCCCTTAGTTATAAAGGCTCACAATATAAGTAACTGGCACATCAAAGCTTTCACATCAAGTTTAACGTAAGAACCTAAAAAAGAAGGTGCCATATAACTTTCAGTCTCCTACACCAGGGTGGTGTGAAATTTAAGAATCTTGCCAAACAATTTAATCAGCTTGCCAAGGAGTATAGAACTTCACTACTACTACTACTACAGTATTTGCTTCTTTCTTCAACACTAATTTTACAGATCAGCTTGTGCACAAATCAGAGAATGAACCATCCTTCAGTTTGTTTTCACAGTCCATAGCACAACAGATCTAATAGGGCCTCTAAGAAATATTGTAACATGAATAATCATAGGAAGCATGGCTCAAAAATGTATCAGCTTAGCCCGTATAATGTTATAATGAAACGTTTAAGATAGTTATCAGATTACTTTAGACCGCCTTTCTGATGTTTTTGGAATGCAATTCATGTAAAACACAAAGTGCTTTCAACTGTTGGAAACATTCTTCCTCAGCCTCTACTGTTTTTATTAAAAAGCTAATGAGACTTCAAACAATGAAGGACTTTGTTTTCTTCCAACCATTTCCAAAACATACCATAGCCTCCAAAATGTACAAATTTTCAGAACAGAACTGAAATGGACACTTGTCTTAAATCAAGACTGACACGTGTCTGCATTTTTTGTCACCTACTCAAAATAAATGTCTCAACTAAACATGCTAGGAATTAGTTTATTTGTTTGCTTTACACTACTCCAATGAAAAGCATCTGAGGCTTAACTTTATTTTCTGAGTCCCCTCTTGCTTCTTTTGCAGCTATTGAACATTATATTTTACATGGCCTGTCAGTAACATTCCTTAAAGCCTCTTGTAGACACCAGCTAATGTTGAATTTGGAACTAGAGAGCGTGATATGGCATAGAGAAATCCTGCTCGTGGAGAAAGGAATCAGCTACAATTGTCTAATTACAAGGATCCTCTTAAATGCAAAATACAGGCAAAAGTTTACACTTGACTTGAGCCTATATTCCAGGCTTGTTCAACATACGGCCCACAGGCCGCCATGCAGCCTGCCAAGGCATTTTCTGAGGTCCATGGTGCTGTGACGGGAAACAAAAGTAAACACCATTTACTTTCATTCCCACCCCTTGTCCCTCCCCCAGCCCCTCAGCAGTTTCCTAATGGCTGCTGAAGGGCTAGGGAAGGGACAAGGTTCCCACACAAACCGTGTCAGCTTGACATTGCTGACATGGTGCGTGTGGGAAGAGGAGTAGCCATGTGCCGCTTGGGACGGGATGAGCCCAGCCAGAGCAACAGGGGCTCAGCTGCACTTTCCCCCTACCTGCGCGGGTCTGTCCCATCCAGAGCAGCATGCAGTTGAAGCTGGGGATGGGAGGTGCCTGGCCGGGTCAGCACCAGCCAGCAGAAGCAGCGGCGGAGCAGTATGCCGCTCAGGACAGGACGAGCCCAGCCAGAGCAGCAGGGACTGAGCTGTATTTTCTGCGTGCTTGCACTGGTCAGTCCCAAGCAGCACACGCCTCCGCCACCGCTTCTGGCTGGTGCTGACCCGACCGGGCTCTTTCCATCCCCAGTAGCATGTGGCCAGCTTTAGCTGAGTGCTGCTCCAGATGGGAGAGACCTGCCTGGGTCAGCACCAGCCAGCAGAAGGGGCAGCGGACCCATGTGTCACTCAGGACTGACCAGCGCAGATAGAGGGAAGGTGCAGCTGAGCCCCTGCTGCTCCAGCTGGGCTCATCCTGAGGTTCATTTCATGTCTGTAAAATGCTTGGAGAGCCCCACATAGATGCACTACATAGAAATGCAAAATATATTTTGACTTATTTGGTTGGCACCATGGGCTGAGATTTTCAAAGCTGAGTCAAAAGACCATCTTCCATTAAAATGAATGGGATTTAGAGGACTCCAAATCTTTTATGACAACTTTGTAACATCCCTACCTACCCCTTTTTGCAAATCTCAGCCATAGTTTGGAAGCTCGGCCAAAGAACATAAGAGCATAAAAAGTGCCCTGCTTGGTCAGCCCCATGGTCCATCTAGCTCAGTATCCTGTCCTAAACAGTGGCAGAGGTGGATGCTATAGGGGGAGAGTTTTGAACTGGTTAGACCCATTTCACTGTCACTTCCTGCAACTTCACTGGTGTCAAAGGTCACGTGACATCACTTCCTGTGAAGTCTCTGAATATGGTTCACCGACCCAATGGGTGATAAAAAGTTCGTGATCCACCCCCACATTCAAAAAGGTTGGACCCTCCTGCTATATTCTATTAAAAGGGGTATGCAATGATTTTGGTTGGAGTGCCAAAAAACCCACTATGTCTACCTTGTAAGGTGCCAGAGCACCAGAAAAAGAAAACCGGGGCAGGTGATCCATGGCAGGACACACTGCACATTAATATAGTTAATGTTCATAAATATTGCTTTTGTTTGTTTGTTTGTTTTACAGTAAATACCAGCTTTTTGAAAATTCTAAACCTGGTGACAATAAATAAAACTTCATGTACTACCTTTGTTGTTGTGTATTCTTTTTTGTTAAACATATTGTGATGAGAAAGAGAAAAAAGAAAGAGAGAGAAAGAAAGAAAAAAAGAAGAGGAAAAAAGGAGAGAAGACAGAACCAGACACGTGCACGTACACAGAGAGACCCGCACGTGCACATACAGAACTACTTGTGTACAAACACAGAGAACCTGCATGCCTGTAGCCGCCTACTGTGCAGAGCTGATGCCGGGGTTCCAGATGGAGTCCAGTGCAGCTGTTTGCAGCTCCTGGCTGCAGCTGGCCCAGGCTCTGGGTAGCTGCTGCCAGCCATGGAGCTCAGACTGTTTGCAGCAGGGCTTGTAGCCTCCTAGCCACCAGCTGGAAGCAGCCTGGGTTCAATGGCTGGCGACAATCTCCCAGAGCCCAGGCCAGCAGTGGCATGCTAAGCAAAATGGCCTTGTATGCCATGTTCTGGCACACGTGCCAGGGGATGCCAATCCCTGTTCTATAAATAATGAAATAAAATGCTACTTAAGTTATTCCCACCTTACTATCCAGATTACATGCATGTAGCCAACATATCTGGAGGCAAGCATATTTGATCTAGCTACCACTGAGGGAGAATCTGACCCTTTGCAGACTTGTCACCAACCTTCTCTGAGAAACCTCAGCTTTCAACAGGAAGAGCTGCCTAAAGCCAAAGGCAACTTTTAATGAGAATTTCTAATTAGAACACCTGCAGCATAATCTGTGGTAACATCAATAGATTAAATGATTTTTAGAAAATCAGAGTTGTATCCATTTTAAGAGTAAAGCAAAACTAAAGCACAAATTCTGTGGAGAGGATGGTGCTACAATGAAGCAAAACACAGAAAACAGAACTCTGAAGGTTTATCACAATTTTTCAGACAGAACTAATTATCAAAAATAGCCAGTCTAAGAGACAGAAGAAAGCATGCTTTTCAAAACAAACAGTAAGCCACCTCTTTTAATACTATCTTGGGAGACAGGGCAAAGGGAGTGGGAATACCTGCCAGACTTCCAATGAAAAAAATGGATAAAACCGACCCATCATGAATGTGAACTGAACCTAAAAATATGAAATAAAATGAACCACCCTATTTATATTCAGTGTGCATGGTCCACTTGAATGCAAACAGAAGGTCAAACCAGTAGCTGTCACTTACAATAAGCTCTGACACATAGTCAATTACCTGCTTAATAATTTCAAAAGAGAAAGCTGTGACATCATTATAACTGTAATTAATTCATAGAATGGCTTGTGGTTAATCAAGTGAATCTTTAAAAGGTTTAATAATTTTTCATTTGTAATGTAATACCCTGCTTTAACTGAAAAAATAATCTACTTGAACTTGGTATGAAAGGTTTTCACACTACTGTAAGATATTTAAGATGTACACTTCTAAAAATACAATACAGCAGCTGAGATCTTGTTGACAGAAAACACAAGCAAGAATATCAACATAAACATAACAACACAGCTAATATTTCACCCCAAAATTTAGGGTTCAAAATAACAGACTTTATGTTAAAGTAATACAGAATAGTAATTATGTTTTATTATTTTCACAATTATAATTGGTCACAATTCTGTAAAGTTATCTGAAACAGGCAACCTACTTCCACTGTCCTAGACAAATGTTTCACTCTTACAAACAAAAAAGCAATACATAATCTTTAAAATTTAAATACCTTTAACTTTCATCACCTAAAATACTAATCCTAAAGTTAGGAAATTTTAAAAAGGATTTTACTTGAAAGTGACCCTTTAACGCAGAAAGGTGTGATCACACACAGGGGGATGAATGTCCTTATTTACAGTAAAAACATCAGTGGTAAGATTTACGGCTCTCATGTAATAAACTGTTGAGGCATAAACACTGTGTTACCAAAGAAGGATTAGGTGGTATCCAGAGAAGAGCAACAAAAACTAGTTACAGTCAGGAATGACTTATGTAAAAGATACAATTAAGACCATAATCTTAGAAAAATTGAAGAATGTAATAAAAGAGGGGCAAATTTCAAAGTGCACATTGTCATCTTCCTCCTAGCCTTCACCACCAGCTAATTAATAGAATACCATTACAGGGTTCAATCAAATCTACCCTATACATAAGACAGAAAAATAATGATTGGTCAAAATAATGTTATCAGTTAGCACTGGCGTTGGACAGAGCCTTGTCAAATTTTGTAGGTAAAAGCTCTTTTAAAAATAGGAAGCCATCAACATGGGGGGGGGGGGGGGGGCAGGGAAAGAGATGAGAGGGAAATCATACTTTTTTTTTCATAAGTGGAAACTGAATCAAAATCTATATGTAAACTGCAATTCAAAGAAATGAAGTCTCCTGTGGTTCAGTGGTAGAATCCTTGTCTACCGCACAAGAGACCTGGGTTTGATTCTAAGATGCTTATACAGCTACAATTATGGAGGCACCAAATGTCTGGGTTCAGTCTGGATTCTGTCTCAGTGGCTTAAAGGGTGAATGGAAGGTCTAGGCAGCCTACACTCCTCCAAAACTCTTGCCTACGTATGTGTGTTGAAGGTCTGGGTGACCTCTCATGCATACACCATGATCCAAAAAGACTGGCAGTTGACAAAGCCACAAAAATTCAAAGAAATAGTCTTCATTGGATCTATTTAAAAAAAATCTATTTGGTCTATTTAATGAAGACTAATCATTATAAAAACTCAAGTTATATTTATAATTAATAATTAAAACTAATTATAGAACATTTCTTTCACTACCAAAATGCATTTATACCAACATAATTCTTATAATTTACTGATTTCCTGTACTGAAAAACTGCCAAATCCATCTCCAGTGTAATTTCTTTAAACCTATTTAAAGGTCACAATTAACAGGTAAAGGACAGCAAGTGATATTATATTCAGCCATAGAATAAGTACATGGTACATTCAAGCAGGGCCAGATTATGACATGCTGTGGCCCAAAGCTATGTCAAGTTTAAGAGGTCCCATAGCATTACCAAAAAAAGTGAAACACTCACAAAATCTGGGCACTTCCCCTGCTGCTTCAGGACTAGCTGTCACTCCTCCCCGCCACCCCATAAGTGGCAGGGGAAGCTTGCACCCGGCTCCCGCCACCTCCATTAAGCACCCTGCGCCGCTGCTCTGCGTGTGGCTGGTGCTCTGGGACTGGCCGCCACTATCCCCTCTTCCCTCCCCAGCTCTGCAACCAGCTGCAATGCTGGTTTAAAAAAACTGGCATTTTCAAATTTCCGGCACGTGCCCAGTCCCAAGCACGCCAGATTTGTGAGGTTTTCCTGTATTTTTCTTTTGTATTTAGAGACCCCTCAGAATGTGAGGCCCTAAGCTGTAGCTTACTTAGCTTGTACCTAAATCTGGCACTGCATTCAAAGCCAACATGAGCTTTTCCTATTCACGGGCAGCATGATTCAATCCAGGAGATTAGTTCTAGGAATGAGAAGTCATTTCCACATCTGCTCTACCCTCAAGGTGCCACCAACAAAGTGGATCAACTGTGAGCTTATTTCTTTCAAATTTCACAATAGCTCCACGGAGAAGACTTGAATGTAGGATCTGGCCCTTTGAGAATATCATGTAGTGTTTGACACCTCTCTACCAGGCTCCTGAATGACTATGAACTCACTTCACATAAATCAGTTATTAGTTATTATATAGTATCCATTTTCAATCAGCAACAGTTGGAGATTCATAACACTATGAGACAGAACCTGAAAAGACGTATTGTTAATCTTGACAGGATTAGATTTTTATCGATAAAAATTGATTTTACCTCATACCAACAGGGCAAGGGAAAAATACTTCCATCAGTAATAATCAGAATCTGTAGAAAGAGGACTGCAACAGAGAACCCTTACCCCCATTTTCAAACAGTGGAGAAAAAGAGACAGAGGGCAGAATGGTTAAAGAGGAAAACAATGGGTAACCTAATGACTCAACAATAGAAATGTGAAGGCCGGGGGGGGGGGAAAACAGAAAATTTCAGGAAAAAATTTCCCCACTTTTCCCCAGAAACTTGGAAAAATTGAAAATCTTTGAAAGATTAAAAAAGACTTATGAAATATTTTCTTTTAGAATGATGAATAAAATATTTAAAACAAGGTGTTCATATATTGCTACTCTTGAACTCCTCCAAAATGTTGAAACATGAAAGCAGCATGGGAGATCCTCATGGATAAATATCCACATTACTGCAATAATGTGCATCCCATGGGCTAAACTTGATTGTTTTAATGACATTATGAAGTTGGACACTCTGAAAAAGAGCTATAGAAGAGGAAAAGAAATTATAAAACTTGTAAAAGCTGCTCATATTGTAGTTGCAGTCTTTAAAAAGCAGCAGGAAGAAAAGTAAGCAAAGAATAAAATAGAGACACTCAAACTCTGTAGTAAAACTAGATGGGGTGGAGTGGTGACCTCATTTGAAAGTTTATTTAAAAACAAAAGAAGCTCTTCAAGAAACAGTAATCATTGAGGATCTTAAAGTACCCGGAAGTATAACACTTCACTGGATGAGGATGTCTTCTGGGTTCAGATGCAGAACTCCCTGAAGATTCTAAAGCCAATTTCTTCAGCAATCACTGCATCTGGCGCTCCTTACCAAACGGCCCAGATAAAATCAACTGTTTTTGAGAATCTATATGCATCTCCACTTACAAGTACAAAAGGAAGAAAAGTGAAAGACTTTATTAGCAGATGGGAAGAATTGTGCTGCCAATCAACTCATGCTGTTACAAATCCCTTAGATCCAAGACTCAACGGCAGAAATGTTAGTGAAGATAGCATTGCTCATTTGACTAGATTACAAAACAACACGCTTAGGACTTGATGTTGAAAAGGTACTTTCAAATGTTGCAGAACACAGAACATCAGGTGTTTGGTCTAGGAATGCAGCTTGGGACTCTGCCAAGCATATCTCTCCTGCAACATGCTGGCAAGGCCTTTTCACTAGACAGCCTCTGACTCCTCTTGCTTCTCACCTGCTTCAGATTCCTCCATCTTCTGCAGCATGTGAAAGAAACTGGTTTATGTTTAGAAATACTCTCACCAATAAAGAAATAAACTAATATGTGAAGGATAGATAAGCTTGTCTCAATCCAGGCAAGCCTTCAGTTTTCAGAAGTCAATGAAGATGATAAAAATGAAGGATCAGAAGAATCAGAAGCAGAAACTGCTGATAGTGCATAAAATGAGACTGATTGGACAAAGTTTCATGTAGTAAAATTTGTCTTGAGTCTTGTTGTTTTCCCCTTTTTTCATCAGCTTTTTTTCTAAAAATGAGTGCTTTCTGTATCTGCTTGACACTGTGAAGAAGACCAAGTCCAGAATACATAACAACTTTCTTTGTTTTACTGTAATGTTGATGGTTTCTTCTATTTTCAACTCTAATTTTTTGCCTGCTTCTCATAAACTGGAAAAAACTAAGAGATGCTAGGTTCCTTAGAGTTCAGCAGCTTGTAGCTCCATTTGTACCAAAATTAAAAACATTCTAAAGTAAATTCAATTAGTAAATTTGTAATTATTGTTTGAATAAACTATACTTTTAAATTTAATAAATATACCAAACATCATAATTTTATACGCAAACCAAGTTATACATAATACATTTTATGTTCTTAAAGTAGCAAAGCAAATTTAGAGCTGTAAAGGGTGCTAAGAAAATTAGTATTGCATATATTTCAATTTTTCCCCAAATTTCCATTTTTTTCCAATAAAACCTGGGGAAAAATGTTTTTCTTTTCCCCCATGGCTTCAAAATTTCCAGAAATGTTACATCTCTAGTCAACAATTAAGTAATTATGTGCTCATTCAAGTCTAATGATTCATCAGTTAAGAAATTAGCTGGTCCTTCATAGGTGCAGGAATCTGGCCCAGGGAGATAACAACAAACCTGTAACCAAAGCCCAGAGGGGAAGAGCATTTGAGGCTCCAGCCCTGTGGCGTTGTATTGCAGTAGCTATAATTGATTTGATTGGTTATATTGCTATTTTTCTTTTTATATAATGAATTATTTAGCCATTAAGATAAAGTTAAGCTCATTATGATTTGCTTTTTATAATATTTTAAATCAGACATTATTAGTGTTCTGGAATTAACCGTCTATTTTAAATTTCCTATTGCTTAGCATAAATATATTTGACCTACTGGTCGCATGATTTTGGAATTTAAATTTGGTATAAGAAAAATGCTTAGGTAAGGTCTGTGGTATGTCTGGCATCTTTAAAAAGAGGTAATGAAAGAATGAATGATGTATGTATGTGACAACATGAAGGAAAACAATCCTTTTGCAGCAGGTGAAAACAGCCTTCTGTGGTTTAACAGTTAAAGGTTGTCAAGTCGGCAGTTAAGGATTACCAAAAACTAAATCATGCTTCACCTTGATGGCTGAAGACTGCAAGCAACATCCCCCTCCCCCCCACCCAAAGACTGCAGACTGCAAAGCCAAAAGATTGTGTCCTACCAACCCCAGACTGCCAACAGGACAAGGAAGATAATCTTCATGTCTGACTCAGTGGAATCCATAGGCTTGTATGGACAGCTGTCACTATGAAGAATGAACACAAAGAAAAGGCTTTTGGTCTTTTTCCACCTGCAAGGAGTTTTGAGCACGTCCAACGAGACCTGACTCCATCCCTCGTGGTCAGTCTGGCCGGTCACCAGACTGGCCTGAGCGACTTTAGAACTTGGTAACACCTTAACCTTTGCAGGACTGTAACTATTTCTGTGTGCGCTTGTTTCTTTTGTATGAATGAATGAATAAGTATGCATGGGAATGAGTGAAGCAGATAACCTTACTATTCTTTATTCATGTTGCACGTTTTATGTTCCAATAAATGCAGCGTTTCACCTTATCCCCTGATAAAATTCCTGCGTGTTTTTAATTCACACTGTACGCCCTGTGTGGACAACAGTGGCAGTAGGGTCCTGCCCATGCCCTGCAGACTAAGCAAGAGGCCAAGGGTGGCCAATGCCTCTCTCCAAGTTTCCAGAGCTCTGGGAGTGCCACTGCCCTCCTATCCTGGTCCTTGCCTACCCTGTACTTTCCCATTGAATGAATAAAATGATTTAAAGCAGGTATATTTATGGATATTTACATTTTATATTTTCACATGATTTTATAAAGCTTTTAGCAATATACTGACATTACTAAAAATTGTCTGCCTCCCACACCCTTAAATTTTCAGGACTGCGCAAAGTTAAATAGATAAAAATTGAAATAAATGCTTAAAAAAATAAAACACTCATGTTCGCCAAAATTATTAAAAAATAAAAACTGAATTCTGCCACGCCTATATACTGTATACAAGACATTCTTCTTGTATTCCTACTGAAAAATTTTCTTCTGTTAAACCTCTTATTCCTTTATACAGGTTACAGCAACTATACAAATATTACTAAAATTTCTGGTATATAATTATACAACAATTACAAATATAATATTAAATTATGAAACTAAATTGAAAGACAGTTTGCTTGGCACCATGAATTTATATGTCCAATAAATTAAAAACAAGACAAGGCATTTCCAGTTTAGTAAGACAGAGAAAAAGAAAACAAGAAAGGTAAATAACGTTTCTCTCTCAAAAAATAAAAAAACCAAAAACATTTTTAGTTAGAATTGCCTTCTCTCAAAATATAACCATTCTTTTTTCATCCCCAGCCAAACACTGAAGTTTCCTACACAAGTTTTTGAGAACAAAGTGGCATAATGAAGTATAGTAAGTCTGTCTCCAGTTATTGGCATCAGAGTAACAATTTGAAATCAGGCTGCAATTTTTTAAAATCTTTAAATGAAATAAGGATATTATCAACATAACTATTATGAGCAGTTACACTAATTTAGCTTACTCATCTCCCTGTATTGGATGTGTGCACACACACTACAACAAAGCAGGCACATGCACATGCACACACATATACACCACAACAGGAGTACTTGGGGGGGGAACCGGAGGGACTTCTGGTGGCAGAGGTCAGGGGTTAGGGGCAAGACTTCCAGTCCCAAGATGGCAACCAGGGAGTGGAGTACCTGTCAAGGGGTGGGGCTACCTTGCAGCCCTCAACAGTTCACCAAAACTCATTAAGCAGCCCTGTATCTAAAACAATTGCCTACCACTGCACTACAAAGTACTATATTCTCCCTTTTGATGGATATACTTACAGTATAGTCCACGCTATACTGTAAGTGTGTCCATTATAAGGAAGACTAGTATTTTGTAATTACAGTATAATCCACTTGAGTGCATAGACTTGAGACTGAAGAGGCTAAGCACCTACCCTGAATACTTATCTCTGTTCAAATGTAATTTAATGAAGTTCACTGTTCATACAGGGCTATGCCACTAATAGCCCTGAAACCAACAAACTCCCAACATTTTCCAGCCTTTTTATTTCCTGTTTTGGGGTTCCTTAAACAAGTCTTGAAATGATGGGGCTGGTCAGCTTCAGGGCTGGTATTAAATACTCTGCAAATGAGAAAGAGCACCTCTGAAATTAACTACGCTCCTTTCATTCTTGAGGTTTCCACTAGCAGCCCTTTGACAACAACTGTTTCTGGTATAGTTAAATGGAAAATAATCAGTTAGAAAGTTGTAGTTAGTATGACCCAGAGGCCAGTTAAATTACAAAATTAACAATGGGGCTGAAAGACACTATTTAAGGGACTTTGCACTTAAATATGCAAGTGCAAATCAGGGGTTTGTTACAAACATGAGCAATAGGCAACTTGGTGGTTCATGCTTAGTGTTATAGTGTTAACTGAATTATATAATTATCTAGTATGCATGTAAATACAATGCACTCAGCAAATGCCATCCACATTAAGCTGAGCTTCCTAATTAGTGATCTACCTAAATTGCACGGGAGTACACTGCATAGCGGCTCCTTTAATCTTGCTCTTTTTGCTGTGCACCCCCTCCTGCCTATCGGTTAAGGAACCCTGGCAGCCCTGCTGCTCACTGTTTGCTCTTGATCAGCCAGAAGGCAAAAAACTGCAGTTTTAGATATGCTGCATTCTAGTTGATCAGCAGTGATCAGTGGGCCTCTTTAGCCAATCAGCAGCAGGAGGCAAAAGCTGACATATTTAAAACCGTGGTTTTTGCCTCCTGGCCAATCAGGAGCAAGCCGCAAAGGTACAGCAGTCCCTTGGGCAATTGTGGGGGGGGTTCAGTGAAAAGAGCGGGATTAAAGAAGCTGCTGCGCAGTGTACTTCCTGCACAGTTTGGGTAGATCCCTACTCATGAGTAAATTCTCTCCAACCAGGTTGGTCTGTTGTAAGCCTTGACATTGCATGTGTATGTAATTCAGTCCAATCTTTTTTACCTTCACAATATCTCTTATTCACTCAATCCCCTGGCACAAAACCTTCTATTATGTCCTTTTCTGTGTCATCTTCCTCTGTTCTTAGGACGTAGTATCAGGGACTGGATACCAAAAGGGTTATATCGGTCTCACCCCCAAGGTGGCTACAGTTACTTATATACAGGTGCCTTAACATCGGTTTACACAGGGCAATATTAACACTTATGCTGTCTTAGCAAGCAAGTAAAGTCAGATAAAAAGAGTGATTTGTCTCTGCACAATATTAGAGTGGTGTGTTTGGTTTAAATTAGACTCCTTTCCTGCACAACATCAACTAAATGAGAGGGGTTTTATTTGACTGAAAAACAGCAGCTGAAGAGAGAATTATACAGGTCTAATGAAACTTCAAATTCTCACTTCAGCAAAGACCGGGATGGCCAGGAATGCTTATTCGCCTCACGAGGGCTGTTTTAGTGAAGTAACTGTCTGTAGATAAATCAGACCCCCCCCCCCCCGGTGAGCTTTTAAAAAACAACCAAACCCCCTACCCAAGCCCCAACCCTGCGTAGGCCGGTCCAGGGCTGCGCCCCGTGGAACAGGAGCGACCGGCCCGGCCTAGCGCGGCTTCCCGGCAGCGTCACGCAGCGCCCACGGCCAGGGCCTCGCGCTGCAACTGCGACTGCGCCCCAGCTCGCGACTGCAGGCCGCTGCGTCCCACCCGGACGAAGGGGCCGGGCTGGAGCGCGAGAGCCCGGCGCAACCGGACATCCGACGCCCCCCTGTCCCCTCCCCCAATGTTTTCGGTGCAACCCCGGAGCCCCGCCCGGGCCCCGGAAGCGGCGCGAGGGGCCGCAGGCCCGCGCAACGGCTTCTCCCTCCCCGGCGGGACAGGCTCTGCCCGCACCGCCCCCGACACTCACGGCCTCCAGCTGCGCAGCGGCTCGGCCGAAAGCTCACGGGCGGAGCGGGGCAGCAGGGAGCCGCGCCCTTGGCGGGGAGGGGGAGAGCCGGCGTGCGCCTGACAGGCTAATGAAGAGCGGGTGTGTAGAAATATGCACGCAGCGCCTGTCGATCATGTGTAACAGTAGTAATTATATGCGTATGTGTGTCTAGACTGATACGTTGGGAATGGGACCAGACGAGGAGTGGCAGGCGGTGCAGGGGTGGACAGGGCTCCATCCCTGACCCCCCACCAATCATTCTTGAGAAGCAACTGGCTACTATATGTATATCTATTTGGGGGGGCTGGACCCCCCCCAACGTCCTCCCCTGCTGTTTCCGGGCAGGGCTGGGCCTAGTGCACCCCCCATACCTGCCATTTTGGGGCCTGCCTGGGCCCCGCATGGCCTCCCACCTGCTGCTGTTTTGGGGCTGGTGCCAGACCTCCCCCCACCCCACCCTTCCTCGCCACCATTTCAGGGCCTGGCAGAGCTGGGTCCAGCACTCCTCCCCCCCCACTGCCAGTTAGGTCGGGCCCACCCCCTCCTATCTCAGCCACCCCCTCCCACATCAGCTGGGGGCTGCTGCTCCCCACCCCTAGCTGCCATGATGGGTCAGCTTCTCCCCCACTTTTGGCCTGCTTCTCCCCTCCACCGCCGCGTTGGCCCAGACCCGCTGCTTCCATCCCCACCGTGTCAGAAGGGAATGGATGAGAGGGGGCGAGGGGAGCAGTGGTGGCCTTGGCCTCCACCCCATATTTGCCACCTGCAGGGAGGGGGGGGAGCAAGGCTGATACTGCTGACCTGGCCGGCCCCCCCGCCCCAGGAGTCCTGACCCCGATCCACCCCGCACCACCACCACCATCTCCGAGAAGCAAGGGGGGAGCTCTGCTGGCCTTGGCCCCGCTTTATGTCTGCTCTGTTGCAACTGGCTCCGGGGAGCAGGGCAGCGGAGGCAAGGCCAGCTGGCCTCTCCCACCCACCTCACTCCATCCCGTGTCGCCACCACCACAGCACGGCTCTGCTGCTCTACCACCTCCTGTCCAAATGCTGTATTCTCACTCTAATTGGTTGTTTCCATCAGCTAATCAAAGTCAAATAAAGTTTTATGGACAGACAGACTACAGCTTTTATAATATTAGAATGTATATATATGTGTGTATGTATATGTACATATGACTACATATGTGTGTATATGTGTATAGATATATATTGTATGTGTGTATATATGTGCGTGTATGTGTATATGTGTATGTTTGTATATATATATATCTATAGCACAAGCTTTCCTGATTAGTCTATAAGGTGCAAATCTACCCTGCCTTCTACTGGACTTCAGATTAAGACTGCTAATTACTTCATTCTGCTGTTGACCAGAAACTCAGTTGTGTAAAGACCAGCAGGTTCATGAGAAATGGACCAAAATATGTGTTTTTGTTATTATGACTACAGCCCCCGATAGACCAATTTTATACATCCTGCAGACCTCATTAAATCCTAGTAAAATGGTATCAGCCAAGTATGAATTAGTCAAGATAAACTAAAAGAAATTTAAAAACCACAGTGATTTGCATATAGTGGAAGCCTCACTCATATACAGTATAAGGTCACTGAAGCAAATCCTGGCAAATGGACATTCATGGTAACATTAGGCCTGGTTGTTTCTGAGTGTGCACTGCAATATTCTAGCAAAGGCTATGGAGACAGTACTCAAGAAAAATAAAATTCCCAGTAATCTAGAGCAAGAAATAGGCCTTTCATTTTTAGCACATACCTTTCTCCCATATTTTTTTTTTTTGTTGAAGAGTGAAAATATTACCTTACAAAATACTGCCCCACAGTCTGGGGATACAAGCAAAATCAGCAAAAAAAGTCTTACCCAGGAAGATGATTGTATAAAAAAACCTTAATACCTCTTTCATTTGCTGAAATCTAGACAATAGCTCAGTGTTTGCTAAGATATGTTAATACTAGTTTTAAACCCCCCCAGGAATTTGTTGCTATGCAAACCTGCTTTTAACTGCTGCAATATTTTCTGTATTTTTGGGAAGAATATTTTCATTGTTAAAACTGGGAAGACCAAGTGGGAATAAAACAAGTAGGAAAGTAGCCTTTACGTCCCAATCATGGAACAAAACCAGGAAGCAGAAGTGAGTATGTTTTTGAAAATCCTATTGAGCCCAATGAATTATAAAGTGCTGTTTAGTTCTCCATGTGCTTTTCATGCTTTCCTCAAATCCTTTGTTGCATTCTATAGTTTCATTTGACTTCACAAAGCTAACACATTGTCAAAGCATAAGAGGTACCCTGCTTCCTGCCTAGAAAGTCAGTACACCATTTTGATCCCAAAAGTGTGAGTTAAAATATCAGACTTGCTAGTACCTGTTAGTGTTAAAAATGAGTAATAAGAATCCCTGTGAACAAATGCATTGCTCTAGCACAGCAGTAACCAGTTCTTTAAATTGAATAGTTCAGCTGCTTTAATTTTTTACAAGCATTAAATTCAGTTAGACCAACACATTAGTTTCACTTCTGTAAATTACTAATTGTTGACCATCAGAATTAATCGTTCTTTTAAACAATGATACAGGTATCTGAGCTATAAACTCAATTGTTAATATTTAGCACAGATCAAATTCTTGAGCAATTTATAAATTATTAAAATAACATTATCATAGAAATGTTGGCATGCTCTTCAACCTGCTGGTACAAATATGTGACTAAAAATGAATCACACAAAACCTACAGCCAGAATTCATGTAAAGGATCTTATTTTGCCATCATTTATATGGCACTTAAGGTTCATAGAAAATTTTGGCATGTTACAAAAGTATGTCATAGGAGTTGTATGAAAAAATGTATTGTGACCTTCCAAAAACAGCACACAGCTCAGAAGACTGGCAGGCATGAGAGGGGCTGAATTCCTAGAAATGAGGTGGAGAGCGAGGTAAGGATCTGAATTTGCCAAAACAAGCAACTTCGGCATAGCCTTCTGTTCCAAAAACATTTGAATGCCAGCTGAGGAAGACGGCTTCAAATTATGCCATCACTTTAGGCATGTTAATCTAAAATCTTCAGTTTCGGCACTTTTATGTCTGTTAATACTTAATCAATGCTAATCCTTTTTAATCACTGAGAACACGATGGTATAAGCTCATAGATCAACAGAAAATATTTAATATGTATCCCAATTTTTAATAATTAGCTCTGTTTCCTATAATAGTGTGTATATGCTATGAATTATATGCTAGTATAATATTATTAATGAGTGTATATGTATTGCACATATAACAATGCCAATTTTTCTTTTACTTTAGGTTTTCTTTAAAAGGATCTCAACCCAACTATTTTTAACAATACAGTTCTTTACTAAAGGGGTCCATTTCCAGATTTCACTGCTGGATGTTCAAGTTGAACTTAGCAAAAAAGGTATGGTGGTGTAATTTAAGTTTTGGACTGGGACTGGGGACCCCATTCCTAGTTCTACCACAGACTTCCTCTGTGCTCTTCAGCAAGTCACTCAGGGTATGTCTGTGATATTGCACCAGTGGCATGCCCCAGCTAGGACAGACTCAAGCTGAGCTGCAACTACAGGTATGCTCTAAACCCAGAAGTCTGATGGTGAGACTACCCTGGGTGTCCCTCTGAGACACCCAGAACTCTTGATTTCTCGTGTACTTGAGAGTGGCCACTGAAGATAAACTTGAAACAGGCTTACCAGCATGCTAAAATTGAAGCGTGCCTCAGACATGGATGTGCACAGCGGATTCCATCTTTGCTAACCAGGACACACTATCACTATGGTGTGCACAAGCTCCAGAGATTCTCAACCAGGGTACTGGGGTACTGTGGGGTGCTGTGAGATCTTTTGAAGGGTGCCAGGAGGTGCGAGGGGATAGGGGATAAGTGCAGGCTTAGGCTGGTCATTGCTGGGTCACTACTCTGATCCCACTTCCCAGCCCCTCTGCAAGGCACTGTAATATATTAGTTTTTGTAATGAGGTGCTAGTTAATTCACAAAAGTTATGAAAGGGTGCCATAGGTCTAAAAAGCTTGAGAACCACTGCATTAATCTATTTGTTTCTCTGTTCTTTATCTGTAAACTAAGAATAATGTTATTCACCAAAGATGGAATTTTTCATCCTATTAGGTTTGAAGATTGCTTCTTCATCGTCATGAAGTTTATTTTTTTAAAAAGACAGAACTTTTTTGAGGCCAGTGAACAGGGACTTCAGACAGGGTAAACAGTTTGCAGGCAGTTTGCACGCCAGTTCCTAAGCCAGTTCATGTCCCCTCCCTCCCTTTTTGAGGGGCAAGCCTTTCAGCTTGGTGTGAGAAGCAGGAAAAAAAGGAACTCTTTGGGGCCAATGAGCAATAAACAGGACAGCTTCCAGGTAAATTTGCTAGGGTAGATCTGCTTGAAAAAAGAGCAGTAAGAGAGGGTAATCAACTACCGTATTTTTCGGACCATAAGATGCACTTTTTTCCCCCCAAAAGTGGTGGGAAAACGAGGGTGCGTCTTATGGTCCGAAGGTGTGTGTCCCGGGGAGACGGGGCGGAGCTTGCCCGCGGAGGCGGCGGAGCCCGAGTGGGACACCCGCCGCTTGTTTATGCCGTGTCCCGGGGAGACGGGGCGGAGCTTGCCCGCGGAGGCGGTGGAGCCCAAGTGGGACATCCGCCGCTTGTTTACACCGGAAGCCGGCGCCCGTGCCGGTGGCCGGGAGCTGGCAATAAAAATGGCCGGCCACCGGCGCACATAGTCTCTCCTGCCATAAAAACTGGGTGCGTCTTATGGTCAGGTGTGTCTTATGGTCCGAAAAATACGGTAGTTACCTCAGGTGCCTGTACGTGAATGTACTGATCCTGGGAAACAAGCAGGAAGAACTGGACTGGAAGTCCTTGCACAGTCATGGAACTACTACATAATTGGAATAACAGACTTGGTGGGAGCTAGCATGACTCGAGCACTGTCCTTGGGGGTTACAAACTGTTCAGGAAAGACATGAAGAGGAGGAGGAGTCAAGCTTTATGTTAAAGAGCCATTTGATTGCTCAGAGCTCCAGTATGAAGCTGGAGATAGGCCTGTTGAGAGTCTCTGGGTTAGGGTCAACAAGAGAGCAACCAGGTTGATGTGGTGGGGGTCTGCTATAGACCACCACACCAGAAGGAAGTGATGGATGAGGCTTTCTTCAAACATCTAGTAGAAGTTTCCTGATCATAGAATTATAGAATCAGTGAGTCAGAAGGGACCTAGACAGATCATCTACTCCGACCCCCTGCCATGGGCAGGAATGAGCACTGGGGGTGGGAGGGGTCATAAGACCCCAGCTAGGTGCCTATCCAGTCTCCTCTTGAAGATTTCCAGGGAAGGTGAGAGCACCACCTCTCTGGGAAGCCTATTCCAGGCTCTGGCCACCCTTACAGTGAAGTAGTTCTTCCTAATATCTAACCTAAACCTATCCTCCCTCAACTTGTGGCCATTGTTCCTGGTGACTCCAAAGGGGACCCTGGTGAACAGACTTTCCCCGAGTCCCTGCTGCTGGCCCCTGATAAGGTTGTAGGCAGCCACAAGATCCCCCCTCAGTCTTCTCTTGCAGAGACTGAAGAGATTCAGGTCCCTCAGCCTCTCCTCATAGGACTGGCCACACAGGCCCTCAGCCATATGACTGGCCCTCCTCTGGACCCTCTCCAGGTTCTCCATGTCCTTCTTGAAGTGCAGGTCCATGCAGCCCTGTGCCCAGCTGGACACAGTATTCCAGCTGCGGCTTGACCAGTGCCGCATAGAGGGAGAGCAAGATCTCTCTGGATCTGTTAGTGATGCCCCTATTGATGTTTGACAGGGTGCAGTTGGCTCTGCCTATTGCTTCATCGCATTGGTGACTCATATTCATCCTGGAATCAGTCCTGACTCCAAGATCGCTCTCTGCCTCTGTGCTGTCAAGAGGGTTAGCCCCTAACCTATAACCATAATGCTGGTTCCCGCTCCCCAGGTGCAGCACCCTGCACTTGTCCTTGTTGAACTGCGTCCTGTTCAGATCCACCCACTTCTCTAACCTATCCAGGTCTGCCTGGATGCGGTCCCTGCCTGCCGGTGTATTTACTTTACCCCACAGCTTGGTGTCATCAGCGAACTTGAACAGGGTGCTCTTCACACCCTCGTCCAGGTCACTAATGAAGGTGTTGAACAGCACCGGCCCAAGGACCAAGCCCTGGGGGACTTTGCTGCCTACACCCTCCCAGGTCGACATCGACCCGTCCACCACCACCCTCTGGGTTCGTCCCTGAAGGCAGTTTGCCACCCATGTGACTGCATTCGTCAATGCCACAGTCCGTCAGCTTGCTCACCAGAATTGGGTGGGACACTGTGTCGAAGGCCTTCTGGAAGTCCAAGAAGATGACATCGACTTCCTCCTTCCCATCTAAGCTCTTTGTTACCTTGTCATAGAAAGAGACCAGGTTAGTCAGGATCGGCCTTGCACGAACCCATGCTGGTTACCCCTCAGCATCACTTCCTCTGCAGAGCTGTCACAAATGTGGCCTTTGATAATTTTTTCAAAGACCTTCTGCAGGATAGAATTGAGGCTGACTGGCCTGTAGTTGCCAGGCTCTTCCTTCCTCCCCTTTTTGAAAATAGGGACCACATTGGCCCTTTTCCAGTCCTCAGGGACTTGGCCCAAGCACCAGGAGTCCTTGAACAGCCGTGTCAATGGCTCCGCGATAACACCAGCCAATTCCCTCAGCATCCGCAGATGAAGGTCAGTCGGGCCTACCGACTTGGACACATCTAAGCCCTCCAGGTAATCCTTAACTAGGTCTGAACTGTTGGGGGACTCGCATCCTTCCTGGGCCTCTCTACACTATCACCCAAGAGCACCCCATTGTCAGCAGACAGGAACATGGACTTGTTGAAGAGTTCTGCCTTCTCTCGCGCGTCCATCACCAGCTATCCTGCCCTGCCTCGTAGGGGTCCAATGTTATCCTGAGACTTCTTCTTGCTACCTGTATACTTGAAGAAGGACTTTTTATTATCCTTAATTCCATAAACTAATCTAAGCTGTAGTGCTGTTTTAGCCTTCCTTACCAAATCCCTACAAGCTCGGGTCAGGGAGGTGTACTCCTCCTTTGTCCCTGGCCCCTGCTTCCACCACCAGTACACTTTTTTTCTTTGCCCTCAGGCCAGCCTGGATATCCACGCTTAGCCATGAAGGTTTCTTGGACCATTTTCCTGCTTTCCTCCGCGGAGAAATTGCATCCTGCTGCGCCCCAAGGATAGCCTCCTTGAGGAAGGACCACCTTTCCTGGACCCCCATACTAGCTACTGGCTGGGCTATCTCTTCTAAACAACCTATAGCCCTCTATGTCTACTGCCCAGTCAA
This sequence comes from Crocodylus siamensis, assembly GCF_052110815.1. Taxonomy (NCBI): domain Eukaryota; kingdom Metazoa; phylum Chordata; order Crocodylia; family Crocodylidae; genus Crocodylus; species Crocodylus siamensis. The sequence goes on along the minus strand of NC_143400.1, from coordinate 62,246,769 downwards.
AAGTTTCATCCCACCATGTCTCCACTAGGCCAACCAGGTCGATTTTACTATTTGCAAGCAGGAGAGCAAGCTCCTTCTGCTTGTTCCCCATGCTTCTTGCATTAGTGAAGAGACACCTTAATCCCCCCGAGAGAGTCCTGGACACCCCCCTTCCTGAGAGACAACTGTTCCCTTGGTATATAACTGAGCTCTTACCTGGGCAGGTCCTACATTTGGTTGAGTTTTCTCTTGCTCCTGTGGATCCCCATCCCCCAACGAACTTAGTTTAAAGCCCACTGGAGGAGGTCAACTAGCCTGTAAGAAAACAAACTCTTACCTTTGGGGGAGAGATGGAGACCATCACACCCCAGGACGCTCTCTGCTCTGAATTGCGAGTCGTGGTCCAGGAAGCCAAATCCAGCATGATGACACCAACTCCAGAGGCGCCTATTCACCTCACGGCTGCAGGCGCTCTGCCACTGACAGCCTCCACTAACCGGGAGGAGAGACGAAAAGACCACCTGGGCCCCCAACTCTCTAAGGTTGGCTCCCAGAACCACGTAGTCATCCATGATCTGGTCCGGACTACTCTGGGCCACATCATTGGTTCCCACATAGATGAGGACCATAAGATAGTAGTCGGAAGGCTGGATGAGGTCAGTGATCACAGGCCCTGGTTCTCATGGGGTACTTCAATCACCCTGACATCTTCTGGGAGGGCAATACACCAATGTACTGGCAATCCAGGAAGTTTTTAGAGAGTACTGGGGACAGCTTCCTGGTGCAAGTGCTGGAGCAGCCAACTAGGGGCCATGTTCTTCCTGACTTGCTGCTCATGAACAGGGAAGAATTGGTGGGGAACATAGTAGTAGATGGTAACTTGGGCAGCAGTGACCACAAGATGGTTGAGTTCAGGATCCTGAGGAAAGGAAGGATGGAGAGCTGCAGAGTAAGGACCCTGGACTTCAGAAAAGCAGACTTTGATTCACTTAAGGAACTCATGGACAGGACCCCCTGGAAACTAGTCTGAGTGGGAGAGGAGTCTAGGATGGGGAGGAGCATTTGGGGTGTCAGACCCCAAGTTTCGCTGAGGGTGCATGGCGTTGGTGCCACGCGGTGATGCAAAGAGGGCAGTGGCACAGAGATAGAAGCCGGAACTGACCCCGGGGAACTAGAGGACCCCTTGCCTGGTCACTTACAGGTACCAGGCCATGGAGGCAGGCTAGGGATGGAAAGGGAAGAGAGACTCTGAGGGAATGGCATCGAGGGAACATTGCCAAGCATAGGGTTGGCAGGGTCAGCCAATAGGATGCCAAATTGGAAGGTCCCTCCTTGTCCTTCCTTTTTTTTTCCTTTTCCTTTTCTTTTCTTTTTCACCCCAGCTTGGCATGGAGTGTCCATGTAGCCATACAAGCCAAGCTGGCTGGGCATTCCACTCACAAGGAATGAGGGGATAAAGTATAAGACCCCAGAGAGGCAACAAAGGTGGAGGCGCAGCTGCTTTGAAACCTGGCGTTCCACTAGAGGTTGGTGTAAGGCTGGGGTGTAGGGGAGGTGGAACCCCACGAACATCCGGCGAGTGGAGTGGTCACTCCTGAAGGGTCTTCAGAGGCCACCCGCCCCCCCCGGTGTAACATTCAAAGTCATGGCAGGTTAGTTCGGGGGTGGCCCATGAGGCAACCAAAGCCCACAGGGGCTCCACAAAGCCATAGAGCGCATGCCCTTTGCAGTTCAGACCAAGGTGGCATGTGAGCAGGCATTGAAAGCCAGGTGGGCGCAGTATGTCATACATGTGAAACATAATGAAGAAGTGAGGGTTAGCTCATTCCTTTGTTCCATAGCAGCAGATTTAGTCAAGGTTATTGGGACAATAGTCTGCCTTTTATATGTAATTGAAGTACCTGGAAAAATAAGTATTTGTCATGGAACATATTGGAACATTTTTTTCTCTGAACTATGGAAGTTGGTCTAATAAATTATATTACCTTACCTCACAAATCTTTTCCTAATATCCATGGACCACCACAGTTACAATTATACTACAACATGTTCTGTTAAACTAAGCATTTAAGTCCTCAGAAGATTCAAATGTTACATGCCATAGGCAGTGTTGGAGAGACAAAGCAGCCACCAATGCACATCTCCTACAATGGCAGGGAAGTGCTTAATGTGAGATATCTGGAGATGAATCTTTATAGGCAATCCATACCTTCTGCTACATAAGACAAAAAATCTTGATAGTCAATGTCAAACTGATCTGGCGGGGAAAGGCTTTCATGACCTTAAGGATGGTGATCAGGTTCACAGATTCTGAGGCCAGAAGGGATGGTACAGTCATTTAGCCCATAGCTAGAGCAAGGTGTAGCTCTTAGAAAGATAAAGATGGTACCTCCATCACCTCCCATTATAAGCGGTTCCAATGTTGAATTAATCTCAATGCTACAAAATTACATCTTATTTCATGGTAGAATTTGTCTAAATTCATCATTTAACTATAGAAGGTCACTAAAGGTTTGCCAGTAAGATTGGAAACCCACCCACTATCAGGCATCTTTTCCATAGTCAGTGTGTGCATAATTATCAAGCCATGCAATACCATCCTCAGTGGCCCTCTTTTCCATATATAAATACATAATACATATACACAGTGACCAAATCACCCTTCAGTCTTTTCACGTTGAATAAATGGAAGTATTTAAGCTTTATGTCACAAGGTTTGTATTACAGCAGAGGGAGCATTTTCCTGGACCTCCTTTGAATTCTTTCCAGTATTTTCCTATCCTTTTAGAAGTGAAAGGCCAGATGGGGCAATGTACTCTAATGTGGTCTTAGAAATGCTGTGTATGTTGTACCTGTCATGTTTCAGAGAGTGGCTGTAGTGCCCCAAGGCCAGACTAAACTTTCCCCTCTCTCTGTCTCAGTAGAGTGTTGCCTCATTGTCTTTCCTGCCACATCTTTGTTGGAATGGGTTATTAATTCAGGAAGCTACCCCACAATCCAAGGGCAATTCTGTAAGCATTTCATTGTAAAATTGTTTCACTGGGTCAGCTCACCCCTCAGCTTGTTCAAGTTTACTGTGCTGCCTTCCTCCTTGGTTTAGTCCTTTAGGTAGGCTCTGACTCTCACACTCCTATCCAAGTCCCTGGGCTTTTGATGGCCCACTGTCTGAGTCTCCAGGCTGCCAGCAGCCCATTACCAAACACTTTGTACCACCGTAGCCCTAACTGTGGTCTCCAGCCTCTTGTAGCCATGCCCATGCCTTGAAGAGTCTTTTTAACAAGAACATAAACAAATGTGAGCCCTCAAACACTTAACTGCTGATCAATCTTGAAGCATTTCTTTCATTTCAGGATCTCCCAGACTTCCTAATATATGGGTTCAGAGTCTCTTCTCTTCAGGGCCTGTAGAATCCTGTTTCATGTCAAGCATGGCCCAGTTTCTGGCTCCAGCCTGGTGCTTAGCTCATATTTCCCCTCTGCTTTTCTATTTTTTGGGTATCTGATATAGTGTTCCTGTCAGGCTATAGCCTTGAACCTGGAGCTGTGGCATATCACTATAGTCACTTACCTCAGCCTGCCAACCCACAGCTAACCACCCAGGCTGATCAAAAATGGTGTGAAGCTTGTAGTAAGACCTAACCCTCCACCCAGTCTTTGTCACCAGAGTGGCCAGCTGCTGTCAGCCCTTCATTTCCCTGATGAAAACTTGGAGCAGGAAGTGTCTGGGAACAGGGTTCAATCTAATACTGGGCTGATTTTGATTGAACCCTGTCTTTGTCTGTATTATGAGTCACAGTTTATGGGCATAGTCTACTATCTTGTACAGGTAACCTGTATTCTTAGTTACCAGATGTATTTACCTTGTCTTTGTCTGTATTAAAATAGGCTTTCTTAGATTATAATCATATAACTAGATAATTCAGATCCATATTACAGTACCCAGTTCTCATTATTTCCTAGTCCACAAATCTTTGTGTCTGTAAAAGCTGCGGTTAACTCCCTGCTGGTTCCATCTCTCTCCAGCTTCTAGTCTGGTTATCCCTCTTTACTCACCTGCTACGCCTTGATAAAGAAAGAAAACAGAGATTAGGAGGCAATGTCTCCTAGTTATTGCCTGGATAGTGGCCATGGGTTTCTTCACAGGGCTGCTCCATCCCTACACCCTGTCCTGACCACACCTGTGATGTTCCTGACACATTGGTTTTTCCAGATACTGTTTCTCCCTGTCTTACTTCAGGCTGCTTTCTTCGCAGCCCCAGCATTGCTAGCAATGCTGCCAGCTGTTGTTCGGTGGTCCTAATGCCTGGCCCTTTTCTCTTCAAGGTCCCAGCATCCATTTGCCCTGCCTGGTGGAAGTGCTTGCCGCCTTAAATAAGTTTCACTACCAAGTCCACCCTTTTCTGAGGGCTCTCTCAGGGCAGGGGGGTGTGTGGGTGGAGAACCACCTCAAGCCCCTTTGCCTGGCAAACCAGCCTTTCTTGTCTTTGTTTCCCTCAAGATAAGTCTCCATCAAGTCTTCACTCACAGGCAAAGTCACTTTTCTCCCTGCCAAGGATTTTGCTGCTGCTTCCTGACAATAGGTAAGGATCTACTCTCTCAGAGGCTCCTTTGGCTCCCTGGCCAGTCATAGCTCCGTGGTCAGCATCACAACTCTGTGCAATCCCTTCTCCATGGCAATTGGTCCTAGGGACCTGTTCCCCCTTTAACTTCTGGCTCTGTCCCTGGGAGCCAATCTGCACTAGCTCAGCTCCCACATGTTTCCCCACTAGGGCTGGGGTGGAACGTGATGGGGAACACTTGTGTTCCTGGCAACCCACACCACCCTGCACTGGTTTGGACTCAGATACATTTTGCTTTTCACTCTCCAGGTGGCGTGTTCTTTCTTCCTCTGTATTGGGCACCAATGTGAGTGCCCTGTTACAGTGTCATAGAAAGATTGTACCAGCCAAGATTTTATGTTATCATTTTGATTACGGATAAAAATATTAAATAAGATTGGACTAATGGCACATCCCTGAGAGATCCTGCTAGAAATAGCCCCATAGATTGGCGTCTCCCTTAGATTTCAAAATGTAATTAATCTCAGGTTTAGCTTATTAATTACATGTAGCATACTATTTTTAATTTGTTTGAATTAACAGGAAGATATTGTTTTTAGATATAACAAGAATTTAGCCATAGTCTAAGAGCTCATTAATTGGAAACAACAGAGAATGAGAAAAAAGGGGTTTCTAGTTAGCCTCAGAATGATTATGAGCCATTAATGTGATATAACTATGAAAAAGGCAAACAAAATTCAGGGATGTATCTGGCACAGGATTTCAGCCAGATAAGAACAGATTAATTCTGTTGTACAAAGCACTGGTAAGATCTCATATGGATTGCGGTGTGCAAATCCGGTCACCCATTCTTACCATGAGGTCATTAACTTTTTATGAGATATCTAAGTATACTATTTTCCTTCCATCACCATCCACAAAAGAGAATGAGAGAGTAAGCTGGAGCTGAAGAGTTTAAACAAAATAGTAAGGCCATATGCAGAAGTTCATCTTCTACTAAGGGAATGGCCATTCTCCTAGTAAAAAAAAGACTGCTTTTACCCTTGTAGGCTTCTGTCCCTCTGGCACTTTCAGGTAGGAGCTGTGCTTCTCTTTTAGGCCTCCCTCAGGCTGCCACACTTACAGAAATGTTCATATGACTTTCTGTAGTCTTGTGTATTCATGGTGCTACTCTAAGTTATTTTATATGATTGACCTCAGTTAGTGGAATGGATTGCCTCAATGGAGAATATACAGTGCTGTTTATGTGAGAGTTTCATTTTTATTAACCTAAAGCTGTTGGAGAGTTTTCAGTTGGCCTTAGCTGCTTATAGTTAATAATGTCAAAGCCAGTCTAGTAAAACTATTACTTTGATTGCAGCTGATGTTGACTTTATAATCAATGTTAAAAATGTTTTTGCACACGCCGGGCCTCGATCATATGGTCCCTCGCCGCCTGGCTTAGGGACTTGATGATAACTTTTCGCTCCATCCCTTAGGGGTATGGGGCCACGATCTCCTACCTCAGGTGGTCTTCTCCCCTCCTGTCCTGCCTGCCATGACTTTGATGATATCTCAGTGGTGGAGGGATCCGACTATCTGATTCTGGCTGCCCCAAGGCCGAGGTGTGATGTTCTTCGCGAGGCTCCAACCTCCCCTGTACCTCGCCCTATACCCAGCCTCGACGGTGTGCTATAGTAGTTGTCAGCGGCCAACCCTCACTCTGAGTGGTTCCTCCTAATTCCGGCTAGACCCTGGAGGAGGGTCCAGTAAGCCCAGACCCCTTTGACTCTTGTGCCCTTGGTGGTCCTGACTCACCCTAACTTTGGTGTGCAAGAGACTAGTAACAATAATAATAATAATAACTAATCCAACGAAAAGCTATGGGCACCAAAATTATACGCCCCTTCACAGCACTCCCTAGAACACTACCTGGGAGTGCCTAGTACTGTACTCTTCCCTTTACCAAATACCCATCCCCCTTAGGGCTGCCTTCCTGAGCCCATGGGATACTCTCATGTATGTGTGCCCTCAGTAAAGGAACCATCTCCCGACGGGCTCCTGTCGAGGTCCTCTGTCGCAGACATGAGGGTCTCAGCTGGCCCCTTGTGTTGATACCTCTTTCTCTGTGGGTCTGCCGGCCTTTGGCTCCGTTGACGAGGTCCTTGCTGTAGGCTCTCCTCACGGCCTGAGTGTTATATAGAGCCGGGACACCTGGGTCTTCCTCTGTTCGACAGCAGCGTCTCTACCTGGGCACAGTGCAGGATCCTTTTCTGAGCAGTGAGCAGCGTTTCCTAGCCCCTCCACCTTCTTAGTGGACCCAGGAGCTCTTCTCTCCAGGCTCTCTCGCCACCTCTCCTCCCCTTCTTCCCTGTTCTTCCCCCTTCTTGTCCTTCCGGGTTGTTTCTCCTCCCCCTCTTTCCCAGCTGTTTCCTCTTTAAAAAAAATGCAGCTAATGAGCCGTGTGGGTCCCGCCGCTGTTTTCAGCTTCGCCGTGGTTCCTGCCGCCGCTTCCAGCTCCGCCGCGGTTCCTGCCACCAGTAAGCTGTTTTTGTTCATTTCTTTCTTTTCACTCTCCCTGGGGTGTGCTGTCCCCCAGGGTCCCCCTTTAACCCTTCAGGGTTCGTGTCTTCCCCTTGACCCAGGACAGTTTTGTTATCAACCATGGTTTGCATGTGAGAAAAAAAATGAGATCCAGCAACATGAGAAGACTAGTAACTGGACCCTTTCTGCATAGGGCAGGATATAAATCTAAAAAATCATAATAATAATTTAGCTGCTAAACAAACAAACACCTACATCATCTTCTTGGACAATGCAGCATTCTGCGGAGCCTAATAATTTTGCTACTGATCTCTGAATCATTGTGTGTGGCAATATTTCTTGGAATAGATTACATAATCAATTTTTTGTGGTTTCTTGGGAAAATACTGTTTAAAATTGGCATGTTCCAGATGAATCAACTGTAAGGAAAAACTATCTTGATATAGTTTAAAATTCAACAGTTGACGAGACCATAGTGTTATTGGGGAAAGTTGTGTTTGGATTGTTGCAGATGTGACTACAGATAACTATAATCATTATATAGCCAATTTGGTAGCTGGGCAGCTCAGTGTTGAACCTGAAATCCTTATCTTTTGATTTCCAAGGTGTTGGATGGAATTAATCACATTTTGTGAATGACCTTTTATGTTTACTGTGGCCTAACTCTACTGCCAGCAATGAAGAGAAAGTTGCATATTCTACTTTTGGATGCTGCATCCTATATCCTGAAAGCAGCATTAATATCATCAAGTCTTCTCTCCATATCTGCTGCACTTGAACTGTTTGGTGCATGGCCTCAGCTAGATTCCTAAACAAATTAGACTTGAGTTTCCAGCTGCCAGTTGTATCATTTCAAGTGTGAAAAAAGTTCCCCAGTGGGTGCAGCACTACAAAGAAGTTTTGTCTGACATGCCTCTGCTACCAAAGCCCATGCAGTGATTGACACAGACTTTTTTCTTCTCTACCACAGGTAATCAAGAACTTGAGATGTGGGTCCTCTTAATACATGAGTCCTTTAAGCAAATCGAGGAGGTTGAAACAAAAAACTCAACCCTGCTCCATATAATATAGGCTAGTGAGTGAGAGACAAGCTGCAAGAGCCCTGTTACATGGTAATTTTGGGCAGTTCCTGGAGCTCTTGACCCCTGGATTGTCCACACATTAACACCTGAAACTACTTTAAGCATGCATTAGGCAGCTCAAGTTTATGCAACTCCAGGGCAGGATTATCTCTGATCCATGTGTCACAGGGCACTTAGGTGCCCTGCTCCTTTTAAAGAAGGGGAACTGCTAGGGAAAGAGCTCCAGCAGTGAGTGAGGAGCCCCAGCTGCTGATTACCAGGGCAGCCTTAGTGAACTAGTGGCCTACACTTGCCAATGGTCAGCTGACTGGAAGGGGCAGGGCCTGGCTCATATATAAACCCCAGAGCTGAGGCAAGTGGGGCAGTTCCCTGCTGGCAGCTAAGGGGGAAGGAACTCTTCCTGAGCAAACAAAGGGGAGAGGCCTGACTGCGCGAGCAGGTCCTGATACTGTAGTGAGACGGAGTATTCCCTGGTAGTGTTTGAATGATGTTGTAGCCAGGTGGCTTGAATTTATGTTATAGCCCAGGGGCTTGTGTTTTGCTTATTGTATAACACTGGTGGTGTGGGTGAGGCTATTGGGGTTGGAGGAGGCCTCATAGGGGACCTACGGCAGCATAGGGACCCGGAGCACCAGAGAGGGCGCAGCATTGGGGGTGCACCAACCCTGGTGCCAGAGAGGGCACAGAGCGAGACAGGGCTGCGGAGAGCCCGAGCGCCAGAGAGGACACAGAGCGAGACAGGGCCCAGGGCAGACAAGAGGACCAAAATTATAACAAGGCCCAGACCAAACAATGCCAGTTCCATCTGTGAGGTTTGGGGCATGGTAAAGGGGTGATTGGAGACACACATAGCCTATAAGGCTAGGGTGCCCCATTGCAGAATGGGACCCACAAGGAGTCCAGGAGCCCATGGGGTCAGAGAGTACAACAAGACCGTGTCCAAGACGACGTGAAGGCAGCCTCCCTATTATATGTTTTACCATCAAAGACGTGGCAGGAAAGAATCGAGGGTGCCCTTTGAGCCAACTTGGCACGGGAAGGGGGCCTTGGGGAGATCATGGCCCTCCTGTAGGACCCCACCCCGTGACACCATGTTACATCAGCTCATGTTACACTAAGGTATAGCTACTCTAAGCTATGCCTTAGTGTAAACACCCTACCCATCCCCTCTCCCCTGCTGGCCCACATTGAGTTGTTCCCCATAACACATTGTCCAAAACATATTTCTGTACATGGATGATTAAGAAAGTGAAAACTTCTCCATTTAAGTTTTATGCGCTTTTGTTTTCCTGTTTTGTAGACAGTATACTGAAGTTTAAAGTACATATAACTTCAGTACATATAGTTTAAAGTACGTATGACTAAAATACATATAACTTGGCTTCGGAAGCAGTGAGAGATGGCTCTGGGAGCAGCAAGAGATGCATGGGTGCAAGCCCACTGTGCCCCTGATCCCTGAAGCCCCCAGTAACCCCCAGTAGCCACGGAGCACCCCACCAAACCCCAACACATCCAGAGGTAAGCGGGGCCCATGGTGGGAGGGGGTTAACCCCCAGGCAGTAGGGAGGAGGTGGCTGAATGGGGCCAAGGAGGGTATCACCCCCCTGGCTCCTACTTTGCCCAGCCCCCCAGGGAGCCACATGACTGGAGGCTCATGAACAGGCCACACAAAGAGGTGCACTTGTCTGCCTGGCACATGAGTTAGCACGGAGTTTAAGCAGGAGGGCCCAAGGCTCTGCCTGTGCACCCTAGGGAAGGCAACTCCAGCCTTAGCCAGCCTCCCAGTTGCACCATGTGAATGGGCACGTGCCACAACCCAAGGGTCCCGTCGGGGTCTGTGGCCCCCCACTCTGGCACCTCAGAGGCCTCCACCCAAACGGAGCCCATGGTTCTGGGCTCCACACAGATGGAGCCTCTGGCTCTCAACTGTGGAGGTTGCCTGTCACTTTTTCAGGCTCTGGGATCTGGGACTATGGCCACCTCCCCTTGTGAGGTCTGCTCCCTTTTGGGGTCTCTGGCGCACCAGCTGGAGGAGCTCCAGGCTACAGTCCAGAGACTGCGTGCCATCAGGGATGGTGAGTGGGAGATAGACTCCTACTGCCAGGCCCTTTACTTGCTGGAGGCAGAAGGTAGACCTAGGTCTCCCTCCAGGACAAGGGAGGACTCTGGGACCTCCCATTCTATCCAGCCAAGGGGATGAACCAAGGTGGTCAAGGGCCCCAAGATCCACCACTGCACCAAGGTCCCTGCTGCACTAGAGCTTTGCAACAGGTACGAACCTCTTGCAGTCCCAGCAGTGCCAAGCTGCTAGCTCCTGCAGGCAACACAGGCTCAACTGTAGCTACCGCCCCCATTCTCCCTAAGACAAAACACAAAGTGTTTGTCATGGGAGACTCCATACTGAGGGGGCAATCTACCACCCTGACCCCTTAGTCCAGAAAGTCTGCTGCTTCCCAGGAGCCCATATCCAAGACATCGCGGAGAGGATCCCTGATCTCCTTCAGCCCACTGACCACTAACTATCTTATGCTCCTTATCCATGTGGGCACAAATGACATGGCTCAGAGCGCTCCCAGCTGGGTCATGAAGCACTACAGGGATTTGGGAGCAGGGCTGAAGGGGTTTGGGACGTAGGTGGTATTTTCCTCGATCCTCCCAGTTTCAGGCTATGGGCTGAGGAGGGAGAAGAGGATCGAGGTAGTGAACCAAAGACTGTGGCACTGGTGTCTTCGGGAAGGCTTTGTCTTCCATGACCACAGTCCACTCTTTGGTGAGAGAGGCAGCGAGCTGCTGGAAAGAGACAGCCTCCACCTCTCTCCGCTGGGGAGGTGGCTCTTCTCAGCCAGACTGGCTGACCTGCTCCACTGGGCTTTAAACTAAGCCCACCGGGGGATGGGGGGACTACTGCCACTGCTGGCCCACTGAGGAACCCTTGCAAAGCAAGCAGGCCAAGGTACTTAAGGGAGCCCACCCCTACCCCAGCCCTGGAACAATCTGCAGGCAAGGCAAAGGCCCCCAAGGGGACACTTGCATGCCTATACACAAATTCCAGGACCCTGGGGAATAAACAGGAGGAACTCGTCCTCCTGCTTAACTCAAATAACTATGATGTCATAGGGATAACAGAGACTTGGTGGGACTCCACCCGTGACTGGACCATGGGTATAGATGGCTATACCCTGTACAGGAGAGATTGAGTGGATAAAAGCTGTCTATTTCAAGGAGAGCTACACGTCCCTGCAAGCCAGCGTTGGCACACAGGGTGGATGACTGGAGACCCTCTGGGTTAAAATTCATGGGGAACATGGCACAGGGGACACAATGGTGGGAGTCTACTACAGGCCTCCTACACAGAATCAAGAGCTTGACCAGGAGTTTGCCAGGGAATTGGCTGAGACCACATGCTTCCGGTGAACGGTTGTCATGGGAGACTTCAACTACCCAGAGATCTCGTGGGAAGAGCGCTCGGCCAAACCTAAGCAGTTGCAAAGCTTCCTCGTGTGTGGGTGAGCACTATCTGACATAAGAAGTCTATGGGCCAACGAGATAAAGCGGTGCTTGACCTGGTACTGGCAACTGGGGACAACCTAATCAGTGACCTAATAATCGAAGGGAACCTGGGTGACAGCGACCACAAGCTGATAACCTTCACCATCCACTGTAAAGTTGGCAAGTCAGTCAGCAATATAGAAGTCCTCGACTTCAGGAAAGCTGACTTTGACAAGCTCAGGAGGGTTGTTGTTGAGGCCCTTAGGGACCATGACCCAAAGGGAAGGGGAGTTCAGGAAGAATGGTTGCTCCTCAAGGGAGTGATCCTGGATACACAAGCTAAGTCTGTTCCGTCTCGGAGGAAAGGCAGCAAAAGGGCACAGTAGCCCCCTTGGCTCTCCAGGAAACTAGCAGACCTCCTGCATCGAAGAAGAAAGACCTATAAAGGATGGAGGATGGGATCCACCTCCAAGGAGGAATGTTCTGCACTGGTCCGGACCTGCAGGGAGCAAACCAGGAAGACCAAGGCTGCGACAGAACTCCAACTGGCTGAAAGTATCAAGAACAATAAAAAGTCCTTTTTTAGATATGTGGGGAGATGGAGGAAAAGCAAGGGCAGCATCGGACCCCTGCTAAACCAGATGGGACAGCTGACAACCAACTCCAAGTAAAAAGCCCAGGAAAAAGCCAACTTACTATATGGGTACTTTGCATCAGTCTTTCACCAGTCCCCTGGGACGCCCCTGCCCATTATGGGACAGGGAGGGAGATTCCTTACCCTCCATCAACGCTGACCTCGTGAAGGAACACCTTGAGAGTCTGGACACCTTCAAGTCAGCCGGCCCTGACAGTCTACACCCCAGGGTACTCAAGGAGCTGGCTAGCATCATAGCTCAGCTCCTGGCACAGATCTTCAAGAACTGCTGGCACTCTGGTGAAGTGCCTGAAGACTGGAAGAAGGCCAATGTGGTACCTATCTTCAAGAAAGGGAGGAAAGTGGATCCAGCAAACTACAGGCCCATCAGCCTGACCTCTATCCTGGGGAAGGTCTTAGAAAAGATTATCAGAGGCCATCTTAACAGACTGGCCGATGGCATCATCCTGAAGGATAGCCAGCATGGGTTTGTTGCGGGTAGGTCTTGCTTGATCAATGTTATTTCCTTTTATGACCAAGTGACCTATCACCTGGAGAAGGGGGAAGAGTTTGATGTCATATATCCTGACTTCAAAAAAGCCTTCGATCTGGTATCCCATGATTACTTCTTGGCAAAACTGGCCAACTGCAGCCTTGGGTCCACCATGATCTGCTGGCTGGAGAATTGGCTCCGTGGTCAGACTCAGAGGGTGGTGGTTGACGGAAATCAATTGTCGTGGTGCAGTGGGGTCCCTCAAGGCTCTGTCCTTGGACCTTTATTATTAGCAATGCGATGCTGCGGCTAATAAAACGACCAAAACACTGGCTTGCATCCATAGATGCTTCTCTAGCAAATCCCAGGACATCATTCTCCCCTTGTACTCAGCCTTGGTGAGGCCGCAGCTGGAGTACTGCGTCCAGTTTTGGGCTCCACAATTCAAAAAGGATGTGGAGAAGCTGGAGAGAGTCCAGAGGAGAGCCACACGCATGATCAGAGGTCAGGAAAACAGATTTTACGATGATAGGCTGAGAGACATGGGACTCTTTAGCCTGGAAAAGCGTAGGCTCAGGGGTGATCACCTATAAGTTTATCAAGGCTCAGGGATGATCTAATGGCTGCCTATAAGTTTATAAGGGGTGTCCACCAGGATCTGGGGGAATGTTTGTTCACCAGAGCACCCCAAGGGATGACAAGGTTGAATGGTCATAAACTCCTCCAAGGCTGTTTCAGGCTGTACATAAGAAAGAACTTCTTTACTGTCCGAGCCCCCAAGGTCTGGAACAACCTGCCACCCACCAGAGATGGTTCAAACACTTATTTTGAACACCTTCAAGAGAAATTTAGACGTTTATCTTGCTGGGATCCTATGATCCCTGCTGACTTCCTGCCCCTGGGGCAGGGGGCTGGACTCAATGATCTTCTGAGGTCCCTTCGAGCCCTAATGTCTGTGAAATCTATGAAATATTTCTATCATTTTAAGTGCATACTTCACCATTTTTAGAGCATAAATGCCTACATATTATTAGGGTTTTTGTACATATAAATTCTATGTCTAATTATATCAGTGCATTAATTAAAACATTTGTAAAAAATATTCTCAACTACCTAGAGACCTAATAAATTCATGGCAGAAGTGGGGTGCTTAGTGGCTCTTTTAATCTGTTTCTCTGTGCACCCCTCCCCGCTGCTGTCAATTGGCAGAGGGGCTCCACTGCTCTCTCCTGATCAGCAGGGAAGCAAAACCAACAGTTTTAAACCTGGCGTGATTTTTGCCTACCTGCTAGTCAGCAATAAGCAACAGGGTTGCTGGGGCCCCTCAGCCAGTCAGCGATGGAAGGCTAAAACAGCACCATATTTAAAACCTCATTTTTGCCTCCCCGATGATCAGTAGCAAGCTACAAATGGGGTCCCTGCATCAATCAGCATTGGGGGGAGGGGCAGGAAAGAGGCGCATGGGGGAATCTGCAAGATTAAAGGACCCACAGTGCACCATACGTCTGCTGTGAATTCAGTAGGTCCTTAGAAATACCCTCTAAATGTCCTCTTTAGAGGCAAATCTTGGAGCCCAGTGGGTTGGCTTTGCACTGGAAAGCTGCAGTGGAGCAAGGCAATACCTGCAAAATGACAGCAAAGCAAGTATGTAACAGCTGTTTTAGGTGGAGACAGAAGTGCAGCTCCCTGCTGTAACTGAGAATGCTTTGTAGGAAGTGTTCCAGGTTCCAACAATCCCCTGAACCAAACAGAAGTTCACTGTTGGTTCCAGGGGGGAGGGGAATCTAGTTGCTGGCTGGTGCTGGAGGGGGAGGGGGGAAGGGCTCAAAATGTACCCGCCCCACCCTCCCACTAGGGCTGAAAAAACCCCAGACTGAACTCCCTCCACTCCTTTTCCTTCCTTTGCATTCTGAAAACAGCAACAGACTGCAACAGGATGAAAATAGCAACAAGTTACAGAAGACGCACTATTTTGAAACATCTTCACCTGATCCCTCATGCAATGAGGTTTCAGATTTTTGCCTTATCGGCCATTTTGAAGCAGTCTGGAGCCATGCACTTGTGTTTGGTCATGGCTATAGACCACTTTCTGTAGCCAGATTGAGTGCAAATTGTCACTTCTGTCTGTGCCCTTTGTAACACCTGTTAAAACTTTAATGGTTCATTCTCTGTTGGCCCTTACATCTGTTCTGAAGGACAGCACAGCCCTATCCTGTTCAGATTAAAAAATGTTTTCTATATCAGATTTGTTGTGTGAAAGCTGTACCTGTTGATTAAGGATAAAGAAGAGTTTGACTTCACATTTCAGGGTTCAGTTGTGCAGTAAGACTGTGACCTACCTTGGGATACTGCAGAGCCATATTACTCCTAGAAGAAGTCCTCTGGGAGGCATTAAGACTTTTTGAGGATGCAGGGGAAAATACATGTTGTTTCACCACCTCAAGGAGAAGCATATTGACTTCCCCAGTATGGACCTCATAATTCTACCTCTTTCCCACCATTTTTTGATGTTTTACACTCCTCGGACTCATGAAGGAACATAAGCATTGTTTTCATATCCAGTGTTCGAAGACAGTAGATGTATGTATTTGTATGACCTTTTCCCAACTTGTCTACATATGGATGAAGAGGGTATAATTGCATATTATTTTCTAATATTATTGTGAATCTTGGATCTGCTTTTAACTGAGTGTTTCATTTACACAGTTTTCATAAATATATGAAATTATTATAACATCCCAGTATTATTATAACCTTGCCATGTAAAATGCAGCAAAGAAAATATTAACATTTCCTTAATGTTTGTCAAGAATTTATAACTTGCCTGTTTAAAACTGTAAGTTATTGGCACTAGGCTTATCAGCCTGAATGCAAGAATTTTCATAATATGGGTCATGTCTAGACTTCCTTATTAGGTAATTGAACAAAATAAGTGTTTAATATTTGTACATTTAAACTGGAAAATAGATCAAATATAAAAACACATGAGAAATGGAGCTGTTTTGACTGAGATGTTTTGTTCAATTTTGCAGACTTGGGGCCCAATGCAGCAATCATTTTTTACCTGCTTATCTCTTCCCATAGCAGTAGTTTCAAAGAATTTAATAGAGTTGTGTTCATGTGAGTAAAAGTTGTACCATATAGCCCTATCATTTGAATTCAGGCACTTCAGAGCTTTCTATTATGAGAATATTAAAGCTGAATTCCACTTTACACTTCAAGCGGGGATTCAAACTATTTGACAAGACAAATACAACATGTAATTCCCAAACTTACAGAACTTATTCTTCAAGAGAGGTAAAATAAAAAGACAAAAACCAATGCCTCTGAATCAGTTTATGATCCCCATTAATCAGTTTGAGTTAAAATTAGCTAAAAATTGGGTCTATGAAATTGTAGGATTTGTTAGCCTTTTCTTTGTTCAGTATGATCTTAATGGGATAACCTAGAGACTTCACATTTTCAACATGCCATATAAATGTAACTGAAATCTGTCTGTAGTCCATGTTTTAAGACATTGGATTGTAATTATGTCAAGTTATTAACAACTTTGTATATAACTGCACATCCCTAATCAAGCACATGGCCTTAGGAACATTCCCCTCTCCTGGGGCATAACATGAGGCAGGAAGTGCCTCCTCTTGAAAAGGAAAAGTGAAATGACGGACTTCTAGCATCTTCTGAACACCCATGGATTTAGTGCATGTTGTCATTCTTCCTTTTAGCCAACTATTGCCAACTGAAGTAGTCAGTTTTGTAGCTTAAGTGGTAGAAGTCTGTAAAATGATGCAAAGGACTCAGGGTTCACATTCTGATAATAATACATGTTGATATCAACAGAATTTGTTCTTACCTTCTATTTTAAAAAAGTAAGAAATTGCACAGGAAAAACGCTATTTTAGACTTGAGTTACCCTCAACAGCTTAATTTAGCTTCCTTATGCATATGTTTTATGTTACAGTCATTAATTCCATGATCGCATACATTTTTCCAGCAGGTGCCTGTCTCAACAGAAGACTTAATTCTGCACTGCTGAAGTTAGTGGGAGTTTTTCCATTGAGTTTATGGGAACAGAGCCCAACCCTCTGTACATATAAATTTGGCATTTCCGAACTTTCAATGTTGGATTTTGCAATCTAAATTATTTACAATGTGGTTTTTTTTGTACATAGTTATTTAAACAATAAATGAGGTTGGGGTGATTATGACTGTAGTAAGTCAGTGGAGGTTTTTGTGAGTAGGGAGATGGGGAGTTAGGGAGAGAAGTTGTAATAAATATATTAATAATGACATTATGATACTATAATTTAATCTTATGCAAACTCTTTGAAATATAAACAAATATTTTGCATTCTTGATTTCTTTTTAACTTTTATTAAAGTCACATTATAAAATAAAGTATATACATATATTACAATAAGGGAGCTGAAGAGTTATGGGGGAGCCCATTATCATTTCTGATTCCTGAACATTCAGATTTTACTATGCTTTGGCTATAGTTTGCTCTGTAGGACTTGTGTTTTGTATACTCATTTTCACCAGTACAAAGTAAATTTAAATGCAAGCACATCAGATTTTCTACCCTCATGGGCAGATGTGAATGACTACAAGGTACAAGACAAAAATCAGGCCCAGAGTATCAATCTCTGTTATAGATGGCTTTCCTTTTTGTCAGTTGAATAATTTAGAATTGTTTTATTTTGTGTTACCACTTTTTATCTGTGTTTTCTACAGTAAGTCAAGCTGCATTTCTTTTGGGTTTTAAAGTCCCTTTATAAGCTAATTGAACATTCTGTGAGAGCAGGCATATTTTTCTAGAGTAGGCCTGCAGGTCATTTTTGCAGTATGGGTGTGTGTAAGTATTAGTCTGTTGTATAAGGGAAGAAAAAATGGCATTATGAGTCATGATAAATGAAATGAAGATCTACCACCAAGACAAGTACAAGAAAAGAACAGGCTGAACTTTCCCAGTTATTTATTACTTACTCAGATTGTGTTTTGAGATTTTCTTGCAGCACTTAATAGAAGTAATGCACACAAAAGTCTTCCTTATTGTGATTATTTTACTAGCTGAAGATTTTTTTTCTTTTGCTATATGAATTTTGAATGCCAGTTACAGG
Organism: Crocodylus siamensis; assembly: GCF_052110815.1. Classification (NCBI taxonomy): domain Eukaryota; kingdom Metazoa; phylum Chordata; order Crocodylia; family Crocodylidae; genus Crocodylus; species Crocodylus siamensis. The sequence goes on along the minus strand of NC_143400.1, from coordinate 62,228,891 downwards.
GGAAAACCTATGTCAAATGAGCATTCTTTGGCTGTATATCATATAAACATATATGTGTATACACAGTACACTATATAGTATATACACTGTATGTAAGCGGTATATGTATGTACCTTATACTGAAATACATTTAGGGCTAAATTCTATTTTACTTTGTGTCCAAATGGCATTTATACAGCCACTTCACTGTAATTTTTGGCACTTGTAGTTTGGGATTCAGTGGGCATGTCTACACATGCATTTACTGCACAGTAAGTTGTTGTGCAGTAAGCAAGTTTTAGACTGGCATCTTACACATGTAGGCATTACAGCACAGTAATGCCATGTGTGCACTGACTTGGGAGTAAAGTTGCTCCCAAGTCAGTCCATGCTAACAGAATTACTGTACAGTAAGGTGCCATGATGCAGCAAATTTACTCCTGAGTCAGCATAAGTCACCATAGTTACTTATTACGGGTGTGCATGTGTAGATGTACACCCATACTATGCGGTAATTTTCGGTTACTGCGCAGTAATGGTGCACGTGTAGATGTGCCCAGTGTGCATGAACTCACTGAGAATGCTCACCAAAGCTGCACTGTTGCTGGGCAGGTACGTGGCAAAATAGAATTGCCCAGTAACAAGTTAAAGGCCAGACAAGTTCCAAAATGTAAGTTGCAGTAAAAAACCCTCACAGCTAGAGGGTGTTAGATAGCAGGAGGGCTATCCTCTGAAGTTTTAGCTCAATAGGTTAGTAGTTAGGGAACTTGCCTGAGGAACAGGAAGCCCATGTTTTAGGTCCCTCTCAGTTAGAGGAGATTTTAAACTGCATCTCTTTTTCCTAATGAAGTCCTTGAAACATACTTTGAGTTTTCCCCACAGTGGAACAATTTGGGAAACATTCCTTCTTATACCAAAGGTACTGATAATACAACTGGAAGATTATTTGTTTCTCATACACACAGACTGAAATGTTAACGTAACATTTTTGGCAAATATGAATCTGGGGAAAGGGCAAAAGGATAAGTTTAAAAGGGTAAGATTCATTTAGCTAAAACTAAATATATAGTTTAATGAAACAGAAAAAGGAGGTCCTTCAGAGCATGGAGGGAAACCTAGAAGGACTTTTTGCTGACTGGGTAGTACAAGTTGTTTGGATAATAAAACTTTGCTGAGAGGGTATAATCTTGACTCAGACAGGCGTCTACCTTTAACAACATGGGCCAATTCTACCTAAGGGTGTACAACCTAGATAACATACAGTTCCCTTGAAACAAGTTCTTACTAGAAATTGGACCAAACCAAAACCCAGATCTGTACAGTCTTAAATCATATTTCATAATTAGTTTGCTGATGACACTATATTGATGCATTTGAATCCTTACATGTAAGGGAGTTTTCAGGATGAAATTGAATAAATTTTCTAGGCATGTGAATAAACAACATCTGAGGACCTCCCAGATGAACAAAAATGTTGACAATAAATTACAACCTCCCTTCTTTGCTTATAGAAATAGTTTGAAAGAAAGCAGGAGTTTTTATCTTTCTTTATTTCCTCTTTCCTATTCATGAATAGATTGAAAAGATCTATTTTGGGAAAACCAGATGGAAAAAGAGAAGAATACTTTATTAGCTCTATGAGTAGAGTGCAGGAAATGTTCCTTACTGATTACAAAACAAAAGTTATTAATTTTATTCTACAAAATAAGAGTTGGCAATTATATAGGCTGGGTTAAATCAGGTCAAACGGGTTAACAGTGGTGGCTGAAGTGGAGTTTCCAAGAAAAGAAATTGTGAGCTGGTGTTCCTGTAAAGCAAGGTACTTTTCATGGAAGTGCCTGAAGAAATCAATTGTTTAAAATTATTTTGGTCATAAGGCCTAAAACAAAACACAAGACTTCCCTTCTAAAATAAGATCTTGGAGGCTTTCCCAGAAAGGACTTAAAATGACATGTAAGCAAACATGAAATCTTAGAGCAGTATCTGTAACAGATTGGGAAAAACAAACAGCAAAATCCCTGGTTAAAAGTTATAAAACATATTGAAGAGGAGCCCATCAACCTGATTGTCATAGAAGTTATTTTACAAAATAGGGGAGACAAAGAAAACTTTGGCTAACCTAGAACTTACAGAGAGAAACTTCAACAAGGAATTAAGCATTTAAAAATTAGGTCAAGCAGGAAATCAGAATTACCAACCACAGTAGAAGTTAAATACATGGGTCAGCCAGAGGATTTGGATAAGACTAGATATGTGCACCTGCTTTCTTCCTTGTCTGCAACCCAGGAAAACCCAAAAAACAGAGGCCAGCATGACACTTTTAAAATAATGGACAAGAAAAAAAACTTTGAAGGAAAACTCCTTGGGCTGCTTATTTGACTCTATTAAACATCAATGCCCAAAAGCATAGCAGGGAGGCTGGACAAAAAAGGAGGGTTTCTAGCAAGCATCTGGCACAGGCCAGATGGTTCTACAGACTTTACTCCAAGAAAATAAGTGTGGGGGAAAGGGTTATCCAAAACTGGAGCTATCCTGTGACAGTGGTTTGCAGATAGCAATCAGTCTGAGCTGGCTAGGGTACAGCAAAGAGTTAGGAAGAAGGAAACACCACCTGAATTGGCAGAGGACCTATGCAGACTTTTTCTGGCATACCCTGATACCTGTGAAGATTTCAAGGATAAACCAGAAATGAACCAGTTTATAAATGCCCAGCTGGATTTGAACTTGCAGGTCAAAATAAGTAGAAGGAAGCCAAAGACAGTCCAGGAAACAGGCTGCACTGAGAACTTTGGGAAATTACATTGATGTAAAAGTGAACAACCCAATCTAAGTTAGACCACCTCAGAGGTAGGGTTAATTTAGATCAGGTTGACCATTTTTAGACTGATCTCACCTTGAAACTTTTGCATACAGGAAACCCTTGCTATTCATGAACTCCGGGTTTGCGAATTCAAATATTCATGGGAGAGGGCAAGTGACAGGGACGTGGAGGGAGGCAGTGGCAGCATCTTCTCCCCCGGAGGCAGCTGTGGCGGCACTTGGGGGGAAGGAGTCAATCCCCAGGTGCTGTGGGGGAGCCCTGGGGATGGGGAGGGAGGTGACGTTGGTGGCATCTTCTCCGTCACTGACTCCAGAGGCAGCCGCAGCAGTGCTCGGAGCCATGGCAGCGACGCTCAGGGGGGAAGGGGTCAGTCCTCCGGTGCAGCAGGGGAGCAGGGGGTGGCTGTGAAGCCTAACAGGGAGCCCCATCAGTATTCACGGATTTCACCATTCACGGGGATCTCCGGAACATATCCCTCGTGAATGGCGAGGGTCTCCTGTAATTTTCACTTAGGCTAGGGACAGACATTTAAAAAGTCTGAGCCTGAATTGATTCAGTCTTTGCAGGTTAGTCTAACCTGCCTAGCTTGAACTGGTTTGCAAGTGCACAGACATTCCCTCTGGACTGAGGAAATGCCAGGACATGCCTGCAGTTGCTCAGGCCAGGAGTCAGGGAGCACTAGAGCAGGCTTGGCTGTAGGGAAACTGTGTTGGTGAGGGTGTGGCCAGCCTAGGCAGTAGCCTTGGCTGAACTGGCCAGAGAGGGGCTTAATTCCCTCCTCCCTGTCCCACTGGCAGGGACGTAACCTGGGTGTTCCGGGCACTCTCTCTTCGCTGCTGCAGTGGTAGGCTGGCATGGCCAAACACTGACTGGCATAGCCCCCTAAAGCAGAGGGAGCAGGGAGGAAGGGTTTCCCCCCTCTACTCCCACTGCCCCTGGAGGACAGCAGCTGGGTCTTCCCACCCTGACTGCTGCTGCCACCATTCACTCCCTGCTTGTAGAAAGTGGTGGAATAAGCCCCCTCCTTCCATCTCTGCTGGATGGAGGGGGAAAGTAAGCCCCCTCCCTGGTCCCTTGACTAAAGGGCCCTACTGGCTGGCATCTGACCATACCCTGCAGCAGCAAGGGGGCAGAGGTCTTGATGGGGGCAACATCACCTGTCACGGTGTCAGGGAACACAAGCCCCTTCCTGGTGTGGGGGAGGGGGCATACTGTGGGGTGGGAAGAGCCGTAGCAGACTGTGCATGACAGTACCAGGGCTCTGAGGGGACCAAGACCCCCCAGCGCTGTCGCTGCCACACACAGCCCATACCAGCTTTTTCTGACCTGCCATGTGGCTCCCCACCCCGCCAGGAAGGGGCTCATGCTCTGGAAAACCATGACAGGCTGCTGCCCCAATCATGTTTGCTCCCTCCTTGCCACTTCAGCAGTTGGGTGGGGGTGGGGCTGGCTGGCAAGGACCCTTAGGTGTGGGGCAGGAAGCGGGGTTATTCCCCCTCTGCTTCCAGGGGATCATAGCAGAGTCTGCGCACCCCAACTGCCACCACTGCTCACTCTGTGCCTGGGGCAAGTGGCAGGATAAGCCCCCTCCTGTCCCCCTCCCCCGGATGCTGGAGGGAAGGGATGCTGGAGGGAGGGGCAGGAGGGGACTTATTCCACTGCTTTCACCTGGGCACAGAGAGAGCAGCAGTGGTGGTGCTTGGGGCAGGCAGACCCTGCTTGGTCCCCTGGGGGCAGGGCGGGGAATAACCCTGTTTCTTGCCTCCCACCTAAGGGGCCCTGCTGGCTGGCATCTGGCTCCACCCCTGCCCGGCCACTGGAGTGGGAAGGAGGGAGCAGCCATGATGGAGGAAGCAGCCCCTGTCAAGGTTACCCGGAGAATAAGCCCCTTCCCGAGAGGGTGGGGCTTGGAGGGCTCTGGCCCCCTCCGAACCCAATGCTGCTGTGAGCAGTCTGCTGCAGCTCTGCCCACCCCACAGCATGGCCTGCCACTGGGAAGTGGCTCCTGCTTCCCAACAGGGGGTGCTGCCCCCATCAAGAGATCTGCCCTTGTGCCACTGCAGCAGTGGGGCGAGGGCCCGGCTAGCAGGGCCCCTTAGGTGAGAGGGCAGTGAGGGGGGTTATTCCTCTCTCCCTCCAGCATCCAGTTGAGGGGGCTTATTCTGCCACTTGCCCCAAGCATGGAGTGAGCAGTGGCAGTGGCTGTCAGGGTGAGCAGACCCAGCTGCAGTCCTTCAGGGGTAGTGGGGGCAAAGGTGGAAATAAGCCCCCTCTCTGTCCCCTCTGCCTCAGGGGGCCATGCCCAGTGTTTGGCTGTGCCAGGCCCTGGGACTGCAACAGCAAGTGGGGGGTGCCCAGCAGATCTGGCTAGGGTCCCTCCTAGGAACTAAACCCCTCTTTGGCCAGTTTAGCCAAGGCTACTACCAGGGCTGGCCATGCCCCCACCACTGAAGCAGCCAGCACTAAGAAGTGCAGATCCATACTGATGGGACAGGGGAGGGAGGGGGGGAAATAAACTCCTTCTCTGCTCCCTTCCAGGGCCAACATCTGACCAGACCCCTGCCCCTGCCTGTCCCTGCTCCACTGGAGCAGACAGCCCAGTCCAGAGAGCATGCCAGCATGCTGGCGGACTCTGGTTTAATTTTTACCAGGAATGGTCTGCAACAAATGTTGCATAAACTGGTTTGAGCTCAATCAGTTAAATCTGATACTACATTCAACCAGGTGCCATTTTGAAACTGGTTTATGTGCACTGAGCATCTGTTCTGTTGCGGGTTTAAACCAGTTTGTGTGTAATGTCTGTCCCTAGCCTTAGATAGACCTAACTAGGGATCTAAGTGTAAGGTCCACATCTAGGCAAACTAAGTTAGACCAGGTGGCCATTTTTAATACACTCTAACCTTCCCCTAGCATCCCCAAACATCTGTATGCACCCATAGCTGCTAAAGCTCTTGTGGTTCTGAAACAGGAATAGATCCCTGTTAATCAGTTAAATATTTCTAACAATCAGTAAGTATTAAAAATGTGAACCATGTGTAACAGGGAGCAAGCTTGGGGCCGAGTCTTGAGCTGAACTGCCCACCTGTTTCTATGCTGCAGTCCGCCCAGTCTCACCTGCCATGACTTTGCTGTTCCCATAACTAGTGGAAAATTCATGAAATTACCCATTGCATGCCCCGATGCCAAGGGGCGCTATCCACAGCTCCGAACTTCCCCAACATGGTGGACCATGCCTTGCAGATGGCATCCAGGATGACACTATGCTTGCAGCCTAAAGCCAGACCAAGCCTAGCCCTCACTGTCAGGCCTCTTTTACAGGTACATTCACACTGCCCTCTTCTCACTAGGGCCTCTCGCACTTCACTGCCTCTCACAGAATCTCTCTCACATTGACAACTTGTTCCTCCCTAATTCCTCTTGGAGTGGCTCCTGTAGGCCTTGGGGCTTTATCTGAATCATGCCTTGGGTGGCAGACATACAGTCTCTTGGGCCTCTCCCACAACCCTCACCTGGGTAGTCCCCAGCCAAGTTCCCAACCTGGGCCAAGCGTGCCCCTGGCCACACATATTGGGCTCCCAGCCCTCAGTTCCCCCTCACTGGGGCTCCACCTATCCAACAACTTCTTCAGGGGTTTGGCCCATGTGCTGCCCTTCAGACTGTCTCACAGCCCTCCTCAACTGTCATCAGGGCCCTTCCTACCACTCCCCCTCTGGGGCTTCTCATTTATCCCCTCCCTGGGGCCTCCAAGGTCTCATTCACCTGTGGGGGCTCAGGTGGCCATAGTCATGCCTGGCCCCATTATACCCACTGTGTTGTGGAGGCTAGGAGTTAATGAGGTGCCCCAACCCACCTTTCACCTGGGAGGTGAGCGGTCTTGGTATTTAAGTGAGGCTGCCATGCAACCAACAGTCCCACCAGGCCTCCCTATCCCAGCAGGGTGCAGTTTTAGGTCATGCGCAGGGCCAAGAGCCCCTGCTCTTACCTGTCAGATGTTTCATACAGCAGTTCAGCCTAGCAATGTCTCTGCCTGACTCCCAGCAGCAAACTTCTGTGCTTATATAGCTGCCCTGTGTTTTAAAGTGGCCACTGCAATTAGGCACCGGCTGGCTGCCTGACTCAGCCCTTAAAGTGGCAGACACTACAAGTGCACTGCCACACCAGGGTTACAAATGTGAACCAATGGATCTGGTAAATGCTAGACTAGAGAGAAGTTACAGAAAGGACAGAGATGAAGGGGAGCTCCCAAAAGGTTTCATAAAAATAAGCCACATCCAACTGGCATCTGACCATACAGTAACTCCTCACTTAACATCGTCCTATTTAATTTTGTTTCGTTATTATGTCGTTGATCTATTAGAGAACATACTCGTTTAAAGTCGTGCAGTGTTTGCTTCTAACACTGTTTGGCCGCGTGCTAGTAGGTAACTACTTTGCAACATAAGCCAAGTGACACTCCCGCTTCAGTGTGGCAGCCATTGTTATCTATGTTGTGTTTGTAGAAGTATTCCCTGAACATTGCTAACTCATTGTGATTGTATAAATGATTTAAAACTTATCCCTGTATTAAATTGTTTGTTTAAAATTATTTAAAACTTATATTGTATATGTATATAATGTCTTTTGTCTGGCAAAAAAAAAAATTTCCCTGGAACCTAACCCCTGCTATTTACATTAATTCTTATGGGGAAATTGGATTTGCTTAACATCGTTCAGTTTAAAGTCACATTTTTCAAGAAAGTAACTATGGTCTTAAGCAAAGAGTAGCTGTACACTTAAATGAAGGATAGCAAAACAGCCTAAAAGATGTTGCAGTTAGGACTGAGAAGTTAAGTCTCTAAGTCCATAAAGATATAGGCTATACTGTAACAGTCTAGGGCACAATAGATACTAGGAAACAGTAAATTATTAAATAACCACCACACCTTTCATCAGTAGGAAAGAGGGAAGAAGCTATATGGCTATTAAGGAAACATATCAGGAATGCATAATTGAGCTTTCAGAATTTTTAGACATTCTTGTAAGTATGCATAATTGCATCAAAGACTCTGAAGTTTGGCTGGGTGATCAGGTCAAAAGGAGTAATGTCGTTATTGATTAAGAGTCAATAATGTGCTTGGCACACCACAACATTAATTGGCACTGCCATTTCTCCAAGGAGATTATAACCTACAGCCCCAGTACTGCACAAGTTAGCTTTTTGCTTATGTGGAGCATCATAAGGGCCTATAAGGCAGATTGGGGAATGAACAAATTTACATCCATTGAAAGGAATGTGCTTAGTTGTTTAAAACTAAATCTTAGAAATACTTATTTTTAAAGTTTGCTGCTTCATAAGTCTTACCAAATAAAATAAAGGCTTCTTCAATTCTATCCATTTAAATAGTTTTATCTACTTTAATTCCTTTAAAACAGATACAGAAAGCTAGGTTTTTCCTTTCCAGATCTACAAGTGGAATATCTCTTCATGTGGATCTCCCATCTGCTGCACATATGAGAAATGAAATCTCTTTGGTGGCACTAATTCCTAGGGCTCCATAGAAAGAGCACTTTTCAAGGTCAAGAATCAAAGAGGAGGAAGGAATACTGAATGGATGATGGTATGGAGAATTATGCAGTTCAGAATGGGTAGAAATGAAGCTGTAGAAGTTCCTTCCTATGAACTTCCTTAGAAAATAGGACATAGAGCTGTATTATACAATCCATACAAAATTCTGGGATAAGGACAGTCCATGGCTGAGGGCATAGGGTGGCACAGGTGAGAACTGGTGAGGGCACAGAGGCAGTGTTCACATCTCTGCATAGACAGCATTAGCCCTGGACAAATCTCCCATGATCTTCACTGATTTTTGAGGCAAGCATGGAAAATGCTTTTGTATTTTTAAGTACTTTCCTTACCTACTGCATACCTAGCTTTCCTACTGCAAAATAATGGTCCCTGGCAGCCTTTAAACTTTTGGCAACACAAAGTATATAGATCAATTACAGCAAGGTGACTCAGCATTCTGGGAAGTCACTTGTAGAGACTTTAGCCAGGCCTAGTCTTGATTAATGAGTATTGGCCTGTTCATTGGATAAATTTACACTGGATTTTGCCCAAGAGCTACAGTGTTGGCACTCTGGGGGATTTAATAGAACATGGCTCTGCTTGAAATGATTTTTCTTTGAGATCAATTATTCTAAAGGTAGGCTGCTTGAATTTGACCTAGACCAGTGGTAATCAATCTTTTCCAACTCAAGGCACCCCTTGTTATACTCAAGTCACTTGCCGTTAGACCAGGGGTAGGTAAAATTTCTATATTGTGGATGCATCACTCTTCAGATGATCAGGCTTAAAGAGGAGTCATCAATGGTTCAGTGTCATATTGGGAGAAGATATCAAGTGAGATTCTCCAGAGGTCTGTTCTGAGTCCATACTGATTAGTAACTCCATGAATGACTTGGAGAATGGAATTAAATGTATACTTAGGATATTTGCAAACAACATCAGCTAGGTGAAGTTGTAGGCACTTTAAAGGACAGGCTTAGGGTTCAGAATAACTGGTATATTGGAAAAATGGTCTAAAATAAATAGGATAACATTCAGTAAGGATAAGTGCAAAGTACTAGACTTTGGAAATAGCAGATAAATGCAAAAATAGACAACTGGCTAGGTTATGGCACTGCAGAAAAGGACCTATAGTGCTTTTATAATGAATAGACTTGGGTGGATGTCAGTGCTTTTCAAATTAAATAGACTTGAGTGGATACAGATAAACTAATTTTTTTTGGCAAAATACATGGTATGTGGAATATGAGTGACCTGATACGTGCATTTAATTTCCACCCATAGTAATGAGTGCGTACTGTGGGAAATAGCCCTTTGAGTGAATAGTACCTGTTCCTGAAAATCCAAGGTTTGTTTGTGGAGAAAAAGAGATGAAAACTGGAAAAGAAAGATCAAAATATCTGTATACCAAAAGGAAGAAAAGAGAAAATGTGCAATTACATATGTGAGCTTTTAAAGTATGTATAAATCTAAAGTAATACATAATAAATAAACATAGCCTGTTCAGTTTGTGAAAGTAAATCCAGTTCAGAACTGAAATAACTAAGGCATATCCCTGTGAAGATAACCTTCATTATATAAATCATTTCACTGATGGTTTATTGAGTTTGCAGCCAAACAATAGCACCACCGAAGGTGTGAAGTCCCAGATCATCTAAATAAATTGATAACTTTGAAGCCTAGTTGTGACAAACTAAATGTCATCACTATTAAATAAGTTGCCAAAATGCAAACAGCCGCCTTAAGTCATTAAAATGTAATTATAGAGGACAGCTGGGTCCAGTATTAATCTGGGCTGTGGGGACTCATAATGGCAAAAAAAATGAAATTTTCACAGAACTGAAATGAGACTACGACATGTGCCAACCAGAGCATGTGAAACATGTGCTTTGTGTGTACCCAGTTGCAAATGCTTACAAAAGGCTTGCACTAATGATATGGTTATTGAATGCAACACAGTGACAGCAGGAAATTCAACCATAATCTTTACTCTCTTTTCATCTTAGATGAAAAATTTGTTTCTGACACATAAGATAGCTGGTTCAGGGAGCCAGTTAGATGATAGAGTCATAGAATCTAGCAAAAATGGGTATGAAATATGGATTAAATAAACACTTTGCAGAAGGCAATACAAGATTTATGCATCACAAGTCTCATTTAAGCTCTGTTTTGAGAGCCAAAGTAGGACTTGCATGCTAATCTTCTGCAGAGGAATGAATTTCACCTCACCCCCCCACCCCCATGGGACGTTTCACAGGAGGAAAGTTATGTGCATAAGCATTTGCAGGACTGGGCCATAAATATTTAATCAGAGGATGTTTTTAGTTGTATTCCAAGCTGTATTATTACATTCTATTTTGTAATATTTCTCATGTATTTTATGTGATTTATTATTTGGTGCCATTTTGTGCTGATAGTTTGCCAGGTGTGATATGCTATTGGGCCAAAGTAGCTAGCTCCCACAGATAAGGAATGCCCCAGCAGTTAGAACACCAACTTTGTACAAAATGTAGTTCTTTGCTCTGCTATTGACTGCCCCTACCCTCTTTTTCCCATCTATAAAATGGAGGTAAGTTGTATCCTTGCCTCCTGGGGCTAAATACATTAAGATTGCAAGAGCTCAGATTTTACAGCAATGGGAACTATGCTTTGGGTACAAAACAGTTGGATGTGGCTTATTTTTATGAAACCTATTGGCAGTGTGGAGTAAAATTAAAAAATTGTGCAGTGTTGGTCTGATTTTGGCCTTGCTGAAGTCAATAGGAATTTTATCATTGATTTCACGGAGCACCGAGAATTATTAATATTGTAAGAAATCAACCCAGAATTATTTCTGTTAAAGGTGACTTTTAGTGGTACTTGAAAACAAACGTTGTTTAATTCTTGACAATAATCCTAAAATGACAAAGTAGTTTAAGTTTTTTTCTCCCTTTTATTATCATATTTTTGGCTTAGTTTTATTTGCTCTTGTGTCTGCTACTTTTTGCTGAATTTTGGAGAACAGGTTAAATAGGCTCATATTACAACACTTTTGGTTTCTGTTCAAAGTAACCTGAAATGATTAATGGCATTTTGTGCGTTATAAAATCATAATAGTTCACCAGGGGAAAGATTTACTATGTCACTGACTCTGTTCTACCTTTCCACTAATGAGGACACCTCAAATTGCACTGTATCACAGGAAAATTAAGGTTTATAACAGCTTGAATTCTTAGAGAGGCAGGCTGAGTGCTTGCAACCCAGTATTGTTTGTTGTGATGAGAAATGCATGTATTAATTCCTGATACAAAAATTTGTTCTTAGGATTTGTGATGGTTTGAATTATCCATTGCCTGCCTTTGAGGTTCTTATAAGCAATGCAATAATCAGTACTTTGTTATAACTAAGTCCCTTACCTAGTTCTTCATTTTTTTAAATGTATGTTGTTATAAAGAAAGCTGAGTTATTTCACTGACTGTAACTGGTATGAAGTATAAACAACCATTCAAGATTAGTAACCATTTCTAGTGAAAGGATTATTTTTCTGATGCAAATGAAAACCCAAGTTGGCAGCCCTATTCTCTTCTTTTTTCCCACACATAGAAAGATACAGAATCTCAGCTGACTTTGTCCTCATTTTTGGCAGGTTTGGACTGCCCCACTCAAGGACATAAAGAAGTTTCTCACCCTATCAAGAACAGAAATAGGACACTGACCTAGCAGATGTAGGAAAATTAGTAAACTGGGGAACTGGGGGGGAGGGGCTATAAAAGTCAGCAAAGAAGGGATTTTCAAGCAGTGGGAAATGATTTCCTATACAACAGAAGCAACATTTTCTGCTGTTTCAGTTTCACATTGCTACATTAAAGGCTAATACATTTTAGTGACTGATTCTATTATGAAAAGCACTTAATTGCATGGGTAGGACAAAAGTTTATATTCCCATGTTCTCTCATTCATATGTAATGAGTAGATTTTTAAATCAGGACATTAAATAAAATCCGAGTAAAATAACAGGTCCTGGATTTGCATTAGTAAAAGTGAAGTTACATAAAATTTGTTATCCCATAGCACAAGTCAGCAAGCTGACACTATATAATATCCTTAGCACTACTCATTTAGCAAATCTGGAGGGAATAGGGCCAAAGAAAGGTCAGATGCTGATATCAAACCAAGAGCCAAATATGCTGACCTCTTATGATAAGCTTTCTAGACGGCAGTTCAGCATAATATTATTGAAATCACTTTTAGATTAAGTTGATCTGCTTTGACATATCAAGCAGTTGACTTATACAGCCTATATGCAAGTTAATGGCTGTTGTCTGCTTAATTATGCAAGTTTTTGTAACAGATCAGTGAAGCAACCTCTGCAGGTAAGAGAAGTCTTCAAGGCCCTTGACTGTGCATGTTCAACAAATATATGTAAATTGACATTAGGGATGTAGCTATTTAGTTATGTGTATACAAATGAAAACTTGAGAACAATCATAGTTAGAGGTCAGAGCTCCACCTGAACATAAGATGGGGCTGGCATAGTTAATGCATACCAGTTCCTAAGCCAATGGTACACAAGAGGACAATGTAGCTAATTTCATGTCTAGATGCCTTTTACTCAAGCCCAACCAGATACCCACTTACAGCTTTTTATTTTTAATAAAATGTCACATATATAAATACAGTTACTTGGTTGTACAATTCAACATCCCCTGTGTTCCCATCTCCCTCACACAATCCCCAAACCCATGCCCAACACATCTCACACTTTAGCCCAAAACCAAACTCTCCCCTTTCCTTTGCCAGCCTCATTCATGGTGCTGCAGGTCTTCAGCTATTGTGATTGTGTCTAGAAACACCATGTGACATTTATTCCTCTTTTCCGCTTCTCTCCCCACTTTGTCTTCCTCCATTCTTCAGAAGTACAGTTGCAAGTTTGCTTACCCCCCAGTTTTAAGCAGTCCTGTACTGAGAGGCTCGCATGCTTGTATAGCAGCAAGTACTGGATTTTCCATAGAATTAATTTGAAGCAGAAACAAATTGGTGAAAGGAGATGCTTGGAGTCCCTTGCCTTCTAGTCAGCACAGCCTCCCTAGCCAGGTTTATCACCCCTATTACCAACTGGAGGAGCCTACTCACTTTCCCTGAAACCTCTCAGGAATATGCACAGTTCCAGAGCAGGTGGTCAATCAACTCTACTCCAGGACAGGTCTGTCTGGGGCATTTTTGGGGGCTGTCAAACCCCCTCTATGACCAGATACCCACTTACAAGTCAGACGACTGGGAGTGAAGGGAATGTGGCGAGTGGGAAGGGCAGTATTTGGAACAAGTCTAGAACAAGGCTTGCATTATTACTTCTAAAGTTCTAGCAAGGCATTGTAACTGCTTAGCCACTATGAAATGTCATGAAGAGGGTGTGTTTTTATACAGGAATACTTGGGCCACTATTGGTAAGACTGGTGAAAGCCACTGGCTTAGCTACTATTAGAAAATCTTTAGCTCTGTGAGATTTTTTAAAGAAAATATGTACATTGAGGACTGGGAGACTACTCAGGATTTCAATAATACGGAGGTTGCAATGTCTCAAAAGTTGGTAGATGCCACAGTTAAAATTATTCTTACAACCCTAACTTTCATTCTTTGTGATTATGTATTACCCTACAATATTTAAGTATGTGATCACAGACTATTATTTCTGCAGAATGTCCGTAATAAACAGACATGAATAGGAAGGCTCTGGGCAGCTGCAGCAGAAATGGGAGAGGCAGTCACACAGCCAGAATTGCATCCTGGCATTTGCATCACTAGCAGCATGGCAGCCAAATACTCGTCTACTCTGAAGGGGAAGGGGCAGATTAAGGCCCTCGCAGTGAGGGAGGGAGTGGGGCAGAGGCAGGGACAGGAGCTGGTGAATAGGGCCCTGGCTGGGCCAGGTGGTGGGATAAACCGAGGCCAGGCTGCTCATTCAGGGGTACCAGGGGGCTCCGCAAGGCCCCCCAATCTGTGTGCGGGGCAGAGGCGGCTGTCACTGTTGCTGGGCTCTGTGTGCTACTTGCAGCTGCCCTGGGAGTGGTGTGACACCACGTGCCTGCTGCTCCTGGGCTGTGCCATGCTGTCTGCCAGCCCCACGGCAGGATGCACATGGCATTGCGCAGCTCTCAAGGCAGCAGCCGCCTTTGCTCCATGCACAGAACAGGGGGCATGGTGTCCCCCCAGGCCTCCACCAGGTTGTACACAGAGATGGGAGGCTCCCTTGGCTCCATTTGGTAGATGAATCACCTGGGCTCCAATTGGTTGCTCCATTGGCTTCATTCTTTTGAAGTTTAGAATTGAGACCTTCTAATCTACTACTTTATAGGCAGCTATAATTTAATAATACCTGAAGCAATGGAGTGATAAATCATAGGCAGCATGTGGTGATAAAGAGATCATGCTGTTATATTCTGAGCAAATTTAAACTTTTTAAAGGTCTGTTCAATTGTTGTGTAGATGGAATGTATTCCAGAAAGATCAGAAAGGTATGGATCATTCTGGTCAACTCATCCCTCTAAAATAGGTATGGTCTTGTTCCATTTGGTTTTGGATGCAAGGATTTTCCATAGTTGTAGCTGTCTTAGAATCTAGAAGTAACAAGACCTAGGGAAGAACCCAAAGGTTGTAGGCTGATCTCAAGATATAAAAACAGACAGGATTCCTAAACATAGAGTGAGGTCATGAGGATAGCTAGATAAAAAAGGTATTTCCACTTTATCCTATTCTAATAGTATAAAGCTGTTAAAAAATGAGAGAGGACAGAGTTGTGTGGAACTACAGGTGAGTGGCCTGGAAATAACAATTACTTGCCACCATTTTATGGAAGTGTCTTCAAAAAATGTTTAACTATTTCACCACTTTTCATAGAATCCTGCAATCTGTGAGAAAAGACTGCAGTATGCCTTTGTCATAGTTTCATAGTTGTTAGGGGCTGGAAGGGAGCTTAAAGATAATTGGGTACAGCCTTACTGCACGTGGGCAAGAAAGACTGCCGGGATCAAATGATCCCAGCAAGATGGATGTCAAGGTATTTTTTGAAGACTGCTAGGGAGGATGACTATACCATTTCTGGGGGGAGCCTGTTCCAATCCCTCAGCACTTGGCTTGTAAATAATTTTTTATGTTTAGCCTGAAGTGATCCTCAATCAGCTTGTGCCCATCATTTCTTGTCCTCCCCTGGGGGGTCTTGACGAATAGAAGCAGGGATTCCATCTTCCCCTCTCCCACAGCATAGACCATAGGCAGCATGTGGTATGCTAGCTAATGCTGAGAGGTGTCTGTGTAAGGCAGACAGAAAAGTGTCTGCTTAGCACTTTTTGAAGCTAATCAACAGGTCAGCTGGTAAAGTCCCTCCTTCCTTCCTTGGAAAAAGTTGTTTAAGAAGAGCTTGAATTAATGAAAGAGGCTTTTGTTTTCTTGATGGGTGCTAAATGCTCTGTTATCAACTCTCTGCTGGGCTAGTCAGGAGCAGCAAGGGAGGCAGGGAGCCCATCCCTAATCAGAGACTCTGGCCAGGGCCTGGCTGTGTCCTGGCCCCCCCCCCCCCCCCGCCCCATCTCAGCACTGTTAAAGGGAAGGGAAGGCTGTTCTAGTGCACCCCCTGGCTTCTAGCCTAAGCTACTGCAGGAATGTGCCTCCATTTTCTCAGTCCAGAGGGAATGTCTGTTTGGTTACAAACCAATCAGCCTAGCTAGCTTAGACTAACCTGCAAAGATTGAATCAATTTAGGCTCAGGCTTTTTGAATGTCTGTCCCTATCCCAGATGTATGCTCTTAATGTGAGGAGTCCAAGATATTGATGGTAGGTAGATGTCTCCAGAATTACTTTTAGCTAATTTCTTGATTGTTTACCTCAAAGGTGAGTGGTTGAATAGCAGTGACAGATTATGAGCAGGAAGGGTTTTCTGTTTCCCAAGGAAAAACAGAGAAAACCATGGATTCCTTGTTTTTATTGGAGAAAACTCAGATTTCTCTTTTTAGCAGAGGAATCTGTGGATTCTCCACTTTTGCAAAGACCTCTTGTAGGCTGGCACAGCTCCAGCCTGCAGGAGCCAATTGCAAATAGGGCAGGAAACCCCCAGCCCTGGCCAGAGGGGGAGGGATAGGGGGAGAGGGTGTAGCCTGAGCCTCTGAGGAAGCCAAGGCCAGGCTCAGGCACACACTTGCCCTTCACCCCTGGAGCATGGAGGTAAGTGGGGCTGTGGGGAAGGGCTGGGGAAGATGGTTTGGGGGCTGAGGGCGCAGGGAGTGCTGCTGGCTCCAGGCAGCAAATCACAGCTGGGAGCAGCAAGGCCTGGGGGTGAGGGCAGGGGTGCCCCTCTGCGGGGGCCTTTGCAGGCAAGTGATGCGGGCCACAGTGTGGTGGTGCCTGCCATGTGTGGGCTGCATACCTGCTGCCTGCCCAGCTGCCCAGGGGAGGGGGAGGGGGAGAGGGAGGCTGGTATGCAGCCAGAGAACAGCTCTGTGGGCAACTCTGCAGCCAAGGTGAGGGATGGGAGTTTGTGTGTGTGGAGGGGGGCTTGGGTTTGCACGCGGCGCTGCTGCTTACCTGGAGGCCTGTGATGACAGTGATGACTGCTGCCTCCAAAACCTCCTGCTACTGCCACAGAGCTCTGCCTTGAGCTGTGCAGCTGGCTGCCAGATAGCAGTGGCAGCGTGGTGGTGGCCAGGCATCATACAGCCATCCCCACCACCACCTCCTGCACTCCCCTGTGATACACCTGTAAAGCTGTGCATGGAAGCATGGATTGCTGTTGTTTTTATATTTAAGGCCCTAGATTCTATGAGGTTATCCCAAGGGGACAGCCACCGGAAGATGGGGGACCCCTCCTGCAGTGGAACTTGGGATGGGAACAGCCTTCCCCTACACAAAAAGACCTGAAACCAGGGCGAACTTATCTGTTGCAGGAGGAGAGGAGGCAGACAAGCCGTGCTGACACAAAAGAGCCACACAGTTTGAGAGCCACACTTATTTCCAGCTTGAGCCAGCATGGGTGGGTGACATCATCCCCGGATGCCAGGCATACACAAGGCCGGCGTGTAGCGTGGGATGGGGAGCTGGAGCATCAGGAGGTGTCTTTAGCAGGGGAGAGGACCACAGGCAACATTGGGGCATGATGAGGAATTTAAAACAACGTATCCGTCAGTGGGGGATGGGTCAGGACTGTACCCCAGACTGCTATTGAAATCCTTTTGTTGTTTTTCTTGTTTTTCCTTTCTGATGGGAAACAGCCCCTGAGAGTCCCTGAGGTAAGGGCAGGGGCCTAGGTAGCACTCCGAAGGTAGGAATGGCCAAAGAGCCATGGCCAACAGCCAGGGTTAATCAAAGGTCCAGCAGGAGGCTGGAACAAGTCATGATGCCCCGGGAACTCAGAGGCTGAGACAAACCCATCATCTCCCTCTCCACGAGAGAAGCAGGAAGAGACGACACTGGAGAGC
Organism: Crocodylus siamensis; assembly: GCF_052110815.1. NCBI lineage: Eukaryota > Metazoa > Chordata > Crocodylia > Crocodylidae > Crocodylus > Crocodylus siamensis. Next base: position 62,211,103 of record NC_143400.1, on the reverse strand, counting down.
AAGCCATATTGACACCAGTGAGACATCCTAGAGGCTTGTGCATGGTTGGGGTGTAGGGGAGGCGGAGCCCCACAGATACCCGTTGAAAGTTGCAGCCAATTTGAGGGCCCACTGAAGATATCATCAAAGTCATGGCAGGAGATTCTCTGGGCTTTCCCTGTGGTGACTATGGATTCATTCAGAGGTTGCTGGAACCCACAGTAGCCAACACCTGGTGCACATAGAAAGGCAGTATGCGAGAGCATTCTCAAGACCAGGTGGGCACTGGGGTGTTAAAGAGGAGACTGATTTTTGATAGCAGCATCATTTGAATTAAAATGGAAGGTTGGAATTTATAAAATATGAAAATGAATTATACGATCTGTATATTATCCCTTGGGATATTTATTTATTTATCCCCTGTGATACCTTCTTAATTTCTGCATCAAATAGGCAGTTGGGATTGTAGGTTAAGAAGTTGGGTTGGAGGTTTCTGTTACAATTATCATCAGAGAACTAGATACGGAGGTTGAGTATTCAAACTTATTTTTTGGTTCCTATCTGGAGAACCCATTGAGGTGACTAGGGCAGGACTTACCCTTTAGCCGTCCTGTTTCAGGCTGACTTGCAGACTCAGGGGCTATGGAAAAAATTACACAAAGTGGTTTAAGTGATCAAAAGCTGGTTTAAACCTGTAACAGAACAGAAACTCAGTGCACACAAACCTGTTTCAAAATGGCTGAAACTGATTTAAGAGAAACCTGTTGTTTATCTTGAAGTCTGAAAGTAGTATCAGACTTAACTGATTTGGGTCAAACTGGTTTATGAAACTGCATCCCAGCATGCTTTCCAGCCCTGGGCTGGGCTATGTTATCTGCTCCAGACAGCAGGGCTGGCCCCACCCCTCTTCTCCCTAGCTGGAGCAGTGAGGACTGGCCGACAAGGGGGGGGTGGCGGGGCAAGCCTGGTTTAGGATATAGCCCAGTCTACAGCAGGTGGTGGGGTGGGGGGCTGACCTCCCCAGGCAAACCCTGGCTGGGGTCTGGGATAAGGGAGGGGGGTTAAACAACCCTTCCCATGCTCAAACTTACTGCTGATTGTAATGGTGGACTACAGATCCCAGAGGCACCTGAAAGCAGGAAGAGGACGTGATCAGCAACCCTGCAGAGTCCTGTTACTGTAATTCTGGACAGTAAATCCCATAGACCTAGAAGGCAGCAGGAAGAGGAAGTGAACACACAGCCAGACAGCCATGCTCTAGCACCCTCTAGCTTCTGGCCTGAGCTCCTGCAGTCATGTGGCTGCATTTCCTGAATGAAAGGTAAATGTCTTTTCACTTCTGTTTCAATTTAATCTGTGCAGCTTAAACTAACTTGCAAAGACTGAATTAATTCAGCCTTGGACTTTTTGACTGTACTTAGCCAGGAAGGATTTCTTTCATTTATAAACTCATTTTATGTTTTTAAGGTGACACATGAGACCATGGGGTTTAGAAATCTTAGTTTTTAAATGATCAATGCTTGAGCATAACTCTTCAGGAAGGGGTGACTTCAATGACAAACTCTGTTGCCATAGAATTATGCAGTATGTGGGGCCTTGCTAGTTGATATCATGGATACATTGAGTGCTTCATTTTACAGGGTTGTCAGTCTAGCACTTACCACAAGCACTAAATAATCTTCAAAAAAAGATTTAAAGTGATGGAGAGGAATCCATATTCTTAGATGAAATTCAGAATTCATTTATTCATATTCATATACATACATATATATATACATACATAAATACATACATACATACATACATACACACACACACATATATGTGATGCTATTTTTAAAAGTTACCAGATAAACAGCTGTATCACTCTAGCAACTGTAGTCATGTTTATAGTTTAATCCTATGAGAGAGAAAGGAAGCAAAGCAATTGAAGTCATCTGCATAAATCAGAATTTTCCTAGAGGGATAGTTAGGCTTTATTCTTAATAAATATATTGAAGTTGAAAAGAAATTTGATCCTTATATATTTAATCTGTGAGCTAAATAAACCTGGGAACTGCAGGATGACAGGTGAGCAGGACTTATGGATACAGCCATTACCTGACTGATGAGAAAGCAGTCAGGTAGAGAAAGTCACTGCACTGAGCTTTCCAAAGTGTAAAATTTATTGACTAAAACCAATTATATTTTGTTATATAACAATAATGATAGACTCAAGTTGGGAACAATTGAATTCACAATCGATACAGAATTATGCAAACTGTATCTATGATGGGCAAGTTCACCTGGTCTGAATTTACAGAGAAACTGAATTAGAGGATAAGTGGAGTTACTTTGCATCCACTCAAAGTCTGATTCTTGAAGAAAGAGTCTGTAAACAAGAAGAGTAGGGAGCTAGATAGCTTTTGTGAGCATTCCTCATATATGAAACATTTATGTCACATAAAGATAATATTGTCACACGCATTTAAATGTATGTGAAAATACTGTCTACCATTACTATATTTCAGATGTAGTCAAAGAGACAATATTAATATTTATTAGAAAAAGTCTTATTTTTTATCATTGTCATGAACACTCTCCCATCTAGAGTCAGAAACTGTCTCTGTACAGCCCTTGACACCAATGGGAATTAGCTGCCTAAATATCTATTACCCAATTGGTGCTTGACAGCCAAAATGAACTAAGAAGCTTTGTCTTTTTTGTAATAAATCGATTTTTCAGTTCAATTTGGAGAGTTACCCTCCAACTTCCTTTCAGTCACATTGCCTATTTATGGTTAGTTGGTAAACATAATCTTAATCTTTTAATCAAAGATCCTTGATTGGCTTTATTTAAATTGCTTTGTTTCACTGAAGCCTTCAGATCTGCATCAGACCAGAATCCTTTTTGTTTATGTGAAAGATATCATTTAATTGGGGATGTGTACCTTTAGCAGCAGGATACTGCCTTATTTTCTTTCTTTTACACTACTGTCTCTCACACAATTTATCTATACTTTCTACAACAATCCATGCAATACGTCATGCATTTGCCACGGCCGCTTGGTGTATCTGGTTCTGGACAGATTTCAGCACTAGGATATTGGGCCCCCCTTAAGATGCAAACACAGGCTTCTTGTTATGTAAAATCAGCCTGATACTGTAACCTCGCTGTCTGCTCTGAGTCATGTACATAGAGAGGCTCACACACATCACAACTGCTTCAGGTCTCTGATGGCCGCATGTCACAAATGTCAGTTCTGTGCTGACAACCTTTTAAAACAGCCATCAATAAATAACAAAAGTAATCGAACTATTAATATCTAGTATGTTAGTCTTACAGTTTTGATTCTCTTTCCACCCTCATGAAAAATTTTATTTAGGATATACATCCATCCATCCCGAATGTATTTATATTAGTGCTTCTTTTCTTTATGTATATATGTTGTATACTCCCTTTTTGCTAGAGTATTTTCAGAGGTTTATGTTGCATCTCATTAGTTTATAAATTTAACAGCTGGAGAACTGGTACATAGGAAAATATTTTCTTATAAGATGATCTCCATAATAGACGGTATAGACAAAAGTAACAATTGAACAGTTATCAAAGCACACCAGTGTAAGTTGTTCTACAGCTGTTTTGTCTGCATGATCCGATAGCAATTCAAGCATAGCAAAAGTGCTGCAATTTTAACCCTTTTTCATGCAGGGGCAAAGTTATAATAATTTTGTGAACTTATTAATGTGTATCAGGGGTGGGGAATTATTTTGGCTGGGGGTACTTAGTGAGTTTTGGTGAGCTGTCAAGGCAGGGCCACAATGGTAGCTCTGCCCCTTGACAGGTGCCCTCCCCTCGGTTGCCATCTTGGGACTGGAAGTCCTGCCCATTAACCCCTGACCTGTGCCACTGGAAGTCCTTCCCCTTACCCCCAGAAGCACTCCTTTTGGGAGTGGGGGTTGCCATCTTGGAGCCAGAAAAAAACAAATCATATACTAAAATTCAAACATCTACTATAACCTATTTTAATTTCATTTCAAAAAATATTTTTGTTCTGATTTATGTGTGTTTGCATAGCATATATAGAAGTGATTGTATAATAGCTCTAAATTAAGATTTACTCTTATTTTTTATAGGGGAGTGTGTGGGGTGTGGTTGGGGGGTGAGTGTATGTGTATGGTGGGGTATAGGGTATGTGGGAGGAAGGTTGTGAGGGGGTGTAACTATGTGTGTGGGGGAGTGGGTGTATGTGTATATATGGGAGGCTTGTAGGGGGGTGTGGGTTGTGAGGGAGGGTGGGGGGGTACGGGGACCCCGCTATGTGCCCCTCCATGGTACACAACCTTGGTTGCTGCTGGTGGCAGCCGTAGCAGGCAGTAGGCTCTTGGGGTCCTTGTGGCCCATGCAGACATAGCCACTGGGCAGCACGTGGCTCTATCCAGTTCTAGGAGCTGCACATGTGGTGAGGAGCAGAGCCACGCCAGCTCACCTCTATCACGTGGGGCCCCCCACAGGTCATGTGCAGCTCCCAGGACTCAAACATCACTGAGGGAAAGCCTTAAACAATGGAGCCAGCTAGGTTCCCTGCTCCTGGCTGCCACGTCCAGTTCATAGGATTCTGTTGGGAGGCACGGTCTCTGTGCTCTCTGCAGAGTCCCATGAGTTGCATGTGGCAGCAGGGGGTGGGTAAGGCAGCTGGCTCCATTGTGCAGTGCTTCCCCTGTGTGGCACATAAGTCCTGGAAGTTGCGCATGAGCCCCTTGTGATAGAAGCAGGCTGACCTGGCTCCATTCCTTGCTGCCACATGCAGCTCCTGGACCTGCCTGGAGCCATGCACTTCTCAGTGGCAGTGCCTAAGCAGGCCAAGAGCACCCTGAGAGCCTGCTGGTGGTGCTGGTGGTGGGGGCTGTGTACCATAGGGGAGGTTTTGTGGTGGTGCCTATACCCCCACCCTCCCTCACACGCCATACCTCCCCACACCCACACTCTGCCCACCTGAGCTCCATGCTTTTGCCACCCCACTGGGTGTGGGCCATGGGCTCTGTGCTCCTGCCAGCCCCAGCCTCATGCTCCACTCTTCTGCACAGCTGCAGCTTCCTTACCTGATGCCTGGAGCAAGCGCTGCAGCAGAGACATGAAGAGGAGCTGCTGGAGGCTGGGGAGGCCAAGAAGATCCCCTGGTGGCTGCAGCAGTGGCAGGAGCCTGAAACCTCTGTGTGTAGGAGGCTGTAAGCAAAGTGCATGGGCTGGATGGGGTACAGTTAATTGGTGGGCACCCACAGGCAGATGAAATCACTTGGTGGGCTGGATTGGGCGTGTGGGCCATATTTTGCTCACTGCAGTATAGATGCAATAGTTAGATTGAAACAGTTCTGCCTCCCCTTTTAAAATGGTTAAAAGATACATTTGTTTATATCCAGTACTGTATTGATTTTAACCTGGATAGAAGCTTTCCTTGTAAGAGGGGTGGATTAATAATTTCCTAGAAAAAAAGACTTCCCTCCTCTGACCTCTCAGTGACATTAGGGAAGCAAGAAGGTGGATGTGCTTCCCTTTTCCTAAGCAAAATGGAATTAGTTTCAATACAATATTTACAAACCATTCTGATATTTCTAAAACAGCTTTTCTTTAAAGCATATGGCAGACATGAAATATTTAATGGCAGTGCTGTGTCAAACATGGAGACAAACACATTTGCTTGTTAAGTATGAAAGCTTTATTGGCATGAATATAGGAATTGATGAATTCAGACTGTTAAATCTCTGAAATCTCAAATGGTAAATGAAGGATGTCTGAATATCATAATAATTCACTGTATACAAACTTATCCAAATTATCCAGAATATTTTAGAAATGTTAGTAGATAATTTATATGGTAAAATGCGATGTGTTTCTAGACACAAACATCTGATTTTACTTACCTGTTTGTAAGGCATCCAGCATATTGCTGGCACTACATAAATAAAGATGATAAAATGAAAGGAGACTGTATTTGGTCTGGGCTTTCATTTTTATTTCTGTATTTCTTGATTTTTAAGCTTGGATTATACAACCAGAATCTACAAAATTATATCTTTTATATTTTGTAAACAAAAATTGCTATCAGACTGTAAATTTCAGCCCAATTGCTCTTTACCATGTCTAGCAGAACACAGTTTCCATTGAATAAAGCCTCTTGGGAATGCATGGAAATATAACCCTTAATTCTGTCACATCTGCAATTAAAAATAAACAAAAAATCCAAGAAATAGAGTTTAAATTTAATTTCCATTTAACTTTTTTTGTTGCTTACTATCTACATCAAAATTCTTAATTTTGATTGCCTTGGGTTTTGGGTGGTCAGTTTGAGACACTTAGGTGCCTCATATTGGACATACAAAATCTAAGGTATCCAGGGTATACAGAGTTTTGAAAATGTCCTTGCCTAATAATTAATTACTTTTGTCTTACATAATCAATTTTTTGTTAATATTGTCCTAAGTTAGCTGAAGTCATTGTCATTCAATATCATTAGGCTAAAATCAGTTTCCTATGGTATGTGCCAATAAAGTAACTGTCCCAATTTAGCATGTCATATATATGTAGCACCAGCATAGTCTTCTTTTAATTCATAAAACACCATTCATTCTAACGTGCCTTACAATGTACCTTGCAGTAAAGAAAAACTGCTAAACTTTTGAGTGGAACACTTCAAAACAGTGAACAATGAGAAAAGTTTGTGCAACAGTAGTCATGAAAAAATTGGTATTTATTTATTTTTAACACAGGCCAAACTCAAAAACAGCTGGAAGGATTTTACTAAAACATTTAAAAATAAGTTTCCTGTTCTCTGAGAGTAGTCATGAAAATGTTGAGCCCAAAAACCTTTGAGAAAATTGAATGAAACTTTCTTCACTCAAAATTGGGCATACTGTAATAATATCTTCCAGTGCTGGAAGACAAAGCTGAATCATTGGGGGAAAAATCTAAATAACCAGTATGAGCAGATGAACAAAACAAAAACAAGGGTTTAATCCTGTAGTGAACATGGTAAAGCATGGCTATGATTCTAGCCATTATAAAAGTTTGAAAAGGAGTGGCTATAGCAAACCCTACCTAATGACCTGCTATTTAAGAATCAATTGGAGAACCAACATATCTGTGCACTTAGGATACTCAGGGGGAAAAAAAAACTTCAGTGAATACCACTTCCACTGAAAAATTTAATGATTCAAAGAGTTTAGCAGGAACCCACCTATAAGTAGAGCTAATGGATATACTCTGACAATGATCTGTTGGCCACCTATAAGTTTATCAGGGGTGACCACCAGGATCTGGGGGAACGTCTGTTCACCAGAGCGCCCCAAGGGATGACGAGGTCGAACGGTCACAAACTCCTGCAAGACCGTTTCAGGCTGGACATAAGGAAGAATTTCTTTACTGTCCGAGCCCCCAAGGTCTGGAACAGTCTGCCAGCGGAGGTGGTTCAAGCACCTACATTGAACACCTTCAAGAGTAAATTGGATGCTTATCTTGCTGGGATCCTATGAACCCAGCTGACTTCCTGCCCTTTGGGCAGGGGGCTGGACTCGATGATCTCCCGAGGTCCCTTCCAGCCCTAATGTCTGTGAAATCTATGAAATTCTTTATCCAATTAAGATAGTTAGAAGTGGACTCCAGAAAGACAATGTGCTGTTTGAAGGTAGCCAAATTGTACTTTCCTGGACTGAAATTCACTTGTTCAGAAAGAATTTCCTTGGAGTGCACAGTGTCTTCAAAACAGCAGTGAAATAGTCTCATCAGTGTTGCCTGGATCTCACTTAAGCTACTTGCTCTTCACAAACAAAAGGCTATTTTCTAGGGCTTCCTCATCTCAGAAACTGTTCAAAAATACAATTTAGGCAAGTTATGGATAGAGGGCACATCTACATGTGCACTTTAATGTGCATTAAAGTATTTTGATATACATTAAAGTGATATTTAAAATGTGCTTTTTTACTTAATGCGCATTAAAATAGGCTAATGCCTATTTTCCTAGTACCTCACAATGGAGGCACAACATATTTTCCTAGTACCTCACCATGCTGGTACAATGCATTAACCAAAGCATGTTAATGCTTGTGTAGACCTGTCTAGACTTTTTATCTTGTGCTCTGTGTATTCCTTTTTCACAGCTCTTAAATTCATTTATAGACTTCCTACCTGTTTAATATTTTTTTAAATACCAAGAATTCTGTCCATATCTTATGTTTGAACTATATGATCTTTTACTAAATATTTTGCAGTTTCCCTGAATCTAAGATTCTGTTTGTTTGTTCTCTATATATGGTTAACATTATGATGCAGTAGCTGGTAAAAAATGGAGATAGATGTATTCATGTGCATTGTTTTCATCATTAGTTATGCTCTTGCCCCTTGAGACGATGCTTGTAGAGGTGGACCTTATTTTATTCACCTTACTCCATGCTACAAGGTGCCTGCAAGATTACTACTATACGTTATTGAGTTTGAATTTTATAATCTTACATTTCTTTAGTCTAGTGTTGTGTAGTGTAAATAGCTATTTTAAAGATTCTAAATTTGTAGTATTAAGTTGGTATGTTGTAATTGTCCATACTCATAAGAAAGTAAATATCAGGAGACTGGGCTTCCCAACTTAAGCATTTGGCATGATGTAATTAAAAAAATACCATTCAGTTTACTAATCTACTTCCAACCAATCACTCTAGTGCTATTCTTATTAAGAAGCTTAGCATCACAGTACATCAATGTTTTTTTCTTTTTCTCTGTCTGGTTTCCATTGCATTTATACCTAATCCATCCCAGTCTTCTCTTCTTTGGTTGACCTCTCTTTTCTCTTTCCTGGCACACAACTCTCTATTATATCCTAGGCTGCCACCTACTATTCTTAGAATGTGCCCATAATACTTTAGTTTCTTTTTTTCCCCCCATGATCTGCATCTACTCAGGCTGCGTTCCAATCTTATTGAACCCATTTGCTGGATCCATTTTAGGTCCAGGAAACATTCAATATCTTTCTATAGCACATTATCTCAAATTATATGCTACAGAACTTTCCCTCCTACATAAATGTCCATCTTTCCCAGCTGTACATTGCTATCACCCATGTCAATGTTTTTAATAATCTTGTCTTTCTTTTGTTAGTAATCTGCCTACTCATCCATATCTTATGCAAATTCTTTACTATCATGCAAGCTTTGCCTAGCCTACCCCTTACTTACACTTTTTTGTCTTCTGTTAAGACTGAATGTGAACGTTTTATATGTAAACCTTCAGGCTTACTCTCAGGACTCATTATCTAGGTGTACCAGGTGGGGCGAAATGTCCTAGGGTTGCCGTGCTCTCCCCTAGTGGCCCCTACCATGCCAAGTTTGAGTTAATGCACCCTCATTCTTGCCCACCACATCTTGATCTTATGAAAGTTAAAGGGAGGTTGCCTCTCGTCTTCCTGGTCATGGTTCCTACTACCCTAATCCTTGTTTATACAACGGGTTTCCGAACACCCCAACCTTATGGGCTATGAGTGGCTCCAACCACCCCTGTACCATGTCCCAAGCCTCGCAGATGTACCGGACATTGTTTGGTCTATCTCACTCTCTGCACCCTCTCTGGCACTTGGGCACTCCACAGCCCTTGTCTCAGCCATGACCCACAGGCACTATGGCTTCCGTAGCCTTGTCTCAGAATCGCATCCCACAGTCACTATGGATTTCTGCAGACCCCTTTCTGGGGCTTCTCGCTGCCCCCCCTCTGGGACTTCTTACAGCCCCCTCTCTGGGACTTCTCTGGGGTCTCCACATGGCCATGGCTCCCCTATGAGGCCTCCTCCATCCCCTTATAGCCTCATCCAGTCCTCCAGTTGTAAACCATCAACACAAACTCAAGCCCTTTGGCTATAACATAAACCTAAGCCATCTGGGCCATAATCACCTTCAAGTCTGTCACTGGGTTTCTCCATCTCTCACCCAAAAAACTGCCTGTGTGTTCTAGCCTCTTCCTTTTTCTCACTCCAGCAGAGTTCCCGCCCCTATGACTGCTGGCAGGCAACTGCCTGACTGGCTTCAGCCTGGGAGTTATATGGGAGCCAGGCCCTACCCCTTCTGGTCAGCTGACTCCCACCGGTTACTCTGGCAACCCACAGTTGGGCTTCTTACTTATGGCTCCACAAGTAGCAGGCACCTCAGTGCCCTGCTACACTATGTTAGCTCAGATTTTTATTCCAGTTGAGATTATCGCTTCAGTCTTTGGAATATTAACTACAATGCCATGTCTCTTTCAACCCCCAGTTAATTTTTGCATTACATCTTTCATCGCTTCTAAGATGGTAAAAATCAAAACTGTGACTTCTGGACAGCTCAAATTACCATATTTACTCAAATACGGGATGAGGTTTCCTGCCAGTTGGCAGGGGGAAAACCCTCCCTCAGCTCATAGTGACCAGGGACCCAGGTTTTCTATTTCCCACAGAAAAAATGGAAAAAAACACGGATTTGCCCCTTTACCCAAGAAAAACATGGATGTTTCATTTTAATGGAGAAATGCATGGATTTTGTATTCTTGGAAGGAGCTCTCTGCAGGGTGGCAGAGTTCCAGCCTGCAAGGGGGGGGGAGTGGGAGGAGGGCAGTCAGGCAGGGGCTGCCATGTGCATGTATATGCACATAGCTGCCAGGCAGCCTGGATAGCAGCTCCTGCAGGTAAGTCTAGTGGGGGGTAAGATTGGGGATTGAGGCCTCCATAGGGAAGGAGGGAGGGAGGGAGTTGGGCAGGGCTGGGGCTGCTGCCTATTGGGTGGTATGTGGGGTTTGGGGCCCAGGGCTGGAATGTGCACCTGCAGGGCTCTGGTGGGGAGTGAGACAGGGCCTCAGGTGGGGGTGCAGAGGGGGTGGGGCTGACTCCCCACCACTGTGCACACTTCCAAGTGGGCAGGGAGACCTGTGTGTAGGGTGGGGGCAGGTGTGAGCTACCCACTGCGGACTTGGGCTCCCCACCCTGGTTACCTCCCCCGGGGCCTCCATAGCTCAGTGGGTGGGACCTGATTCGGCAGGGCAGAACGGGACCAGGTAGGAAAGCTCCTTGCTGCTGCAAGCCCTGCATTGCCCTGGTGAGGCACCCCCTGCCTGCCCTGAAGCAGCGGAAGCAGCAGCATGGTAGTGCTTCTCACTGCTGTGGGGCAGGCAGGAGGCACATTGCCAGGGCAGGGTGGGAGAGCCAAGCTCTGTGCTCTGCTATGCTGCAGCAGCCTCCACCTCCCTCAGGCAGCAGCTGCCACCTCCTGCAGGGGCTCAGGTTCTGGGGCAGGGGGCTGTGGACCCCAGTCCCTGACCCTGTAGCCCTGGTAGCTGGGGGCCCCCTCTGGCAGGGCTGGGGGGCAGGGGGCTGTGGGTGGGGGATAAGGGGCACCAGCAGGGCTGGGTGGACTGTGGGGGGAGTGAGGGGCACTAGTAAGGCCAGGGGGCTGTGGGGGGAGGGAAGTGAGTGGCATCAGTAGGGCTGGGGGGTTGTGAGCCTGGAGTGAGGGGCAGCAGCAGGACCAGGAGGGTGGGGGGGGGTGAGGGGTCCCAGCAGGGCTGGGGAGCTATTATGGGGAGTGAGGGGCACCAGCAATGATGAGAGGGTGTGAGGGGGAGTGAGGGGCACCAGCAGGGCCAGGGGACTGTTATAAGGAGTGAGGGGCATCAGCAGGTCCTGGGGGCTGCGGGGCAGGAGTAAGGGGGCATCATCAGGGCTGGGGGACAGTGGGAGGGAGTGAGGGACAGCAATAGGGCTGGAGGTTGGGAGTGAGGGGCACCAGAAGGGCTGGGGGACCTGACCGGGGGAGTGAGGGGCACCAGCAGGGCTGGCGGGTTGTGGCTTGGAAGTGAGTGGTCTGGACTTGTGTCCTGGTGAACTAAGAGGCAGGCGGAGCTCTGATTTTCCATGGTAAAAATCTCCAGTCAAATACCAAAATTTACAGTTATTTATAATTTTTTTATTATAGTGATTGTGAGACTTCTAGGCTTCAAAATTGCCATAAAATTGTTGGTATATCTAAAACATTGTGTTCTATTGATACCTCTATATATATATATATATATATATAGGCGTTTCATTTTAATCACAGATTTGGGGGTTTTAATCAAAGAATTTGCATTTTTATAGGAGAATATTCAATCTTTTATCAGATAAAACCAGGATCCCTGATAATCACATACAAAGAAATCTCACTAAATACGTTCTCTATCATGCTCAGTAATGGAAACCAACTATGAAACTGATTAAATGCAGTTAACACTGACCATGACTATAAAACACATGGCCCATATTAAATAAACATGCTGATAGGAACCTGCCACAAAGAGAGGTCTGAGTAGGCAATCTGAATAATATATATGGTAGTGCCCATTGCATGCAGTCCCCCTCAGTTCCCAGTCTTTCAAGTCATGGTGAGTAGTAATTTGTTATTAATTTGTGGCAATTCAGCATTGCTTTTATTTTTCCATATTTTATCTATTCTGGTTTTAAATATCTCAACTAGCATTACTTCCCCTGGAAGACTCCAAAATCAAATGCATCCTTTTTTTAAAGGACCCCCTGCTATTCATACTGGAATATTAGTGTCAGATGGTGTTGCTTAAAGGCTATGAACCACGTAAACTATTTTATAGGTTTATTAGCAAAGTGAATAAAGATATAGGAAAATCACTTGAGGGCACTCAATCCATAAGCAGATTCCCATAAAGAATCATGTTGAAATTATTTTAATTAAAATTGAATATACATAAACATTAAATATTATTTTTTACTTAACTTTATCACATTATTCCCAGCTGCATCCAAGTGAACAACCTTAAACAATTTTACTCTGTCATCTTTGTGCTTACAGTCTTTCAGTTCTTGGAGATACCAACCCTTCAACATGTCAGTTCCCAAAATGCTATTACCACCACTGGATAAAAACTGCCAACAGTATTTTCATGTCCTTTCTGCTTGTCTTATAAAACATTTGTGTACATGTGAGACCTCCTTTCTCAAACGGGAGTTGCTTGAGATTGATCACTTTTTGCCAGGCAGAAATCAAAATTCTCATAAATTGGGTAAAAGATTCTGCACTCTGTCTCACATTGGAAATTAGTACTGCAGGCAATCATATCCATGGAAAAAGAAACTCTAAGAATTAAAAGTGAAAATGCTTTGTGAAGTGGACATTTTTTTTTTGGAACTTGTTACTAAAGAGAAATCTAAAATAGTAGATCAGAGGATGCAAGATTAAATGGTTAGGAAATTATCCCATAGTGCTCTTTAATTTACTGTTAGATTGGTGATTCAGTAGTAGGAATTCCGTGTTCTCATAAGGAAGAAGTAGGAGGCCTTTCCCTTTGTGTATCTCTACAAATAGTGATTAGGAGGAACATAGTTAAGTGGAAAAAAACACTAAAAGTACCAGCCGTATGTCCAATATGTAATGAAGCATTTTGAAGAGAAGAGTTGGTTAATTGATTACTATCAAACAAGTTTTAAAAAAATCTTTTACATTATGAATATCCATGTTTTTCATACATACCAATACCACTGTCTGGTTTTTTATTATATCAAATAAGTTGGAAAAAACACAAAAAAATATAGTAGGGAAACAATCTGAATAAGCAGGAGCATAGACAAAGTGACTTGATAGAACTTTTCTAATTGTAATTTCTATGATTCTTTGAACTATAGCTACTAATAATCAGATATAATATTAAAGATTACTATTCTGAATAAATCTGAAAATTCTCATTAGACATTCTAGACATGTTCTTTATATACAATATTTCTGTGGCTCAAAGAGAGGCCAGTAGAAGCTGTGGGTGTATAAAGAATGCAGGGCCTAGCACAATCAGACTATACATGCTTTGCATTTATGCTGTAATCATTACGTTTCTTACATTCCTCTGATTGGAAAATAAAACAACCTATTTACTTAAATAAATAATTATTAGTTATTAAGTTGGTAATGTAACTACGTTGTTTTTTAAAAAGGAGCTAGGCAAATTTATTCTCTGTTTTTGGCCATGGAAAAGTAAATACTGAGAGTCAACCTAGGACAAATAAAAGATATAATCAAACTGACCTTAGAACAAGGCCATAATAATAGGTATGTATAACATAAAATACTATTTAGACGGTAATATTTTTTTGCTTAAAGCATTTTACAAATATTGTTTAACTGTGAGTCAGTGCCACTTTTCTCAGGAATGAGAGAAAAATGGCCAGGGAGTACAGAACATAATGGAAAATACCTAGTAGCTGGAAAAGAGGAGAATCCTGAAACAGTTGCAAAAAGGCCATTTGCTTATCTCATTTTGCTTTGCCAAATATGAAAGCAAATATCAGAGGAGCATGTTGGGAAAAGGTTCCCTAGAACGACTCCATACCGGGGAGAGTTAGTAAAGGGTAGGAAACCATCATGGAAGTACTGTTAGGAAAGGTCTTTCTGCATACTAGTTTTATGTCACATTAATGATTCTAGGAAGTTAATATTTATTTTAAAATGCACATATTATTTTCATTTCAGTTTTTCAGAACTGATTTCAAGTCGTAAGTCCTGTTGAAGTTCTCAGCACTGGTGAGTCTCTCCTTTGAACTCTGTGTTTTGTTTTGGGCACCACACTTCAAGAAAGACCTGGATAAATTGGAAAGAGTTCAGCAGAGAGTACTTGCAAGTGATTGGAGGCCTCGAAAACAAGATTGACAAGAACAGGTTGGAAGAACTGGAATTGTTTGATCTGAAGAGCTGAGGGCTGGGGCTGGAATTTGATAATAGCCTTCAAATACATAAGGCGAATGGTGATAGAGTTTTCTCTTTGTCCACAGGGGACAGGACAAGAAATAACTGTTTTAAATTACAACATAGGAGATTTGGGCTAGATATTGGTAGGAACTTTCTAACTGTAAGAGTGGTTAAGTTCTGGAGTGGCTGCCTAGAGAGGTTGTGGAATCTCCATCACTTGAAGAGCAGGTTAGATGAACACTAAGCTGGGATAGTTTAGACAAGGATGATCCTGCATTGAATGGGGTGTTGGACTAGATAACCTGAGGTCTCTTTCAGGCCTATTTTTTTTTATAATTCTATGATTATTCTATCCTTGGAAATTTACCTTTACTTTTTCTCTCTTTTTACAGGTCATTTTTTGGGGAAATTATAGCAGGAAAATAATATAAACATGCTTATTATTAATATATATATTTAAACTCTTCCTCCCAGAATTTAAAGGCCACCCATGTCAGATGTCAATGACAACTACAGCTCCTAAAACATTTAAAACATGTATTACAAATAGTCTGAAGAAGAGTAATGCATGGCAAGATATTAAACTGAAAGAGTTTATGGTTCATAAAGTCTAATGCTATCAGATTTACAGAGTCACTTGGGAACTAGCAATGTTTTATATCATTTGGATCAAACCTATTAGGAAGTGGAATTGAAAAAATCCCAGAAAATTTGACCTTCTTAGTATGTATTTTTTCAGGGCTGCCATTTCAGGCCAGGGCACTAAAAGTATCTTCATTTGGAGAAGGGTCAAAAGATTGGAATCAAAAGATTTCAGGAGGGTTGGTTACCTTAGCTGAAATGGTTTAGGAAGGTCCTGTTGTAACTGAAGGTGACAGGAGGATTTAGAAACTCCTATGTTAGTCAGGCTTGAAAGATGGATTGGGCAAACTAATTAACAGAGACCCAATTGTTCTTTCATACTTGTTTGTAACAGTGGAACTCCATTGCTTTCAGTGATATAACTCCTGATTTATATCCATGCCAGTGAGATCAGAATCAGGCCTTGAAGTCTGAAAAAAATATAATGACAAGGGCAGTACCCTGTCTACAAGGAGAGAACAGAAAACAGTCAGTTAGGAAAGGTTAATAGGAAGACAGCAAGTGTGTGAGGAGAAGTGTCAAGGGAGTGAAAAGGAGCTAAATAAAGAGAAAGAGCACTAGAAGCATGTGAAAGCAGAGGAAGAAAAGCAGACTGGGAAAATTATCTGAAAAGATAAATATGCAGTTTGTTCTATTCTACTGAACTGAGAGTGTTTGTAGAACTTGAGCTGCCACCTGTCCTTAGTTCAAATATAAAATAAAAACACAGTGATCTAGAAATTCACTGGTGCCAAAGTTGTCCTTGGAGTAGCTAGCTAGTATGTGTGTGGATAGCTAATGGAGACTAAGTCAGGCTAGACCTCACAGTAATTCAGAGTATCACAAGTGTCTTTAATTTGTACTGGCTTCCATGGTCTTCCTACATGTTGTTCCAGCAGCTCAGAATCACCAAACTCAAGGTTGAACCAGGCCAGTGTCCTCTCGTAGGCATGTCTGCCATGCTGGGTTTCACTGGGGGTATTGAAGGAGTTGATTGCATAGAACAAGCTCTACAAGTTCTGTGCCGGATGAAGACTACCCCATGCCAAAGTGATCCTCAGTTACCTAGTTAGAATAGCTAAATAAACTGTAGCATAGGCCAGAGTCTCATACAGTATTATATTTTCTTAACTGATTTGCAATGAATACATTCACTGTCTCTAAAAGTGTAGCTAGCTTTGGTAACAGGGGTACAGTGGTGATGGTGCTCAATCAGTATCATTGTGCAGATTTGGGGATACTGCCACAATTATAAAAACAGGGAGCTCTGTGTTGTGCATGTGAACTAATGCAGCCCTACCTCAACTGAGAAAGAAGGCAGTGATAGAAAAGATACAGGCAGATGCATATCCTGCTCTTTTTCAGGCCCATACTAAAACAACTAGGAAACTCCTCCAAGGCATTGTCAATTGGTGCAACCAAAACTAAGAATTTGGAATCAGTTTTTCTGTGGTTGAAAAAATAAGACTAAAGTTGGATACAATCTTACTGAAGTACATAGGCTAGTCTGCTGTGTATAAGCATTAACGTTCTTACAACTTTACCTTGAAATCCTCGTTCAAAATCTCCTCTCCATTCTTCTTATGCAACATGCTGCATGCCAGATAACTATCATACTTCACCTAGAGATAAATATACTTTGGTGTTGTTTATACCAATATATCATTTATGAGATGCTGGGAGTGGTAAAGCTTTTCATATAGCAAATACAATGCATGATTATTTATTACCAGTAACATAGTACACTGTGTTCACAACATATCCTTTCAACAACAGTTGCTAAATCTATGTTGTATGTGTACACACAACATGTGCATGTGCCCTGGTTGAAAGGGCGCAGGAGTCACACTGCAGTCACAGGACAAGGTAACTTAGGGCAGACAGCTGCCTTGATTTGAAAAGCAACAGTATACACCACCTGCTAGCAAATGTTGTGGGACATACATTCACTGCCTTGGGAGACGGAGGGGGCCGTCTATGCCTGTGCCCCGGAGCCAACAAACCATAACCCCCTGGAAGTCTTCATCAACTTGCTGACATTGTAGGTAGCCCATTTGCTCCACACTTGCTTGTGGATGGAATTCCGTCCAGCAGCTCCATTAGGTGGAGAGGGGACAAGGCTTCTCTTTCTCCCAACTACCTTATAAAGAATGTGTATTTGTTGGGGCTGGGGAAAGAAGCAGGGAAGGAGGAGAACCAGGTAGGTGGTCTACACTGTAGATCCATGTCCACCTCTGATGAATTTGACACTGCTCCTAGATGGTGCCACAACACAAATATTCATACATTTCTCTGGCAAAAAACCTTTGACGAATAGGATATTTTAGAGTGTTAACTACACAAAGAAAAATAGAAAGCTTGCAGTGTAGTTTACTGTCATTACTGACCTTTCTAAATTTCAGTGGGGGCACTATACTTTTTCCTTGTCAGGCCAGGCCTCTCTTGGTCTGTTGTCTGGTACCACGTAAATGAGTACAGCCTGTTCTGTGGTCGGGTTGTCCGTGACTAAACCGGCAGCCCTACCTGGGCTAGCCTGGGTGAGGAGCATGCGTGGACACCCAGGAGGACTACAAACAAGGCCTGTCAAAGGGCGGATGAGCTTCCTGCAAGCCAACCAATGGCCATCCATACCTGGAGATGGACCCGCCAGGTCACTGTGCCTAAAGAATCACCAGTGGTGGAAAACAACTCAAGTAACCTAGAAGGGTTGTTACAGCATCTAAGGTGCCCCAAGTCGCAGGGCCTTTGGGACTGACTTGGCTACACTTTTGATCTAAAAATCATTTCACAGATATTGATTATCTTGATGATATTCCCCCCAAACTGATAGACATTACATAATGCAGGCACGTTATGAGTTTGGATGCATAAAATACCAAGTTATAATTCTGCATTTTAAGTCAACCTCAAAAGTAGTTATAAATGTTGTTACTGCACTGTCCCATATGACATCAAACCAATTGTTAAATATATTGCCAGTGATAAACATATGGAGGGTCTATGGAACATAGAAAAAAATAACAGGAAAAAAGTCAAACCCACACCCTATTTTTAGACTACAGGAAAGATTCACACAGTGCTTTATTTGACTGTCCTGCAGATGGCAGCATTGAGCAATTTATTTTTTCCAAAGGGATTGCAACACTTTCCCTTATCCTCTCCTCCTTACAGTGAAATAAAAGTTATGCATACAGTACATTTCAGTACTGTAAACTGCAAATCACATTGAATATTCAGTTTAATTTAGCTTATAATGATTTGGGGAAATATAGTTAACTGCTTGACACTACATTACAGAAATTCTGCTGGGAATCTCAACTTGGCAATTCTGCTGGAAAACAGAAAGGCAGCCCCGCTTTGCATTTCCAGCCATGATCAATCTCCGCTCATCAATTAAAGTCTTTGTTCAGGGCCCCACCGCGCTGACAGCAGATAGGAAATCGTGATTTAAATTTCATTTTGATAGGAAACAGCCGATCAAGACGGTCCCTGTTGATCTGGAGCGATAGTCGGCCAGCATCGTGCCCCTGGCACAGAGCCGCTTCAGACCCATGCTCCCCCTTGTGCCCAGAGGCCAGCTCCAACATGGGGGCTCTTCCACCTCCCGCTGTCTTTGTGTTGCAAGCTTTATGTGAACCGGAGCGGGCAACGGAGGCGGGGAAGGGGAAGGGGCAGGGGCGCTGGGTCAGCGCCGGGCGCGGGGCTCGTGTAAACAACGCCGCGTCCAGTTGGGTCCCGCCCTGCCCTGCCCTGCCAGGGGGGCCTTCCCCTTCGGACACGAGTCGCCTCTCGGAGCTTGCGGGCACTCCTGCCTGTGCCAGGGGAAGCCCCACGGGCCCCAGGGCGGGGATCCCGCGGCCCCAGGCACCTACAGGCTGCGGAGAGGGGAGCAGCAGCCGGCGCGGAATGGCGACTGCGCCTTCTTTTTTACTACGCGCCGCTCCTCAACCGAGCCTGGGCGCCCCCCGTCGCAGCCGCGCTTTGAGGGACAGGCGAGCCCGCCAATAAGAACGCGGCTCCCCCTCTCCTCGCGCCCCGAGGTGCTCCGGCCGAGGCGGCACTGAATGAGGGCAGGGCGGGGCTGGAGGCGGGGTCGGTTGGGGCTGGGGCAGGGGCAGGGGCAGGGGCTGGCGCGGCGCTGTCACGTGCCGCTCCCCGCGGAGGAGCCGGAGTGTCGGCGGCGGGAGGGGGCGGCTCGGGCTGCGGCTGCGGAGCGCAGGCGGCGCCGCTTGTTTTGGTTCGGGGCTCGGCGGCTCCTCCTCCTGCCGCCGCCGCCGCCGCAGCAGCCTGGGGCGGGGGGCTCGGCTCGGCCCCGCCGCCGTCCGTCTCTCGTCCCGCCGGGCATGAAGAGGAGGCGGCGAAGGGCAGCATGTTCCGCCCGCGCCCGGGCCGCCGCGCCCGCCTGCTCGCGCTGCGTGTCGGAGCGGCGCGCTCTGCGCCTCGCGCCCTGGGGCTGAGTGCGGCCGCCCGCCGCCAGCGCCCGCCGCCTCGGCGCTGAGCCGGCAGCCGCGAGCCGCGCCGTGCAGCAGCCGCGCTTCGCCGCAGCCGCCACCAGGACCCCGCAGCCGCCGCCGGGACCGGGACCAGGACCGGGACCCCCTGCCTGCTGCCCCGGGCGGGGAGGATGCGCTTGTGCCCCCGGCGGGCGCCTTGCGGGCGGGCTGAGCCGGACGGGACTTGCCGGACATAAACAGCGGCGCCGCGACCGGGCTGGGCCCCGCCCCGAGGGGCGCCCGCTCCCCGCGCCGCACGGAGGGCGTCGCTGCTGCCCGCGCCGCGTCGCGGGCGGCTGAATCCCGGCCGCGTCGCGGGGCTCGGCCCGGCCCCCCCTGCGGGGCTGTCGTGCGCCATGGCGAGCCCCACAGAGGGCAGCGAGGGCTTCTTCTCCGACGTGAGGAAGGTGGGTTATTTGCGCAAGCCCAAGAGCATGCACAAGCGCTTCTTCGTGCTGCGGGCGGCCAGCGAGTCGGGGCCTGCCCGGCTGGAGTACTATGAGAACGAGAAGAAGTGGAGGCACAAGTCGGGGGCTCCCAAGCGCTCCATCCCGCTGGAGAGCTGCTTCAACATCAACAAGCGGGCCGACTCCAAGAATAAGCACCTGGTGGCCCTCTACACCAAGGACGAGCACTTTGCCATCGCTGCCGACAGCGAGCCAGAGCAGGAGAGCTGGTACCAAGCCCTGCTGCAGCTGCACAACCGGGCCAAGGGCCACCACCACCACCACCACCACCACCACCACCACAGTGACGTTGCCTTCGGGGGCACTGGGGCAGGGCTGGGGGAGGTGGGGGAGGACAGCTACAGCGAGGCGGTCCCCGGCCCGGCTTTCAAGGAGGTGTGGCAAGTGATCCTGAAACCCAAGGGCCTGGGCCAAACCAAGAACCTGATTGGCATCTATCGCCTGTGCCTCACTAACAAGACCATCAGCTTTGTGAAGCTGAACTCGGATGCGGCTGCTGTGGTGCTGCAGCTGCTCAACATCCGCCGCTGCGGCCACTCAGAGAATTTCTTCTTCATTGAGGTGGGGCGCTCGGCAGTGACAGGGCCCGGTGAGTTCTGGATGCAGGTGGATGACTCGGTGGTGGCGCAGAACATGCACGAAACCATCCTGGAGGCGATGCGAGCCATGAGTGAGGAATTCCGGCCTCGCAGCAAGAGCCAGTCGTCCTCCAACTGCTCCAACCCCATCTCTGTGCCCCTCCGCAGCAGACACCATGTCAATAACCCCCCACCCAGCCAGGTGGGGCTCAGCCGCAGGTCCAGGACTGAGAGTGTCACTGCTACCTCTCCTGCTGGTGGTGGTGGAGGGGCAGGTGGCAAGCCCAGCTCTTTCCGAGTCCGAGCATCTAGTGATGGGGAAGGCACGATGTCCAGGCCTGCCTCTGTGGATGGCAGCCCAGTTAGTCCCAGCACCAACCGGACCCATTCTCACAGGCACCGCGGCAGTTCTAGACTTCATCCGCCGCTAAACCACAGCCGCTCCATCCCGATGCCTTCTTCACGCTGCTCCCCTTCAGCCACTAGCCCAGTCAGCCTGTCATCCAGCAGCACCAGTGGCCATGGCTCCACCTCTGACTGCCTCTTTCCACGCCGGTCTAGTGCTTCGGTCTCTGGTTCGCCCAGTGATGGCGGATTCATTTCTTCCGACGAATATGGCTCCAGTCCATGTGACTTTCGAAGCTCCTTTCGCAGTGTGACCCCAGACTCTCTGGGCCACACCCCTCCAGCCCGGGGGGATGAGGAACTCAATAACTACATCTGCATGGGGGGGAAATCTGCCTCCTCTTGCTGCAGCCTGGCAGCTCCCAATGGTCACTTTGTGGTTCGCCCCTGCCACCCGCAGCAGCAGCAGTCCCGCTACCCTGGCACCCCGTGCTGTTCCCGGGCTGGTGGTGAGGAGGGAGCAGATCTAGAGAAAGGCTTCAGGAAGCGGACTCACTCTGCGGGCACTTCACCCACCATCTCCCACCAGAAAACACCCTCGCAGTCTTCAGCGGCATCCATCGAGGAGTACACAGAAATGTTGCCTTCCTACCCCTGTGGTGGCAGCCGCTTGCCGTCCTACCGGCACTCAGCTTTTGTGCCCACTCATTCGTATCCTGAGGAGTGTCTGGAGATGCACCACCTGGACAGCAGCCATCATCGGACTAATTCCGCCCCTCACACCGATGATGGCTATATGCCGATGTCACCTGGAGTGGCCCCTGTGCCCAGTGTTGGTGGCAATCCCAAAGGTGGAGATTACATGCCCATGAGCCCCAAGAGTGTGTCAGCACCACAGCAGATCATCAACCCAGGCCGGGGAGGTCGCCATCCCCAGGCCATGGTGGACTCCAATGGCTACATGATGATGTCCCCCAGTGGCAGCTACTCGCCTGATGGTGGCCCTGCTGGCTATGGCAAAATATGGACTAATGGGGCTAGCCATCACCCAAAGCTCTCAGTAGAGAGTAATGAAGGGAAGTTGCCCTGTGGTGGCAGCGATTACATCAACATGTCTCCAGCCAGTGGCTCCACCACCAGCACCCCACCTGACTGCTACTTTGCCAGCTCAGGGCCACCAGGTACAGAGGAGGCCCCTGCACAGGGCCCAGCCCAAGCTCACCACAAGCCCATCTATTCCTACTTTTCCCTGCCACGTTCTTTCAAACATGTGCAACGCAGGACTGCAGCAGTGGCTGAGGACAGTGGCCTCCAGCTGCGCATATCCCTCAGCTCTGGCCGCTTGCTCTATGCTGCTGAGGACTCCTCCTCCTCCACGAGTAGCGACAGCCTTGGTGGTGGCAGTGGCCAGGACAGCAGTCATCATCATCATGCACATCCCTTGCAGCAGCAGCAGCAGCAGCCACAACTGCAGCCGCAGCCTCCTCACAAGGTGGACACAGCTGTTCAGACCAAGAGCCGCCTGGCCAGACCTACACGCTTGTCTCTGGGTGGCCCCAAGGCTAGTACTCTGCCCCGGGCTCGGGAGCAGCCGCCACTGTTATTGCCCCCGGAGCCCAAGAGCCCTGGGGAGTATGTGAACATTGAGTTTATCTCAAGTGAGAAGCCAGCCTTTCCATTGCCTGGCTCGGCCATGCTATCTCTTGGCTTACCCCCAGCAGGGGATGAGGGTTCTGAGGAGTACATGAACATGGACTTGGGGCCACCACGGGCTGCCTGCCAAGCTGGATACTCAGCTGCACGGACAGGAACTGTGGCTCGGCCTGCCCGAAGGGCAGCTATGAGCAGCCGGGATTACATGGCTATGCAGTTGGGGGGTGGTGTTGGGGGACCCTGCCTGGACTGCGTTGATAGCCCTTCCCCCTCATCCTCAGACCTCCTGCTCAGTTACGCTGATATGCGGACAGGTCGTATTGGCCCAGAGAAAACGCCTTCTGCAGCCCTGGCCTCCCCTGAGCCACGACCACCAGCTGAGTTGGCAGCAGCCCCACCACGTTCCTCCTCCCTGATGGGGGGTCCAGGGGTGAACAGTGCTTTCACCCGGGTCAGCCTCAGTCCCAGTCGCAACCAGAGTGCCAAAGTGATCCGGGCTGACCCACAGGGAGGCCGGAGGCGGCACAGCTCGGAGACTTTCTCCTCCACTCCCAGCTCTGCCCGTGGAGTAGCAGGCGGTACTGGCTTGAATGCACCTTTACCTTATGGGGCTGGAGGTGGAGGGAGTGCCGAGGAGGTCAAGCGCCACAGCTCGGCCTCCTTTGAGAATGTTTGGCTCCGGCCTGCAGGAGGGGACCTGGGTGGGCCTCTGGGTACTACCAGGAAAGAACAGCATGTTGGATCTGGGAGTGGTTTTGCGAATGGACTCAATTACATTGACCTGGACTTAGTGAAGGATTTTAATCACCGCCGTCACCTCCACCATCCCCAAGAGGGTACCTCTGTGTTGGGGGGGAAGCAGCCACCGCCACAGCAGCAGACTAAGTCCCCTAATCAGCCTCGTGGGAGTAACCACTCCAGCGATGATTCAAATGCATATGCCAGCATCAGCTTCCAGAAGCGGGAGGATATCTAGTGGCTGGGCAAGAGCCAGAAAGAAGGTGAGTGCATACAGTAACTATGCTGAGAGAGAGCGAGAGCAAGGCATATAAGGAACATGAATGTTCAGCTAACCTAAGCACCCCCCAAAGAACAACACAAATCAGGCATATAGTTGTTCAGTCCCTACTGCATGAAATACTTAAATGTGAAAGCTTAACGGGGGACACACTCTATTTCCTACTCTGTTGCTTTATTGGTAATCTGCTTTTGCCCTTGTCTCTTTGCAGGTTCCTTTCCTGCTATTTCAGTTTCAGTGCTTTAAATTTACGGAGTGATAAGGTGGGGGCTATTGATGTAGGTTTGAGTTACTGACTTCAATCTCATCTATATAAGTATTATGTAACTTTTTTTTTTTTTAAAGAAAAAGAGAACCTTTTCTTAAACTGCACCATCAGTTAGCTAATAAGAACAAAATTAGGTTGTGTGAGACAGAACTGTGGTTGTTCAAAGGCTGTTTATTGTAAAGGATTTCTCTGTAGTCAAATTGCTGTGTAATATTCCAGTTTATAGTCTCCGGCTTGCAGATTGTGGTAAGACGTGACGTACTTAAAGTTTAAATATTCTCTTTTATGAGGGAAATCATTTCGAAAATACTGCAGCCATGGAGACTTGACTCTGAAATGTTAAATACATTTTCTCGTGTGTTTTTTTTTTTTTTAATTTTAAAATCTGTTATTGCTGGAGAAGCGGAAGTAGCAGATAACGCAGCATCTTTGCAGCACGGATGCTTTCCAAACATGACTCATTGTAAACTTGCTCAAGCGACCTGGTCTCATTTGTGAGCTATTATGGTGAGAGTGTTCACTCACAAATCATCTTGAATGTTCTTGCTGAGACTGAGAGCTTTCTTTGGCTCCTCCAGTACCTTATTTGTTTAGTTTTTAGAAATATTTGTTTTTAAAACAATCTGTATGGATGTGTGGGGAAGAGGCATGGTCCATTTTTAGTGTAAAACAGGGAACTGGAAACTCCTTCTTTCTGATTTTTAGGTTGGTTATTGACCTGTATTTTGGCCATGGGCGAAGTACTAATTTTTCTAATCCAGTTTTCCTTTGTATAAAATATGTGTAATGGTACCTACCTCATAGGATCACTGTGAGGATTCATTAGATAATGTTTGCAAAATAGTATGTATGTGGAAAGGACTACAAAGTAGTTAGCCTTGCGTGTGTAATTTGTGTTTAGATTGGTATTAAATACTTTTGGGGCAAAGGACATTTTAAGTACCTGTAAACTGCAGAAGAAACAGATGGCATAGAGTGGACATTTTGTATCTACTGGTTATATATTTTAAGCAACCATTTAATGAAAAATAATTAGGAAAAGAGAAGTCAGCCTGTAACACTGATTGTGAGTTTTGGAGGAGGAATACTTTCACATGCACAGTGAGATGCTTTTGCTATGCAGGAACTTAATACAGAACACTGGAAAGTCTTATTTAAAAGTTTCTGGTGAAGTATGTGGGAGTTACTTTATTTTAAAAAAAATTTCATTGTGTAGTTTTGCTCTAGATGTTCTAGTATTGGTAAAAAGATAACTGTTAATTTTATAACACAGTTGTTGATCTCAGTATTTTTTAAATGTATGAACTATGGTAATCCCTGTAGACAGAGTGGTTATTAAGGTGAAAGTTTATAGTAACCCAGTATAACATTAATTTCCTATTGGTGTTTTGTTTGACCTCAAGTGTAATATCAAACACTTATTCAATCATTATTTTTATTGCTTGTTTGTTTGATGCAAGTACCAACAACACTGAGAGCTAGGTGTGGTAAAACGTTTAAATGTGTGGAGGGGTTTTTCATGTGGATACATTGAACATAAAATTAATTATGTATTTGTTTCTATTGCAAATTAGAGCAGTATTCTATTATTAGTTTTATCTCATCTGGAAGTCCATGCTAGTTTTAAAATCCAAGGTGTAAGATAAGCAAAGATGTGTGGTCTGTTTTAGAAGGCCTTTTATTAGAATGAATGATTCTTTGGATGTAGCACCAGATAACAGCACTTGCTGTCACAGTGTTTTGTGTATAAACTATGAACAGCTTTATGTTGCCACACCCTTTCCATGTCTAGGGATAAGCTTACAAGAGACAGTCTAAACTAGCTGTGCCTGGCAGACATGTATTCACAGGCTGATGCTGTCTTATTTGTTTTTTCGGAGGGAGGGGATTTTCCCATGGCAATGCAGCACGTGGTACTAAAACCAGCATCCATAGCAGTGTCATTTGGCTCTGTGCCGTGTTAAAATTTGTTTCAGGGCATAACTAAATATGCACATGGTTGAGAGAGACTGTAGGATTACTCTCATGCCCATTTTATAGACTGTTAAAAGCACTGCTGTTGTACTTCTGCCAAAATAGTTTTATTTTTTTAATTTTTAAAAATTTTTTTTATGAAATAGTTGTACATTTATAAACTTTGCCCAGTGTGGTAGTAGGCAGGGCCCTCTACTGAATATGCAGTTCAAAGTAGGATCAGGGCAAGGGAGGTTCACAGAAGAGTGTCCTAAGAAGTATTATGCAGACTTTTTTTCAAAGTAATATCTCATGTAAAATAAATCAATAAAACAAACAGTGTTTAGTAAAGGACTTGTTACTTAAAGTCAAGTGCTAATGTTACCCAGTATTAGGGTTTGGTTAAGTAGGCATCTTCTTAAGGGGTGGGGGAGAAGAGGACAGGGATTAGAAAGAGTGCAGTTGTACGTGGCTCTATGTTCAGTTGCTGGCCTTTGCTAGACCCAAACACTTTTTAGTTTAATTTTTCAACAAGCTGAAACTCTTTCAGACAATTTCTGCTAACTAAAATGGTTTAACCATTTCTGAAGCTATTAAGGAGAAAAATGTTCTCTTGCACACATGAAAATATTTTTTTACAGCATTTTCTTTGAGAAGGTCTATGCCTTTTTGCTTTGGAACAAGGACTGCCATAAACCTTGCTTTCCTGTGACTTGCTATCCCTGAGAGTGAGTAATTCATAGGTCTCCTGCAAAAAAAAATCTGTTTGCACATGCTTAGGTAGAGATATTAGAGGATACTGGGCATGTCTACATGTTCATTAATGCACTTTTGCTAATTTATGTTAAATTTAGTAGCTCCCATGTGAGGGACTAGAAAAAGGAGCATTACTTTATTTTAATGTGCATTAGCAAAAGGGCACTTTTTGATGCTTTAAAATAGGCTAATACACATAAATGCGCACATGTGGACATGCCCATTGAGTAAATATATTTCATCCAATTTTCACCTGCACTGACCACGATTCAGGGTTTTCACCTGTTTACTACACACTGTCCACATAGAGCAGCATGTTTAACCCCTGGTCCACAAGCCAGATCTGGCCCATGGAACAGTGTCATTTGGCCCACAGAGCTTCCCAAGGGTCCAGAGATTTTGCAGTCATCAGTGTTAATTGCCACTCTCCTGCTCCCAAATTTCTAGACCTGTGGGGAGTTTGGCGAGTCAGATGATGTAGCTCTGCTGGTGTGAGCTGTTAAAGGAGCAGGACTTTTAAATGGTCTCTGTCTTATACGTTTTTTCACCTATTTTGTAGAAAGTGAGGGTAGAAGGCAGGTTTCTTAGAAGGAAGAAGCTGTGCCTAGTCTGAGATTGGTGGAAGTCTCCTTTTTTTGTTTTGCTGGGGATGTGGATACTTTGGAATGGATGCACAGTTCTTTTATGAGACAGCTGGGGATCAATTTATTGTAGCAATCAAACCAGGTTGGAAAATCTAACCTGTGTGTGTGGGAGGAGAGGGGAGGAAATGAGGCAATAGGTAGTCTGAAGTCAAACTTTGGTATTTGGGACAGCTGTGTTTTTTGCTTTGCTGCTTTTGGGGCCTTTTTGCATGCAAAATCAGTGGGTTGATTTTTGGGATTGTTGTTAGATGAATAATCTCCCAAAATTAGCAACAGTATGGGAGATGAGCAGTTGATAATTGGGTACTCAAAACACCAGTCACAGAACATTTTAAGTAGGAAGCTATCGAATGTTTCCTGTCCTCATACAGGCTCTTTGAAGACCAAGTTGTTGAGTAACTGAATAAAAATAGGCATGTGATTTTGATTTTTTTTGTTTTGTGTTTTTTGTTTTTTTGGGAGCTTCAAAGCAGTGACATGTTTCCATTGTTCTTTATTTGAGAAGTCATGAAAATGAGTTGCTAATTACACTGAATAGAAAATGTCTGGTATGGCCAAGTGATGACTTGGCGTACCCACAACTCTAATTGTGCCTGTTTTACCTACCACATGAAGAAATGTGGTTTTTGGAATGCAAGGAAAATGAATAATAAAATAGAGTGACCCCTATAAGTACATTACACTTGATCCTCATTCTTTTTCAGTATCCTGCAAATGTAGGTTATCATTAAAGTGTTGGCTCAAAATTATTATACTTTTGCTTATAGTTCTTGTGTAATATACTAATAAAGCTTAGGAATTTGCTTTTTCTCTGTAATGTGAACTTTTAAGGTAATGTGAGTTTTGCTTATTCTTAGTTATATGTTGCAGACTGAAGGTGGAATCATTTAAAAAAATCTTAGTATGCATATCTGTATGTATTAAAAAAAGTCAAAATTTCCAGACACAAAGTTCAGAAGTTTGTGTAATTTTGAGACAGCAGTAACTGTAACATCAGCAAAATGTGCAGGTTTCATAGTCTATAGTGATCTTGATCTAGAATAAAGTGTTTGTATGTATATACTGTTTTTCCTTCAACTAAGCTGCCAAAACCTAGCCCCTGTACCTTCATGTTTTCAGCTGTCCTATTGCCAGATTTTCTTGCATATAATCTGCATCTTCTCCCAAAAGCAGCTAGTGGAAATTGGGGTGCACATTATATGCAAGGAATGCAGATACCAATATGTCTGCAGATTTGGCAGCACGGGAGCAGTGGCAGTATTAATTGCCATGGCTCTGAGACCTGGCATGCCAGTCAGTCCACAGGCTCCATCTGGCATACAGAGCTGGGAGCAGGCTTGCTTTTTTAGCTGCTGCAACTCAGTTACTACAAGAAATATTTTTTTTCTTCATGCTGCCTTTCAAAAACAAGGTGTGTATTCTATATGGGGGTGTTGCTGCATGCAAGAAAACACAATAAAACATTATGATGCTTTGTACTCTTTAGAATTGCCTGTGACAGTTTAAATATTGTTCCTAATTCAAACTGTGGATGTTATTTTATAATGCAATTACAGTAGCTACTTGAATTTATTAAGTACATGGCAGTTTTTTAGAAAAACTACTTTCAAGATTTTTGTCTTTCTGCTTTATAGATTGGAACTATGTAACTAGACAGTGAAGTTGTTGATACAGCTTCATTCTGTTTTCTCTGATGCATGTACTATATCTTTATTCAGTTAGTGTCACATTCAAGGTGGGTTGAATTAGAAAACCAAGCAGGAAAATCAAAGTTAAGGATGACACATTTTGTCTAGTGCCTGTAAAGTAAAATATGTTTCGTAAATTTTTCTGAACCTGCTTGAGTTAAGAGCTGAGATGCAGAAGGGTTTAAAAGAAAAAGCGACAAGCAGGCACCTGTGGAATTGGAATATCATCTGACTGAGATCCTTAGCAGATTCTGTTTCTTTAGGGATAATGCGTGATGAGGAGTGGACACTTAAACTTTCCATTAGCAATGTATAGTTTGTAATAGCTCTGTAAAATAAATAAATAAATAAATTAATTAATTACAACTGCTCAGCCTAATTAAATATACCTTCAAATTTTCTCTTATGCAAGGTTTGCTGTGATGAGAATTTGTTCTAATTTTCAAAACACTGAAATTCAATATACTTAATGCTGCTATTTTTAAAAAACAGCTTCTCAAACAAAGTCCTAAGTGCATATAAAGTAATTTAAAATTATACTTATTATTTTTTCTTGGCAAGTAAAAAAAGGTAGTGAACAGATTGTATTTGTTTACTTTTTCCAACTTGAATGAATTATATTGTGGACTTTGTTTGCCAGGTGTCATCCTGGAGGAAATCTTTGCATTTGGATGATCAAGTCCTGAAAAATAAGGCCTGGGACAGGAGTGGAACTCTAATCTGTTCCCATTAAAAAGAGAATTTTTTTTGGGTTGCGGTTGGAAAGCCTTGCAGCTTGATAACGTTTCTGTTTGTCTTCATGTGTCTAGTTGACTTTTGAGTGCTTTATCTAGTACATGCCAGGATATTAGGAATTTTTCTGTATATTAGTGGATACTGTCAGTGGTCCCATGTAGCACATGCCATCTGTTCTGCACAGCTGTGAGTGTAGTCACCTCTGCGGTTGTCGGTATATTTCATAACCGAAAGGTGACAGCCATTGATAGCTTTTGGTCTTAACAACACCTGTATTTCACCTGTGCCCATCCTCTCAAGAGTTTAACATGTTGACATCCTACAGGGCTGCTCTCAGTTGAGTAGTAATAATGGTGAAGGAGGGTAACCCAGGGCATAAGATGTAGGAAAATAGGGGCAGGCAGAATCTCTGATGGTGGTAAAATCGACTGGGGAGGGCCTGAGGGAGTTGGGGTACAGAGAGACCCTAGTGCACTGGGAAGGACCAGAAGTATTGGAGGCCTTGTTACAGCCATTCTTACAGAGGCTGTGGTAGTTAAGAGCTTGTGGGACAGAATGAGGAATTGCAAGGATACCTTGACAAGTTTATTAGGCTGGTTACACACCTCTTTTCCTCCAGGATTTTTGTGTGTTTATTTCCCCTTCTCCCTTTTTCAATAGACACTTCTTTTTAAGAGTCCTTCCTTCCTGCTCCTCTAGTGAGTTTTAACAGGCTTATTTGTCTGAGCAG
This sequence comes from Crocodylus siamensis, assembly GCF_052110815.1. Taxonomy (NCBI): domain Eukaryota; kingdom Metazoa; phylum Chordata; order Crocodylia; family Crocodylidae; genus Crocodylus; species Crocodylus siamensis. The sequence goes on along the minus strand of NC_143400.1, from coordinate 62,180,449 downwards.
AATATTGCCCCTTGCCCTTTGCTCTCTTAGTTGAATGCTGTGATTGTGACACTGATGTGTTACAAATAGAATTCTAGCTTTAGGTATAGAATAAACAAAAGTGAATTAATCCTTCAGCTACAAGGATCTTGTTATTACTACAAGGATGTTTCCATAAAAGGAAAATTATTTTGAAATTGCTCTTTATTTTTTAAAGTTTCCTTGAGTTTGTTTTCCTAATACTCTGCTGCTAGGACCCTTGTTTAACCTGCAAAATAAGAAAATTGATGCTTGGTGTGTTTAAACTATTTGGTTTAAAGGGTATCTTACATAACTGTTGTTTTTTTTTTGAGCTTTGCTTTTGTGATTTGCTATAACAAATCTTCTGTATTAGTACTAATAGATATGGCTACAATCCCAATTTGTCAGAATGATGAAAATGAAATTGTTGTCTCTAGAATGTAGCCTGATTTTTGTTAGTGTATACATTGACTAAATAGAATGATGTTAACTGTTTTCCCATGATTCCTTTTTTGATATGCTAGTGATTGATTCTGAACAATTTAGTCTGAGTATCAGTAAATACCAGCAATAATAAAGAGGAGGTTCCAGAAGGTCTGAAAAGGTGTTTAAATACATTTTATGATTCATGTATTGAAATGATGTGAAATGTAATAAAAATGAAGGTGTAAGTAGATCAAAGAGATTTAATTAAAGCCTGGCACTCTTTAACCAACCAACCAAGTAAAAGATAACTCGATGTGTATGTCTCTTATCATGCCTGACATATCTAGGCCATCTTCTTGGAAGATTAGAAGCTTGACCTTGAATTACTTGGAGATATGTTTCCTTCATTAATACTTTTATATAGGAGTTGGGAAAACAGTGAAACTTTGTGTGCAGATGTGAAATTGTCATAATTTGTGGCTAAACTAAAAGTCTGATATTAAATATCTGAATTACAAATTTAACACTTTTTGCTGGTACATAATAGGTTTATCTATATCCATTTTGTTAGCTGCCTCTAACAATTTCATTCTTTTAGAAACTGGGAACATAATCTTTTCATGTAAAACTAACCTATGGACGAGCTTGCAAATTGGATACAATTTCATTCTTGCAGAAGTGTTGTTGTGTGTCAATGTTTACGGAATAGATATTCTTGGAGTTTGCTTGCTTGGCTGTAATAGGAGGGGGGGAAGTCATCTGGGAACTCTTAGAACTGCAGCCCAATTTATTTTTGTTTGCTGTTATCTGGGTTTTTCCCCCCCCCAGCATGCTGGGTGACTGGCTGTTTCTAAGTCAAGGAAGTTCTGAAATCTAAAATCAGTACCTGCAAAGGCAACTTTAAAAGTTGATTTAAAGTGGATTTAAAGTGAAATGATAGTTAGTTCTCTACAGAATCTTGTCAGGGTTCTAGTTAGGAGTCTGACCTTATCTCTTCTGTAAGAAAGGGTTTTTCTTGTTTTTTGTTTTTCCTCAATTGTTTTAACTCAACTGTTCCTTGCAGTGTTGGAGAGAAAATGAACCAAAAGAGACAGCAATAAAAAAAATCTAATAACCAACCTTCCAAAAGGGACTAGGGAAGAGAATTGTGATATATGCTGGGTACCAGCATTAGGAATATTCCTTCCTTAAAATAATGGTTATCAAATTTTTGAGGTTATCTTTTCTAGATCTTTGTAAGACCTCTCCAACCACAGAAGTCTTCTAGTTAGTTCTCTTAACATCTATGGCATGTATTTTCTGAGTCTCTCTCTCTCTCTCTCTCTCTCTGTAGTACAAAACAAAGTAACTTGTTTGCTTTTGAATCATTTGGGATCATTCAGGTGGTGTTTCAAACAAATGTAACTTCTGTGGCCGTGTTTAGGTAAAATATGAAATGGCTCATCATGCCTTATGTGTTATTCGTAAGTTTCTTGATTGATTGATTTATTTTTCTTTCCCATGTCATTTTGCTAGCAGTTGGCCCAGTTTTTCCTGAAGTCATTTGACAACAGTGGAAGGTAGATTTTCCCTACAATGGTGGTTTCCCCACGGTGATGCATTCATTACCTCTCTGCTGCTTTAGAAACAAAAGTTAACATGGGAGTATGTTGCTGGTTTCACAGAATATCTCTTCTGATTCACATTTAGGTTGTCCTTTGTTTCAGAGAGGTTTCATCTCAACCTAAGTAATAGGTTTTTCAGTAATAATGCTTAGTCAAACTGTCTATAGATTTAAAAAAAAAAAGGAATCCTCTCTGTTCTCTTGTTGGATAAAGAACTAAGGTATACTATTTTGCATTTCAGTGTTTCTTAATAAATAAGTCCTTTTTAATACTTCTGCTTATGTTTTGGATAGTGAATTACAACAGTTGTTTAAAAAAATACTGCAGGGCTTTTTATCATGCACAGCAAAATGTGTGGCCACTTTATGTTAAAGGTTGGATTAGATGAGTTTTATTGTTTTTTGGTTCCTTTTTGTACAATTAGACTTGAAGTTCCCTCATTCCTTCACAAGTTGTTGGATAGCATCTTCTACCCAAGAATGTCTCTCAGGAATTGCAGAAAACACTACAGTCCAGTAGACAGCATAAGAAGAGAACCAAAAAGTTGTCTCAATAATGAGATTGAGGCATTCCTGAAGATGTCCTTTGAATCCTTGATCCTTCTGCTACAAACATCAACTTAGACCAGTTATTCTCCTGTTGGTGGCTAATTGGTCACAGAAACAGATTTTTTCAGGTGCCAAGTTTGAATGTTGAGACCTAGCAACACTGCTTCTGCTTCTGGTATTACTGCAAACCCAGTTTGTCATTCACCACTACGGATGCTTATCACCAAACATTTAATTGATCTGTGGACGATTTTTAACGCACCATAGTTTGGTAAATACTGCTCTGAGAGCTCTTGTTTTACACTCTATATTGGGGGTTGGCAGTATTTTTGGTCAGAGTGCCAAAAACACCCCAGCATCAACTTGTAAGATGTTGGCATGTCAGGGGAGCCACAAGGGGCCCAATCTTCTTGTGGCAGTGCAGCCTTGGCCCTTTGCCACCTTGAGGCGTGCATGTACCCACTGCCAGCAGTGAGCTGGGCCAGGGGTCTGCAGGACCTGGTGCAGTAGTTTGCAACCTCCCACCTCCTTTTGTGAGCAGCCTGGGCATCATGGCAGGTGCCAGGGGCCTGCTTGTCATGTGCACCTTGGGGCAGACGGTGGGGAGGGGCTGGGGCTGTGCTGCCACAAGAAGCATTGGGGCCCTCATGGCTTTCCTGCTGTTTGCCCCAGGTGTGTGTGCATGTGTTGCCTCAGCAATGAGTCAGGCTGGAACTCTGCAGACTTTGTTGCAGTGGATTGCAGCCTCCCTGCGGCCTGCCTCAAGTGGCCCAGGCTCCATGGCAGGTGACAGGTGCCCGCCCAGAGACCAGACTGGCAGGTGCCTGGGAGGCTTCAAGCCACTGTGCTGAAGTCTCTGGAGCTTTGGCCTGGCTTGTTGCTGGCAGTGGATGCACATGTGCTTCTGGGTGGATGGTGGGGGAGCTGCAAGGGGCTTGATCCTTGTTGTGATAGTACAGTCCTAACCCCTTCCCTGCTGTCCACCCTGATATGTGTATGCCAGGCAAAATGTTGCATCCCATGATCTGGCATGTGTGGCGGGGGTTGCTGGCCCCTGCTCTATATAGAACTTAATGAAAGTTAGAAAAAGTAATTTTGCCAGCCACTCCAGATTTTAGTAGGATAGGACAACAAAAACATGTTCTGGAGACTCTTGTAAAGATGCCCTATAATCTTTAAGAGTAGATTTTTGGAGGTGGTATGGAGGAGAGAGGGAAAGTCATCTTCAGCTACCTTGGAGATAAATTGGCCATTGGTCTGTACAGTACCTATCCTATTTCTTCTCTTCATTTTCTCTGTTGTGTTCTGTAACATTTTTATCAGTGCTCCATTTATTGCTCTGTGATGTGCATAATTAACAGGGCAGAGACATACAATTCTACAAGTATTAGCTAAATTGTGGGATAATTAATATTGTCTTCCTTCTGCAAAATATGAGGAGTGTGTGTTAACTTCTAGCTTATATAGAAGATGAAAATGAGCTTTGAAAATCTAGGTTAGGAGATTTCCAATTTTAAATTGAATCTGAAAAATGGAGAGTTTTTTTTTTTAAGTGTTCCTAATTAAAGAAAATTTTACTTCTGTTGTCATAATCCGGAAAACTTAAATGGCAGTCGTGTGGTTGGATTTTTTTTTTTTAATAGTTAAAAATAAGTGGGGGGCCAATCATTTTGGCAGGCATGGTACATATGAGGTCTGCACCTTCCCCGAGTGCCACTCCAAGCAATCCCCTTTCCGTGCTTGATATGCTACTCTCCTTTCTGCTTCTTGCTTTGTCTGCCACTGTACTGCATATACCTTCTTTTGCATGCCACCACAGGCTGCCCCAGACACAGATTGCAATCCCACAGGTTGCCCCCGCTTCTTTCCCACCTTGAGTCCTGTTTCATAAAAATAAAGTTGATTTTGAGTAAGGTGTTCATTAATTTTGTTTTTAAAGAATTGTAGTGTTAACATTTAGGGGAAAAGTAAGAAGTTCTATTTTTTAAAATGTGTGTCTTACATTGGTATGAAGGTTGGAAAAGGAGTGTTAAAAATTCTATCTATCTATCTATCTTGATAGATATGTGTGTCATATGTTAAAATTTTTATTAGATATAGATATAAATCTATACATTAATTTTTAACATGGACAACCTTTTGATTTTATAATTACAATGCTTACAATGCTTAGTTTTCATTTTTAAGCAGTCCAACAATTCTTTAAAAGTGCTGCAACCCCAAAACATGTTCAGTATTTTTTTCAGTATGGAACTTCTATATCTAGCAAGTCATTACAAGGGAAGAACTCTTTAGAAGGTGTGCTGGCATGTAGCTAGGGCATGTTTTTTCAGGTCTTTGAACTAGGTTAGGAATGTGTCTCAAGATGGAAGAATGAATAATTGTTTGGTGCTTTTAGCCTGAGGGCTTGAAACTCACAAGAGGAATGTTATTGTGTCTTCAAAGCCTGTTTCACACAAGTCTTTGTAGGCAGGAACTTGGAGAGTCTTTGTATTATGAAGTGCACAACAGAAAAGTTGAACCACCCAATTTGATCTAATTGGGTGGTGGTGTTGAGCACTTCTTGAAGATTAGGGCCCTGAAAAAGTGGGATATTAGTGGATTGATTTCAGTTATTCTATTTTTTAAAATTAGATAATCCCTTCATTTTTCCTAGTATAGAATTTTCCGATTACAAGTACCATATTTTTCCTCATGCAAGGTGTGCCCCCCAATATAATATGCAGCACCTTCTTTTTGAAAAACAAAATGAAAAAAAAAACAACTTTCCCTACATAATGCAGGGATGGAGTCTAATCTTCAACTTGCCCTTTATTTCTAACATAACTAAAGCTGAAATCCTAGTTGTTGAAGACTGGCCTCAAGGGGTGTGTCAGTGATTTTGAAAAGAGCTCAAGTCTGAGCTAAAGAGGCTGTGAAATAGACCAGGAGCACCTAGGAGACAGCACAATTGCTTTCAGTAGGTTTAGCTTGATTAGTGGATTATCAAGACTATTAAAAAGGAAAGGTGATTGTTAACACCTCTGGAGGTAAGAGCAATTGAGCCAGCTAACTCGCTTAGCTGCCTGAACAGTAATACTACAGCTGCATCACTGTGGTGTAGAAATCAGTGAGGTGCTTTCCAGGCAAGAAATCTCCTTCCACACTTAATACACTTACCCAAAAATTGGTGTCTGATTTTTGAGGAAGAGGTGTGTGTTATATGTGAGAGAACACAGTATGTTTGTGGGTTATATTGGTATACTCCCTGTGTGGTTCTTTGCTCTGGAATGTGAGTCTCTTTTCCCCCTTAAAAGATAAGGTCCATCAATGAAAATGTATTTAATTTTTTTGGACAGGGTTAGCTTGAATTGGTCTGTGTTTCATCTTGTATGTTTGCAAGATAAGCAAGATGGGATGGGTGGAAGGTGGCATTTTGGGGTAGGTGGATTTCTTTTTGTTTTTGAAAAGTGACTTTTATTAAATGCCATTTTTGATTTTTTTTTTTTTTTTTTTTTTAATGTGTAAGTTAAATAGATTTATCCTTTTGAAGATAAGGTTATTTTTTACTTTTGAACTGAGAACCTATGTTAAGGCCTACTTGAAAAAATCTATCTCGGGACATCTTTTCTTTTAAAGAAAGTAAAGCTACTGAATAATGCAAGTTGTTGGGGAAGCATCTAGAATCAGGGTTTAATGAAGTGCTCCCAATTTTTGGAAGCAGTAGCCTCCTTTCTGGGTGCAGATAGAGTACTTTCTTAGTTTCAGATTGTTTAACTATAACTCAGTTCAGTTAACTAGTTAACTCAAAGTTTGAGAAGCCAATTGAGAACTGAAAAAGCTGGAAGGATTTTTTTTTTTTTTTTTTTTTGCTCTTCCAATCTAGGAATAATAATGGGGTAAAAAGTTCAACTCTACTAATTCTAAAATCTTGAAGGATATGAGAAACAATTAATTAAATTCGATACCTGAAGATGATGTTTCCTCTGACTTAATGAATTTTAAATACAAAATATGCTAAAAAACTACTTTTGTTATCCAACAGGCTTGATATTTTTGAACTAATAGCAAAATACTCTTTTTGTGTATTTTGTTATATTTTTATTTCCATCCACATGTGCTGTGGCAAAGTAAGAAAAATATATAATTAAAAATAAGCAATTTTTGCTTCTTTTGAATGACTTGTAGCCTTTGCTGTTCTCCCTAGGCATAATTGCATTACTTATACAAAGAATAAGGGTTAAAATCAAATAGAATAAGCCTGTTTTATTTATTGTTCCACTTCTTTTTTTCCCATGTAGCCTTATATATAATGTTTTATGTAAAATATGGTAACATTGGTAGAATAGCTAATCTAAACATATACTCAAAGGTAAGTTGTAGAAGGGGATTTAGGAGCTTGTCAACAAATTTGTGTTCAAAGGAGATGGAGAAGGAAAAAGAACCTTCAACTGGTTGGAAAGATTAAGACTAGAACCCAGTGAGGACGGGGCCAGGAAGACCAAAGTCAGATTGGGTGTGTAAGAAATAGGTAACAGCACGGGAAGAGAAAAGAAATCTGAATGGTGAGATTGACAAATATGCCCTGTTATTGGCCAGGCAGGAGCCATTAGAAGCTGCGGAGACAACAGTTTTTACAGAAATGCAGGCAGGAAAAAGCTGCATAGGAAGGTATTCAAAGATGCAGTTTGGTAGTTCAGGAGAATTGGGGCTGTGCTACATTGCTCAGGTTTCAGTACATGCAGAAGGGTTAGATGCACTTAGGTCTTACTCTGAGAACCTTTCTAGAATGTTTTGAAGTAAAGTCAAAGTTACTTGCAATGAATATTTTGTGAATTTGAATGCTGAAAGGTATTGATGTGCAATGAATGGATAGAGGAGGAACTGGGGCAGGAGCTAGACAAGTGCAGTTGCCTCATCAGGCTGGGGGGAAGCTGCAGTTGTGTGGCTCTTGTCCCAGTGCATGGGGCTTCAGCTCCAGCTCCCAGCTGCCTTTCATTTATTTGGCTGCCTGGTGCAATGAACAATTGTATCAGGGCAGCTGAGTGGGTAGAAGGTGGCCTGTAGCTGGAGTCCTGTGCACTGGGGCAGGATCCTCCCATCTACAGCTTCGCCCCTGTCTGGCTGAGCATCTGCTGCTTGGCATGCATCCCCATGCCTTCCCTCAACACCAAGTGCAAAGTGATGCACCTGGGAAGGAACAACCGGCACCATACCTACAGGCTGGGGAACTCCCTTCTTGTCAGTAGAGGCGGAAAAGGATCTTGGAGTTGTCATTGACTCCAAGATGAACATGGGCCGGCAGTGTGGGGATGCAGTCAGGAAGGCCAACCGTACCTTGTCGTGCATCCACAGATGCATCTCAAGCAGATCCAAGGAGGTGATCCTCCTCCTCTATGCGACACTGGTCAGGCCACAGTTGAAGTACTGCGTCCGGTTCTGGGTGCCGCACTTCAGGAGGGATGTGGACAGCATGGGGAGGGTCCAGAGGCGGGCCACTTGCATGATCAGGAGTCAGCAGGGCAGGCCCTATGAGGAGAGGCTGAGGGACCTGAACCTGTTCAGCCTCCACAAGAGAAGGCTGAGGGGAGATCTAGTGGCCTGTTACAAACTAGTCAGGGGGGACCAGCAGGCACTGGGGAAGTCCCTGTTCCCCCGAGCACTACTAGGAGTGACCAGGAATAACCGTCACAAGCTGGGAGAGGGTAGATTTAGGCTAGATATCAGGAGGCGCTACTTCACGGTCAGGGCGGCTAGGATCTGGAACCAACTTCCAAGCGAAGTGCTGGCTCCTACCCTGGGGGTCTTTAAGAGGAGGCTAGATGTACATCTTGCTGGGGTCGTTTGACCGCAGAACTCTTTCCTGCCATGGCAGGGGGTTGGACTAGGTGATCTACTCAGGTCCCTTCCAACCCTAGAAACTATGAAACCTGCTCCCTGGAGCAGCACAGCAAGGGCAGGAGGAAGAGGAGCTGCTGGAGGTAGAGGGAGCTGAGCAGTATTCGGGTGGCTGTGGCAGCAGTCCTGCCAAGAAGCTGGGCATGCTGGATGGGGCAGGGCAGGTGCAGGCAGGAGTGCAGTGCAGGCTGCCCTGGGCAGGAGTGGGAAGGGCTCAGTCCCACATGGGGCAGTGCAGGGGCAGCTGCGGGCTGGATGCAGTCAATTGGTGGGCGCCTGCCCGTGGGCTGGATCTGGTCTGTGAGCCAGATTCTATATCAGGTGTGGAAAATACATTTCCAGGTTTGTAGACTTCTCTTAAATTATACAGATGTGCTATATGTGGTTCTTAAATATTTTCAGAACTTTTAGTTTTGCTGTCTATATTATGTGCAACTGACTGAATCAGGAAGGGATTCAAACATGGTCATCTGTATCCAGGACAGGATTTCTTAGTTTGAGAACTTCAAAGTCTGGAAAGGTGTGGGGTGATTGGGCCGTAGAACCTGACTCAATAAGTTCTCAGTTTAAGCACGAGTGCTGTCCTGACTGTGAAGCCAGGGAAGATTACATGAGCACCAAAATGCAGCTTCTGTTAAATAGAGTATAGTGGGTGGAAGGGTACGTGAGTGGCCCAGGCTGACATGGGTATTCATGAGGTAGGTGGCCTGGCATGGTTATAAGGATTAATACACAAGGATACTGAAATTAAAGTGACGCGAATGAAACGGTTTATTAAAAGATGATCACTATATACAATGATTGCAACAGCAATCCAGAAGCATCAGGAGGACTGGAGACCACCAAACTTGTTCAACAATAACAAGCAAACAACAACCACACACGCAGGCAACTCGCTGCCCACCAGAAAACCAGAGTTCCCCATCCAACAACTCTTATACTTGGGGTACGCACGGCCCTCTCGGCTCTTCACCCTGCACCACATTGTGCACACGGTACACAGATTCCTGCCAAAATAGTAGTATCTGTCAATCAGTATACTGTGCACGCGTTACTGACATTTTCACACGAGATGCTAGGATTTTATACATGTCTCTCTATGTGGGCTTGAGAGGTAAAAAGGTCACTCTTTCTAGAATGAGCCCCCCATACAGTACAGTGTGCAAGTATAAAATAAACTTGTTATGCCTCAAACCAATTCTAACTATAGGCATAAGAATCATTATTTAAACAATAGGAACAATTTTCAGGACCAACACTTGCCACTTTTCTCACTTTGATGCCTCCTTGCCAGCCTGAAGAACTTCCCTCCTCAAGCTGACTGCTCCTAGGCTCCTGGTAAAGCAGTTTTTGGTAAATCTGTGAAATTGGTTCTATGTAGACAAGAATTTGGCTGGAACCAATCTACATGTTCCTTCAGTCTGAGGGCATTGCTGAAGAGCCCATGTTTGCAAGGGGTTAGGAGCTCAGACCCTTATGAAGAGAATTGTGTAGAGATCTTTGCCTCTGACAGACATGTTTTCCACCTGAGAAGGTAATAATACATTAGAAGTCAGTTTGTGGAAGATAAATTTTGTACTTGTATGAAGTTTTCATTTTCTGTGAAGACTGAAGTTCTTTGATCCTCATTGGCTGGGATAAAAGCTCAAGGTAGAGTCTCCAGAGTGCATGTAGACAGAAGAGGGCTCAATTCTTTAATTCTGGCACTATGTTCCAGTTTGGGAAGTTACTTTTTTTGACATTTCTACCCTGCAAATATGAAACAGCTCCAGGATGGTTTGTGGATTCAGTCAGGTGGGGAGAATGAGATGCTCTGGGAACTATTCTGGTTTAATTTTTTCTTGATTTCCTCCATTTGGTAGTTTCGCATTAATTTGTATTGCTAAGGACAAGTGTATTTTGGCAGCACGTATACTAAAATTTTGTTTCTCATATGTTCTATTGCTGTTTTGTGGAAGAAGTGATCATAATCACCCCCATCTTTCTAAATATTAGACTGCTTTGTTGTTTAACTAGCAATTTTCTTATCAACTTGAATGACATTATTGTCTTGTCCAAATATTAATTTTTCTGAGTGAGGAAATTAAAGAGCTTTTTTTAAAGGTATATCTTGGATGTCTACATAAACCAGGAATAGAAATGCAGGTGTTAAATTAAATTTAAAACTAATAACTTAATTTGTTTGAATATATACTTCTAAGTGTAATGGAAGTGAAATAGTCCAGATTGATGGGTTCTTCTACCTTAAGTGACTGGCAGTGTCATATATTTTGGCACCTTCTAATCAATGTGCGTCTGTCTCTCTCTGTGACAGGATTTCCCCAAGTTCATTCTGTCTCAGCAAGTGAAGGTCACACAGCACACACTTTTCATTTGCCATCTGGCAGTTTATTATTAGCAATGCTATGGAAACCAAAAATAAGAAAAGCAGGACCAAAATGCTCAGCATATTGCAGCCAGACAATGCAGCAGGCTTGATTTGCACTTGTCTTTGGAATCTCCTTTTAGCTGCTATCCAATTCATAGTCTCTTGAACAAGAAGAGTCTCAGTATTTCACATGAACAGTCAGTCTCCTGGGGGGTTTATTCTCTGAACTCTTCCCGGCCCCCCCCCCGCTGGAGTATAGAATGTGACTGAAGTTGTAGTAGTAGTTCAAGAAAGTAAGTTCAAGAAAGTAAGCTTGGTTTTGAACTCCATGCTTCTATCTGTATTTCTAGGCCAGCTTACTACTTGCACTCTTTGTGAGGAGATGACATTGTCTAAACACCCTGATGAAATTGTATTGAAATCAGTGACAAAATTTCAATGGGGCAAGATTTCATGAAGTATTTTGTTAGCAATAAAGCTATGAATAGTGTCAATCTAGTGATACTCTTCCCTGTAGTGTAGAGCTATTGCAAAAAGACTGCATGTCCAGAATTAATAGTTCTTTATAGTTGTGTTTGAAAAATCATTGGCAGGTGTTATGGACTTGCCTTGTATGATACTGTTTTAATATTTCTGAAAGTGGTATATGCATTCATTATAATTGAGAGTCCCAACTTTGTGCCATTTAAATCAGTTGTCCTCAAAGAATATTACTTTCTGCAGAGAAAGGAATAATCAGATTAAAAATTTGAAAACAATATTGTAAATATTTCTGATACATAATGGATTCCTAGAATCTACACACTTCTGTTTGCTGAATTTAGGCTATTCAGACTACTTTTTCAATTGTAAATCTAATTTGGCTGAAAAGTAACCTGATTGTGGGCCAGAATTTTCACAAGTGAAACTTGGATTAATCAGGGGAGAAAAATGTATAATGCAACTAAGGGCTAGTCTACATGGCAGCTTGCATGGCTTTGACCCCCTTATTCCAAGTGATGTGAATTTTAAAACCAACTAATATTTTAGTACCAACTCATGTGTAAAACTGGCCTTAACTGTATGTGAAAGAGAGGGGTGGTTTTTGCCAGGCCATAAAATCCCCCAGATGTTCATCATCTAAAAAATATTGCCAAAGAAGATTTGTTTTTTTATTTTTTTGGCAGAGAATTAAAAAAAATATTTAATGAAACCTTTCTAAAGAAATATATGTTAGTTTAGTCCTTATGTAACCCTATGATGAAAGCATGCGGACATTACATAATGGATCAAAATTATACTCTAGTTGTAGAAGGACCAACTAGAGGCAGTGAGTTAATTTACTTTATTCTGTTTAGTTGGTATGGGTTTAGTTATTAGCTCAAGCTTAATCTGGCTAAAACATCTTTTAATTTCATTCATTCCTTGCTCAAAGCCCACCCTGCTGCCTCCTTTTTTGACCACTGTGGGCACATCATCCTACCTGACATTCAGGCCTGTACCCTAGGTGTCATCTTGAATTTAAACCTTTTTCTCAAAGTGCTTACCTCCTGGTAGTATCTAAATCTTACTGATTTCTTGCTGCATAACATTCAAAATACAGCTTTTCCTATTTTCCTACAGGGCTAAAATTTCTAGCTCATCTCTTACTTCTATTACTACAGTACGTTTTTGACAACTGTAATCTTGCCCATGCTGAATGCTGCTGCAAGGATGGTTTTTCTAGCTTTGACTGTGTCACCCTACTCTCTGTCATCCTGTCATCTATTACTAGGGCTCCCATACGCTGCTGTAGTGCAGGTGGAATACAAATACTGATTATTACTTGTTATTAAACCAGTCCCTGGAATGTGCTGAACATTGTCTGAACACATAAGACACTTCACTTGCTTAAGAGGACATCTAAGGTATAAAGTAGTTAACCTTTTTCCCTCTCTACCACATAATAGCAATATCTGCTTCAACATGCTCTAAAGTGCTGGCAGTAGATTTTTTTTAAAGCCTTAATTATAAAAGTTATAATCAGAAATATGTTGTGTACTGGTTTTCTTCCCTATATATTTAACTTTGGATCATACATGTAATTTCCTTCTTTACCCTGTAATCTGCCTTGTTGTCTCTACTTGTTGATTGGAATTTAAGAATGACTGACAGAAAAACTAGTTTTTAAAAGTGTATCTTTCATTATTTAATAGGAATCTGTTCCTAAGATGAACTTGATCTTTTGACAAAAGCAAATTTGAAGAACCATTCTGTATCTTAAGAGCTTTAATATAATCTTTGTATAGATTCTTTTAACTCATTCTTTCGTGTTCTTTTTGTTTCATACAAATATGATCCCTATTTCAGTGTAGCCAGGGATCAGAACCAGACTCAGACTGAGCCTTCAGGTTGCTCTACCCAAACCACCAAGCAGTTCTCAAGGCCATTATTCTTTTCTTCACCACGTGGAAAATGAGAGTGACTGTTTTTGGCTTAGCCAATTTTAACATTCTATGATTCTAGAAATCCTGAACCATGTAGTTTGGAAGGTTCCCCATTTGGAAGCACTTCAGAGGCAGCAGCACCATTCAGGGTGGTTAATGGACCAAGAAAATACACTTCATGCTTTCTTAGTACATGAGGGAAAGCTATGAACAGTAAACTAATGGGTTAATGGTAGGACGTCAAAGATTACCCTTTCCTTTGGCAGCCCTGGCTCTGGAGCATGGACTGGGTAGTAGTCAAGTTGGAATTTTTTTTCACCGCTTTGAATTGGGAACCCTCTAAATTAGCTTAGAATTTCAGAAAGGTGCAAGGCAGAAGGAGTTGAAAGAGGAGGGAAGCTAGGGGGGGCTTACAACAGATTTGAATTGTCTTTTTGCAAGTCAGTACCAGCACTTGAAATGGAAAACCTTTTGCCCATTTTTTGTGTGTGTGGTTTTTTTGACATATTACTCTTTCTCAAAGTGGTCCACTTTTGCTTTCTTTGCAAATTGATTCTATATCTGATTACCATTTAAGAAGCTTGAGTAGCCAACTGGATGATTGTTTTGAGCAAATATTCATAGCTTTACTCTAAATAAAGCCCCTATATGTTATGATAGGTAATTTTGATTCTTTATTTTAGTGGATGTGTTTTTCCATAACAAGTTGCAAATTCTAAAGGGAATTTGATACATTTGTACAGTATTTGTAATTTAGCTTTTAAACAGTGGTGCACATGTTTGGCTGCCAATAAAACCTTGTTGGCTGTAGTCAGTTTCTTCAGAAATGTCCTTAAATATTGAGGTCACGTGGATGATGGAAAAATGTTTTGATATATTCTAATAAGGCTACTTGGAGAAGCAGAAAGCAGTAGAAAACTTTTTTATGTCTGATGAACAGAGACCTGTAGCTATAGGCCCGATTTCACATTGGTCTGTTGACTGCTGCTATGCTGCTATTTGATTAACCATTTAAAATGTGTATTATTACAAAAGGTCATGGCATGGGGCATATTAGTGCTGCTGTCTGTGTGAGGCAGGGTAAATTTGAGAGAATTAGGATGAAGGGAGACATAAGGGAGTTTCTTGAAATGGAAGAATATATATTTTAGCTATGTTCTTATTCCTTGCCTTCAACTTGATTTTTTTAAAAAAGATTTCTCAAGTCATATTTCTAGTTGCTTACATTTTAGCAAGAATCAGTAATATAGAAGTGTGATTAAACTGAACCTTATCTTTCTGTGGAAGAAGACATTATTAGTATTAACATTGCTGAAATATAGAATTGCAGTGTTAGTATTAAAAGAGAGAAGGTTTCAAAAACTGTAGTAGGGGTTCTTGGTAACTAAAGAGTTAGCTTCAGCTCTTGTTTTGCCTTAATTTTGACAGGTAAAAGGGTGAAAGTGGCTGCATGGAAGACATAAGGGAAGACATTTTTGGAAGGTAGGGTTGCACATCCTAAGAACTAGACTGAATTCCAAGTTGGAAAGTATCTTGTTCATAACTAGCCCTTGAGGAAAATACTTAGATTATTGCTAACATCAATACTTCTTTTTTGTTCATCTGTTTACAAATGAAAAATGGTCTGCTTCCCCCAATCCGTACAACAAATGGGGTGCAGCTCATCTTCTCACTGAGCTGCTTGGTCAGTGGCGTCTGGTTTAATCTGCACGTTGGGTGAGGATGCATTGCAGTTTTAGTACTCTCCCACATATGCCCACATACAGCCAGGGCATGGAATAATTTTATTTATGAATAAGGCATACAACAGTAGTATTCTAAGTCTTCCACAAGACACCAATATTCTATAACTTAGCCTGACAACTTTCCTGATTTAGTGATAAGTGTTTGGGTCTGCTCTGTGGTTAAAGAATGCATTTCATTCTCTAGGGTTACATAAGGACTAAACTAACATATATTTCTTTAGAAAGGTTTCATTAAATATTTTTTTTAATTCTCTGCCAAAAAAATAAAAAAACAAATCTTCTTTGGCAATATTTTTTAGATGATAATTACTTTTCTCTTACTGCCACTTGGTACTAAATACTGCTTTTTCAGATCAGCAACTCCCATTAGATTCCTTTTGCATGAGTCCTATAGCTAAAGCAAGCTCCTGGGTTATCCAGAGTGGAAAAGGAAACTGATGTTCCATTTGAGTGGACAGAGATCACAGCAGGAACCATGCCATTATACACTGACATTTATAACTGAAGTTCTGCCTCTGTCCTTTTATCCTAAGGTTTGGTACTGTTTCATATATGGAAATACCTTTCTGAACAGGTGTTTGGCAGATATTTAAGTTCTGTGTGGGTTTTACAGCTTTCTCTTTCCAAGTGTCTTTTAATATGGAAATTTTGTTTTTGATTTCTTGAAGTATTTGCTTTTGTCTCCAACCCAGAATGTAACCATCCATTTTCAGTTGCAGACAACATCTTAAGCAATTTTACAAAGGCTGAGCAAGGCCATACTTTGATCTCGTATACTAATACTTTGTAGCTGTTTCAGTTTAATAACTTGTAGTGTATTGTACTCAAGATTTGTCTATGTTAAAAAAAAGTTCATATTGGGTAAAGCATACTTAGTTTCCTGCTACCGTTAAATGTCACTTGTCTGTTAATAATGTTTTAACAGACCTGTGTTTAGCTGACAGCAGCTCAAGTTAACAACTTAGCAAACAGAATTGAATGCATGTGAATCCATACATGCCTGAACAAAAACAGTTAAGTGAAGATGAATGGACATTGTATTCTTCTCTGATGTCCTAGACTCAGATTCTGGAAGTGAAGGTGAGTGGAGAGGGTGAGGTTTTTGGCATTTGGAAGAAAACTACTAGAACTATGACCAGAATATCCCCTGTTCCATACTTCTCTCCATGAATTCAGTAGGCTAGAAAGCAAGAAAGTTATTTGTACAATAGGAAGATGTTTTTCAAGTTAGCTTTTTTCAGTTGTAACCTCTTAAATTTTCTCTTACAAAATTATATTGATTTTAAACAGAAATGTCCACTTGGGTTTTAAGCAGCTAATTTAAAAACTGAAATGGTAGGCCTTAATGAGAGCTATGCAAAGAAATAGAGTAAAAAAAATCAACTATGCTATTTTATATATAATCATTGTTTGTTGTCTTAAATAGATTTGTAAGCTGTTGTTTTTTAGACTGACTTGTGTAGGATGGATATCTTTTTAGTACAGGAACTAAGTGTACATTGCTGCCAGGATAAACATGATAGACCTTGCTTACCTTTTTTCCTGTTGTACCAGATTACTCAACATGTAGGATGTAAAAAGACATTAACTGAGTTGTTTATGTAATTCAGGTTTGATCTAAAAGCCACAATTGTATTTTTTTTATTTTTCCCTTTACTGATTAATGGGCCATTATTGGATATGTGGACTGGAAAACATAGACAAATTTATTCTTAAAACTATAAATGTGTCAGGAAATGAAGTTCATTTTAGCCCTTGTAGTTTAATTTTTTTCTTTTCGAGGAATGATAAAAGGTCAGAAGTTTAATTCTTTATCAGGCAAAGCTAGAAATAGCTGGCATGTAAAGGAAGTGATGGAATTTTAATGTTGTTTTCCCCCCCACAAGGTTTATGAATTTGCTTTTAAGGTTTTCTGGGTTTTTGTGTTGTGTGATTGAAGTAGGCAGAACATCTGGAGTTGAGCAGGGCAGGAAATAATTCTTTGGGTAAAAGGAATAATATTTAGATTAACCTTTTACATTTTTGATAATTAAAGCAGGTTAAAAATATGAACATGGCCCTTTGTTTCATTGAAAAAAATCTTAGCTGTAATGAAGGGGGATTATTTCTTAATATGTAAATAAAGGAAGATTCTCAAGAAATGTAGTATTTCATTAAATGTTTTCAAAAAAATTTATTATTGAGCAACTTCAAAGAAACTAGAGGCAAACAAAATTTTTACTAGTTAGCCTATTGCAGTTTGTGTGAGTACGCTAATGCTTTTCTGGTAAGGTAGAATCCAAGCTTTCAAAGGTGTTTTGAGTTTTTTTCCATGATAGTGACTGGACGAAGGTAAAGCTGTTGTTTCTTTCATGTGGTTCCACAAAACCCATTTATAACTGTCTGCTCCAAATTGTTCTACCTTCGAGCAGACGCCGCAGGATAGTTAGAAAATCCTTTATACAAATAAGTCCTTTCATCCCTTTCTAAGTGTATGCTTTTTGCTTGTATTCTCTCAGCCTCTAATTATCTTTATGTTCGGAAGTCTCTTTCTTTGAGCGGCACGGAGTGTGCTTTTGCTTATGAGTTTCCTAGTTAAGGGAATCACCACTCCTTCAGAATAAGCTCTCTCACTCCTAATTCAGTTGCTAGGTTGGAGGGAGGGGAGAGAAGCTGGAAAAGCATTAGTGTTTGGAAGTTGAAGGTAGAACTGTACAAGATCTCAGGTGTCTCAATATGAAGGTGGCCTACATGTTTTAAGAACTTCCTTTTAAAACTAATGCGTATGGTGAGTGACTCATGGAGGAAATTGCATCAGTTTATTCAGCAGTGTAAGAGGGGTCCAGTTCAGAGAAGACAAAAAAAATAAGACTCATTCTACTTTGGTTACCACTCTGGATATCTACAGCTTCTGTATGCTTCACGGAATAACGGTGGCATGGAAAGATGGCTGTAATTGCCTGTTGGAGTCATTAGTATTAAGAACAAGGGTGGTCTAATATTCAGAACAAGAATAGTCCTTTGACTTGCTTTCAGGTTATTTAAAATATCCTTGGTTAATTTGATTTATACTGGTACAGTCCTGAGGTGCATCATGGTACTTTCATTTGTGGAGGGCCACTTTTCATTTGAGCAGATGCCTTTTAGCCGCAGGCAGTACAGAGAAGTGCACAAACTGTTGTGGCCAATCTCATATACAAAATAGAACAGAAAGAATAATTGGCTTGTTGGGGTAAATGGATTAAGATGGGGAGATTGACAGAGGACAGTTTGCAGAATGGATTTTAGTGGTCTCAAGTAAGTTGTTTATTTTTTCTGTTTAGCTTAGCCTGTCTACTTCTTTCCTAGAACTGAAGAAAGGCACTTTGTGCCTGAAAGAAATGTCCAACCTCTCTTCCAACTGTACAGTTGTTTCAGTAAGAGCTGTCACGTGGGGGTGGCTGGGCTGGGGGGAGGACTGGGATGACCGTGCCTCAAATAAGTTTGTACCTTTCAACGCTGGTAACTGAAAGAGGACTTCTGACTCGGTGTCCTCACAAAAAATGACCACTTACTAGGCAGGTCTGTGGACTGGAAATTGTCTAAGGTGAGTACTCATTTGAATTGAATTAATTGAATGAAAAACTTTTTTCTGTGTTTTGAATTTTTCATGAGTATGCTCAAAAGGAAAAGAAGGCAGGGGTTTTCATCTACCCCTGAGTCCAAACGAGCCATGGGAAAATGTCAGTCTTTAAAGAAGTGACAAATGGAGTCACAACTACGTTCAGTTGAGCACATCAGGTGTGATGGCTTCTTGTGTGAAAATCCTGATGTCTACATAGTTGGGAGCTGCATGATTCTAAAACAAATGGTAGAACCAAACATGTTGAGAGGATTTTTCTTAGCAAGGGTTTTCATTCTTTTTCTAACGTATGCATTGCATTCTTAATTGCTAAATACTAAATGTAAGCCTTAGCATTTGTGTGAGAAGAAGTCAAATCCAGTAATTAACTGAAGTAGAGTCTGAGTTTTGTTTCTGAGGAGGATTGGTTTTGGTAGCTTTTAAATCTTTAAACTGTTTCTTGCTATTGGTTCTAATGTGTCCATTGCAACAGTAAGATACAAACAGAGAAGACTTGTTTTTATTTATTAAGGAATTAGAAATGCCAAATTTTGTTCATTAATACTCAAAGTCAGTACAGGCAGTCCTTGACTTACAATGTTGCAAGTTATGGTGTTTCGCACTTAAAATGTTTATACACTGATGCCCTGTTTCAACTTTATGACATCAGTTTTGACTTTACAATGCTTGATCTGATGCGACAGCTGTTTGCTGGTGTGGTCATCTCCCTGGAGAACATCTGTCCAAACTTCCTTGGACCCTTTCTTTAAGAAAGCAGCCAAGACTCCAGAAAAACCTGCAGCCAAGATTCCTGAGAAGACTCCAGCCAGGAACCCGTCAAAAAGTCCAACCAAGAGCCTTTCAAAAGGTCCAGCAAAATCTCCTCAGAAGTTCTTCCAAATCAATATGATTACTGTTTACAATATAAATACATTAAGGTAGCCTTATTAATCATCTATAATTGATCAAGTACAAAATTCTGGGTTATTTTTGGTGAAAATAGGGTATTGGGCCTTGGTTCAGGAACCAATCCCCCATTTATAATGTTGTTTCTTATGAGAAAATTGGTTCCGAGTTGCAATGTTTCTACTTAAGACGCTGTTGTCAGGAACTAATTGTTGTAAGTCTGAGGACTGCCTGTAATCTTGTTATGTTACACCTTGTGGCTGAATCAACTTGGCAAAAAAAGATTAGCTTCTGGTACTGCAAGGGATGAAAACTGCATTATATTGTAAACTGTTTGGGCCAGAGACTGTCTGCTGCGCAGTGTCCTTATCAGTGACTACCATAATTCTAATATTATAAAAGCCTAAGTCTGTCTGCCTCTCTGTAATGGCCTATTTGCACTCTGATTGATTGGCTGATGGCAACAAGTGTAGGCGAGTGCTGCCGTGATTCTGAAGCAGCGCTAAGGACCAAACAGAGGGTGAGGGAGCTGAGGTCATCAGCGCAGGCCTCGACTCCCCCACCCTGCTCCCTGCTAGAGGCAGAATAGTGGCAGCATGGGGCATTAGGTAGCGGTGCTCCATCCCAGCCCCCTCCTGCTTGCCCTCCTGTCATTCTTGATGGGAAGTTCATAGAATCATAAAAATAGGGTTGGAAGGGACCTTGTAGATCTTCAAGTCTGACCCCCCGCCTGGGTGGGAGTAAAACTGGGCTCAAATGACTCCAGCCAGGTAGGCATCAAGCCTCTTCTTAAAGAGCCCCAGGGTAGGAGCCAGCACCACTTCCCTAGGAAGTTGGCTAGGGCTGTTATGTTTTAACGAGGAAAAAGTATCTGCTTTCTATTATATCAGTTGTGAAAATTGTAAATATTAACTAGATCTGCCTAGAGGCTATTCTGCATAAGGGTTAGAACAGAGAAGCTAGTGGCCAAGACTTCTGGGGTCTATTTCCAGCCATAGAACTGATTTGCTATGTGATTTTTGGGCAAACTGTTTAGTCTCTCTCCATCTTGGTTTATGCATGGCCCAATGGTATATAAATCCTTTAATTGGTAAAGAGCTTCCAAGCCATTACAATGCATATTTGCGTACATTTATTATCTTTGTACGTTGTGATATAAGCAGTTGTTTCATTAACAGTAGCATGAGATCTGGAGAAAGCCGCCATTAGGATGCCATCCCTTGGTTGCAATCAATTGCACTAATGATGTTGAGACGAGAGAGCCCATATAAAAGAGGTCTCCTTGGACTCCTGTTCTTTCTTCATTTCAGACAATAAGGTTAAACTACTCAAAGGTAATTTTGTCATGTTTCTTTCTAGGCATCCTTAGATGATAAAAATATTGTATATCTAAGCAGTGGTCTCTGTATGTTTTGCTGTTACAAATTTTGTTTTCTTTTATGTTCTGTTCCTTAGTAACAGATTTTAAGCTGGAGTAAACTAGCTGTTTTATGTGGGCTTTCCTTGCAGTGATATGATAGCTGGGATTCTTGCTCTATCCTTCCTGCCACAGCAGTGTCTATTTCTACCCCATACCCCCCATTCCTTCCTTTTTCTTGCCTTGGTTCTGCCCATCTGTATTTCTGTTTAAATTTATACGTTTGTGTTTTGGCTTGCTCACTATTTCTTCACTTGCCAGAAAGTTTCATGATACTTATACTTGGTGGCTTTCTGTCTTGAACAGGTGGTCAGACATCTGAGCTATTTATTAAAAGAGCAGTGTGTCAGGTGTTGTTGGGTCACTGAATTGTTTCCTAATTCTGTAACCCTGAATGTAGCTTGTGGCCCTTCATCTCCAAATTTATTGTTGCAGTTTAATGTTACCTTAATGTCTCCTATCCTCAATATTTGGGGTACTTTGCCCCAAGGCAGGGGTTCCCAAACTATGGTACCCATACCCCTCAGGGTTTGCAAGACCTCTCTGTGGGGTACGTGGGAGAAATTGTGTAATGGCAGATTTAATTTTCACTATAATAATAATTGGCATTTAAAGGGTTAAAAAATAAAACATATGTTGATAGGGGTATGCCAGCAGCTGGTAAATCTGGAAGGTGGTACACAATAAGAAAAAGTTTGGGAACCTCTGCTGTAAGGTATTTTAGAAACATATCTAAATAGATGCTTTGCAAGACAAAGTTAGCAAAAGGAAGGAAAACAGTGAAAATACAAGCCAATAATTAGAATAATCTTTCTCTTTTTCCTACTAGTAATATATTCCCCTGTCACTTTTCAATGCTCAACAAGATACTGACTTTATTTACCCAGCCTGTTCAACTAGAAACTTTGACTGTTTTTAAATAATTGAATAAGAACTTCTCCTTTACCATTTACTTTTATTAGATAGATTAGAGGGAGGCTTCTCTGTATAGGTGACTTTCATGTATAGCACTTTGTATTGTCATTCTGGTGTGGTGTAGAATGTGTACCTTTGTTGATGCTTGTCACTTTGTTCTGAGATAGGAAATCAAAGTCTCATGATTGGCTACCAAGCTGCTAAGCAAGGTGAGCTTTATATGGTAAACTGGGATATTGTTTACTGGATCACCAGTTTATACTCCTATTTTTTAACTTAGAAATCTTATAACATGCTCTTTTGTGCAGCTTTTATCTTTAAAGGTTTTTAGAGTTATGTGGTCTTGGATGAGCCCTCTATCAGGCATGTATGTACAGGGAGTTCAAGGGTAGCTGGACTAGTTAGTAGAAAACCAGCTTTTAGGTCAGGGTAAAGTTTCAGGTTTGCTTTCACAAAGAGACCTAAACATATGTTCAGAAATGGCTACAGCTGGTACCTTGTCTGTGTTAGTTCTGGTGCTTGACTAAATGCGAGGCAGAACTTGTTTTGAAGCTTTGTATGGTGGTTCATGTGAAGATTTCACAAGTGCTATAGTGGTAGGATTCTTGGTACCAATTTCATCTCGCATCCTGCTTTATCTTAAAGCATGTTATCTGTATGTAGATTTTAGCAAGGCTTTTGATGTGGTCTCTCACAACATTCTCCCAGGCAAGCTAAGGAAGTATGGGTTGGATGAATGGACTGCAAGGTGGATAGAAAGTTGGCTGAAGCATTGGTCTCAGAGAGTAGTAATTGATGGCTCAATGTCGAGTTGGCAGCTGGCATCAAGTGAAGTGCCCTAGGACTTGGTCTTGGGGCTGGTTTTGTTCAATGTCTTTATAAATGACCTGGAAGATGGCATAGAGTGCACCTTCTGCAAATTTGCAGGTGATACCAAGCTGGAGGGAGTTGTAGATACGCTGGAGGGGTACAGCTAGGATTCAGAATGACCTCGACAAATTGGAGTATTGGGCCAGTAGGAATCTTACAAGGTTCAACACGGACAAGTGCAAACCCTTGCACTTAGGACAGAACAGTCCCATGCACCAGTATAGGCTGGGGGCCAACTGATTGGACAGCAGCTCTGCAGAAAAGAACCAGGAGGTTACAGGGGACAATAAGCTGAATATGAGCCAGCAGTGTGCCCTTATTGCCAAGAAGGCTAATGGCATACTGGGCTCCATTGGTAGGTATATTGCCAGTAGGTCAAGTGACATGATTATTCCCCTCTATTCAGCACTGGTAAGGCCATATCTGGAGCATAGTGTTCAGTTTTGGGTCCCCCACTACAGAAAGGACGTGGACAAATTGGCGAGAGTCCAGTGAAGGGTGACAAAAATGGTGAAGGGGCAGGGGGACATGACTTATGAGGAATGACTGAGGGAACTGGGTTTATTTAGTCTCAAGAAGAGGAGACTGAGAGGGGATTTAATAGCAGTTGTCAACTACCTGAAAGGCTGGGGGAGGGAGAGCATTGAAAGAGGATGGAGCTAGACTGTTCTCAGTGGTGGCAGATGACAGAATAAGGAGCAGTGCTCTCAAGTTACGGCAAGGGAAGTTTAGGTTAGATATTAGGAAGAATTTTCTAACTGAGAGGGTAGTAAAACACAGTGGAACAAGTTATCCAGATGAGTGGTGGAAGCTCCATCCTTGGAGGTTTTCAAAACCTGGCTAGACAAAGCTTTGGCTGGGATGATGTAGTTGGGGATGGTCCTGCTTTGAGCAGAGGGTTGGACGAGATGACCTCCTGAGGTTCTTTCCAACCCTCGCTTTCTGTGGTTCTATGAAAGCAGTCTTGAACTAATTACAGGAATTGCTGAGGCATCTAGTTGCTTGTTGTTTATGTTTTTTAACTGCTTTAGGTCTGTAACTTTCATTACTAGTATTTAATAATGTGTACCTTTTTGTTTTGTTTGTTTGTAAAATTCTGTCACGTAAGAATCCTGCAGATTTGTTCTTGGGCATTGCAGAATTATAGCACTCCTTTTCATCTCGTTTTCTTTAATTTTCAAAAATAATTTTCTAAGGTAGTTTTGAAGGTCTCTTGCAATATTTTATTTAAAGTTCAGGTTGATGCTTGAAATTTGTATGTTTATTGTGCATTGGGAACTCTCCTGATTTCTGGTTTGGTTACTGGCTGTGGTGATAGCCTTACAGTGTGCCCTAAGAAACGTGATTTCCATAGTTGATGATATTGATATACCACTGTTTGACTAGAATGCTATAAACAAGCTCTTATGGTATGAAATGTACTTTATTTGTGTATTTTCAGTTTTGGAGAAAGAATTGATGGTTTGATTTCTGGGTATCTACTGGAAATTTCTTGAGAAATAAAGGAAGAAATAATACAGCACTCGATAGAAAGGATACTGTTACAGAAAGATGGTCAAAATGGCTGGACAGAGTATCATGAAAGTGTTTTTTTTAAATAAAAACAAGTGTAGATATTAATACATAATGTTATTTTAAATAGTACCAAATTTAAGATGAAAAAGTTAACTCTGTTAAATATGATTAAAGTAGTGAATACACTTTTGTTTTCTCCTGTTCCAACTAATATTGGAATCCTAAGTACAGAAAGACATTCCAGAGTGTTTTATTTTGGGATAGTGCTACTTCCTGAGTGGCTGGCACCATCTTTTGACCTTGTTCCTTTCATCTCACCCTACGCATGGGTAGATGCCAAGTGATGTATTAACTGCTCAATTGAGGAGGCATAGGTTGTGAAGAAAAAAAGGCATTGGAGACTGGATTCACAGAGAAGCAGAATAAGTTCTCAGTGAGGAGGAAATGTGGACAGGGAGAAGACTGAAAAGCCTACATGTTGAAAAACAGAGGAGCAAATGCTTAGAATCTAAGGTTAGACAGAAAACTTTGTACTTAAATAGAATAGGAAGAAAAGCTGATGGGTAGTGGGTGAAAACATGAATAGGTAGCTGTTAAGTTGCCAGCCTCTTCAGGTTATAAGTCCAAGTGTTTAAATTTCTCCTCTCTTGCTACCAGCCTATTTAGTGTCTTTTAAAACTTTCTTGATACTTTTCCCTAAGTTATTCTGATTGTAGAACAGAGATGTAGCCTGTACTGTATTCTGTTCTAGCTCTTATTTTAGATTTTCTAACAAATGATTAGAAGCTGTCATCAGTGGTGCCAGTGATGTCCTGCAGGGTTTGGATCTTGGCTCTGTGCTCTTCAGCATCTTTATCAGTGATGTAGATAAGGTTGTGGAAAGCACTCTGGCCAAGTTTGTAGATGGTACTAGACTATGGGGGAAAGCAGTCACGCTACGATTTAGGATGCAGATTCAAGCAGACCTGGACAAGCTGGAAAGGTGGGCAGAGTGGAACTGGATGCAGTTCTAGAAGGATAAATGCAGAGTGCTTCATTTGGGGAGAAGTAACCAGTGACATTAATATAGGTTAGAAGGAGATGTCCTGGCTAGTAGGATGGCCGAAAGGGACCTTAGGGTTCTTGTTGATCACAGGATGAACATGAGCCTCTAATATGACACTATAGTCAACAGAGTTACTAGCATACTGGGATGCATTAACAGATCTGTTGTGAGCAAGGCTAAGGAAGTGATACTTCTTCTCTACTTGGCACTGGTGAGACCCCAGCTGGAGTACTGTGTTCAGTTCTGGATGCTGCACTGAGTGGGGGACTTGTTGGGTGCCTCTAAGGATGTAAGAGGTCAATATTGGGAGCTGGGGGGAAAAACTGTTCACTGTGACATCCCAGAGGAAGAGAAGGAGTAATGGCCATAAACTGTAGAGGATGGTTTCAGGTGGGATGTAGGTAAAATCTTCTTTATGGTAGGGGTGACCAGAATCTGGAATAGACTTCCCAAGGAGGTGGTGCAGTCTTCAACCTTGGAAGTCTTCAAGAGGACACTGGACAGACACCTTGCTGGGATCATTTGATCTTGGCAGTATTCCTGCCGAGAGCAGGGGAGTTGGATTCGCTGATCTTTCAAGGTCCCTTCCAACCCTTAATTTCTATGATATCTATAATCATTGCTATCCAAGACCATAGCTCCTTAATAAACTGGGGAAATCCTCTGTTCCTTGTTAGAGCTTTGCCTTGGGATATGATTTTCAATTGGCTAAGTCACATTTAGTATTTTCCCTCACTGAGTTTGAGCTGCATTATAATGATGTCAGCAGCAAATTACATTTGGACTAGGTTCAGCCTGGACAGTTGGAGAATGAAGAATGGGGGCAGGAATTCATTGGTGGGGCAGGGCAGCAAGGAGATACACCCATGCTTCAGCTGTGGAGCAGGGAAAAAAGGTGGTGGCTGGGTTGGAACACTGGTCCAACTTGGTCTGCAGCTGGGTTGTTCCATCTCGTGGATCTGAAACATTGCTAGCCACTGATATAATTGGATTTTACTTCTTTAGTGTCCTCTTCCTTTCTGTAATGTTACTGGTCAAATGGCTGCTCACCCAACAGATTCCAAGCACAGTGTTCCTTCTAGTAAGACTAATGTATTTTCCTTGTTGGGTTCCAGTTAACTCTCTCTCTAAATGTGCTTGAAGAGGATTCATTTCTGCATTCTCTGCCTAATGCACATCAATATGGTCACATGACACGATCCCACAAATAATGTGGATTTTGCCTAGGAAAGAATGAAGACTAAGCTAACAGATATAGTATCATATTTTCTTAAAGAATGGAGCTCGTCCTAAGTTAAAGATAAGGACAGTATATTATGCTGTTTTCAAGTAAAAAATAATCTCTGAAAATCCTTTCAAATGTAAAATTTGTATTTTTGCTAAGTTTACCACAATGGTCGCTTATAGAATGACAGACACTGGCAGCTGGTAAAAGGTATGCCTTGTCCTCTTAGTGGTTTTATTCTTAATATTTCTGGCATGAATTTGCATACAAGTCTGCTAAAAGAGTAAAAAAGAGAACTTTCAGTTTTTGCCTAATTTCAAGACTAGGGAAACCACAAGATAGTATAAAAATAGTAATTTGGATAAAAACTAAAAATAAAATGATGGAATCAGTTTTAAAATGCTAAGAGGGATTTATATAAAGGAATTCTGAAGAGTAGAGGCAATATTAGGTTAGCGCTCTTTCCAGTCTTCTAATAGTATTTAAACCAGTGATTCTCAACAAGTGTTGCAGCAGCTTGGGGTGTCTTGACATCCTTTCACGAGTGCTGTGGGGTGCAGTACAATGTTAGTACTATTAAGTGTGCAAACATGATTCACAAGATAAACCTAGAAATTTCAACCAGGAATCCATAGTGTGAAAAACATTCTGACTTGCTGTCGGCTTTCTAAGTTCTTTGCCACAGAAGAGTTGTTCTATTATTTTTTTTTGTAGTAAAAGAAAAAGGGGGGGGGAATCTAAGAGCTGGCATTTTTTGAGGGCTACCTTGGGTTTAACAAGGGGTGCCTTGAGTCTAAAAAGTTTGAGAACCACTGATCTAAACATTTTTTATATAGTATAAAAATCTTGAAGGATAAAAGAGACTTTGAGTAAGCGTTAGTCCCTTTTTTCCCCCCTTTCCTTCTCCATATTCTCCCCAATCAAATTTTTAATTTCAGGTTTAATTTTAATTTTCAGGTATTGAAAAACCTACCTTTAAAGGATGCAAGCATAGATTAAAAAAAGGAGATCTTGTTTTACTTTATTTTGTTTTTAATTCACAACATGTATTGTGGAGCTGTAATTTTGCATGCTTTCATATTCAAGGTTGGCTGAATAATTTATTCATTTTCTTTGTCTGCTAGGAGGTGTCTTTTTGTCCAGAATTGGGAAATAACTTAAATAGCCTATATTGTTTGTAGACTGATTCAGTACTTTTTTTCCTTAGCATTTGGTCGGAAGGAAAGTGTTAACTGAATGAATGTTCATTTGAAACCTTGTGTAGTAGGCTCAGATCGAAAACATTTACTTAAGTCATGTGAATATTGTTTTGTGTAACCTATTGAAAGGTTGTGTAGCATGGACTACAGTGTTTTTGGAGGCTTTTAAATTAGGCAACATGAAAGCTTTGAGAAGTAGTGGTTGATAGGGGAAGCTAGTTCACAGTTTAATGCAGATAAAAGCTCGTGAATGAATGTTCTGTACACAGCCTCCTAGTACATACGTATATCAGGCAGTGCTCCACCTACGAAAGTAACATGCTTCATCAGAAGTCACAAAACGCAAGTTTATGTGGTCTCTCTGATATAGAGTTTGTTTGTTGTAAAATAAGCTTCAGTCTAGATTTTGGAATTCTTCAAAGGCAATTTTAATTAGCCTGGACCATATTAAATGATCTGTGAAAATATGTAGGAGAAATCAAACAGCAACTGCGTACCAGAGTTAATGCACACTGAAAATCTATCCAAGACAAAAATACCCGATTCTTTGTGGGTGTACACGGCTCATGAGACAACCGCTTTCTCTCCTGTCTTTCAATTCTAATCCTCAGAGGGAATTTATAAAACACCTTTTGTAGATGAGCCTACAAACTTCACTTTATAAATCTACTGGATCCAAAAAATCATGGACTAAATATAGACGTTGGATTTATGGCACGTTTATAACCTGTCTGCCACTGCCATCCATTAACCCCAGGTAACCTGTCTGCATTTTACCAGCTATACCAGTTCAACGTTCCCCTCCCCCCCACACCTGTCTCACACCTATTGTCTCCCATGGCGTCTGATCCTTACTGCCACACATTTGTATTTTCACAAACCTGCATTTTGCACATTGACTTTTTTATTCCATCCAGGAGAACACAAAGCAACAGCAGACTCTTCCTATGTCTGAAGAAGGTTGTTTGTGCCCAAAAGCTTACAAAGAACGATTTTTCCGACTACTTAGTTGGTCTAATAAAAAAAAAAAAATATATCACATTTACCCAGAGAACCTTGTCTAGACAGATTTGACATTTTGGGATTGATAGAGCAATGCTATGTAATGTGGGAAATCCAAATTTAGGAACACCAATACTCTTGCTCAGTGGATTGCCGTAATTGGAGCTAGGGTACTTGAAAAGACATCTGGGAAGAAAACCTGTGTTGTTTTATACTGCAGTCTGGGGTACGTCTGCACTGGGAAGTCGTCAGCCCCTGTATTAACAATGATAGAATGTTAGCATGGATTTGGCTTGCAGGTTAATAAGCTTTCATAATGAAGAACCAGATAATATAGTGTTAAATATGCTCACAGCTGGTCTACAGTGATGATCCTGGTGTTGCTAAATACATTTCTCTGAAGTTGTCAATGTAGGCAAGGCTTCTGTGGCTGGTTTTGGCAACTATGAGTTGTTTGTAGCACAATCAAGATGCCATTTATTGCATGAAAGTCACTTCATATGTGTAAAGCTAGTGTAACCCAGTTTACAATAGATGAATAGATGAGTAGGAGGAAATGGAGGTAAGATGCTTCCTAAACCTGACTGTAGTGTATGGGGTTGCTACAGAAGCTCTAAAGGCAGGACTTTATGCAGCTTGAGTAGTGGATTGGAACAGCTCAGTGTACATAAAAGTAGATCCCTTTCTGGTACCCAGCCTTCTCTGTATGGGTCTGACTCTGTATGGGTCAAGTGCTGTGGAATCTACTTGAGTAGCCACTAGCCTTTTCTGCTGACAAGAGTCTTCCGCACAAGAGTTAATTTCATCTTTTCAAAAAGGGGCGTGGGAGAATGAATGGTAGCCTAAAATATGACCAGGAGTATGTCCTTTTTGTTTTTCTTTGTCTAATGATATTGTTGAACAGCTCTTAAGTTAGATTTTGGGGTGCGTATGAGTACATAAATGTGCTGCTGATGAAACAAAACTTAATACCCAGAAATGTGAATTCTACGTGTCCCTGTGCTGTGTTGAACGTAAGTGGTAATTTTTTTTGCACAAGGAGGTATGGGATCTTTAGCCTGTTTACAGCTTAAGAGGTAGAAAGACAAGTGCTGTTAGTCTCTGGTTCCCCCCTACGTTATACTTAAGGCATGATTAACCAGCTGCAGGACCTGGTGCAGAGAGAGCCTAGAATCATGATCCCAGGCTCCCCCTGAATCCGTGATAAGCCATGATGAGATCTAATATGCGATCTTACAATCTCATCTTCTTCCATGCATGCGTGGCATGGCAGGAGACATGATTGTGTGGCTCACCCATTAGATCGCATTGCACCTTTACCTGCACAAAGGGCTTTGTAGCACTGAGAGAGAACAAAACTGGCTTAAGCGGCTACTTCCTTGGTTTAATGTAAAGTTTTTTTTGTTTCCTCCTCCCTCCCCCCAAGCCATTCTCGACGTACAGTAGAGACTGAAACATAACCAAACCTTCTAAAAGAATCTTTTTTTATAGCTACTACTTGACTTTTGATTTTAAATTCATCTTGGTTACTTAGCTTTGAAAGCTTGGCAGAAAGCTATTTGGAAACATCTCTAATAACGAGGTAACTGACCATAGCATAACATGTCTCAGGAGCTGTATCCTGCAGGCAGCTAGAGACATAGGAAAGTCACACAGTTCTAAGCCAGCTGGGAAGAGAGAACAAGCAGGTCTACCATTCTTAACTATTGTTACAATCTGCTGTATTCAACCAAGAGCTGGATATATTTAACTTGGTGCTACAGTATTTTTAGAAGGAGCCCAAAATAAAAAGGGAAAATATGCAAAGTTTATAACAACCAAAGGTGGTTAAATAAGTTAAATGCTTAGTGGATGCTGGAACAAAGTCATACCAGCCAAGATAAAGACTAAGAGCATACTGGAGTTGCTTTGGAAAGGGAAAGGCAAATGCACTGAAAGTTGCAGACATTGGTTGCCATCTTAATTTGTTTACTGTGTCCATGTAGTAATGGTGAGTAATTTTTTTTGTTTAATGTTTGCATTAAAAATAGTCAAGACAGCTTCTCTAATTACCCCATCACAGCTATCAGCCTTTTTAACCCTGGTTGTAAATGACTCCTTTAAGCCACTATGAGAGGTGTCCTTCTGCCTCATGCATTTAAGTTGCTTATTTTGGCTATAACTTCAGCAGCAAGATTAGCTGTACATAATATATTGTACAACAATAAATAGTATTGTAACCATACTTTGTCCTTATTCCCAAGGTGAATGCTATGTTCTGAAGATTATAAGTGTTATTCCAAGACCCCTTTGTAAGTCTGTGGCAGGTGGGAGAAGAACATTTAAAATCTACTTAGAATCTTCAAAGGTTTTCTAATATACTTTTGATTGCATCATCATTTTCCATCCTTCAACACAAGTGAACAACAAAGGTTTACCTGCATGGATCCATTACCTAGATGAATAAAGTGGAATAATTCAGAACTTCTGCTTCCTTTTTGAAAGGGGTAGAATCTGACATGAGTGGTGGGCTCATTAGTCAGCAGCAGTTTTGACATAGCATCTTGGTGCTCTTATGCTCTATCCAAAAGTGCTTTTCTTCATTGCTGTGACATCTATGTGAACAGAAAGCCTGTTTGTTTCATATAAAGAAAAATATATGAAGCAGACATCTGGTCTTCTGCCCATTTTTTACCACAGTTATACAGATTGAATGTTCAGGTCTTTTCAGGCACCTATACACATGACAGACCTCTGCTCTGATGCGTGCTAATTAGTACATGTTGGAGCAGACTAGATTAATTGAATCTCCTAGTGTGATAATTATCTCACTCCAGCAGCCTCTAAGTCATGTGTACTGCCTTTCAAAATGCTGGCAGGGGGTGCTTTAACTAAAGGTTGCCAGGCAAGCTTTAAAGTGCCCCTGCTGCCATTTTGAAGCATGTGACCCTGAGGATGCTTTAATTACAGCTCTAATTAAAGCCTCCCCTCCCTCCCCACTCCCTACCCTGTAGCATGTGTATAGACTCTCTTCAGTTCCTGCTCTGTTATCACCAAGGATCCTGGTTTTCTCCAATTTAAAAATTGCAAATTTTCTGATTTAAAAACCTAAAATCCATGATAAAAATTAAAGGCCCCCCATAGCCCCTCCAGCACTGCTGATGCCCCGCAATCCCCCCCCACAGTCTCAGCAGCCCTCCTGATGCCCCTCACAACGGCCCCCCAGACCCATAGACATGCAGACACAGGCGCTAACACCCACTCCAGCAGGTGTGTGTGTGGGGGGAAGGGGTGGGGGGGAACGGAAGATGTTGTGGGGCGTAGATAAGAAGGCAGGGAGTGTGCCCCTGTGCTTACTCCCAGGAGTGTAGGGCCAGGGGGTGAGGGCAGAGGTGCCTCTCCGTGGGTGACGTACATGCCAGCCAGCCTGAGAGGAGGTGTGCACATGGAGGCCGCCACCGCAACTCTGCCACTGCACCCTGCGCTACTATCCCATAGCCATCTGCACAGTTTTGTGGGCAAGTGGCACAGGGTGTGGCAGCAGGAGTGCGGTGGGTACCACCGTGTCCAGGCCACATACGTGCTGCCTGGCTGGGGGGTGAAGTGGGGGCCTTGCATTCAGCAGCATGCCCTGCAACCGGCTGCACGACTCCGCAGCTGTGCGGGGTGGTGGCGGCTCCATGCAGGGTTGGGGGGCTTTGCAGTCAAGCGCTGCCACCGCAGAGCCATGTCCTTCACCCCTGGATCCTAGAGGTAAGTGGGGCTTGGGGGCTGTGGGGTAGGGCTGGGGAAGATGGTACGGGTCTGAGGGAGTGGGGCCACATCCCTTGTTATGGCTGCAGAGCCAGCCACAGAGATGAGTTTTGGCTGCATGCCAGCCTCCCTCCCCCCCTCCCCTGGGCAGCTGGCATGTGTGCAGCCCTCACATGGCGGGCACCATCACAATGTGCCCTGCATACCTTGCCTGCAAAGCCCCCTGCGAGGGGCCCCCCTGCCCTCACCCCCTGGCCCTGGTCCCAGCTGCGGTGTGCCACCTGGGGCTGGCAGCACTCACCACTCCCTCAGCCCTCAACTATCTTCCCCAGCCCTGCCCCAAGCCCCACTTATCTCCATGCTCCAGGGATGAAGAGCGAGTGTGAGCCTGAGCCCAGCTTTGGCTGCCTCAGAGGCTCAGGCTCTGCCCTCCCCCTCTGGCCAGGGCTGGGGGTTTTCTGCCCGTTTTGCGTCGGCTCTTGCGTGCTGGAACTGTGGTAGCCTGCAAGAGCTCTTTGCAAAAGCAGAGAATCTGCAGATTTTTCTGCTAAAAAGAGAAATCTGTGTTTTCTCCGATTTTAAAAACAAGGAATCCATTGTTTTCTCCTTTTTTCCGTGGGAAACGGAAAACCCGGATCCCTAGTTATCACATTAGACCAGCTGTTTCTTTGGTGTATGTCACAACTTCTGGATACATTAGATGCTTGGAATTACTTGAGGCCATGGATAGCTGTACATTTGAAGGTGCTCCAAATCCAGAGTGCATCAGATTTTGGCTTCCATCAGTGCCTACAAACTTTTAGTGTACCTTTCTCCCCATCCCCTCACTTTCTCCCCTCTTCCTCCCTTCTCCCTTCTGCAACACTTCAAAACAACTGCAAAGGCAATGCAGGGCAGCACTCAAGTCAGAGGGATGGAAAGCAGGAATCTCTGCATGTTTCTCAGCCTCTAGTGGTTTTCAACGACCTTATTTAAAATCACCATTTACTTCACTGGAAATTTTTCTTGAGTAAGGATAATATTGGCTTTCCTATGTAAATCCTAACTTACATGGGCACTTGTCTTGGTTTTTTGGATGATGCTCAGCTTGGCTTCTAACTTTAGTGTCACATAAACAGCCAGCAGTGAAACTTAGAGGTGTTGGTTTTCACTGTAGCAGTGAAGAAACTTCAGCAACTATTAAAGTTCTGCTGAAATGGACACATAGAACTGTACTGCTGAGTATAATATTACAGTGTTGTGTTGCACTAGGATAACTTTAGATTTCCACAGCATATGCATATTAAGTCCTGATATTTTTATAATTGTATATAAAAAATAACTTTACACACTTGTCTGGTTTTGATTTGATTTCTTAAAAGCCATTTAGTGGGTGATTATACTGAATAATGACTGAATTTATTTTTGATGGCTGTTATGTTGAACAGTGCATATTTAAGGGCACTTGCTAGTTTAATCGTTGGTTTAAAATACTAATTCAGATTTTATTGATGATTTTTCTGTAATCCTGACATTCTTGTATTTAGCAATTTGATTTTTCATTTAGTACATATACATGTGTTGAATATAACATTGAATTCTTGTATCTTAAATGTTGAAGGCTTTCATATGTGACAGCTATTCCAGATAAGTATGAGTACTGAAAAAAATTATGAAACTTGTGAAATAATCTTCCTATTTAAATGGCTCTGGTATTTTGTACGTAGAGTGATCTTATATTAACTTATTAAAAAACATAATTAAGTTTTCTTCTCCTCTTATAGTAGCTGGTACAGTAGGGAGGGAGAGGAGAGGACATGGTCTTTCTAAGTTAGGGCTTTTGGGTGATATTGTAATAAGCAAAGTAATTAAACAATTTTTGAGATTGTTTTCATGCTGTGCATAACACACTGAGTACAATGAAACTTAAATAGAAATTGTAAATTAAATAAAATTTCAGTTATTTATTTTTTTTCTTTTAATGAAAGTTCTGTTGCATAGCCTCAGTTTAGCAACAGTCTTTCAAAAAAATCCAACCCCCCATTTTTAGTATTTATCTAGAAAATTAAGGTATACTGGTATCAAATTTTTCATTAGGCATGAACTGTCTTGATGTAATACATTATTCAGAAATATGAAATCAATTTTCTTTGCATGACACATTTCTCATGTATTATAGATATTCCTCTGTTTTCATAATAGTTAGGAAAAAATGCGACGTAACCATTTTAGTAATACATAGCACTTTTTTAATGTTCTAGTTAGTGTAAATATTTTGCTATATTTGAAACAAAAAACTTAAACTCCTCCTTCCTCCAGTGGTGATTAGAAAATGGTTAGTTGGTTGTATGCTACATTGGATAAACAAGCAGTTTTTTTTATATATATATTTTTTCTATTAATCCATTGAAATGTATCTGGTTTAGTTGCTTTCTGTTTGTGATCTTCCTTCAGTTTCAGTGCAGAAATAAATGTCAGTGCATACCAAAATATATAGTAATATAGGAGGTGCAACAAAGTTCCTGAATTTGATTTGCTACAGCTGCTGTTTGGTGGTTAATGTTTCAGGATGTTTACCAGCTGCCATAGTTAACCAACTAATGTGTGTGTAAGAAATTAATATTGTAACCTTGGGCTTAGGGCTTCTCTTATGACATAAACCAGTGCATTTCCTCCTCCTACCCCTCCCACCCACTGTGCCAAAAATGTAGAAATGAAATTAAACAAAAAAGATCCTTGAAAAAAAGATCTGTTATAGTGACTTGGTTCCTGCAGCATATTGTTGTATTGTTTTAAAATAATTTGTATACTCTGTCAGAATGTATTGTAGGCATAGGACGTAGCTTTTTTCCTTATTGATATTTTTCTGTGATACGTTTCAAAAGCAAATGACTTGTAACATTACCTTTGCAAGAGTAGGCTGATATCACATTGTAAATGTAGCTTTATGTATTGGGTCATTGTTTTTCATCATTTCTCCCTTAGTATTAATGTGTCATCTCTAGAAGTGCCCAATTTAATTTTGGATTTCCAGACAATTTGTTGTGTAGTTGCAGATAACCTTATATAAAATGTTACTTATGCCTTATGTATAATTCAGAATCTGCTTGAACTATATTTTATCTGTGAAATTACCTTTTTATCATTTGAACTTGTCTAAACTTTTCATATCAGCCTGTTGTGGTTTTTTGACACTGAGAATATCTTTGGGGTGACTTAGGTCTGTGAGATTACAATCTTAAAATAGAGGTGCATTGGTTATACTGAAAAGATCAAGTTGATATGACTAGATTACATAATATTTTTCATTAATCAAATAGTGCAAAACCCGTATAAGTTAGCCTGATATACATGTGCATGCTTCTAAGTGTTCATAGAGTGGTAAGCTTTTTAGCTGCATAAAGCTCTTTTTGAAAGTTTGGGTTAAAAGATAACATGAGAAACCTTTCAGTATCTTAGGAAAACTTGTATGTGCTGCAAGTACTTCAGCTTATAAAGGCTTTTATGCTTCTAGGATAAGAGATCTGCTAGTGTTGCTCTTTCAAGTAGTATAAACATTTTTTGTCTCAAGTTCTAAAGTATAATTTAAAATGACTTGTATAGTAATCCATTTCAATATTTTGCACTTTTCACCACCCAACACAGCAGTTTAAAAATAAAGTAGTCGTCACACACAAGACTGCATGTTGGAAGGATGGTGAGTCGGTTTTCCAAGCTGGAAAAGGGCCAAATTCACAGAACTTGAGGAGGGGCTGGCTGGGCCTCTTCAGTGTAATTTAATCCAAAGAACAGATAAATTCTTTTCAAAGTCAAAGCAAGTAATGAGTTCTCTCCTGATAAGCAAATGTTATATCAAGTTATAAATGGCTGATGTTTTAATGGTTTCCTTATTGGCTATAAGATCTATGGAAGGGAAGGAGAAACATAAGCTCTTTCAAAGAAAATAAGTTTTATACTGCTAGATTCTTGCAAGATTATTTTATTTGACCTAGTATGTTAGATTGCTTATGAGCACTAACATTCAGTTAAGGGATGTTAAGAGATAAAATAGTTTGAAGGTAAAGTGTCCATAAATGTGTTAACATGTTACCTGCATATGTTCTTCTGATTTTTGTCTTACTCAAGGAAAGTGACTTTTAGAACTGTGTAAAATTATTGGAATGGAACATGTATAAAATATTGGGATATGATAACACTAAATGCAAAAGGTGTTGAAATCATGTGTACTGAAAATAATTTTCTTACAGTATTATTCCTCTAGTTCAGCGGTTCCCAAACTGACAGATTATGCACCACCAATTTAAAACGATACAGCCTTAAGTACCACCAGTCCATTTTTGTCATGTAAAACAATTATAAGTCTTCTAACATGTACCATTGACAGGCTGTCTGCGATTGGGAACCGCTACTCTAGTTATTTTTTCATGTATGTGTTTTTA
Source organism: Crocodylus siamensis (assembly GCF_052110815.1). Lineage (NCBI taxonomy): Eukaryota > Metazoa > Chordata > Crocodylia > Crocodylidae > Crocodylus > Crocodylus siamensis. The sequence goes on along the minus strand of NC_143400.1, from coordinate 62,143,652 downwards.
CTAATATGAAACGTGAATATTATGCTGTACTGCAAACTTGTGTATTAACATGGAACAACCTGTAAAATTTTGTTCATTCATTTTTAATGTCCTATTTTATACTGAAAAAAATACTTTAATTTTTTCTTTCTTTCCCAGTGCTGCTCTTTCCACGTAGCAAAATGCTAAAACCCCTTTCCTAATCCTAATGAATGCAGTGATTAATTACTAAGTGTAGAACATATTTGAAAATAATGTTAGGAAGGACAGATATTGTGTTATTTAAAAATGTGTTAATACTGTTTGCAATACTAAGTGATTTTTTTTTTAAAGCTTAAAAATTAACATACAAAATACAATTGAAGGAATACATTTCAACCCAAGCTTTGGAAGCTTCTGGCTCTTGTTTAATTAAATCTGATATTTTCTAATTGCAAATAGATGTGTGCAAATCAAACATCCCTATAATATGAGTGTCTTGGCTTTGTGCCATTAGAGGAAATACTAAAATAATTCTTTACTACAGTCTAACTCAGGTTTTGGCAACCTATAGCCTGTAGGCCAGATCCAGCTTGGAAAGGTCCTGCCAACTCATTTGGGGCAGCATAGGAGATCAGACAAAATGCAGCTGCGCCAAGCTACCCTTCCCCTCTGCAACCTTTCCTTCTGCTCTCTCATGCCTGTGTTTACATTCACTGCAGAAGGGATGGGTATTTGCAGCAAGGGTAAATGCTGGCAGCATGGATGCTTCAGGGGACAAGGATTTGTGGGCCACAGCAGTGATTGTTGACCCCGATCTAACCTGTATAATAGGATATTTGTGGGGTTTTGGGTGAATTTTGCGAACTGGGTCATTTTGCAAGCATCTCCTAGATAGTAGAGTCCAAGCCCTTGTGGGATATTCTGGTGACATTTGGGATTTTTTGTGTGTTCTTTAATTTTGCAGACAGGGATAATGCTTTTAATTATTGTTCTTTCAGCAGAGTGTACTACCATTATTGAGCCCGTATGCTCCTAAGTTATGTTATTGCATGTAGTAAACTAGCATCATTGTTTTGCGCTTATTTAGGCACAGCATGTTTTGATCTGCCTAGGGAATATTTTAAAGAGTGGATGCCTGAGAAATGTAAACAATTGGAAAGGAAAGCGCAGCTGTTTTCTATTTCTTTTTAATATTGTGCTCTTCTGTGGCCTTTAATATAATGGGGTACTTGTTTACATATTACAGGGTATGGATTATAATTTTATAAACACACTGTTCAGGGTTGCATTTTGGCTTTCTAAATAAAGGAAAGAAAAAAAGATACAGTAGAGAAATCATCCGCATAAACCAATTCTTGGAATCAAAACAACGAGCCAGTAGGAGAGTGACTCGCAATGGAAGTAGGAGGGCTGTGTGTGGAGTTAATGTACTTCAGATCTTAAAATTTACCTTTGGACTCTTGTTTGTTTCAAAATCTGTTTGTAACTATTAATTTGCTGACTCTTGGGAATATTATTCCATATCAGACTCTTTTAATAGGGTGATATTGTAAACAATTATTGCGTTTTGTTTCAGTACTCTGATTTGTAAATTGTTCACCTGAGAGGGAAAGGAAAGTCTTTTCAAAATCTTTACCGTCAATTGAAATCATGTAAAATAAGCATTTTACTGGAGGCTTCAGTCACTGCTTTCTGTCTTCTCCATGTCCTTTTATCTTTAACCTAATAGCCTTCTGTTACAAATAAATGGTAACGAAGTATGGTTTTGCTGAGGGAAGTTATTACTTTTAGGAGTGCCTTGCAGTCAACAACTATACAGACCTGTGTGCAATAAGAATGTTTTATCATCAATTTTGTAGTGCCCTTCAATACATGAGCAGCTGCAGCATCCTTCACCTTGTGCACTTTTTCTGCCCAAGAGCACACCATGGTATTTTAGAAGACCTATGTCTTCCATCTTCTTGACGCTACATTGTTACCTATTTATAGCTAAGAGCTCAAACAAATTAACTAATAGATTGCGTTCAATGCAAGTGTACCTTTGGAATATGGCTTCCTAAGTACACTTTTTTTCCCCAAGCTCCAGCTCACTTCTTAGGATCTGCGTGGCTGGTTTTATGTTGCCCTATCCAGCTGTGACTGACCAGACTTTTGGCTCAGATGGACAAGTAAAATCAGTGCCTTAGAAGTGATGTTGCACTTCATAGTTAAAATGTCAGGGCAGCATTAAAACTAACACCAAATCTGGTAGTTTTGACAGCATGCTGTGTAGGTTGGTTTAATTATTTCTGTAATGGTCTTCATCCTTTCTCAGGGATAAAGTGGGTGATAGTGGCAATTAACGCTTAAACTTAAAACTGAAAATCAGCTGAGACTAAATAGACTGTCTTTCACCTTTCTTTATGCACAAACCTAAGTTGGTGGCTATCAACCTCTGTGGAACCAAGGTTCCCCTCCTTAGAATTGAGGCACCCATCAAAAATTGCTGGCTTAGTTTTCACTTATTTTTCCATAGTAAAAAAACCCCAGAAACCAGAGACATTTTTGTTGCAAACAACTTGGGAAGATTACTACAGGTCAGAATGTTTTTAACACTATGGATTACTATTTGAAATCTCTAGGTTTATCCTGTGAATCATGTTTGCACGCCTAACAGTCCTAAGAGTTTGTGGCATCCTGCCGTAGCATTCTGGTTGAGAATCTCTGGTCTAATGATATTTGGTTGAGGCGCTTTCAGCTTCATCCAAATGATATTTAATAATTAAGGGAAGCAAAAGCTTTAACATGGAAGTTCTATTTTAAAATATATATTGCCTTTCACTAGTGAAATACACATCTTTTAATTTTTTCCTGGGAAGCTAGGTAGCTTGAGTAAACTTAATGAGGTAATTATCAAGGGTCAGAGTTTTGCTGGAATGACAGTGATATCTTTAACCTCTATAAAGGATCATAGGGCATTGAGCATTATCAACATAAAAAGCTGCCTATTATCAACCATTTCAGGTGCTGGTCAAACTTTTAATTTTAAATACCTTTAATGTGGAACTTTGTTTGCATATTATATGGACCCTTACTTGAAGATCACAGATTCTCTGGAGGCATCAATGAACCAAACTTTCTGTTCATAATTCTCTTTTGTTAAGACTTTATCTTATATTCTGGCCTCTTCTATCTGACAATGAAGAGAATTGGATTAAAAACAAACAAATGAACAGCCAAAAAAACAACCCCTGAGTTTTGCTGTAAAATTTAATTTGCTGTAGAACTAAGATTTTTAGCTGTGTAACTTCCCAGTAAATGGAACTGAGAGAAATGTTGATTATCTGAGATCTTGCTAATAGTTTACCTTTTTGTTTTAATAGCTTTTGACAGTTGTTGCCACTGCTGACCTGTTTTAAAACTGCACAGTTGTTGTGTTTGACACAGGTGTTGATCTAGTCTCTCATCTCAGTCCCTCTCAGACATGCACTTAAAACATTTGTTCCATGTTGTCTTTTGAAGTAAATGATAGATTCATAGACTTTAAAGGCCAAGTGAGACATTTTTTAATCTAATCTGACTTCCAGTATTATTCAGGCCATAGATTTTCCTTAGTTTAACCTGCTTTTCTTCAAAAGTATTGTAGTAGTTAATAGTAGCAGTATAGTGTTATTACCTGAATGAAGAATCTAATTATATTTAAAAAAAAAAAAAGCAGGGTGCTCCCTCTTATCTGTCATGTCTTTTCTGTCTTCCATTTTGTAAAAAAAAAAGGAGAAGGAAAAAGAAGAAGGGAAAAATGCTAGCATACTATAATTCTGCTTTTATGCCAGCAGTCATCCCTGCTTCTTGACTAATACACTGTCAGCTGCCAGTTGGGTAATCCATTTGGTAAGTACTGAAAGGAAAAAAAAAAGTGGTATGTTCCTAAAATAACTGTCCTAGTGGTATATAAGCCACAGGAATTTTGAGTCTTTAAATATACTACAAAGTTAACACTAGTGTTAAATTGTAGCTCTCAAACAGCAGGATTGTTAGGCAACATGTGGGGGTACTGAAACGCAAGGTAATGTGAGGGTGTCAATAATTTGATTTTAAAAAGTGTGAAGAACAGAGATCTATGGTTAATATTCACCCTCATCCCCATTCCTGCCTTCCTACGCTCCATTTGCACATTTCTAGCCAGCTTAGAATTTAACATATACCTTGACTTTCTTAAATGCAAAATATGTGCCTTATCTTAGATATCAAAGAAACCAAAGCCCATATCCACAGGAGATGATAGATAATTCTAGTGCACAGGCATGCAAATGGAACGGGTAGGTTTAGAGGCTAATGTCACTTCTTGTAGACTATGTCCAGATTAGAATAAGTGGTGATTTTCAGTTGTTCTGTTTAAAATGCATTTTAAAATCATGGCAAATTTGTATTTTAACATACTAACAGATCAGAATGTTCCCTTAGTTGCAGCCGCAGAACCAGCTATAACACATTTACTGCAGCTTGACATGTCTACACTGAAGTTCTTATTCATAGTCTAGACATGGCCATACAGGAATCTGGAGCTGGATTAAGATTTGTAGATCTTCCATAAAAAGTGATCCTTAAAGGAAGCATTTGAATGAAGATAATTTGGATGCCTAATAAGGGGAAAAATGATGTTCTTGGAATATGGGTAGCATTCAATGAGAGGTTGGGAAGAAGAGATTAATGAACTGATTGTTGTTAGAACAAGGCAGAAATGTAGGCATGAGAAGTTTGTGAAGGGCCTTGAATTTAATGTAGTTGGGTAGAGGAAGGCAGTGGGACAGTTCATGGAATGGTGGGGGTAAGGAGGGAGTTTGTTCTTACTTTTAAGTTCTTGGGTATGGAAAAAGTTAAATGGTATTTGAAGCTCATTAAAAGCAATGAAATTACACAAATAGTGTGGTTAATAGGTCTGTAGGTTTCTTAATTTAAAATGATTATTTAAAGTTAGAATGAATACTGAGCTGTATCAACTTCTTCAGGAGAAACATGCAGAAAAAAGTTAATTTTTTTTGTTGATTACCACTTTTTAAAGAATGGAGGAAAAGGCAAGTTGTAAAGAATAAATATACTGTAGGGCCTAAAGGAAGGAATGAAACATTTTGAATTAAACTCCTATATTTTAAACTCTGTTTTGCCATGGACATGGAATCGCTGTGTGGTTTTGGGGCAAGTCATTGCATAGTAGGGCTGTGTGAAATAGCACCGTTTCGTTTCAACTTCCATTTCGCCATTTCGAAGGGACAGCGTTTCATTTCGCTGTTTTGAAGCACTGTTCCATTTAGTTTTGTCAAAATTATTTCTCTGTTTCAACACATTTTGACATTTTGCCTGTACGCTATAATGGGGAATCATGAAAATGCCTATAACTTCATAATTTCTTGCCTGATTCAGATGCAAATTGCAGGGATGGTAGCCCCTTTTGAGGACATGAAGCCCACCCCATTTCAAGGAGATAGGTGCAGGGGTTTCTGGGAAACTGCACCTCAAACTGTTCAAAGCAAAACTCGTATCACTTGCCAGGAGTGGCAGCCTGCTGTCATCCCGCGCACAGATCTGGGGTCCTATGCCTGTGGGAGGGCTGTGGGGCTGGGGCAGCACCAGCACTGGGTTCTTCCTGGTGCTTGGCGCGGGGGTGTGCCAAGCAGACTCAGGTGGCCAGCAGAACCTGGGGCCCGTGCCCGCTGGGAGGTGTCTGGCACAGCCCCGCAGCCCTCCCGGGGGGTGCGGACTCCCCCAGATCTGCATGTATGGTTTCAGCAGGCTGCGACTGCTGGCTAAGGAAATGGCTCAGAGCTGCTGCCGCCATCACCGGCTGACAGTGACAGCCTGCTGTCATCCTGCTTTATCTGGGGGCCTGCACCCCCCCCAGGAATAGGTGGGGAAAGTGATCAGAGAGCTGGGGAATCAAACAGGGCTGGGGAAGTGAACCAGGAGCTGGGGGAAGGTCCCTGAACATTCTCCAGTTCTTGGTTGGATTCTCCATCAGCCCAATCTTTCCCCCCACTCTCTGATCATTTTCCCAGCTCTTCCCGAAGGGTGCAGGCCTCCAGATCTCTGCGCTGAGTTTCAACAGGCTGCAGTTTTATTGGCAGCCTGCTGAAACCCCGCACGCAGAATGGGGGCCCGTGCCCCCTGGGAAGAGCTGGGGAATCAAACAGGGAGCAGTTCTTCCCCAGTCTTGTCCCTTCCTATTCTTAGTTTCTGTTTAGCTGCATTCAAGCCCAGCTTTGAAACTTGAAACATTTTGAAACTTTTGAAACATTTTGCATGCCCTTGTTTTGTTTCGAAGCCTCTTGTTTCATTTTGATTTTGATTTTTTTGAGCTTCAAACTCGATGATCTTCTGAGGTCCCTTCCAGCCCTAATGTCTATGAAACGTGTTGAAACAGCTTCAAAACAAAACACCTGTCAAAATTTTGCACAGCCCTATTGCATAGTTCTGCCTCGGCTTCCCATGACATAAGCTGAAGTTACTGCTACGCTATGTTTGTAATGCAGATTAATGAACCAGCATCTGCATAGCGTTTTGAAAAAGGCATTTCAGATGTACTCTCTACTTGGCCGTTCGGAGGGAATTGCGGGCCTTTGATATCAGAATTATACTTGTAACTGAGTGGTCTATAATCAATACAGAAGACCAGGATGACCAACAGAACTGTAGAGATGACTGTCTTCTGTAGCATATTTGACCAGGGCAGATGTGCAACATTACATTGAATGATTAGAACAAAATGAGATTGTGATTGCAATAGTTTAAGGAACCCTTTCTACTCGTCAGGTCAGATACCATGATGATGAACGTAGTATAAATACCTACATGGGTCGTTCTACTATAGCACAGCTTGTATTTCTTGTAACATAGGATCATTATGTAATATTCCCATGGGTATGTCCTTCTTCTGTTGAAGTTAATGACAGTTTAAACCAGCGGTTCTGCATCTTTCTGAGCACATAACCCCATGTTCTGGCAGCTGACAGCCCCACTTCTAGCACTAGCCTGACTTTCAGTAGATCTTTCCACTGGACTTGTAGTATGGCTTCTGAGTGCTATGACACCTATTTTGGGAACCACTCATTTCAACATTCATTTAGGTATGGTTAGCACTGGCCCTTTGAAACAAACATTGCATCCTTTTCTGTTGTTGTAACTCTTAAGGATGTCCAGTGTGCTTAGAATGTATATTTTCCTCTTGCCCCCTTGTGTGAATATACAGCATTAGACAAAACACCAAGACTGATGGGGGTTTCTTTGAACATAATTTGATTTCAGTTTTGCACAAGGCTGGAATCCTGGTTTAAAAGTGTACTTTAGCTTTCTTGTCACTGCTGTAATATAACAGTTCTCTGCTACTTCTTTGCAACTAGATTAAATTTTACTCTTCAGAACAATTTTAAGAGATTGTAATAGTCTGTAGCTGCCTTGAAATATTGTCCTAGAATTTGCTTCTAACTAATGCTTCTGAAGTGGATAGCATATCAGTCGATAACTATTAATTCAGCAAACAAGTTCATTTATGCTATTAGTGTCCTTAAATAATAGCATGGACAATATTTCATGTTTTCAGAATTGCACTGAATGAAACTATAAAAAAGTAGAAAAACAGAGCTGTAATTATTTGATCATTTGATTATTTGAAATACATAACTTGTGTTTGTTTTATTCATAGCTGTAACCGAGTCAGCATGCAGAGCCTGCTAGGTGCTTTTTCCTGTCTCTACCTAGTGCAAACTCAGGATCTGCTTCATAATTTTGGACTAGAAATTAATCCCTTGCACTGTTCCACATCAACATATATTTCCTGTTTTTCTGTCACTTTGCCTTCAAGAGTAAATAGGCTCAAAAGAATTGTTTTGAAAGCTTAATCCAGGTGGAGATAAGCATTGTGGCATGAGTTCTCCAGCTAGTTTCACTGAGAGCTGATTAATTTGTTTGGTGTTTGTTTTGAGGTTAATCCCATTGAAATCCAGATATTTTGATAGCTAAATTTGCAGGGGAGGAGTGGAAGGGGTATATTCCCATCTTTCAGAGCTCTTTTTCTTATAGTAAAAAATCAGTTCATATTAGTCTTGACTTGTATTTTTTTTCCTTTTTTTTTTTTTTTTTTAAAAGTTAGAAATTCTATTTCAGGACAGGCCGTGGTGTCTTCTCCTTCAAAGAGAACTTTGTGGTCCTTTTCCCTTGAAGCCTTTTCCTCCTAGGAATTCATGTTACAGATTCCTTCATTCTACCTCATGTAATTCTCTGTAATGCAAAAGCTGCGTTTGGAAGGGTTGCTTGACAACAAATACTTACAAACACCTGTTTAAAAATATTATTCAGGTTGCAAATGTCACGTGCTCAAAATATAGGTAAATCTTAATTCTGCTTCCTTGAATACATGTACTTTGATTGTTTGGGACCATGCAGTTAAGGACCCGTTTTTCCCACTGGGCTCTTCCTCTTCTCAGGATGGATAGTATTTAGGGATTGAGGCAGCTATTAAATACCATATTTTCTTGCTTACCACGTACCCACAAGTAAGACACACTATTTGACTGGAGAAACATTTTTTCCAGTGTCATGGCTGAATCCTGACTTTAGCCAAAAGTTACAGTATTAACACTTCTACAGCCACTCCTGAATTGACAGGACGTTTTGGCTTCTGTCTCACTGGGCTTTTCTGTTTACTGCAATGACCACCATGCTCAGTTTATGTGAAACTGCCCAGTGTTCTCTTAAAATAAGGTTTAATTGTGTGTTTAATTAGCTACACAAGTTTGTGGGTTTGTTAATGTACCTACAAGCAGTTAGGTCATCACTTTCCCCAGGGGAGAAGAGGAACTGTTTGTAATGTTGGTTAGATTGTTGAACTCCTACGGTAAAAGGAAATACAAAGTAGTGTTCTGGTGTTAAAAACTCCCTTTGAGGAATTAATTGCATAATGAAGATGTTATACTGCAGGATACTTCCTATTGATTATCTTAGGCTGTTTAAAAACATTAAAAAAAAAAATCCCACCAAAAAACTAGCACTTTAAACTCTGTGCACCCCTGCCCCAAACCCCACACGTGCCCAGAAGATTGAATCTACTTTAGAAAAAAGCACCAACGAGCTCCAGTGAAGTACTTGATCTATACAGATGCTGCAGAGCTAGGTCAAACTAACACGCTTCCTATTCCCGTAAAGTGCTTTTTTTGTTTTGTTTTTTTCAATATCCGTCAGAGTGCTTAGACTCCAGGTCTTAAATGTCGCTTGTTTTGTACAGTACAGCCTACTGAAAATTTAATTGAAGTTTTAAAACTTAGATGGTAAAGAATCATAATGAATAGTTTTAAAAACCCACCAAATAGAGTTTTTAAATGAAAAAGATGCGATCCTTATTTTTCATTAAAAATTAATGCCTGAATGCAAAAAAAATGTGCGTGGTCTGTTAAAGTTACTTGTCCTGATTGCCTGGTTGATTAGGTATGATAGGTTCAGGTTTGTAGTGTTTCATAAGAAATATATTTATATACTATGTGCTGTAAGACTCTTTACAGCCCGTTGGAATAAAAGGGATCGAACTTTAAAGTATACTCAGCATTTAGATTTAACTCTGTTCTCATTTAATTTTATCAAGACTTAGGATAAGTTAATGCTGAATGTTTTTGAAAATAGCACCAGAAGATGTAATATTAAAACAGAATGACTGAATAAATTGACTAATGTGCATACTGAGCCACCTGTTCTTTAAAGTTAGTCGGTATTTATTTTTCAAAGGAAGAAACTAACTGGGGTGACTGTTGTTTTCTGCTTCATACTTCTCTTGCTGTGAGTCCAGTACTGCAAAGTTTGGATACTGTCCCTGCATTCACATTGTCTTGGATGGTCTTTAGTGGGACGTGGGGGGTGCAGCACCTTGCAGGGCTGGACTCTTAAATTTCAGTGACCTGAAAATTGTACCGTCCGCAATAAGGTACTGCTTCTTGTTGTCATTATTTGTTTCTTTTTGTTTTACAACATCAGCAAACTTTGTCCAGTGAATATTGAAGCTGTTAACATGAGGATACACATTTTGGAATCTGATAGTTATACTGTATGCTGGAAGTTGAGATTTGGGAGGGAAAATGAGAATCAGTGCCAGCACTGGCCTTATCAAAGAAACATCAACATAATTAAAGGCATCCAGAAGCCTTAAAGTAGCATCATGAGAGGTTTTGAGGTGAATTGGGTGAACCAAAGCTGGTCAGAATCAGAGTTCTCTGATTTTATGGTAGTCTTCTTTTACTGCATTTCTTCCTGAAACAAAGCCTTTTTCTCCTCTACGTAGGTTGGAATGCAGCTTCAGCCAATTACGTAGCCTGGATTATTAAAGCCTGTAGAGAGGGCAAAGGAGTCTAAACATTGTTTTTTATAAAATTGCAGCAAATAACCAACAAGAACTTCATTTAAAATGTAACACATTTCCATGGGGAATATTTTTCTGTGAGTTTTTTTTTTCTATTTTATACAAAAAACAAGTTTGTATGCTACAACTTACTGCTCTGCAACTAGGCAAAGTGATGGGCAGTTGTTTTTCTTATTACTTATCCATGTTACTATAGTAACTTGGAGAGGGTAATACTTAAAAAAAAAAAAAAAAAGTTGTGTTTTTTCTAAATGCAGCGGTGAGGATTTTTTCAGCTAGCCATTTAGTTTATTAATGTTTGACACAAATAACAAGAATAATTACATTTCCAGAACTTCAGAGATAAAAATAATAACTTAGAAATATAGTGCTTGATCAGAGTCAGCTGTATTCAAGCTTCTGTCTGCTTCTGAATTTCCATATTAAAGTAAGAGATTCCTTGCAGGATTTATTTCCATTCACAAGCTGGTGAATTCCTTTTTTCAATATCTTTCTACACGAGCCCAGACAAGCAGCTTGTTTCCTGTTCCCTACAGGTGGAGACAGACATGAATACAAGCAATAATGGTGTCCCTCCCTTCTATATTAGACGTTTGCCTGCTGTCACTCCTTAGTTTCCTGTCTCTAGCATGTGAAGCCAACCTTTCTTGCTGATTGAACTTGATGAGTTTGTTTTCTAGTGATATGGGAAAGCGGGTCAAGTGACTTGACAGGCTCTAAGAGTGAATTAAAACAGCTTAATTCTTATAGTTGTTCCTTTGCCGGTTAGTGTTTATCTTGAGCCCAAGGGTCAGTGTTCTGTAGATTTGGCAGATGTTCATTTGCTACTTACTAGCTTCTGCTTAGCCTCCGCATGTACTGAAATACATTCTGGATAGCATCAGAGGAAGGTAGGGTTAAAAGAGACCTCACAAGGTCATCTAGTCCAGGCCTCTTCTGAAGGCAGGATCATCCTTGATTAAACCATCCCAGCCAAATATCTGCCTAAGCTAAGTTCAAGGGGTCTTGGAAACTAGTTCCTGTATTTGTAATTCTTCCCCCAAACATAATATTTCAGTATAAATTGTTGCTGGGAGGGAGGGAGGATTCCTTTTTAGTATTGCCTAGTAGGGCTGTGCGAAACTTCGGTTGCTGATTTTGATTTGGAGGAGATTTGGCTTGATTCGGTGGCCAAATCTCCAAATTGAATCAGGAGACCCAGTAATCTCTCTGAATCGAATCAGAAGCTTTCAGTTCAATTCAGAGATATTTCAGTGATTTGGCCATAGACACAGCTTTATTTTTCTATGTACCTCAAAGTACCAGGTGCAGCTTGTGAACACTGAGATGGTAGGATAGATGGAGCATCTCATGGGAGCACGAGGGGGTTCTCATGCGTGCTCGGCGGTGAACTCTAAAGTGGACCAGAAGTACTTTAGAGTTCACTACCGGGTCCGCCTTGGTGGGCATGGGATGCCCCCTGACGGGTCGGGGGGCACCCGGGTTCCCCCCACGGCTGATCGTGGAGCTGGGAGGCGGGGTGGGGGAGTCCTCTGCGTACTTGGCAACAGACCTGGAAGTGGACTGGAAGCACTTTCATGGGACGGTTGACCTGCCTGACTATCTCAGCGTTTATGAGCCATGCCTGGTACCTCAAGATATGTAGAAAAAACGTATAAAGTTGTCTGGCCGAATCACTGATTCTCCGAATTGGAATTGACTCTTCAGATTCAGCCTAATCTAATCAGGACAGTGATATGCATCAACAAATCAAATCACTTTTCTCCGCATTGGGCTGAACTTGCCCGCTTCACACAACCCTATTGCCTAGACATACCAGTCAGTCACTACAGAGTAGTCATGGTTTCTAGTTCTGGGTCTTTGCTTATACTTCCAAGGCTTAACCTTTTTTCTTTTATTCTGCCTCAGTATGTGAGTTTTTTTTTTTCCAATGCAGTGCCATTTATCTTTATCATCTTTCCCATTAATCTTATAGAGCCATTTGATATGCTAGTTCACACCCCATGTTTGTTGCATTTCTCTGACGTTTGCAGTTGCCCTAAGTTTTCACTCCTCCCCATAATAATGTTTTCACTTATTCTTGAAGGAGAAAAAGTATGTTCTTAACACAAGGGAGTGACAACAAATTGTCTTTTTTCATGAGAGAGTATATCAAGGTAAAAGAGGTAAAAACCCCTATAGTTTTACATTCCCCATCTAAATAGTATTAAAACTACAAGCTGCTTTGTTTTGAGTAGGATTTTAACTTATGTTAAAATCAAACTTTTTTTTCCCTCTGGCTAAAGGCAAGGCATGCTAGGCTACTGTCACTTGAGAGAAGGCTCTTTGATTAGCAGCTAATATCTATGAGCAGAAAATAAGAGATCTTCCTTGAAGTGTAGAGAAAAAGAGTCCTGCTGCTTCTGCTTGAACAGGTGGAGAAAAAAGTGAGGTGAAGTAGAAGAGGGAAGAACAGCATGTGTGCATAATGAGAGAATAGAGGAATTAGGGGAGGGGAGGCAAAGGAAGAAATTAAACATTGATTTGCTGTCCTTCAGTAATTAACCTTGAAATGTCTACAGGACTGTAGATTGAGATTCTTTCCACCAAATGGACACAGGAGTTTGCATTTGAAAAAAATTAATTTCTGCAAAGTCTACAAAACCCTTCCCTGAGAGAGGAGAGGGTTGAGAGAGAGAGAGGTTGGGGGTTGGAAGAACATGAGCTTCCCTTTCACCCACATTCATACAGTTATCAAGCAGGGGCCATGAACTTTTTTACTTGTCCAAACCTTCAGGCTACTTGTTTGGCCAAAAACTTGGCAGTTGGATAGGAAGCCACTTGTGTTCATCAGTGATGCAACTGCTCAGGCCTTGGAGAGAATGGTTTTTAGTTGAGAGGCAATAAAAATTGAGGGTGATCAGAAATATGCAAGACATACATTAGTCTGGCACTGTTTTTGCTTTGGAAGCAGGACTGGACCTCATCAAGAGACGCATGCACATTCTGCTTTATCTCATCAGACTGATGTGGGCAGATGGATAGATAGACAGATAATGTATTTAAAAAGCTGCACTGATTTCCTTCTGTCACCTTAACAGAATACCTAAGATGGGGGGAGATGGTGCCTTTCAAAATGATTTTCAGGGCTGTCCTTCAGGGATTGAATCCTGAATTAGAAGTCCCTAATATAGGAGGAATGTCATGTGGATCTGATTCAGTTCTCTCCCCATGACTTTAACTGACGGAAGGGACCAAGCCCAGTTGCTTTGCCTAACATAGGAGAACTTGGAGAAACCAAATTAACGGTAATTGCCTGTTTATGAAATACATGAAAAAATAAAATGGGTATTTTGGGGTACAGTGAAGAAAAGCTCATCTAAGACTTGTTAAATCTAAATTATAGCCTGTTGGTGTTGGATAGCAATGGTGTAATTACCTTGTTTAGTTCTATTTTGAATTCCTTTTGTCACTACTCATGCTGCAATTAACATACTAGAGCAACCATTGTTCCTGCTTTCCATTGCTCTTTCATTCTCATGCAAGATTGAAAAAACTTGTTCTTTACCTTATAAGGGACACTTCTACAACAGTTTAAATAAGAAAATAGTTTTGTATTAGTCAGACTTGGGGGGAATCTTCTGGTTTCATCTAGTATAGGTTTGTCTGTGTGAGAGGGAGAGTCATAGGACCTCCCATGAAAATGCTAAGCAACCAGTGCTGTTTTGAGCTGGACATGGTATACACAAAGGCTTAAATTTAGCACTTAAATGAGTGCTTGCAGCTTCATTAGCAATGAGGGGATTGTGCATGCACACATCAAGACTACAAGGATTGGTCATAAATGAACATTTTGGTGCAGCTTCTAAACACTTTGATCTATATTTGAAAGACCTTTGATCTATATTTTTGGACCTAAGAGTACAGATAGTGGTACTGTAATGGGAATTAGCACTTGCATACCTTCTGACATTTTCACGGTATTTACCCTGTCTTTTCTGGTACATAGATATTTTATAAAACCTGACTGTGTTGCACTCCTAGTTCTGTTCATGTGCCCAGGTAGGGTATATCTCGTATGTCGCTTCTCGGCCTCTTGAAGGCTCAGATCGAGCGAAAACATTTATTTTGTCAGCTTGTAGTATTTCTAGTGGAGAACATATGCTGCATTATCTTAGTGTTCTCTCTCCTGCCCATCCATTGCAAGGACACATCCACTGAAACATAAGCAAAAGGTAGCCACTATACACACCACTGTTGTGGACTTTGGAGCATATCATTATCTGAGGATCTCTAGCCACTTTGAAAAGGTGGTATTTTTTCATACTTTTTTCCAGGTAAGACACCTGGTACATGCAACAAAAACAAAATATAAAGGTATTTCCAAAAATTGTCACAGCAAGGCTGATGGTAAAGTTGGTTGAAGAACCATATTTTGCAGCTACCAAAAAGTCTGCTCTACAGTGCCTTCCATTTGCTCATTTGTTATGTTGTAGAATAACTTGCAGGGACTCTCAGATAAAGTATCTCACCTCGCTTTATGGAAATACGTATTTCATCATTCTTTATCTGTCCTGTAATAAACAGTTTTCTAATCTAGCCAGAAATGTTTCTATGTATGCTGGATTCTTTAAAACCTGGGAATTTCATTGACCACTTTGTGGCTGTTATTGTGGTAGAGAGGAGGGAAGACCAATAGGACAATCTTAATTACCGTAGAACAGGTTTTCCACTGTTGTCAGTGCTTTTGTATTCCATTACTGTTCAGTTTAAGTTTGGGTAATGTAGTGTACCAACTGCTTCTGACATTTTGTGAGAGGCATTTTGTCCTACTTGCCTGGAGGTAAGTAGTTATGTCTTTCTGTCGAATTCAAGACAGAGTTTGAACTGAGTCAAATTATGTCAAAGTGCAGTGATTACCTTGCTTGTTTTATATGGAATTATCCTGTAATTGGCATAGGACTGTGTTACTTGCATGTTGTATGACAATGAACACAGTAGTGGCAGTGATTCAGAAGAGAGTTTTTAAATTGGAGGCTGAAATGTTTCTTTTACTTTTTTTTTACACCCTTGGAGTGGGTCCCCCCCCAGCTCTGGCCCTGTGCTGCAAATTAGCAGCGCAGGGAATGCCTGAATGTGCGAAGCATGTGGTGTGTGGCACTGCGTGCGGTATGTGCTGCCACAGATCTGTATATCTCTGCTCCTCTGGACACACCCTGTAACTTCTGTTGATGGTGCTCACTGTGTGATGCAAGGCATCTCCCAGCTCCTCCTAGCTGTCATTCCCCTCATAGATTCATAGATGCTAGGGTCGGAAGGGACCTCAATAGATCATCGAGTCCGACCCCCTGCATAAGCAGGAAAGAGTGCTGGGCCTACATTACCCCAGCTAGATACACATCCAACCTTCTCTTGAATACCCCCAGGGTAGGGGAGAGCACCACCTCCCTTGGGAGCCCGTTCCAGAGCTTGGCCACTCGAACTGTGAAGAAGTTCCTCCTAATATCTAATCTAAATCTGCTCTCCTCCAGCTTGTGGCCATTATTTCTTGTAACCCCCGGGGGCGCCTTGGTGAATAAATACTCACCAATTCCCTTCTGTGCCCCCCTGACGATAAGAAGTTGTGCTTGTGTATGGCTAGAAGAGCAGGACAGTGGGGACAGATACTTAACCAGTTTCCTATGGATTGGGTACAAAAATGTCCTCATTAGGGTAGTGGGCCTGAACTTATTTTCCTTGGTATAGAACTTGTTAAAATATCAATATAGACCCTTGGAATTGCTTTTACACATGTGACACCCTCACATGTTTAAAATTATATTTTTGGTTACTTCAGGTTTTATTAGAGCATCTGCTTTTGTGATTCACAGGTTTGACTATAGTTAAATGTATATGTTAAGCTTTTTTGGTAAGGTGCTAAAGTCTTAAGTTTCAGTGATGCATGACTTGTTTTATTAAAAGCAGTAATTATAGGAAGTTATTTTTAAATGCCTATTATGGTAATGTTCTTTCTTTTTTGATTTCAGAATGATGACCTATACAACCTCAGCATATCCTTCTTGTAACTCATGGGTATCAAGACTATAAATGTTTCATGTATCACAACTAGGACCTCACATCCTCTTCCTCCTCCTCCTCTGTAGATGGGTACGATGCATCCAGTTCAGTTTGTTTACTTTACACAAACCTCAGGAGTTCGTTGACTGAACTGCACATTCTTTGTTGTGCCAAGCAAAAGCACTGTGACACCTGGACAATGAGTCTTTTACTTCATCCTCTGCTATACAGACTTAGCTGGCCACAATGAACTGATGTGCCCACCACTGTGTCATGGTGAGAATGAGTATTTTACTAGCACATTTACACAATACGTTAAACTTCATTTGCTGCTGAAAATCTATATGACAAATCATCATTGTAAATTATTACATACAAACTGTTAATGTTGGTTGAAGAGTATTAAATATTTAACATAGGTTTTGATTTATACATGTACTTTTTTTTTTTAATTAAAACGTAACTTTTCCTACAGCACATCTTTTTTTGATGTGGAACTGAGGTATACTGTATTCTGTTGTAAACAGAGTGGGGAACCTGCTTAAAACAAGACTTCTAAGAATAGAGTAGGGTACTATTCTTGTTTTAAGATTGTATTTCAGAAAATAATATAATATGAATCATTGGCCCTTGGGC
The DNA here is from genome assembly GCF_052110815.1 of Crocodylus siamensis. NCBI lineage: Eukaryota > Metazoa > Chordata > Crocodylia > Crocodylidae > Crocodylus > Crocodylus siamensis. Next base: position 62,126,644 of record NC_143400.1, on the reverse strand, counting down.
CTTGATTGTACAGTCATATTTACTGATATTGTCAGTTGTAAAATAACCCTGATGTTGAGCTGAGTTCTTTCCGAAAGAAACATAATTTTGTACTCCTGTAAAATAATAGTCTGTAATAACAGAAATGAAGACAAACTTACTGTACATGGTATTTACAAGTGTCAACTTGAATTCATCAGTTTCACAGGATCGTAAGAAAATCAGAAAAAAGAAATCAGAGTCTTCCATTGTATATATTGTAAAAACAAAACACCAAAACACAAAATGAATGAATTCTTCAAAACCTTCCCTGGAATGAAAAATGTGGGTGTTTGTAAATTCTGGAAATTTCTTTCTATGCGTAATAAACTAGATACTGTTTTATCTGCTTTATTTTTTCCCTGGAACATTGTCTTAACTGTCTCAAATTGTGCCACCCACACTCCTTTGATATGGTCTCATTGTGTGTTACCAGGAATGGTGGCAAGTTACCACAGAGTTTGGTACATCAGAGTTGAAATCCTGGGTATAAGTAGTTAATAGGGAACACACATCCCTGCATTACTTCATATATGTTGTTATTTCACATGTCTGGAGAATTTCAGGATACAGTCCTTGGACTATTCAAGGGAATAAAAAAAACACAGTGAGTGGATTAAGTGGATGTACTTGTCAAGACCTTAACAAGAAAGTATATGAAAAATGGCTCAGCTGGTCATCTGGGGCATTTATACAGGGGGTAAGGGGGGGAGGGAAGGTTTAATTAGAGTGGCTCTGAGAGCCGCTCTAATAAAACTGCCTGGAGAGTCTCATGTATCAGTGTCCCTGTACTTAAAAATTGTGGCATTGTTGCTTTGACTAAAGCTTGTTTGAGTTTTAGTTAAATTGTCCCCACTGCCATTTTTAAGTGTGGGGATGCTCTTGCATGTGACTCTGGAGTCTGCTGGAGCATGGTAATTACCACGCTCCAGCAGACTTGATTAATAGAGCCTGCTCTGATGTGCTGTAATGACAGCACGTTGGAGCAGCTTTGCATGATCCTTGGAGATCAGTGCGTGCAGAATGGACGGGAGCTGCTGCTGCTTTAGCACTGTTCTATGTTCCTGGTTGGACCTGTGCTTCTCCTTTCTTTCATAGCATTTGTGTGGGGCTTTGCTGTTTTGTTTGGGGTGGAGTGACAGAAGTCTTGCTCTGGTCTTGGATTTCCATGCAAAAATATGGTTAAGTGGTAAGTAACGTGAAGTTGTATTGTCCCTCTTAGTCTATTCAGCCACTGTTAATGTAGTAACAGCAGTCTAAGGAGAGGCAGGCCATCAGAGTAGCACCAATCCCAGAGGAATGGCCCTGGAGCTTACAAGGATTTTGGATTTTTGAGATGGGTGGGATTACAGAAAGCTACTGGCTTTGAAATGCTTGCCTGCGCCCAAAGAACGCTTCCCTTTAGAGAAGCTAATGCCAGAAAGTCATGAACCCTTGTCTATTTATTTTGTTTTGCTTTTTTCTGTAAGTGGACAATCTAGTCTAATGTAGTTAGTTCATTATTCTTGAAAGGCATTGTCATGTAGTTTGCTAAACAGCCATTAATGCTTGCATAATAAGGGAATAATTCATGTAAAAGAAAAGCCACATAAATGTCAGACCAACACTAAAGTTGATACGTTGCCCCTTTTTTCATTTAATCTTGGAATCCTCCTTATTATGGGTATAAATTGCAGTGAAACCTTGCATGTGTTTTAAAGCAAAAACCTTGCACCAGCTTTGTCTAATTTAACAAACGCTTCCTTCAGTTTCTGAACATTAGCCAATGCTAACTTTGATAGTATAGTATTTCACGGCCAGTGCATTTTGTGTTGTTTCAGATAATTTGCATGTTTTAGCAATTGCTAAAATAGGTTATAGCTATTGGAAGCTACTATTAAATGGTTTTAAAGGAAATATTGAATCTCTTACTAATAAAAATAGAAGTATTTTCCAACATGCATCTGAACAAATCTGGTACTACAATATGGGTTTTTTTTACTTAACCTAGTTTAATAATCAACATTTGCCATCATTGGATGGAAGGCAGTGTATGAGAGTGTGGGGAAGCAACCTTCCATTTCTGTCACTAGTGGTATAGATGGTTACTAGTCACTAGTGCTACAATACATAAAGTAAATTAACAGATTAGCATTGTTTTTCATTGATTTTTGTTATAGTGGTTATTTTTTAGTGCAATTAAATATGCCTATTCAGCAAATACTGATTAAAAGGCCTCATGAAGCAAAATCCTTTCATAATCAACACAAACTTATTCACCTAGATTTTACACTTTAAATTCCACAGTTGACTTAAAATTGAACGTTATGAAGCAAACTCTTCAAGAAATAATGGACTACCTTGTTCTTTTATGCAATGTCATCCTATTACAAAACAGAGTCTCACAAATAGGATCAGTTTTACATCCACGAAGTGAAGTAAAATAAATTGATTTTGGCTTCATTTTGCCTTGAATTGTTTTCAAGTGAAAGTTGCCATTACATACAGTTTTATTTGTTTGGGACAATTTCAATTTGAAAATCAGTGTAGTTGTATATGTGGCAATTCTACCTGTAGAGAATAAATAGACCCTGGGTTGGAAAAAGATTGAACCAGTCTGTGGTGATTTTAGTACTATTTTATGCATTGTATTCCGAGAATTGCTATATTCAGCCTCAATTTGCTGCCTGCCTGGTCCGTAATACCATGGAACTGTAAACAAGTCTTGATCCTTTTAGTCTCTTGACATTCACCTGGTTTGCTAACATTTTAAATGTCAAATGTCTCCAATAACATGCATTTCTCAAATGTTAAAAATATTCCCAATAAAGGCACAGTCAGAAATAGAAAGTAAGGCATGACCATGTGATAGGTAACTTCTCATACTACCTTCTTTCTGTCTGCGTGTTTAAGAACTGGAGTAACAAGATGATCTTGCTGTCAGCACATTTTTACCTAAAAAGACAATTCAGTCTTTCTCTTAATTGCATCCTTTAGGAGATGGCTGTATCAAGATGTTTTAAATAGATACTTTATTAACTTTAAAACATGTACTGCATTTTAGATGCATAGCCCTGCAATATCAGTGATTTAATAAGTGCATATGAACAGTGTTTAATATTTGCTTTGCAAAATTTTTTGGGGGGGAGGGGTTGTGGTGGTTTAATTTTTATTTATTTATTTTTTAAGTGAACAAGTTTCAAATCTAGGAAAATGTTAAGGGATTTGGGGCTTGGCTACCCAGGAACTTTGGTATGGTGAGTTCGGGTAGTAGTGTGGTAAACTAGGCTACATGAGCTTCTCTTCACTAAGTACCCCTAACTCCCTGGGTGGATGCTTTTAGTATGTACTAAAAGAGAGGTAACATAGTGTGCTTTAAAAAAGAAGCAAAGCTGAAACATTTCCACATATGGATAACCCAGTATAATTTACTGGCATTGTAAACTAAGGCAGTTGCAATAGCATCTAAAACCCTCCTTAAAGAGAAATGATATGAAATGTGATGAATTTATGTAATGCAACAAATAGGGCACCATCTTTTCTATACTACTGTATGTCACATTGCCATTCCTGGGGTCATCTTTATAGCTTGAGACTGGCACAGCTCCCTTCACTAGTGTTTTGTTTTGTTTTTTACTCCAGTAGACATCAGTTATTGAATAAAACGTGGGTCAAAGTGTCTATACCTCTGGAGGAAAGAGGCTACTTTCAAACTTCTTTAGTTGGTTCCTTCATGACTAGGGTCATCAAGGGAAATTCCTGTGGGACCTCATGCCACAAGCTAATGCTCCAATTCTCCATTAAGGCACATTGGGTGTGTCTACACATTGCCCTATGTGTGTCTACATGTGATTGCCTTCTATGTCGCTGTAGCAGCATGTTCCCTGGATATAGCGTGCTGCTATGGCAGTGTAGTGGCAAAATCTACCTATGCACTGTGGGCATGGCACAGTAACTGCACGTTGCCATACAGCTATGTGTAGATGCTCCCATAAAGTATTTTTTCTTGGTTTCAGCGCTCCCTTAGTACTTCTTCAGTGCCTTGGTAGCTAAGTACAGATAGTCAAAAAGCCTGAGGCTGGATTGCTTTAGTCTTTGAAGATTAGTCTAAGTTGCAAAGATTAAACTGAGAAACAACTGGACAAACATTCACTTTTGATTCAGGAAATGCATCCATGTACCTGCAGTGGCTCAGGCTAGAAGCCAGGGGGTGCGAGAGCACAGCTCTCTGGCACGTAGCCAGCATAGGCTGTGTGTTGGCTTCCTCTTCCTCCTGCCTCTGAGGTCTCTGGGATTTGCAGTCCAGAATTGCAGCAGCAGGACTCTGCAGGGTTGCCCTCTTTCTCCTTCTAGGTGCCTCTGTGATTTGTAATCCACAGTTGCAGCCAGCAGTAAGTTTTAAGCAGGGCGGGGCAGCTCTGTTTTCAGGGAAGGGAAGTTGAATCCCCTCCCACCCTGTGGCCCCAGACCCCAGCTTGGGTTTACTAGGGGGGGCAGTCCCTGCTTCCCCTTACCTCCCTCCCACCAACACTTCTGTATTGGAGCAGACAGCACAGCCCGGCCCAGGGCTGGAAAGCATGTTGGGATGACGGGGGACTGTGATTTAACTTGAACCAGGAAGGGGTCTGGGACCGAAGTTTCATAAACTGGCGTGACCCAAATCAGTTAAGTCTGATACTACATTCAGCCAGGTATATCTTAAACCAGTTTCAGGCATTTTGAAACTGGTTTATGTGCACTCAATTTTTGTTCTGTTACAGGTTTAAACCAGTTTCTGATCACTTAAACTGGTTTATGTGTAACTTCCGTCCCTATCCCATGAGTTAGTTTCCTGTCTCTCTTTTTTTGGTCTGTTCTGCTATCAGTTTTGCTGCACTTTGTCATTCATGTGGGAAGTTTTCACGTGAGAGAGCTTGTGGATCGAGATCATGAAAACAAATAATACAGAGGCTCTGTAAGAATATCATGCTTGGGTAAGAGATTATGTTGATACTGTCTTACCCTTAAGGCACTCAGAAAACAGTCTGGAGCCACAAATGTATCTAAAGGGGAAGAACCCAATTGTAGATGGTCAGTCTGTGATATCCTTACAAGCACTTTTTGAATTGGATAGTGATTGGACTAGATTTTCCTTTGGAGGAGAATGTGGGAAACACTGTTTCTGTCTCACTTTAGTAGAAGATTATTCTCTTCATGTCTCTTCAGTACCAAGAAGATGCTTAGTTAGCCAGGATCACTTTCTCTATCCAAAGGTGAAAGGAGGCTCTGCATGCCTTCCCATAATCTCTTTTGGTAGCAGAGCCCCTGGGGAAGTTCAGGAGTAAAAGTTCAGTGATCTGAACAGCTGCACACTGGCCCATGCAGCCATGGTTGTCAGCTGAGCTGCAGTAACCAAAGGTGATGCCATCACCAGACTGAAAATTTAGCCTCGGGCCATCAGAAGGCAGAATAGATTTTCACCTTAAATCGGGGGGGTCAAGCTTACCTGGCTTTGCAGCATACCTGAACTGGTGTGTGGGTTGGACCAGGGACTAACCCCTTGCAGAATGCCCATAGTACCTGGCCCTGCCTGTATGCCCAACACTGGCACAAGGCAGATGCTGCCCCCAATGTGTGAGCTGTATCCAGTGCTTCATGCAGGCTGTGTTTGATATACTCGTTATAGAATAACCAAAGTGTGTGTGTGTGTGTGTGTGTGTGTGTGTGTACATAGGTATAGCCCAAGTTTTCATGAGCTGAAGTTCACTTCATCAAATGCTGTACTTCATCACAGCATCTGATGAAGTGAGCTTTAGCTCACAAAAGCTTGGGCTATACATAATCCCCAATGAGATGCTGTACCTCCGAATTCAGCAGTGATGAAGCACAACATTTAATGAAATGAGCTTTAACTCATGAAAGCTTGAGTTGTAGATAAATGGATCTACTTCAGTTAGTCTATAAGGGCATATCTACTCTGCCTTCAGTTAGAATGCCCTGTGTAACAGCTGTGTGACTCATATTTCACTCAGGCCCGTTTGGAAATTTCTTTGGCTTATGGGCTCATGGAAAGTTTATTATCCAGTATTTATTTTGTTATCAGGGGTTACACAGTGCACTCCATGCCTCTCACAGCTGGCTCCATCCTTATTTGAGGAATCCCATGTGTCCTTGGATAATTAACATTGCAATAAGAATGATGAAAACTACTATGAACGACTTGGCTTTTATCAGCTTAGCTTTCTGCAAACAAAAATTGCTTTTCTGTTGGTAGTGACTTCAGTTCCACTCAAATGGTATTGGAGTTCCACTTTACCTTGCCTATCAACTAGGTCAGGTTCTTCTCATACCCAACTGCTTATCCCGCTCTCTTCCATAACCATGCGATTTTATTTTTGTAGTAGCTATCTACCAAGTATCTATATTTTAGTTACATTTTTGCTTGGTTTCAGCTTCCAGGAGATATTTTATATTTCAGATTTTTCCCAGACGAAACTTAGTCCTAGAGTTGGGGAAACCAAACTCTTCCCCTCCCCACCCCCATGCTCCTTGGAGAGAGTTATTTTGATACATCTCATGTTTTCAGGTGACTTAACTTTTTTTTTTTTTCCTCCCACAAGGCTTGCTTTTCTAGTTGAACTCATTCACCAGGTTTGTTTGTACTTTTTTTTGATGTTACATTCTGAGAATTACTAGTTTCCTAAGATAATTGTTGCATACTGCTGGTGTTGGCCTTGTTATTGCTGCAACTTACTCTCCAGGAATTATAGTCCTTCACTAATAATACTTTGGAGTAGGAAAGATAATTTCTTATTTTTTTTTCTGCTGTGTAGAGTTCTGTCCCTAACCTAACTTGACAGAGAGAGGGAGACAGACATGCGATGTAACAGCCTGAGGTACAGCTCATCAGCTTTTAATGGTATCGCATTGTGAAGCTACAGAGTGCTTTGCATGCAGCTTTTCTCATTTGAGCTGGGTTGGATCATGGGGAATAACCCAGGGTGCATCTCCACGAGACAGTAACATCGCAGTAGACTAATTATACTGTGCATTAGTATGTCTGGCAAAAACCATGCTAGTGCACTACTGCGCATTAGTGTCACAAAAAAAGTTTGCGCTAATGTGTAGTAGCGATGATTGCAGTACATTAATGAATGTGTAGATGTGCACCCAGTGTAGTAACTTGAGGCAACTTTTGCACTGATGACATGCCATTAGTAATTTTACAGGATTCATTCTCCCATACCTGCTTCCTTTGAAGTTGGATATTGCTTTTTTTGTAATTCCAGTATAGTTTAACTTTTTCTCTGAGGCACATCTTACTTATTTTTGCTTATTGAGATTAGAATTTTCTTTTTTGTGTGATTTGGCACCCCTTCACAGTTAGGGGCACCATTTACACAGATGACATAAGGTTCATCAAGTTTGTTTTCTTAAGGTTGCACTGATAAAGATTTTTTTTTGGCTGATATCAATAGCCAATTTATTAACTAGCAGTATCTGCTAATACTGATCTTATTGCCAATATGCAGCCTGGCAGCTTGGAAAGCAGTGTCTGGTCGGCAAGTCTGTAGGGGAAGGGACATAGGGGTGGGGCAGATCAAGCCCCCCATAGTGAGGGAGGGAATGGGGCTGAGAAAGGGGCAGCTGGGTTGAGGCAGGGCATAGGGCGGAGCAATGGGTGGCACTTGCCGCCATACTTCCCCTGGGGTGCATGCAGGGCAGATAGCTGCCCCCCCCCTCCCCCCAGACAAGCTGCCTGTGGCTCTGCCCTGTGCCCTACACTGTCTGGCCATCCGCAGCCCCACCCCCTCCTCATTGTTGGGGCCTCAATCTGCGCCCTCCCTCCCCCCGACTTACTGGCCAGATGCAGCTCTTCAAGCTGTCAGGCTGCATTCCTGGCTACGTGCATGTTGTGGCTGTGCGTGTGCACGTAGCATTTATTGGTGACATTATGTGCCACATTGGCCAAAAAAAGCTGATTGCCAATAATGTCAATTTTCCTTTTATTGGTGCCAATGTGATATAGACTGATACATTGGTGCACCTCTATTGTTTTCTCTTGTCTCTTGAGTTAAGAAGCTTGAGTAAGCATAGTTTTGCCAGGTGCTGAAGTCTGAGATCTTTCACAAAAGATCCCGTAGAAAAGTTTCAGGGGGAAAAAACTACCAGACAGTAGTGTCATAACAATAAATTTTCTCCCTTTTTACAGCAGCAATCCCTTGTTCAAAATTTTAAGTGGACATTTAGTGCAAGGGTGTCAAATCTATGGTCTATGGGCCAGATTTGACTTGCAGAGCAGAGTCATCTGTCTCAGTGCTTCTCAACCTTTTTTGGATCAGGACCCATTTTGTAAACATCGATGGCCTGTCCCAACCCACTGTCCCCCTCCCCCTGCAGCGTGTGGGGCTGGGGGGTGGAGGTGGAGTGTAGGGCATCTTGGGCCCTAAGCAGCTCCTTGCAAGCTGGAATTCTGGCAGCCTGCAAGTGAAAAGCCACAGTTTCCCATATTTTTCTCCTTTAAAGGAGAATCCATTTTCAAGTTTTGTTTATGACCCTTTCATATATTCTTGCACCCCGCATCTAGGTCGCAACTCTCGGTTTGAGAAATACTGATTTAGCTTGCAGGAATGAAGGGTCCAGGAATTTGCCAGTAGGGTAAGTGGCAGCAGCATTAATTCCCGTGGTTCCCTGTGCAGACCTAGCAGCCCCTGAGCCTAAAGGCTTAAGGCCCCATTGCTTGTCCCACTGTTGAAGTTCTGGGTATAGCTCCCTGGGGACTCATTTTGGCAATGGAGATGTTGACCCCCCTTTTCAGCTCAGTTAGTTGACAAAGCAGCTTAGGCACCTTTTAGGTTTGATGCCACTGCCACCCAGCCCACTCCCCTAACTTACTGAATCTCTGTCCCATTTTGAGATAACTTACTGTATAGTACCTGTCACTTCTTAGCACCAAACTGAAATTATTTTTCCCAGTGCAAGCAGAGCCCTCTGTAAAATTAGGTTTGCTGGTACAGAGGGATAAACCTTGCATTTCCTCAGCTCAGGTAGTGTTCACCTACGTGTCGGCACAGAACGCATTTTTTCATAGCAGCTACTATAAAGATGCCAGAAAATTATTGTTTGTTAAATTGTATTTATACATAAGATTCTCTGGGCCATAGACCTACAGACAGAAAAGAAATTAAGGCCACCTTACCAATCTTTCAAAGGTCGCTAGTAAAAGAAAGCTCTTTCCCTTCCTGTCTTTGTCTGTTTTAGATGTGAAATTATCCTTAAGTAGGCGAATGATCAATCAGGATAAAAATGTTGAAATCCTAGTTCGGCTTTTTCCCTGACATATAACAGTAATGAAAAATGTTGGGGATTAATTAGGATGGAAACTGTTAGAAATCAGTAAAACAGGCATGTTCCAGGAAGCAGAAAATACCTTGCATTCCTATAGTATGTTCTTATTTAAATATTTGTAGGTTAGAGGTTTTGATACAGATTTAAATTTGAGGTAAAGAAAATGTATTTGATAAGATGTTAAAACATGGGTTCTCATTGAAGTCATTTCCTTTGAGTTCAAAGGTAAGTAGCAACATTCTGTGCACAAAACTAGTACGTTGGAATAGTTCGGGGCTCAATTTAAAGACCTTTTTGGTTTAGCAGACTGGTCTGTGGTTTTATTCATAGAATTTTCCCAGTTTATATTTCCTTCCCTCTTGCTATCCATTAAAAAAAAATGTGTGCGCAGAGATGAATATGGCCACACTTTTAATGTGTCAAAAGTAGGAGAACCCCAAACTTACCTGCTCCCATGTTATCTGGATGTATTTGGAAATAAGTGTTAAACCCAAATAGTTGCTCACTAAACACAAACACCTACCCTCATGGAAGATTAAGACAAATTCTCTTTGATTTTAAACAAAGCAGAATCACTCTAGAGCAGAGGTTCTCTTTAGACTCAAGCCACCCCTTGGAAAATGCCAACTCTTAACTTTTCACTCATTTTTTGAATACAGAAAAATAATAATGCAATTCTTCTGCTGCAAAGAGCTCAAAAAGACCACACCAGGTCAGAATGGTTTTAACATTATGAAATTTTATTTGAAATCCCTGGCAATGTCCACATGTGCATGGATGTTTGGTTCCCTGGAGACAACTAGCAGCAGCGCACCTTGCGCCGCTGCTAGTTGTCATTGGGGAGTGCCCATGCCATGTGTCCTCCGGTGTGCAGCAAGTTACCCCAGGTTGGGTAGAGAAGGCTGGGGCCAGCACTGGGCTGGCCCCAGCAGCCTTATCTGGGGGCTTCCCAGAGCTGGAGCAGTGGTGATTTTTGCCATGTGGAGCCTGGCTGGCAACCACAATGTGGCTCTGGGCAGCCTGGCTCCACTTTTGAGCACTGCTCTGCTTTTTTTTCTCTGCAAGTTTTTTGGACCCCTGGATATCCAGAAGTTAAGAAAACCCCTCTTTGCTGCTCCCTTTCAGGGCGGAGAACAACTGAATGTGTGGTATGTGGTGCGGCAGATGTATCTGCTCCCCGTACCTCACAGCCACACTTGTCTGGACGCAGCCCCTCTGTTAGTCTTGTGGATCATGTTTACACAGCTGACAGTATTAACATTGTGTGATACCCTGCAACACCCTTGAAATAAGCTCAGCACCTGGGTGGAGAATCACTGCTTTAGAACAGGGGAGGCCAATAGGGCAGTGTGAAGCTTCGATCCCTGATTAGATTTGGTGGAGATTTGGCCCAATTTGGTGGCTGAAACTTTGAATCCAAATAGGATCGGAGGACCCTTTAATCTCTCCAAGTTGAATCGGAACCGTCCAAATCAATTTGGAAAGATTTGGCGAGTCAGACATAGACACATTTTGAAATGTTTTTTCTACATGCCTCTAGATAGCAGGCAGCTCACAAGTGCTGTGATGCTGGGTTGGATGGAACGTCCTACAGGAGCGTGGGGGGTCTCCCCAGCGTGCTTGGGAGCAGACCTGGAAGTGGACCAGAAGCACTTCCAGTCCACTATTGGTCCACTTCCGGGTCTGCCAGGAAAGTGTGCGTGTGGGGGGCCTCTAGGTCCCCAGCTTGGAGACTGGTGCCTCCTGGGTCTGGGGGTCCCCCCACAGCCAATTCCCAAGCTGTTCCCTCCCAGCATGTTCCCCGGCAGACTTGGAAGTGAACCGGAAGTACTTCTGGTCCATTTCCAGGTTCGCCACTGAGCACGCAGGGGGGGGTCTCCTGTGGGATGTTCCTTCTGCCCCAGCATCACAGCATTCATGAGATGCACCTGGTACCTCAAGGTATGTAGAAAAAACATTTAAAGATGTGTCTATGTCCGAATTGCCGATTCTCCAAATTGGCATCAAATCTTCAGATTTGGATTTGGTGGAATCAAATTGGGGACAGTGATCCGAATCAATGAATCGAATCACTGTCCCTGATTCGGGCTGAATCCAAATCAAATAGGACCCATTTTGCACACCCCTAGTGGCCAGCTTGTGGCACATGTACCATGGGTAGCATCTGTGTGGCAAGCAACAGATCAGAGAGGGGATGGAGAAGAAAGAAAAGTGGCAGATTGGGTAAGGAGCGCAGGGAAGGAACAGGAAAGCAGAGCAGCAGATTGGGCAGGGGAAGAGAATCAGAGTTTCTTGGAGAGGGTTCAAGGCTAATTTGTGGCCTGCCTGCTGAAGATGTTGGCCCCCATTGCTCTGAGTACCAATCTAGAGTACCAATTTTTCTGTTTTTAAGAACGATTAAAGTAACTTAGCTTGGCTTCTGTAGATATATATAAACATTTTGCTTCATGGTGCGGGCTGCAAGAAGCATTATGTGAGAGGACCTGATCTGTTTTGAAATCTGGATTAGAATTGCTCTTACATGGTTTGAAAAATGGTACCTGAAGCAAACATGCCTTTAGGTTTTTTCATGGCTTCCTTGGGAAAATTCCCATAATATTATACAAACCTCATAAAGAACTTTCTCGATGAAGATACATTTCAAAACCTTGACTATTCTAGCACCTGTCATCCCTGTTATATTAGGAACACTGAAACTGACAGCACAACGTTTTATATCCTCTGGAAATTAGACAGATGGAACCAGTCGTCTAAAGGAAACTAAGTTATCTGCATAGACATAAAGGATATTGCATCAAAACTAAAGAAAGAGGAGCAGCTCAGAGTCTTGACTTGAAGAAAATGTATTTTTCCACTGGTTTGTTAATAACATGCTTTTAAAGGATTTTTTTTAAAATATAGTTTTATAACTTACATAGAACTGATTTTACAACTTATGAATCATGTTTGGGAAGAAAGGACTTTTGCAAGAAGAAAAAATTAAGGAACCAACCATTTATATTAAAAACTATAAATATCCGTTATGTTGTTTTTGTCTTTTTTGCCTTGTGAACATGAAATTTCTCCCTCACAACACAACTTCTACTTGAAATGCAACTTTTTGATTTTGTGATATCACAATTTATTGTTATAACCCAAGGCCACAAATTCATTGCTTTGACTTCCTTGTAGGGATCGCATGGTTGAATGTCATGCCTGAAGCATGGTTGGTAAAGAAACTGACAAGGTGAATATAAGCAGTACATTATTATGAAATGCTAGCGTTGTTCGTGAAAGTTTCTTTCTTAGGTGTCTTTCTGTTTGGCTTCAATTTTCTATTCTTTTCAGGACCTCCTTTAATTACTGAGATCTTTAGATGCAATATCAATAAAACCCAGACTGATTTAATGTGATATTACTTAAAATATATAGAATTTAAAGGTCCACATCAAGGACTTCTGTTTCCCAATTTTTACCAACCATAGCAGTTGGGGGATGCTACCACACCACCACCATAAACCCTTGCAGTGGCACAACAGGGAGGTGACTGGATGCTGTCTTTGGGGGATTCGGAAGCAGCTGCTGCTGCAGTGGTAGGTGGCTGCACCATCACATTTGGCATCGTAGCAGCTGGTGCTGCCCTGTGTTGCAGTTGTCTGGGTGCAGAGCTGGCTTTCTACACCTTTGTCTTCTTGTCTGTGTCAGAAGGGTCTGTTGAAAGCAGAATCTCTTGCTTGAGTTTACTGTTTGCTATGCAGGTGGGTGGTGAGGTCTTCCACCTGCAGGACTGATTGCCACCGCGGGCTGGAAGGAGGAAGCACAGCCTTTCCCAGAGAAGGGTGGTGATGGACTTTCACAGCACAATGGACATTTCTTTTGTGAGTACACCTCTTTTGTGAGACATTTCTTTTCTACCACCTAGAAAGAGATTGTTTGCTTAGGATCATGTGGGTGTCACCTGTGTCCTGGCTGTGTCTAAACACAGTCTTGAATCAGTGTCTTCCAATCATTTTGTTCATACCCATGGAGCTATATTTGTATTTTAAATTGTAAGCCTTGGAATACGTACGAGAATAAGTGTAATAAGGAACTAGTAGTAAAGATGCAATTTAAATGTACTGTATTGTCACTGTTTCTGGCTGGTTTCTTGTTTAGTGTTTAATATTTATTTTACGTTTGTTAAACCAGAAGGCTTCCCTGGTAGTAATTATGTTAACAGTTTGTACCATTGCCAACAGGTTTTGTTATGCCTGGCCAGTCAGTGGTCCATGGGGGTGTTTAGCAGTTCTTAGCAAGTCAGAGTTTTGGAGTATTGAGGGATTCTTAGGTGCACTGCATTTTCAGTAACTGGAACCTATTGATCTTCCTTTTTAAGGTGTGCTAAACATGAGTCCTTCTAGCTGACTGGGTGCAGCCTAGCTCCACCTGCTTTTGCATTCACTTTGTCTTGGCTGGCCTCAGTAATGCAGTATCATGGTCTGTCCCCAAATACCTTTTCCTGTGAAATCAGGCTAAGTTGGAGTTTCTTTCCTCCTGATTTCTGCTTAGAAGTACTAGGGAAGACTTTGTTGGACTTGCCATCAGGTCTTCAAGTAAATACAGAATGATGTGCTAGCTCATACATACCCCCAGCCTTCGAGTCCATGTGAGCAAAGCTGATGACTGCAGTAAAGTATCAGTGTGAGGGAGCATATGACACAGGCCCAGATGCAGTGCCTTTACAGCTGTCTGCAAGCAGTGTATTGTAAAAGTTACGGCACTGTATTGGAACTTGAGAGATCTGACTTTTACTCCTGGCCCTTACATAAACTGCCGTATGTGAACTTGCTCAAGTCCTTGATTTCTCAGCCTTAGTAGCCTGTCTGAAATGAGTATCATACCCTGGGAGGCAGGGAAATATTATGAGGATTAATTCAAGTATGTGAGGAGCTTGGATACTGCCATAATGAGTACCATAAAACAGCCTATAAGCAATGCACACTTGGTCCTTAAACAGCAATCCTGTTATTCAGCTTGTCTAGTCTGCCTTATTTTCATCTTCTTCTGCCCCTTTGAATGTGCTTTTGCATTGGGCCAATAGTCCTTTGGTGTGGTGACTAGTCCCAGATTGTTGGTATTTACCTTCTCATCACCTTTTCAGGTTCTTCACAAATGTTGCTCAATTGAGCAATGGAAACAGGTCTGTGGACTTTCTTGGGGAACTTCTTTTTCGTTCACTAGTGGAAAACTGTTAAGTACCCACTCATGTTACACTGGTCCATAGAGCTTAAGCAGCTGCTTAAAGGCATATTGTCTTGAATTAAGAATGGACTTAAACACTAACTTAAGCGCTTCCCTGAGCTTGGTTCCCTAGTTCTGTTCTTTTCTTTTGGATAGTTACATCACTAAGAGAGTTACTGAGCTGGGCACTTCCTCAATTAAAAAAAGCATCAAATGTTCCTATTTGTACACGTTCAGAAGACAGTTCTACTGGTTATGAACTAGCATGTTGTCTCATCTTAAAAACTCACTCTTTTCAGGGGACCTTATTGTACTAGAATTCTTATTGATCTCTGCACAGCCTCCCTTCCTAGAACTATTTTCCCATGTTTTGTTTTGGATGGTTGGATCCCATTCCACGTAGTATGGAGCACCTTAAAACTTTAATTGACTGTAATGAAAGCAGATAGTATTCATGATTTCATAGTATCAGGCCCTTTGGAAACGAGACTAGCAGGCAGGCAGCAGTGGGGGAGCTGGGCTCCGCTCTGCTCCTACCAGGGGCAGGGAGCTACCGACCTGCAGATTTGGGTCTCTGGCTCCACAGCCCTGGCAGCTTGGAGACCCCTCTGGCAGGGCTGGGGGAGCAGAAGCTGCGGATGGTGGGGTGGTGACAGGCACCAGCAGGGCTGGGTGGGCTGTGGGGAGCCTTTCATTTTAATCACAGATTTTGGGGGTTTTGTCAAAGATTTTGCAGTTTTTTATCAGGAAAACCCAGAATCCCTGATGGCTACTGCACAGTTAGCAGAATCCCTGAAGGCTCTGCACAGTTAGCATCTCATGTAGATTTTCTCAAGTCTAAAACGAACAACAGGAATTACAATAGATTATCAGTTCTGCCCTTTGGTTGCCTACATACCAAGGATGGTAGAGTTGGAGTTGCAGACTTACTTTTCTTGATCTGAAAACACTGGCATAGTACCCTAATTTTACCTGTAATATATATGATGGAAACAGGGATGGGGCAAGAATGACAGCTTTTTCAGCTATATGATGTCTCTTTAGTCATATAACTTTGTGTGTCATAGAGTTCGATGGCAAACAGTCAAAAACGAAATTGTAGGAAATCTTTGTAAAATAGATTTTAATATCTGTTAGAATATCTGTGTAAAAATAATGTCAGAAGAGTTAAAAATAAGACTTTTGATGCAGGAAAAGACAGTATTACTAGCTAATTAAAATATTAACTCATTTCAATTTTGTCACTGCTTAAGGAGGTCTGGGCTACGTATGACAGAATAAGACAAAGCACAGCAGCATAATAAATTATCCAAACTCTTTAAATGCCTAGGGACAGGTTTAGTTAAATAAATAAATAAATAAATAAATAATATATATATATATATATAAAAAATGGAGGGTAATGTTTGAAGGAGCAGCAGATCTTTTTGAACACACTAACACAGAAAGCACATGCTTTAAAGGCATTTAGTCTTTTTTTAAGTGAGGTCGACTTCAAAAGAGAATAGGTCCATGTCATATAGCTCTTCATGTAATAAATGCAGTCACCTTCCAGTTTTTGATGTCATGATTGGAGTCTTAAATCGGGTTTTGTGGAGGCACAGAACTACATTGGGCTACAGGCAGGTGCATAATATCATCAGGTCCAAAAATACTAAAGGGTTTAAGCAGTAGTTATGATCTGAAGTTGATCTGCTATTTTACAGTCAGTTTAAAGAAAGAAAGACAGATGTAATTATTATTCAAAGTGAAAAGATGCTGCGCTGCTGGCTGAACAAGCTGGCAAAAATGGAGCAACTATCAGTAAACTGGACTTCTGTTATGATGAGGTACTCCAAGGATAAAAAATACATTTATTGGCATAGCTAATAAATGGGAAGACAAAAATTCTTATGGATTTTATCCAAGGAGAAGACATGATTAGGCATGAGGCCAAGATCCTGTGTGATCTTCCACTCAGAAGCAAGGCTTTTGTCTTTGTAAGGCAAACTTGATTTATGCTAATCAAGTGGCCACTTTGATATGTGAACTTAGGGGCCAAATTAAGATTCTTTCAAAGTGGAGTGGTGTCTACTTTATCAAACTTCAGATCTGTTCTTTATGAATTATAATGCCATATGTCAGTTGGCAGACCTTGCAGTTCACCAAGTAACATCACACAGGAGGTCATGCCAGGTGATCGTGGTGGTACCTTCTGACTTATGTTGATATATTTGAAAATTATAGCCTTGGAGTTTCTGCATACCAGCTGGTATTTGGAGTCAGTTCCTGCTTCCACTGTAGCAACTGAAAAAATTCCTGTTTGCATTCAGTAGTGAATCCAGCAATAAAGCCCATAATGAATCAAGATTGAATGTTCTTCAGATATAATTGCACATCTGTTAAAGTTCTCACTAATTTCCTCATTTCTGTGTAATTTCTCCTGTGAACAGCCCCAAATTCCTCTGCACCTGCATTGAAAACCCTCCTTTTTGTCATGACCTAAACCAAATGAGATGACCTAAACTAAAAAAGCCCTTAAGTTTATAATAGCATGCTTACATTTTCATTGGATTGCAACTTTCAGGAAAGTCTGCTGGTCTTGTTAAAGTTCTGGATGGGGTTAAGTTGAAAGAGGATTTCTCGCAATTCAAACCTCCGTTTTAGATCCAGCTAGCATAATTATAGTTTTGCTACTGGCCAGTAGTACTGCTGTGGATATCATCAAAGCATTCTTGTAAGACATTTTGAACTACTCCCAGTGACCATTTCTGTGGTTGGTATATAGTAATTTCTGTGCACATATTAAAACTGTGCCTTATCTAAAAAGTTTTGAAGATTTCATAAACACTAGGGCAGATCCACGTGGACTAGCAAGGTACCCAAACACTTGAGTATAAACACTGAGCAATTTGACAATACAGAATCTTGCATAGGTGTATTTCAGCTAATGATTGGAGTCCATGATCTAAAGTTATGCTGCTGTAATTTACTATACCAGCTAATAACTTCTGAGTGGGTTATGTCAAATGCTTTGATAAATTAGTGCTCACAAAACCATTGCTTGAATTTGATTAGTGGCATTGTTAAAATAGAGGAAAAGATTAGAAAGAAAGCTATAACAGCAATCTACCTACAAGCAGACAAAATGAAATTCATTAGAGAATTAACTCACTTATTTCTGGGACAAATTCCTTCAGTCCTTTGGTAAAACACTACGTATTTAAAGCAACTGACTTGCTTGAAAGACAAAATTAAGCCTAAAATGTTACAGCTTATACACTGAAATGTTACTACCTATTATTTTTATTTATCATGTTTTCTGGTCCACTCAAAAAGTGCTTTTGGGTGCTTTTAGGAGCTTACAAGCTTTTAAAAGAAATATAAGTATACATGGGTGCTTGAACATGTATGCATGCGTGCATATGCATGCACCGCCCCCCCCCCAGAAGAAAGGGTATAGCAAAACAGATAAGATAAGCAAAGTCCTGGCCAGAGGTAACATTGGAAGCACTTCAGTGGCAAATAGAGAGACATAAGTGCTCTATGAAGTGCTCCAAAAATGGCCAAAAGCACTCCAAAAATAATCTTGAATGAAACAAGTATTTTGAAACTTTTCCAGTTATGTCTGTGCACTCCACAGAATGTTATGACCTGTAACAGAACAGAAGTTCAGTAAACTTAGACCAGTTTCAGTCATTTTGAAAGCTGTTTAAGATAAATCTGGTTGGATGTACTATTAGACTTAACACTACCTGTGTTCCACAGACAGCAACACCATGAGCATGCTGGTCTCCCCAGTTGCCAGGATTTTCAAGGAAAGTGCTTTTAATCTGTTCTGCCTTTCAAAAACAAGGCGCGTGTTTTATTCTGGGGCATGCTGCATTCAAGCAAATACAGTATGTTAAGTATTGATTTAATATGCTTACAAGTAGTCTGACTTCTCTGAGATACCAGGCAGTGTAGCATTCATTGTCTTCATTGAGGCCTGGGATTGGACAGCACTTCTGAATGCCAGACTACTTGTACTTAGCTGCTTAAGTATGGTTGTAGGAACCTGTAACTTAAGGTACTCAGGTTGAAAACTGCGATTTTTATTTTTTCTCTATTTGTTGAGGTACTTAGAAAAATTCTGGGTGTTCAATTACATACTGTTATAGTAATAACACTATATAAACCATGAAAGTCAGGTATCATATTATTTGAACGAAAGATGATGATTCATTTTAGGATTTTTTTTTTTTTTTTTTTATCTACAGGTACTTGGTAAAAAGTACTGCCTCTCTTTTTGTGTAAAGAAGATGATGCCTACTGATGATCAAGTGGTCCTTCCCATTCAGCAGGTACAGATGCTTTAAAAATGTTTATTTGTAGAATAAAGTGAAGACTGAACCCGTAACTTCATGAATTGAAGTGATGACTGCCTGAAGTTTTGCTGTTTCTGTTCCATACTGATCAAAGCTTCAGGGTCAAGTGAGTACTCATAGTGCTTTGTATAAATATATCTCACTGGAACTCTTGTGTTCTCTTGTGAGTATGTAGCAGAACAGCAGCCTGATTTTGACTGTCTGAGTTATATCAGTTCTGACTTTTCCCTCAGTAACACATTTGGTGCTTCATTGAAAGAATTTGGAATGTATTGCATTAAAGAAATGGTTTATGTTGAAATACCAACATGCCAAGCTAACCACACTTAAGTCTGCCAAACTTAACATAATCGTTACAAGTTTGGCTCAGCCTTGAAGTCTGTCTGAACTGGAATGGGACACATTCCATGGAAACAATCTTATCAAGAAGACCCAGGTGCTAAAAACCCATTTACGCAGACTAGAAAGTAGCCTTCCAGTATTGCAAATTGAGAATTTTTGTCACCATTATAGTTTCATAGTTAGTAGGGTTGGAAGGGACCTGAGCAGATCATCAAGTCTGACCCCCTGCCGTGGCAGGAAACAGTACTGGGGTCAAATGACCCCAGCAAGGTGTTTGTCTAGCCTTGTCTTAAAGACCCCCAGAATAGGAGCCAGCACCACTTGGCTTGGAAGTTGGTTCCAGATCCTAGCAGTCCTGACAGTGAAGTAGCGCCTCCTGATGTGTAATCTGAATTTACCCTCTGCTAGCTTGTGACCGCTATTCCTGGTCACTCCTGGTAGTGCTCGGGGGAACAGGGACTCCCCCAGTGCCTGCTGGTCCCCTCTGACTAGTTTGTAACAGGCCACTAGATCTCCCCTCAGCCTTCTCTTGTGGAGGCTGAACAGGTTCAGGTCCCTTAGCCTATCCTCATAGGGCCTGCCCTGCTGCCCCCTGATCATGAGAGCAGCCCTCCTCTGCACCCTCTCCATGTTGTCCACATCCCTCTTGAAGTGCGGCGCCCAGAACTGGATGCAGTACTCCAACTGCTGCCTGACCAGTGCTGCATAGAGGGGGAAGATCACTTCCTTGGATCTGCTTGAGATGCATCTGTGGATGTATGACAAGTTGTGGTTGTCCTTCCTGACTGCATCCCCACGCTGTCGGCTTATATTCATCTTGGCATCAGTGATGACTCCAAGATCCTTTTCTGTCTCTGCACTGACAAGAAGGGAGTTCCCCAGCCTGTAGGTATGGTGCTGGTTCTTCCTCCCCAGGTGCATCACCTTGCACTTGTCGATGTCGAATCCCATCCTATTCTCATCCGCCCACCCTTGTAGCCTGTCTAGGTCTGATTGCAGCCTATTCCTCCCTTCTAGCATGCCCACATCCCCCCCACATCTTAGTGTCATCAGCAAATTTGAACATGGTGCTTTTTACCCCCTCGTCCAAGTCACTGATGAAGATGTTGAACAGTGTGGGCCTGAGGACTGAGCCCTGGGGGACCCCATTGCCCACATCCCTCCAGGTCGAAAATGACCCATCCACCACCACTCTCTGGGTGCGGCCCACCAGCCAGTTGGCGACCCATTTGTGTAGGTGTCAACACCACAGTCCCCCGGTTTCTTAATGAGAACAGGGTGAGAGACAGTGTCGAAGGTCTGCCGAAAGTCCAGGAAGACTATGTTCACTGCTCCCCCTGCATCTAAGGATTTGGTGACCTGGTAGTAGAAGGCCACCAGGTTGGTCTGACAAAACCTGCCTCTAATGAACCCGTGTTGGTTGCCCCTAAGCATAATCTCCCCTGCTGGCCCCTCATGGAAATGTGCCAGAATAATTCTGTGAAAAAGCTTAACCAGGATTGAGGTAAGATTGACTGGCCTATAGTTTCCTGCGTCCTCCTTCCTCCCTTTTTTGAAAATGGGAACCACATTGGCCCTCTTTCAGTCCTCTGGCACCATGCCAGAGCACCACGGGTACTTGTAAAGCCGTGCCAGGGGTACCGCAATGACCTCAGCTAATTCCCTCAAAACTCTGGGGTGCAGATTGTCTGGACCAGCTGATTTAAATGCATCCAGTCTGTCCAGGAGTTCCCTGACTAGATCCTTCCTGACCCTTGGCCTAGGTGTGCCTCCCCTGGGGCCTGAGGGGGGCCCGGTAGAGGGGCTGATCTGGTCTTGCTCAGGCAAATGGAGGCAAAGAAGTCATTAAATAGGTTAGTTTGTCGTCTGGTGTGACGACCAAATTTCCTAGCATGTCTTGCAGGGGCCCCGTGTTACCCGGTACCTTCTTTTTGCCCCCTTTGTATTTAAAAAAGCACTTCTTGTTGTCCTTAATCTGGGAAGCTAGTCCCAGTTCCATCTCCGCCTTGGCTTCCCTGACTGCCCCCCTGTAT
Source organism: Crocodylus siamensis (assembly GCF_052110815.1). Classification (NCBI taxonomy): domain Eukaryota; kingdom Metazoa; phylum Chordata; order Crocodylia; family Crocodylidae; genus Crocodylus; species Crocodylus siamensis. The sequence continues at coordinate 62,105,400 of NC_143400.1, read as the reverse complement.
CCCTGAGCAACCGCAGTATAGTCCTCCCTGGTGATGGCCCCTCCCTTCCATTGGGTGTACGCCTCCCTTTTAGCTAGAAGACATTCCCGGATGCTTTTAGTGAGCCATGGGGGCTTTTGTGCTGTCCTATTCCCTTTGATCCATGTTGGGATTACCTGTCTTTGGGCTTGGAGGATCGTCTCCTTAAGGAGCAACCACTCTTCTTGGACACCTGGCTCTGTTCCTCTCCCCTCCCCTCCCCTCTGGGACCTCAGAGCTTCCCCAACTATTCTCCTTAGCTCATTGAAGTCCGCCCTCCTGAAATCAATTCATCTGCAGATGAATTTCAGTATTATGTGCTCCTCCTGGTTTATCCATCCTTAGATGGTTTAAAAGGATTATCTAAAGGTAATTCTCATAAGTTTGCTCTTAAACTCATTAGAAGCTTGATAGTGAAATAATTTTTTTAGTAGTGAACTTCCCCTTTGTCCTGCATGATGATTTATTATTGTAAGATCTATGCTGATTTTTGAGTTGCCTCTTGGCACTGTGATGTTCTAGAGTTTTCTTTTTGAGGACCGCTGAAGAATCATTTGAAGTATTGGAAAGAAAAAACGCATATGGAAAGCACTACAGGAAGAGGAGGCTTTTACAAGAGGAACAAAAGTAAGTTGGCAGGCTGAATTTTGAGCCTTGATATTTTTGTAGATACGTACCAAAATGTAACTGCAGAGTCCAAAAACTGCTTATCTTCACTTCAGTCTGTAAGCAAACAGTGAACCTGATCCTAAGAGGAATGATTCTCCCCTATGGTGTTTTCCTTTTTACCCACGACTTCTTCCCAGAAGTTCTTTTGAAGCTACCTAATAGGTTTCTAGTTTCATTAATTTTAAGGGGGTGGATGACAGCAGGCTGAACTCTACCAGATCTTCCATTTCCTAGCTTCGTAGAGGAGATGGCAGAAGTTAATACAAGGGGCTGGATCCTGGATGAAATGCTGCTGCAACATAAGCTCAAGGGGAGTTTTGCCATTGACTTATACCAAGGATCCTTCAGATCTGTTTTGACCCTTTAGGAATGCACCTGCTGTTTCACTTGGTCAGAATTAATTTTGTAGTTTCTTTTACTCTAAGCCTCAGTGAAGTCTGTATTCCAGTGGTTCCCGAACTGTGGGTCCCAAGGCGAGTCCCAGTGGTGGCAGCACAGAGTTGTGCCCATGCTGCTGCAGGGTGAGCAGGGGGTGCTTCAGCTTGGCAGCCGTGGTGGTATGGTACAGCGCTCCCTCCCTCTTGCACCAGGTCCTGCCTACTAAGTTATGGAGCCCCTGTGGGGAGAGCAGTAGGGTGGGTAGCCCCAAGCCTGCAATGGGCAGCCTGCATCCTCCTCCCACCATGGGCTCTGCTCTGGCAGTGCTTTCCATGGAGGAGGAGACGAGTGGGGGGAGCTGGGCTCTGCACTCTCCTCTGGTCAGAGGGGCACTGGCAGGGTGAGGGGGATGTAGGTGAGGCGTATGGTGCACCTGGGGTTGTGGGGGGCTGCAGGTTGGGAGTGAGGGACCATGCTGAGGAAATGGGGTCATAAATGGGGTCATACTGAGGAAACATTTGGGAAGCACTGCTGTAGCTTGTTTTCCTTGTAGTTTCCATCACGCTAACAAATTTTATGTATCCTTTCACCAACACTCTTTTCAGTGCTGTGGGTATTGCTGTTTCTAATTTTGTCATGTGATATCAAGCGTACTAAGAAACATAAGAACATGGGAAGTAACCTGTTACAATATTTAGCACTATCATATGTAAAGATGCCATTTCCTCATCCCATCCTCTTTGGGCACCACACAAGGGATAATCATCTGCAATTTTCTATATTCAGCAGTTGGCACCAGTAATTTCTGCATGTACTACAAACAGATAGGACTCAATACGTTGTACTTTTGCTTCACAAACAAAGCTCTGCTCCTATTACTCAAGGTTCAGTTGTAAATTAAAATGTTCCACTGACATGCAGTTTAAAGATCGTTCTCAGTTCAGCATTTAGTCAGTCAGCTTTGCCAACCTTCGTTTACCTGCATTTAGTTTTGATGTCATTTCCTCATATCTAGGTTTGCTGGCCCTTTTCCTTATAGGTGGTAAAGTTCACAGTAGAAAGTCTTGAGGTTTTAGCCTATAAGAGCAGAGCTATAAACCTCAGTACATTGTACTTTTGCAAATGTATTGGGTCCTATGTGTTTGCAGAAATTACTGGTGCCCATTGCTGAATATAGAAAATTGCAGATGGTTGTCTTTTGTGTAGTGCCCAAAGAGGATGGGATGAGGAAATGACATCTTTTCAAATTACTCATCTGTATTAATTCACATTGTGCAGACTTTATGAAATTTGAATGAAGTCAGATTTTGTAAATTCTGGCATTAGACATTGGTGCCATTTGTAACTTTTAAAGTTCAGCTGAGGCCCAAGATGGGGTAAAAGCTCTTTGGAGTTGATAATGTAATTGGATACTGCTTCTAATGGCTAAATAAAACTAGTCACAGGCACTAACTTCTTGCCAGGACCAACATGTTAAATCAAAATTGGAATTGCTAATCCAGGCCATTTTTGAGTTATGACAAGCCAAAACTCACACAATCTCTTGAAAAACTTTGATATCTCACAAACACTTTTTCTGATTTGCTTCAAGCTTTCTGGATTCTACCTTGGCATAAACTCCTGCCTGTGAAATTTAAGATGGATTGGTTTCATTTCAGTGAAGTTAAAGCTGTGCGTGTCAAAATCAGCCTTCGAATGGAAGGATTGTTTCAACCTCAGCTATGGGGAGACTATTGTCTCTCCATAATAAAGTAATAGATGTTTCAGAAATGCTTTGAAGTTGTTCCAGCCTTTTCACAGTGCTGTGAAATCTGATACTTCAGCTTTTAAGTAGTCTGTGAAAGTACAAACTGTAGTACTTGTGGAATTCATTCAGTGACTTCCAAACTCAAGTCTGGCCTGGGAATGGGAAGAAAGGGTCTTAAGAACCTTCTTAATATGTGACAGTTAACTGTCAACTTTGGCATCTTTTCAGACTTTCAGCATCATACTTTCTAGACATAAACTACGACTTTCCTGTAAGGTTTGAAGGATTATATTTTGTTTTCCACTACAGCTTTTAGGCTTGATGACTGTGAAGTTAAGTGAAATACAGAACAGCTAAAATGTGCTTTCTAAAACTCTTAGATGTTAAATCTTTTGGTAATTTGCAAGATTGTTTATGTAATGTTCTTCACATACACCAGAGCATTAATGGTTGGTTATCGGCACAAAACAAATTACCAGACTGTGTGACGGTCTTTGCTTGCCTGAAAAATCTCATTGAATAAACTGCTATGTTAATTCTAAACAAAAAAAGTTAAATGGCTTCCATGGGCTTGGGCTACAAGCAGAGGTTACATTTGTCCTGGGACAAAACCTAGAAAGGTTTCTGGGATAAAGAGTGATAACAGTTTGCCCTAGACATTGAGAAATATGTCTGAATGATTATCTTGGGATTTCAACATTGAGTCAATGACAGAAAGGCAGCAGTGCATTCAGCCACTCACTAAATCTTGATTGGAAGGGTGATATGTGATATGCTAATCCCAGGACTTTTCTGTTCTGGGACAAACATGGGCACAACTTATCACAGGGCAAATGCAATGTCTGTTGCTAAACCCAGTGGATATAAGGAAAGGACAAGTGATCGAGCCTGTTTATTAGATCTTCCATCTTAAGAACATGCAGGGAGGAACCATGAGCTCTCCAGCTTTAGGAGAACCTAACTTCCTTATTTTAAACTCTTTGTTAATACAGCCAGGCTCCTAGGAGTTGGTGAACTTTTGTTCATCTTGCATGATCTATTGCAGGGGCGGGCAATTATTTTGGGCGGAGGGCCACTTACTGAGTTTTGGCAAGCCATCGAGGGTCGCAAGACAGGCAGCCCAGGGCAGATAAATATTAATTTTCTAAATTTTTTATGGGCCCCATGGGCTGGATAGAATGGCCTGGTGGGCCACATCCGGCCCCCGGGCCATATTTTGCCCACCCCTGTTCTATTGGTTTTTGTCTGTGTTAGCATAGTTTAGGAAAGATACGTGGTGGAATACTCTTACTTAATCTACTTAATTTTTCTTTAGGGCTTGTCTTCATCATGGAGTTCATTTAAGTTGAAACTCATTTTGTCTGTAGCTTAAGTCACATCCATACACATAGCCTTTACTCAGGGGCGTTGGTGCTTTCAAAGGGAATTGGCTGCCTATCCAGGAATGTATGCTTCAACTTGAATGAACACCGCTCCTCAGTTAACACAATTATTCTGTGCAGTAATTCAATCGCTTTGTGCTGTGTGTGTTATTTTGCAGTGTGGCTGCTCTCAGTCAAACTATTCAAATGCAGAGAAAAGAGAGGACATACGATAAGAGACCTGTCTGGCTGGACCAGGAGTTCTTAAATAAACTGATAATTAAAAAGGAATCCTATGAGTAGTGAAAATCAGGAAATAGGATTGTAGTGCCAGGACTGCTCCCATTTTCCTTTCAGCTTTTTTCCTGTTTCCACTCATTCCCTGCTGTAGACAAGTGGGTAATCTTGGAAGTGGCCTTGCAGTATAACCAGATGCAGTATCAGCATCATACTTTCTAGACATAAACTATGACTCTCCTGTAAGGTTTGAAGGATTATATTTTAAATAAAGGGCAATAAAGAAAAGAAAGGAGGGGTAGGAGGGACAAATCAGGGTGGATATTACTCCCCTGCATGGGCTGTGAAGGTGTAGTTCAGACTGAGTATCCAGACAGTTAAGTAGTGTGACAGAGTATTTTAGAGCTGCATCCATGCAGTTTTACACATGCAAGCTCTACATGTTTGCTTATCCTAATTAGCATTTACAACTACCTCATGGGCTCCTAGGGTTGGTATCTTCACATATTCAGATTCAGCAGTGAGTAAAATCATTTCTAAATACAGTTGATGTGTTGGTTTATGTTTTCACTGTGTATTTACATCCCCTGGTCGAATGAAACTCTAGACACATGGAGATTTGTTATTTTATATTTACTAAGCTTTTAATTAATGAGCACTGAAATGCTACACACTGTGGGATACATAAACTGGTATAACTGGGCAGAATTTGGCCCACAGAGTAACTTCCATGTTTGTCTGAGGTAGATGAGGGGTTCTTTTTTTTTTTTTTTTGTTTCTAACTCTGGTAAACAACAAACCCCTGGCATTTTTTGTATAGGAATGGCACTACAAAGCAGATATTTTGGATTAGACAAGTCTGCAATGATGCATCCAAAACAACTGCTTTTGTTCCAAATTGAGCTGATGCATTCTATAAAATATGCAAGGAATGTAGTGCCATTTGTGATGCAGTACTATAGATACCACCATAATGAAACTAAACACCCAAATCCATGTTAAAATAACATTACTGCTGAGACAAAATCAACAAAGCAAAAGCAGCTCCCAAGTGGATGTTGCCACTGCCCCAGTGTGCTGAAGTTCAAAAAAAAATTATTATTTCCATTTTACTCTCAAATCCATCAATTGGAGACCTTTCCTTGTGAAGTGCAGTAGCTCAGAGAACTAGCTTTTAAACTTCTCTGCATCACAGGGTCAGGGTTAGAATTACAACAGAAGCTTTAGAATTTTGAATCAGTGTGATTTCTCTGAGAGTGAGCTATGAAACTGTTCCCTTCATGTCCAGGAATAATGTTTTTCCATTTGATATGGCTTTGTAATTGAAACATAGTCATATATACTATGTTTCTGTCTCTCTCTGTTTTAATTACAAAACCGTATCAAATTGAAAAACACATATACATACACATATGCACATGCAAGCATATACATTTACATTAAATGGAATACAAAAATTAAAAAAGTTTGTATCCGTGTATATAAAATTACTGGAGTAATCATTAGTAGTGTGTGAGATTATTTAGACATTTTGTGTTGCTACTAACTCTTGCAGCAGTTGTCTTACACATGTTAATGGCCTTTTTTATAGCAATTTCATAATTTAGAGGTGAGGCTACATTCATATTTTCAAGTAAAGTGGATTCTTTTTCTTATTAAACATGAAAATAGTTGTTGAATGTAACAAAAATTGCACTGCTTTCAGGTCACAAATTTTATCTTTTTGGAAAACAATATCTAATTTAGTGTAGTACTTTAGACATTCAAAGGAGTTCAATGTAACTTTCATTTTTAAAACAGCAGTCTATCACTTTTGTCATCAGAAGACTTTAATGAAACTTTAGACAGATGTACATTGAAACAGAATCCAATACAAGTTATTCTGAAAAAAAATTACACAATTTACAGTGTATACGATTGTAAGTAATTTAATGTTTCTGTTTATGCCACAGTAGCTAAACAATAGAAAGAAAAAGTTGTATCCAATACACATAAAAACCCACGCTTTTAACATTTGAAATGTTAGCTCTTTTGAGAGATGGGAAGTGTCCACCAAGATGGTATATAACTAGGGGTTGGCCCAACTCGAGAAGGGGGCCAGCTGATTTTGCAGGCAGATCATGTGGCTGACCACCATTTTCAAGGGCTTATCATGGTGCCCCTCCCATGCTGGGGGCCAAAGGGCCCCAGTGGCCTTGCCCCCACCACTGATTGCTGGAGAGAGCTGTCCATCATCATGTGGCCCTGCTGCTCGCCACTTATTGGCTGAGAGGACTGTCTACCATGCAGCCATACTCTTTTCTGCTGATTGGTGGAGAAGGCTGGGGCCCCACAACAGCCAATCAGTGGCCTCAGGTGGGGGGGGGGTGCAGCAGCCATTTTGGCTGCAGCTCTTCATGCCGGCAGGCCCCTTCTGCTTTTTTGCTCGGCAGGCTGCAGTGGTCACAAGGGCTGCTGGCTCCCAGTGGAGAGCCAGAATTTTATTTTTAACAAGTTTGCCTTCCTCTCCAGCAGATTTTGTGGAGATTGCGCAGATTTCATGGAAATCAGGCAGTCATGATTTGGGTAGTTCTCTATATACAACTTACAGAATTGGGTTCCATAGAGGTTGGCATGTAGTTGCTTTATAAGGTTTAGTGGAGGAATTTCACAGGTCTTGCTTCTTTCTCAACTTCAGGAGCTGAGTAGAAGTAAAGCTGTGCTGCTGCTGCAGACTTCTTCACAACTTCAGGAGAGCAGCACCACAACTGAGGTCCCCAGAATTAAAAGGGGCAACTGTAGCTTCTCATGGAAGTTGCACAGAACTACTTAGATACAGAAAAAAGAAACAGTTTGGCACTTTACACCAGATAGCAATTGAAGGGAAAAGTTTGTAAGGACTCAGAGGCTAGGGAAAGATATTACACATAAACCAGTTTAAGTGATCAGAAACGGGTTTAAACCTGTAACGGAACAGATGTTCAGTGCATATAAATCAGTTTGAAAATGGTTGAAACTGGTTTGAGAGAAACCTAGTTGAATGCAGTATCTGACTTAACTGATTTAGGTCAAACTGGTTTATGCAATGTCTGCCCCAGACCCCTTGCTGGTTTAAGTTAAATCAGAATCTTCCAGCATCTCAGATGCGTTGCAACTCTGGGTGGGGCTCTGCTCTTTGTTCCCGGGCTGGCAGCAGCATCTGCCTGGCTTCCTCCTGCTTTCCCCCCTCCCCCTCACCGCTCCCAGCTCAGGCAGGGATTCCCCCTCCCCTCTGCCTTACACAGACACCTCTCACCATTAGCTAGCATCCCACATGCTGGCTATGGTCCGTGCTGTGGGAGACAGGACAGCAGTGGCAGATTTACCATGAAACAAACCATGCGGTGGCACGGGGCCCCCAATGACTGGGGGCCCCGCTGCTGCTGCTGCCTGAGGGAGGGGCCCGGCCCCTGGCTGGAGAGGCCAGGGCACCTTCCCCGTTTTGTTTGTGGCTCTCCCTCCTGCCCAGCAAGTTGTGGGCTTCTTCAGCTGTTCTGGCCAGAAATTCCAGCCACTGCCCCTCCCACATGGGCAGTGTGCCGCGCTAATTCCCCCATGAACGTGGTGGGAGGTGTGGCCCCGCACTCTGCATGGATCATCCTGGGATGGGGTGGGGGGGTGCAAATGTAGACATTGGCCATGGGTGCCGGGAGTCAACGATAAGCCACTGCCTGAACATGAAGCTGAGCACAGGGCCCCAGTAATTGTAAATCTCCCACTGCAGGACAGACAGGACAGTGTCAGCTTAGGGGTTTTCAGAGCTAATGAACAGGTCAGCTGGTAATGTCCCTCCGTTCCTTCCTTGGAAATACATTGTTTAAGATGAGCTTGAACTTGAGAGAGGCTGTTATTTTGCTAATGGGATGATAATGCTCTGTTATCAACAGTGGCGGGGGGGGGCAGAAACCCTCCCTAATCAGGGCAACCTGCCAGGGCCTGGCCACCCCTCCCTACCCCAGCTCAGCTCTGGAAGGGAAGGGAGGACTGCTCTAGTGCCCCCTGGCTTCTAGCCTGCACCACTGCAGGCATGTGCCTGCATTTCTTCAGTGCAGAGGGGATATCTGTATAGTTACTAGCCAGAAAGGCTAGACAGCTAGATTACAGTAACAGATTTGCACAAACGATGAAGGGAGAGGCAAAGTGTTAAACTCCTATTAGAGAGATCACTTGGTGGATGAGACAGTTTGGTGTCAACACTTTAACCTGCCTCACCTAAAGGAGCCACTGCTTAGGTATGGAGGAGATAGGCAAATGGTGCTAAAAGAGACCTTTTCACATTCCTTAGATTCAGTGTTTTACTGGAACTTGATTTAGCCAAGTTCTTTTTTCCTTCCTGCTTCTGTTGTTTAGTCCCTGAGTTCATGGATCAAATTAACAAGTCTTCCTGTTTCTCTAATGTGCTGTTGCGTGGTGGTGGTAACTAAAACACTTACGGAGAAAGAACAGTTTGTTTGTGATGCAGTTATTGTAGCTTTTATCTCCAAGAAATGACAAAATCAGTAATAAAAATCTCTTTCTGCCTTTTTGTCTCTGAAACTCTTTTATATTTTAATAGATAGGTTTAGTCAGAATTAAATGCAAGTCTTATAATGCATTTTTTGTAGAGGCATTTCCAGTATTAATGAGCAGCCAAAGCTATCTCAGGGAAACAGTTTGTTGCTAAAAATGGATCCCAGCCTAACTGTAACTAAACTCAGACTACACAAACCAAGCTATTTAGATTCCTGATTTCTAATGCAGAGACAAATCTATTGCAAACAGCTCTAATTAATTTATATTTTAAAATGTGTCAACTGAGCCCAGTTATGAAATTAATCCACTTGTGAGTCTCTAACAAATACGCTTACAGCATTCTCCAGAGATTTTCTTCAGACTCCCAAAAGCCAATCAGAAACCAGTTTATAGTATGAGGCCAAAAGGAAAAACACGGCGCACAATCTATTTATAGAATACTAAGCAAAACAGTGTGATAAAGGGCAAATGTGAGCTTTCAGAGAGAGACTTCTTCCTCGCAGTCCCAGTCATGTGGTCTTCATATACAAACCATACAATCTAGCAGAGAAATTAAATCACTTCAGGACAACATTACTCGGATTAGAAGGGAACATTTTGTTGTTTGTTTACTGTTTAAAATGTGCTCACTGGCAGGCCCTGTCTGTTTAAGAGACACTGCCTGCACATGCTCTTGCAAGGCCTGGATCTCTGGGTTATCTTTTCCTGTGGGTGGCTGAAGTTACATGAGGGAGACTTATTTTTTAAATCATCAATTACGGGTATCAGAAAGTGTAGGTGGAGTCATGCCGGGAACACACTGTGCACAAGGACATGCCCAAAGCTCTGTAGAACTGCCTGATACTTTATGCCACTTGTAGTGTTGATGTCATTTCTTGAAAGTGTAGGCAGTCAGGTGGGGTATGAGCCAGCTAGAATTACAGACCTAGTCTAGAACAATAATGTGAGACCACAGCTGTCATACAGTTGAAGCCCTAGTCACACTGAGTCTGATGAAGGAGCATCTTGCTACATCCCCGAAGGATATGTCAGTTTCAAAATCTAGCATAATAGGTAGGAGAATTTCTGTATGGAAGAGATGAAAGTAGCTCTTCTCTGGAATCAGCTCTCTTTCCATGAGCCAGTAGGTAAAGATGTGGTATGGTCTAAAAAGGCGCACAATGCTAGTAAATAAGAACTGGAATGGCCTGAAAATGCCTTTTATCTCAGGCATGGCCTGCTATGAGCTGTTTCCATTCTGCATTCTCTCATTCTGAAGTCCTGAATAGGCTTTCCCTATCTCTGTGGGAAAGAGATAATGGTGATCCAAAGCTTCATACAGTCAGTTAAAGTTGATAGATGGGACAATGACCAAAACTTTGAAGGACCTGATGGTGGGATAAATAGCCAGAAATGGACTACCACATGGGACAAATCTGTGAAGTGATGCAGCCACAGGTGTTTTTGCCATAAGCAGCAGGTTTCATAGGGACACCCCAGAGATTCCACAACACAGGCACTATTTGAGAGCAAAGAATGCTGACAGTGTAAATAAGGTGCACTTTGTGTAGGAATTGGATTATATTAGAGACTTTGACCATCTGAAAAAAGGAGCAGTTGTTTTGTGGGCCCAATGGACACAAAGTGTGACAGAATACGTTAAATGGTCAGACTCTGCCAGAGACTGTACAGTTACATGTGTGGGAACACAATCCATTGCATTCAACTCACCAACTAGTTGATAGTTCTAATGTCAAAGGCATGTCTTGTAATTGTGCAGCAACAGGTCATAAGACACAATATGCATGGGATTCCCATGCTTGTTTATTAAGTACCTTATAGAAACTTCGGTACTTTGAATATTCAGCATCTATTATGAAGAAAAAGGAAATGACCCAGAAATGCCAAAAAGTTATACATGTGTACTGTACTTTGATTTAACATCTACTGTAATTATCTGGACTTCATCACACTGGCATCAGAGCCAGTATAATGTATATTCTTACAACACTCCAACAGGAAGGAAGAGAGATCCTCATTTTGTAGATGGGGAGCCCTGGCAGAAGGAATCTAAGGACCAGATCAACAAAAGACTTTCAGGTACTTAAATGAGAGTTAAGTGCCTGAACACCTTTTAAGGATCTTGACCTAAGGCAGGGGTGGCCAACCCGTGGTATGCCTCCCACAAGTGGTAAGGGCAGCCTGTCTGTGTGGTACATGGCAGATCAGGAAGGAAGTAGGGAACACAGTGACAAATAGGGCAGAGAGCGGAAAAATCAGGCAAGGAAGTGTAAGGCAGGGAGCAGAAAGTGGAGCAACAGTTTGGGCAGGGAAAGGGTATCAGAATAGCACTTGGGGATGATGCAGAGCTTACCTTGTGGAACACCTGCTGAAAAGGTTGGTCCCAGTGGCCTGAAGCAGTGGTGCTCAACCTCTGGCTCATAGGCTGGATTCAGCCACTGAGTCATGTCATCCAGCCCATGGTGTTCCCCACAGGTCCAAAAATTTGGTGGTGGGGAAGCAGTAGCAATGTTAATTGCTCCCAGAGCTATGGCAATTACTCTGGTCACTGCCCTTGTCACCAAATTCCTAGACCCATGGGGAAACCCTTAGGCCAGATGATTTGCCATATTGTATTGGTGTGTGGGATTGGGCTGGCACACTGGATTGCACCTGTGGACTGATGCCATGCACTGACCCCACATATGGGATCTGACCCATGGACTAGCCCCCTGCCACTTATCTGGCTTGCAGCGCCAGAGAGGTTGAGCATCACTGGCCTAAGCTCATAGTGGGAATGGGAAATTAATCCCAAATTGAATTGGCCTGTTAGCTTACCATCCTAACTCTCCTCAAGGGATGTGAGATGCTTAAATACTGATATGCAAGGCAGACCTTCAAATACCATAGGTTTCTTCTGTTCCCTTATTTTGTTATCAGAGGATAAAGGATAACTATAGTATAGACTCTGATTGGAGTACCATTACTTCAAACCAAGAGGTGTCAAGGGACCAGAACAGGAACAAGGTAAGTGTGTGTTACTGCAGCCTGTGGGGGATAGGAATGGAGTGGAGATGGAATAATAGCCAATAGGACTCTTTTTCAAAGTTACAAGACAGCTGTTTCATTCTGCTTTGTTGTCTGTACTGCTTCAGGCTAGCAAATTAAAGATTTGCAGAGTCATCGACTATCTGCTATCAAAGCACTCCATCCTTTTTTCCTTTAGGCCTGTGATTCTCAACCAGCGGGCTTTGGTCCTCCTTTTTTCAACAGATCCTTTGAAGGATGCTGTGACGTTTGAGGAGATAAGCAGAGAAATGCAGGCTCAGGTTGGCCTCTGCCTGGCCAATCCCCCCACTATTGGGCCCCTGTATGAGGATTAATTAAAAAAATTATCTATTGATCTATCGATCGATCTTTTTGAAATTTGGTTGCCACACAATTCACAAAAATTACAGAGGGGTGCATCAAGTCCAGTGCAGTGTGCCTTGAGTCAAAAAAAGGTTTGAGAACCACTGCTTTAAGTCATGTAGGACTTGTCTTCAATACCCTTGGACAGCATAGATATTGGTTCCTAAAGAAGTTGTAGTTTGCTGCTGCAGTGATTGAAATTATCCTATTTGATGATGAAAAAAGTGTATTTTTATTTTTTAGTCATGATATTAATCCAGAAAATACTTTTACTTTTTATCTAACTTCATAGCTACATGCCATAGGAAGATGGACTGAATGATAAAGGTACCCAAGAGTAGCTGGTAGCTTCTAAAGGGTACCCCAAGAAGGAAGCCCAAGAAGAAATTGTCTTGACATGATGGAAGCATAAAAAGAATGGCAGGAGACCATTGGGGCTGCACAAGGAGCTTCTAAAATGTCTCAAATGCAAAAGGAAAGCATACAGACAATGGAAGAATGAATGGGTCCAAAGAAGTCTACCAGGAAGTAGCAAGAACCTGCTGGGACAAATAGGAAGGCAAAGATAAAGAATGAGCTGTTCCTGGCAAAGGATGTTAAGACAAGAAAATTCTAATGTAATAAAAGCCTTTGTCTGTCTGTCTGTCTGTACTGCTTTATTCACACCCTGATTGGTTGTTTCGGCAGCTGATCACAGTGCTGACTGAAACAACCAATCAGAGTGGTCCAAGAGTGTTCCAGACGGGAAGCGGTGGTGGCGGTGTGGCAGAGCACTGCCATGATGGAGGCGACGGAGTGGGGGCGGTGCGGCATGTGGTGCTGGCTGAGGGGGACAAAGGAGGTGGCAGGCAAGCTCTTCCCTCTCCCCTCCCCCCCGCTCCTGAGAGGTGGTGGTGGTGTGGGGTGGTGGGTCGTGGTGCTCTGTCCCTGCCAGCTCCCCCTCCCTTTCCTTCCAATGGGCAGTTGGCTAGTGTTCTAGAAGGATGTTGGCCAGAAAAGAAGGACCAAGGAAACTGGGGCCACTATTAACTAGCCAGGGCCTAACAGAAGATGCAAAGAAGACAGAGCTACTCAAGAGCTACTTCGCTTCAGTCTTCACAGAAAAAATTAAGATGCAGCCAGATGTGTAATAAGGATTATCTGGATAAGGAAAGGGGCAACCTGAGGGAGGAGATAATAGAAGAGACAGAGAGCTTTTGATGGGTTGGAATGAATTCAAGTAAGCAAGGCTGGACTTCATCCCAGTATACTGAAGGATCTAGCAGAAGAGATCTCAGAACTCTTTGCAGTGATCTTCAGGAAGTCATGGGAGATGAGCCAGGTACCAGAGGACTGGCAAAGGGCCAAAATAGTGCCCTTCCTTAAAAAAGGCAAAAAGGAGGACCGAGGGAACAGACCAGTTAGCTTCACCTAAGCACTTGGGAAGTTGCAGGAGCATATCCTAAAGAAGGCCATTTGCAAGCATCTGATCACAAGCAGCCAGCATGGATTTATGAAAAACAAATTGTCAAAAAAACCTCCAAAACAAACCTGATCTTTTTTCTTTGTCAAAGTAACTACTTAAGTGGATGAACAAAATGCTGTGGATGTACTGTAGTGTATCTAGGCTTCAGCAAAGCTTTTGACAGGGTCTTGCTCAACCTTTTTATACATTGGAAAAATGTGGGCTGGACAAAACTAGTATTTATCTAGCCAGTAGATAGCTAACCAGCTCAATAGCTGAAAGCAAAGGATAATTATTAATGGATCCATGTCAGAATGGCAGGAGGTTTTGAATGGAGTCCCACGGGGATCCCTGGGCCTAGTGCTGTTCAATGTCTTTGTTTGGAAAACTGAGCTAGGTCTGTTTGGCTTGTGGAAAAGCCACTTAGAGGGGACATAGTAGCAGACTTCAAATACTTGAAGGGGACTGCCTTAAAGAGTAGGGAAAGCACCTTTTCTTTTTTGCTGCAGAGGAGGAGGACACGGACCAGTGGTTTGAAGTTATATAGCAAAGTAAGTTTAGATTGGATATCCAGAAAAACTTCTTCATCGTTAGAAGAGTGAGGGTAGTAGACTAGACTGCTTGGGGACGTTGTATACTTTCCAACATTAGAAGTGTTCAAGAGGTTGAACAGCCACTACAAGAATACTCTAGATTGCTGTGTCCTCACAAGCAGGAACACCTGTTTTCTCAGGGACAAGTAGTAATAGCATACCTTGTACCACTGCTGCTTGTCCCCGGAGAATGCCTGTGCATGGCAGATTACCCTGGGTGGGGTAGGAGAGGCTGGGGCCAGCAACTGTGCTGGCTCCAGCAGCCTTACCTGTGGGCCTGAGGGCCTTGGGGAACTGGAGATGCAGCTGTGGTGCTCCTGCAGCAGGGGGCCTGACTGGCAGCTGGAGCTTGGCTCCAGCCAGCCAGGCTCTGGTTTCGGGTGGTGCGCACTGCTGCTGTGTGTGTGCTGTCGCCCTGCTTTTTTTTTTTTTTTAGTGTGGTTTATTTTGACCCTGGGATCTCCCAGGGTCAAGAACCTCCCCCCCCGCAACTGCAAAGTAGCAGTGTGTGAATGCCTTCATCTGTGACGTGTGGCACTGCAGGTGGGTCTGTGGAGCCACATACTGCACATCCATGCTCATCTGGATACAGCTGGTATAGCTATGCCTACGTTCTCCAATGGATGTTTCCCATGCTTATGGGATTTGCTGGTTGTCCCTGACCCCTTTTCTGCTGCATGTCAGGGTGCTTTTAAACCTCCCTCAGAGGTGTTGGTTACAGCCAAAGCTAGGGACTTTGGGTTGTGCCAGTGTTCCTGTTGAGACCAAAGATGGAGGGTCCTGACTAGAGGGTCTTGCCTCTGCTTGGGGTCAGACTGATTACCATATTTGGGGTCAGGAAGGAATTTTAGCCCATGGTCAGATTGGTATAAATTATGGAGGGTTTTGCCTTCCCTCTGTAGTGGGGGGTGTGGCCCTCTACCTGAGATCTCTTGAGCGTGTATTAACAACCTTCTTTAGAAGCAGAACATTGGCTGCCATGGTTCCCCTGCTTTATCTGTGGCAGGTTAGGGTGTTATGTGTTGTGTTGTGTCAGGGTTGATGGTAGTCTTATGTAGAGTTTAGATTATGGCTTGCATAGGATGGTTTGGATAGGGATAAGTCTGCCTCAGCTGTGGAGGTCCCTTCCAACTCTACTTCTCTTTGATTTCTAGGTCCAAAGGATTCCCACCAGCTTTAAACGTACATCTCTGCTTTGCAAAATTGCATATACAATTATCATGAAGTTCCAAGACAGACTTCCTGGCATCCTTTGGCAGTAAGGGGTCTCTAAATGTAACACTCCGCTAACAGCATGTCTAAGTTGTACCTGAAAGAAAATAATTATGTAAAGCCCCATCTAAATAGAAACTCCCTTACTTCCTGAAATGTTAGAGCAATAGTAAATGTACATGTAAAAGGCATTCTTTTCTATGGAATAATGTGTGAAATTCTGGTTTTTACAGCTTTATTTTGACACTAGTGAACTCTTTGTCTTTTAAGGTAATTTGATCCTTGAAGGCAGTAGTACGAGAGTAGAAATGAAGTCAAGCTTCGTGTTTGTTGCCTGTCCTCATCCACTGGTATAAATGCAGTCTGTTCATTGTTCTTCATGCAGTCAACAAAAGGGTTCTTTGTGGAGATCCCTCATTGGATCCCACTCCAGATCTTTCTCAAAACCTTGCCACACCTCATCAGGTATCTTAGGTACTTTGTCTGTGGCTTCTGGTCAGGTCCGCTCATTTCTCTCATTGGACATCTTTCTTTTACGTACCCTTCTTAAATACCTTCAGTGTTTTGAAAAACACTACTCTGGATCTGAATGTTGTGGTTCATGTTCAGCTCTATATTTGATCCTTTCAGAAACATTAGGAGCTATCAATTATCCCAGAGGTATTCAATTTTAATTTAAAAAATCTATTTATTGATTCACCTTGATCTCTACAGCAGGAAGATTTATACCTTTAACAGAAAAAGGTTACAGGAATTGTCTCAGGCAGATTACTGAAAATGGCTCCCCTTTCTCACCCTCTGGTAAACTTAATAAACCTGGGATAAGTTGTTTACCCAGATATCCAGATATACACTGTAGATCATCTTGGTGAAAAGTAGTTTCTAAATGTTTGCACTACCCAGGGTAGTGTGTGCAGAAATTTCTGTTGCCATGCACCAGAAAACATCATTCACTGGAATTGTAGGTTTTCAGTTCCTTAGAAAATCAGGCTAGGCAGCCACAATAAGAGGACACTACTGGGTGTCTGACTCTTAGTCTTTCTTTGCCACTTTTCACTGTGGTTCTTCAATTCCAGACATGCGCTCAGAGAAATCACAAATTTATTCTGAGCAGATGCAAGTTAAATGATAGTAAAATATTTCCTATATGATTCCATGGTTTGCAGCTGCTATGCAGAGAAGCAAGGATTAATTTACATGATGCATATGTTTATCTCCCAGTATGTCAGTCTCTCAGAAAGTTCCACAGATTTGCTTATGGGAACAAGGCTTTTCAGTGCAGCTTCTTCAGGGCTGTCACTGAGAGATGTGAGTGTACTTGCACTCCATGAGTGATCAGGGGAAGCACTCAAAGATATATTTCCACTGCAGTTGCTCAGACACATGACCAGCTTTGTATGTCAAGAGTTATTCTCACTTAAGAAAAGGATTGGCTCCTAGGCCATGAAACTATTTAGGAGCTCTGCTGTGCTTGTGTTTTTACTTTCAAATCCTTTATGGCAGTGCAACAAAGTTACAAAAATGGCAGACTGGACAAGGGCCAAATCTTGGCCCTACTCCCTAATCTTAGTATCGTATCTTGGTAGATCTGAGGGGGAAAGGTAAGGAAGGGTTTTTAACAAGCTAGAGAAGAACTCTGAAACTGTCTAACAGAATTTCCTCTTAATTGCTAGAATAATCTCCACATCCCAGGTACACCTTCTGCATATGTGAGGAATCAGAGAATCCATGTAGCAATGGTTCCTCTGGCTGTGCACCATTCTCGTTCACCCCTATATGGTTCCAAAACTTCCCTGAATACCACCATTCAAGGACATCTGCTGGTTGCCCCTACTGCACCAGAGCCCTGCCTCCCTTTTATGTTCAAGAGAGATGTATGATTATGCACCCCCTTTCAAATATTCCTGTTGCCTTGAGAGTATAATCTTTCTGGAGCATACTTCAATGAATCTTGATTAACCCTAGAACTGGTGAGAAAATGTATTTTCCATGAAAAATGTTGACAAAGATGATGATACTTCATTTTCTATTATTTTTTTTCCTGTGGAAAATGGCGTTTTTTTGAGTGCAAAATCAGAAAACAAAGTTTTGATTCAGAAATGCCACTTCAGTGGCTCATGGGAATTTTTTGTTGGGGGGCTTGCTCCTCTTCTCATATATGCTATGAGGCATTGCCACAGAACCACCTAAGACTTGAAAGTGAAGCAGGCAAAGGGGTTGCATTTGCAGGCAATCATTAACCAAAGGCACTATACCCCAGTAGTTATGTTTGAGGGTTTGAAGTGGGGATAATGAGGGCAGCCTTGGATAAAACTAGACTCTGGCCAGAGGCTCCTTCCAGTCCTATCTAGTGAACTTGTAACACTGACTTTTTAGGGTGTGTACTTGGTGGGTGTTTGTTGCACCTCTGGAACTGCATTACCTGGGCATTAGTTCCCTAGTTAGGTATTTTATGATGCAAGGCCTCAGCTCATCTGCTCCTGGCTATTATGGCATCAGTGATAATTTTCTCTCTCATAGTCATTTGTACATGAAGCCAATTCATCTCTCTAACATGGATTATAACCTAAATTACAGTCACTGCATTACAGAAAAAACACCTAGTTCCCTTAGTAACAACCTAGAGTGAGGATGAGTGTGCGGGAATCTCTGAAAAGCTATCATGCTGGAGCGCAAATGAATACAAATAGGCCGCGCCACAGTGCATCTCTGTCTGAAATACTCCCCCCTTGATAGCATGGAACAGGCTGATCCAATTTGTTTCTGTCACCTTCAAATATAAACCTGCTGGAACAGATAGCTGTACACAAAGCCATCCTACACTCCCACTAAGTGCTAACAAACAAGATTGTGCTTGTAAGAGCACACAATAAAGTATCACTGTGCTCCATTATTTTATAAATGATCAAGAGGACAGAAGAGACAGAAACCCAGTTCAAGGGTTTGCAGATCCTGGAGATTTTTCAACAATGATAGCACACAGTTCATTGCATGTGGCATTCATGGGGAAATAAACATCTGAGCAATTGCATAGCCCTCCTTTCATCACCTCATGAACGTTTTCTACTGTATTATCTAAACCTAACAATAGAGTTCTAAGAACTGCATAGCCTTATCACCTTGGTTTATGTGCATTGGAGGGTGGGAATGGAGTAGCCCAGTTAGTCCTTAGGAGTGAATCATCCTTTTGAATCCTGATGGGTCATTTCATGTTGAGTTTCTGAAACGGCATGTCATGAGTGTGCTTGATATGTGTGTTTTTTATGCACACAATTTAAATGTGGGAAAGAGACTCCAGGGAAGAGGTTGTTGCATCAAACCAGCTCTACGTATATCAGGCCAGATTTGTCTTTCTTGTATGATACTGGCATAAACTGGGCCATAATGGTATCACAACATACACTAGAGTAGTCATTCTAGTGCAAAGTTGAGCCTTTGATACTGCAGCAAGGGGTGTCTGAAAGGAGGAACAGCTGGAATCCTACTGTAGCATACTAATCCTTAATTGTGTTTTTGGTCCGTCAGGGAGGGCTTGGACAGAAAGACAGCACCCTGATTGGTCGAATGACATATTTGCACTTTCTCTAGTTAATAATCTAACTGGGTTAGTTTTGAAGCAAATACAGTTTGTAGACTTGTAACATGGTAGATCTGTTCCTGAATGGATTACTGATGCCTCAGTAAAAGATGATAAATAAAATATGCCTTTATGCATTTCTTTTTCCTCAGCCATTATTAATTATAAGGACTTTTCCATGCATAATTACTTCTAAGAGGAAATTTTGTTTTCCTGTCAGCAGCTCATCAGTTTCTGCTGCTCATTCTTCAACCAAAGCGAGTGATGTCAAAATTTGGAGATGAAACTGACCACATCAAATCCAAGGTGCTTTGGAACTTAGCAGCATCATTTGTCTCCATCTGGTCTCCATTCCGCAGGTACACATCATTCTCATACAGCTTTATTGCATGGGTTTGTTGCAGGTAGGTCTTGTTTGACCAATCTCATTTCCTTCTAGGACCAGGTGACCTATCACCTGGACAAGGGAGAAGAGATTGATGTCATATATCTTGACTTCAAAAAAGCTTTTGATCTGGTATCCCATGATCACCTCTTGGCCAAACTGCCCAGTTGTGGCCTTGGCTCCACCACGATCCGCTGGCTGGGAAATTGGCTTCGTGGTCGGACCCAGAGGGTTGTGATTGATGGCAGTCACTCATCGTGGTGCCCTGTGACCAGTGGGGTCCCTCAAGGCTCTGTCCTGGGACCCATACTGTTCAACATATTCATTAACGATGTGGACATTGGAGTCAGGAGTGGACTGGCCAAGTTCGCCGATGACACCAAACTTTGGGGCAAAGCATCCACGCCAGAAGATAGGCAGGTGATCCTGGCTGACCTGGACAGGCTCAGCAAACGGGCAGACGAGAACCTCATGGTGTTTAACACCGAAAAATGCAAGGTTCTCCACCTTGGGAGGAAAAACCTGCAGCACCCTTATAGGCTCGGCAGTGCTACGTTGGTTAGCACTACAGAAGAAAGAGACTTGGGGGTCATCATTGACCACAAGATGAACATGAGCCTGCAATGCGATGCTGCGGCTAGTAAAGCGACCAAAATGCTGGCGTGCATCCATAGATGCTTCTCGAGCAAATCCCGGGACGTCATTCTCCCCTTGTACTCGGCCTTAGTGAGGCCGCAGCTGGAGTACTGCATCCAGTTTTGGGCTCCACAATTCAAAAAGGATGTGGAGAAGCTTGAGAGAGTCCAGAGGAGAGCCACGCGCATGATCAGAGGTCAGGAAAACAGATCTTACGATGACAGGCTGAGAGCCATGGGACTCTTTAGCCTGGAAAAGCGCAGGCTCAGGGGTGATCTGATGGCCACCTATAAGTTTATCAGGGGTGAACACCGGGATCTGGGGGAACGTCTGTTCACCAGAGCGCCCCAAGGGATGACGAGGTCGAACGGTCACAAACTCCTGCAAGACCGTTTCAGGCTGGACATAAGGAAGAATTTCTTTACTGTCCGAGCCCCCAAGGTCTGGAACAGTCTGCCAGCGGAGGTGGTTCAAGCACCTACATTGAACACCTTCAAGAGTAAATTGGATGTTTATCTTGCTGGGATCCTATGACCCCAGCTGACTTCCTGCCCTTTGGGCAGGGGGCTGGACTCGATCTCCCAAGGTCCCTTCCAGCCCTAATGTCTATGAAATCTATGAAATCATTTGTTTAAATGGGATCTCCTTTTGAGTTTTTTCTTCACTTTATTTTGAAGAATTTCTTCTCCAGAAGAAGCTACAAGCAATCTTAGTAGTTCCCTACTTCATCATAGTATGCCTTCTCTGTGTATGTTTGTGTAGTGTCAGGCAAATAAAGAAAAACTTGTTTGGGATAGTTATGTTTTATTTGTATACATCAACATAAATTATAGTCAGCTCTATTGCTGTTTCAAAAACATTACTAATTCTGGGTCCCCATTCTACACATAATTGCTGCCAGTTATAACAGGGATGGAGGAGGCAAGCTGAGATGTGTTCACAGCTCATCTGCACAGAAATGTGTGTATGGTGATGATATCTCTGCCTTTGTCTCCCCTGCTACTTTCAGCTTGTCTCTTCTTATATACCCATTGGTTTTAAAATGTTATTCTTGCATCATACGTTTTTTGGATAAGAGGCTTTTTTAAGTGTGTGTGTCTGTGGGTGGGTGTGTGTCTGGGTGTGTGTAAAACTATATAATAACTTTATATCTATTTTTGTTTACTATATGTTTATACCATATCTAGGAGCATTTGGCTTTGATCAGAATCGGTGCGATTTCCTACGGGTTGAACTTTGTTTTTGGGTACAACTATTTGCAGGGTTGGTTCCTGAATTGATGTCCAAGAAGATGTATGTTGCATGGTGCATTAAAAAACCTCCACCTAAATGGCCTATATTGTACCAGTTTCTTTGCAACAGGGCCACAATACTGTAAGCCTTGCTCTTTTTGTTAGACATTTTGCGAAATGTAAATAGAACTAATCCCTTATAGGTCATCCTAATGTAAATTTATTAGCGAGTCCAAGGTCAGAAATGCCCAAGGGCCTAGAGAATAAGGAAAACAGGTGCTCTCCTGGAGCAATGCAAGTTATATTACAATTTGTTTCTTTCCTCCCTCTGGACTTTATAATATACTAATGCAATGACACCATACTTACAGTAACATTTGTAGTAAGAAAATATTTAAATACAGCAAAAGTTAATTTTTTTTCTAGGTTGTCTAGAGAGTAACTGGTTATGTATGGTCTGAATGGTCTCTAACACTAAGCATAGCTTTCTGTCAGACAGCTGCTGTTATTTTTGAAAGCAATATAGTTAATGTTTATTATTGGACAGATTTCTTTTACATGAAACAGAAAGAGCATAAGGTTTTCTCTGAATCTTTTCAGTTAATAGCAGAAGTAGGACTGGGACTTCAGAAATGTCATCCAAGTGTTGTCCCTTGGGATAAAAAAATAAATAAAAATATCAAATAGACCTTCCTAACATGATCGCTTCTTATTAGCATAGTAGTTTTCAAATAAACAACCTGCTAATGTCTTTAATAAGCAGCTCCTCTATGATGAAAACTGCAAATGGAGTGTATTGGTGGGTAATAGATAACACTAAAACCTGTCAATAAAATAAATATTGTTCTGCCTGAACAGTGCTGATATTTACTCTGTGAGAACAACAGAGCTGTTCAGGTAATTTTTTAGGCTGATATTTGACAGACATGTTGCAGCACGATGCTGCTTACTTGAGCCTATGATGTAACATTGAATGTAACCTTTTTAGTTGCATTAAGTATTAAAACAAAATAAACAAGGGATCCTTAATTAGTTAAAAGCTACTCTGGAGCCTGGATAAAATATATAGCTGATCTTAAGGAAACCATAGGAAGTTATACTTTCTCTATAGTGTTGTAAACTTGAGGAATGAATAGTATTTTTAGCAAGAGAATGGCTGATTTTGTGTGCTGGAAGAGTTTTATAGCATTACTAAAGTTTTCTTTTACAAAGTACAAACCAAAAAATTAAAGTTCAGGGTTATTAGAATGCCTGGTCTGTGTGAAGAAATGGAAGATGGCTTTTAATTGTTTCCCCTTGCATTTTAAAATGTAGAAAACAAAAAGCTCTTTGAATGTTGTGAAATGTAAAAGTTATTGTTTCTTGGAAACATATTGAACTCGTACATCATTTCCAAATGATGTTTGCTATTTCAAAGTTGTTTTGAACATGATTTATTTGGTTCTGTGCTTGATTTACCTTTGATTGTAAAACATCCTTATGCTTGTTTGGATTTTGTATTTTCACAATTATTTTTTAGTAATCACGTGTGTGTGCACGCGTGCATGCACATATATTTAAGGAAGGAGGGATTTGGAAGATTATAAGGTCATAAAAATTGAGACTGTATTCCTTTTACTCCCATGGTGATTGTTGCTGGGTTTTTTAATTCTATATGTAGGCTTTGGAGAAAAAGGAACATCCTGAAAGGAAAACTTGAGCCATGCTTATCTTTGTTCCACTTCTGGAATGACATCATTTTATGAAAATGCAAGGAATGTACAGTAAAACCTAGAGAAAAAATGATATTTGTGGGGAGATGATTTATGATGTTTAAAAGAAGGAAAACAATTATGTAATAAATACAGCCCATGAGATTCAAAGTGAAGGAGGTATCACAGGTGCAGATTGTAAACAGGCCCCAAAGGAAAGAGTATAGGTCTTCTAAAGGAAGACTGCAAGCAACAGATGACACATAGGAAATTTTCTTTCATATACATTTGTATTTTATGATCAGGGGCCTAAAGCATAATGTTTATAAACTTAAGAGAACATCCGTATTCCAGTAGAGCAACACAGAACAGCAGTATTAATTTATATGAAGTGGGAAAGATGTGTGGTCTGAAGGGTCAGCTTGTTTTTTGAATTTGCAGATGACATGATCTCTGCCTTTCTGCTTTTGTTTTGCTTCATTTTGCTGTTCTCAGCTACATAATTGTTCTTTTAGCCTATAAATATTATGACCAATCTCCTGCAAAGTTTAAATGGGACCAGTTTAATATAAACAAGTATGTCTGTGCCAATGATGTGTGAGTAAGCAGAGCCATCTTTTGTGATTGTATCCTTCCCCTCCATGATCGCCAGAGATTTGCAAAGCCTGCTGTGGTAGCACATGGTTCTTTGTCAGTCTGACTGTCTTGGGATTTTGTTTTAGTGTTTGATGGAGGGATCGTCCAGTGAAATGCTAAACAGGACATTTGAAATAAAATAGCTTCTGTGAACCTGCAAGTTAGGTCCCTGACCATACAAGGTACCACCTCAAATCTTGGCCAGAGGAGGAGCACCACTTGCAGGGTATAGAGATCCATGCTAGTAGATGTGATCTGATGGTGGGTTTGAGGACTAACATAGAACATTCCAAGACTCTCAGATACCAATACGGACAGTTGTGTTGTGTTGTTCCCTGCTGGACAGTATTGCTTTGATGCAGTGAGACGAAAGCACAGGTTGCCCCTGTGACTACTGTGATGCTGCAGAGCAGCAGCATTATCATTGTAGTAATGCTAAATTAAGTGCTGTGTGAAAGAATTGCCAGGAAGCACTGAGCACCAGATTGTTTTCCATTCCACTTGCCACTTCCAGCCACTGGGTTGGAAAAATAATTCTTTCAGGTATCTGGATTCTGTGGTGCTCTGCAATGATATAGTTACAGATGGATCCAACCATGCAAATATATGCTCAATTTTAAACATAGTGAGTGAGTAAGCCCACTTATTTTGTGTGCCTCTTTGCAGCTGTTTTCTCCACTTAATCCAAGGGTCAATTCCTTTCTTCCTTCTGAAAATGGCTCTCTCTTCCCATTTCAAGGAGTCCAGGTCCCTTTACTAAGACCCACCAGTTGCCCTTCTCCAGTTTTGAGGTACTGTGGCTTTGCTATACTTTTATCTGGCAGCTTTTCTTTACTGTCTCCTGAGTGCTAGTAGATTCTTTCCTGACTCTTCCTCCAACTGTGGCAACTCAGCTTTAAGGCAGGTATCTCTCCCACCATCAGCCCCATGTCCCATGCCTGATTCCTCAATACCATGGCTGTCAGTATGCTGATCAGCATTTGGCCAGGGCCTGGACTGTCTGTGTGATGCAAGATAAATCCTAAAGAAAAGGATTCTGCCCATCCTTATGCATCCCAAGGGAATCGAGGATGGGAGGAGTCTAACATTATCATCTATGGGAGAGGAAGTAATTGAGCTACTTTTTCCCACAAGAAATTCATCTATTTTTGTATGCAAGCACTGTCTGCTATGGGACCCAAAGCAGTTTTCATTCACTGACTCACTGTCTTTGGAAGCTTTTCCCCTGAGTTTCAGAAGAGCATGCTATAGTGATTTGCAACTGGAAAAGTAACAGCATACTTGGCTAAAAAGTGTTTAATAAAAGGTAGAAGTATTACTTCTTTACAACTATATCTCAGCTTTGGAGACATAGTTAGACAGCTTCTACCAACCCAATGCCTCCATGTTTACTTTCGGAGTTTCTGTAGATTTGATCATAATAGCTATTGGGTGAGAATCTTGAGGCACTGTATCAACAACATGATTTATTCTGTATTTCTTGTGCAGAATGCCAAAATATGATTTCACACTCGCCCTCGCCTGCCTTCTCTTTTAAGGTACTTTTATGTTTTTTTTTCTTTTAAGGCTATATAAGTCTTTTAGAAACCTGTATCAAATCTCTTATATTGCCCATTCATCATATTTATTGGTAAATGCTTTCTGATGAACCTTTTTTCTCTTGGGAGACAGTTTTGCTGAAACCAGGCAAGAGCTAAGGAAAATTGACCAGAACAGAACTAGTCTTCAAGCTATATCTTTTTCTTAGTAAAATATGGTGAACCATAGATTCTAGGGCAATGGTTCTCAACTGTTTTAGATTCAGGGCACCTCTCAGCAAATGACAGGTCTTAGCTTTCACTCATTTTTGACTATGACAAAAATGATAGAGCAAATATCTGTTGCAAAGAACTTAGAATACAGCACTCCAAATGTTTTTGACACTATGGATTCCTTTTTCATATCATATCTGTGGGTTTATCTTGGGAATCATGTATAGGTGTTTATATACCTCAGTGCTATTGCATAGTACCCTGGGCACCCCTAGAAGGATATCATGGCACGCTGTTTGAAAATCACCATTCTGGGCAGCAGATATAACCATTGGATAAATGAGATCCATTTTGTAGGGGTCTGTGAAACTGCTTTCACCTGGCTGAATATAATGTGCATCTTCACTTTAATATGTCTCTGTGGCAGCATGCTGTTTCCCTACAAAATGTTTGACCAAAGGGGAAAAAAAGGATTCAGTTGGAACCCAGCAAAAAACAGACCTCCCACATATTGTAAACCAAAACACAATACCTGCATTAGTGCTTCTCTGTGTGTTCAAACATTTCTTTAAACTGCATTTCAGGAACAGCAAAATGAGAACAAATTTAAAGAAATGCTTAGTGCAGCCAATTCCTTGGGCATCCCTTTGAAAATGCACTGCCTAGTGTTTTGTCTCATGTTTGTACCCTAATTTTAAATGCTTTTGTCTTCATGCAGATTAATGAGATGCAGGCAACAGAATTGATCAAAAGCAGCACATTTTCACAAAGAATTTTGCTGCTGTTTGGTAAATTGCTCTGGTCCCAAATTCACTGCAGCTTTATTTGAGCTCCACTTTTCTTTGTTAGGAAATGTCGGAACAATGATCTGTTAATTTAACTTCACCTGGGAGATTACTGGGTAAACACCTTCATCTGATGTTTTTGCATGTTAATGCCACAAGTGGGTGAGTATATGCAGTTGATTTGT
Source organism: Crocodylus siamensis (assembly GCF_052110815.1). NCBI lineage: Eukaryota > Metazoa > Chordata > Crocodylia > Crocodylidae > Crocodylus > Crocodylus siamensis. Next base: position 62,078,943 of record NC_143400.1, on the reverse strand, counting down.
TTATTTAATTTTTATGCCTGATGGATAGAAGTGTAGCAGAGTAATTCAGCAGAATGAATACACTTTCTTGTAGTTTTCAGCAGATGCTCATTAAGCTATGAGCTCTCTGTTGGCTCTGCAGCTTAAGTTTGGTGGAGGTAGGGCATAGAGAAGAGACACTTCATGGATGAGAAGTATCTATCTCAGGGGCATATAGGCAGACGGAAAACACCTGGGGCTATGATATGGCATATAAACAACAGTTATCTTACACCTTCATTTTGGAGATGCCTCATGAATTCCCCCTGCATCAGGTGTTGAATCAGGTTGGGCAGTTGCTTCATTTCATGACCTATCCAAGAATGATAGCAGTAACGGCACTCCTCAGTCTTTGTGCTCAGGGCCAGATTTCCGGCAGCCCCCAGGGCATGTGCAAATTGTTGAAAGTTTCATTCACCACCTTTCCTCACTGGTGCAAGGTCAGGCACAGGAGGACCCTAAATATCCAGTTAACATTTCTAACTGTCAGATTAGTCCTTTCTGTGTCCTTAGCTGGGTGCATCCTTGACTTTGTTAGGTAGCAGTTGGTTTGTACAGAAAAAATTGAATTTGAAAAGGTGAGGACTCAATTCCTGATGTTTGTCAAGAATAAGTTTAGTTTATTCCATCCATTAGAGTCAACCTCAAATGAAGAATCATTGCTTGAAATCTCTTTTCTCGTATTGTTTTTTCTAATAAGAGTTGGGGTTAATAGTGGGAACAGGGGAAAGCTGTTAATCAAGATGACCGGTAATTTTCTGAAACTGTTGCTGTTCCTCCTGCTTTGTGGCCTATTATAAAAGTGTCTATATCTCAATGCTATCTCACTAACAAACAAACTTCTGCCCTAGAGCCATTTCCTTCTGGGCAGTTTGCCAGGAATAACAATTTTAACTTCAACTTGCAGCTTAAGAAGTTGCACTTTACTGAGTAGAGTTCAAGTGCAGCCTATTACCATAGCTAAGTGATAAAAAGCCCTTTGATGTTAGCTTCTTGAATGACTTATATAGGCCAGTGCTTCCTGTAGGAAAAAGGCACCATGGAAAGGAAACATCTGATATATCAGGTACCTCCTTCCACAAGTTCTAAGTTATACTACAAATATCTGACTGCTCAAGCAAGTGAATCACGGTCATGCACACTTAAAGATAGAGCCTGATTCTGATGCAGATTGTCTTAGAAGGATTTTTGACACTCGTTTCCATAGGAAAAGTTGGGCCCAAAAGTAGAGGGTAAGGTAAATTGGCAGTTTTGAACTCATTGCTAATAATTTCTCAGGAGCTCATTGCTTCTTGTTTCTTAGGAGGAATCTTGAAAAAGGGTGTTTTAATTTCTGGCTTGTGTTTTCTTTCTTCCAGTCAATGGAACCATAACTCCTGATTGTATGGTATCACCATAGCCCTCTCTAGTCCAGAATACAAATGCTATCTTATGTAAATGTCATTTTTGTGGTAAGTGAGATGCTATTATTTTACTATTATTTATTAAGTATATTTGCATTTACTCTCGATGTGTTTCTTGGATTTATTTTTCCTCTAAGTTTATGATGATACAGGACTTTATTGTGGGCCCAAGCTTGCTGCCTTTGCAGTTGATGATCAACCATCTCCCCACTGACATCAATGGGAACAAATTCAGACCATGTAAAGCATTAATTCCAGTATTAAAAGGCATAGCTAAGGCTGCATCTTTATTTCTAGTTGTTCTCATTTCAGGCATCATTAGAGTAAGGCAGTTTATATATAGACACAGGAGTTCTGCACCAACGTCTCTTGCTAATGCACACACACATGCATCTTTGCATATGCAGAGTCTGTTCTATAAGGTGGTTCATGGGCTATAATGAGCAGGTCTGCTTGCTTCTGGTTCTAATGTTGCTAAAGGGCCAGGGCAGTGTTCAGAAGGACTTGACTAATATGGGATGAATGAAAATTGAGTTCTCTTTCCCCGCCCCCGTCCCAGAGGACTGGGTGTCTGCCTATTTCCATTAGCTCAGCAAGAATTTGTGGAAAAACTCAGATTTGTATGTTTTGCCATATCCACACTTGTCAAGTTTAACATACCATCACTGAATTTGACCTCCCCAGTCCCAAATCTACCTGCAGGGAGGGAGGGGGAATGGTGGACTGGCTTTTGCTCAGCACTTTGAGGAGTTACTCTTTTGTATATCAGTGCTTTAACTTGTCTGGGTCTAGAGTTAAAAGAAATAGCTGTTCCTCCCTGGTCCTTTATTTGGGCTTTCTGTAGCAGAATTTTTATCAGCTTTGCTTTTTGAGTACCAAATACATGTGTATTCTCTTTTATGTTTCTACTACTGTTTCAGAGAGGTCATTGATATTGTTATGAGTATTGACTATAATTGGAACGTTACATCCACTCTGTGTTGTTGGGTGCACAGATAGTGTTGTGTTATATAGGAACATTTTGTGATGCTGCTGATCATGGGTGATATGATCCTGATAGTCAGGAGCCTTGTTGTCTTCTCCTTTGCAATACTGTTTTGAAGCCTCCTGATTTGCATTGTTCAAGTATATGGTGGTTTTTGGCTTGAGACCCAATCTCTACAGGTTTCTACAAGTTTCTTGTTTTAAGGAGCACAGTCATTGTCTGGTTCATTATTTTGGTATGGCATTGATACCACACAACTTCGGGAAATTCAGAAAATCATTTAGAGGAGGAGATAAAGTGCTGAGAAGATGGGGGAGGCAGTACAAATAAGTTTAGTAGGAAAGCATCTGGCTGACAGACCTACTAGAGGGTCAGGTGGATGTCTTCTAGGACAGTGCTCCATCACATTGTTATTTATATTCTGTCAATTGCCTCTGAGAAGCCAGCGTCCCTTGGTCAGGGGGCATTTGTTGCTGTGTTTGATCTGCTGTGTTTGCAAATCTCAAAGTGCAGGAGACCTTTAGCAATTTGTCACAAGTGAATATTGCTTTAGTCAGGCCATTCCAGTCCAATGTACGTTCATGAGACCTTTGTCTCACATGGATGAGATAACAGTGATCAGAATACCTGTGGTACAAATGCAGTATTAGTTGCAAGTGGCTCTTTAAGCTGTAGTGCTTGTGGTATAAATGCAATAGTGGTATGCAGTGCTCCTTCCCTAAAATGAAAAGAAAGGACTTATGATCATGTGAAGCTGTTTAGGAATAAGTCAAGTACAGAGTGTCTATGGAGAGTTCTTTTCTACAGTCAATAACTCTTGTAATTATTAGGGTGGGATAGAAAATCTGTGTTTAGTTAGCAGCATATACCTTCTTGCCATAAGTACTGAATAGAAGGGTATTAAAAAGGTCAGAGGAAAACAGATGTTGGTGTTGCAGCTGGGACTCGTATACTGTAGCGTTGCAAGAAGGTTCACTTGAGCAGAGTCATTGGTCAGGAAAGGCTTCTGGCAGTGATACTGGAGCGATCATGTCCATTAAGCAGCAAATGCAAAATAGCAAGTTATTTCATAGTGTTTTTTGTGTCCAGTTTTGCCTACTTTCCCCCTTCCCCCCCCCCCCCAGTACAAACAGGATGTGGACAAATTGAAGAGCACAATGAAAATGGTTAGGGGTCTGGGGCACATGACTTCTGAGGAGAGGCTGAATGGACTGGGCTTATTTAGTCTAGGGAAGAGAAGACTGATGGGACTTAATAGCAGCCTTCAACTACCTGATGTGGGTTTGAAAAAGGATGGAGCTAGACTATTCTCAGTGGTGGCAGATGACAGAACAAATAGCAATGGTCTCAAGTTGCAGCAAGGGAAGTTTAAGTTATATACTAGGAAAAACTTTCTCACTGGGAGGGTAGTAAAACGCTGGAACAGGTTACCCAGGGAGGTTGTAGAATCTTCATCGTTGGAGGTTTTTAAGACCTGGCTAGACAAAGCTTTGGCTGGGATGAGCTACTTGGGGATGATCCTGTTTTGAGCCATGTGTTGGACTAGATGACTTCCTGAGGTTCCCTCCAACCTATTTTTCCATGATTCTATGATTTCATTTGCAGTGAACTAAAGGGGAGTTTCATAGTGTTTTTCATACTAATAACTTGATATCTGTCTTTGTAATTACAAGATTGAATGTGAGTTACTATTCTTGAGTGTTTAATGGCACAACACTGAGTGTATAAGGTGTGTTGGGTAATTAAGCTGAAAAGTAGGATAGAGTCCTGTGTTAATGGGAGCATTGTTTCATGACTGCCAGCTTACTTCTCCCTAATGGTAGGAGTAAGATCTGAGACAGGAGCGTAATGATGATTCTGATAAATCCAGCAAGCCTGTTCACTTACATTCCACCTACCCCACTCACCCTCAGGCATGAAAAGAGTTTGAAACTTGTGCGTGCAAAGTTTTTGCTATCTGTTGCAAAGTCCCCTAATCCTTGTAAGATAAAATCAGCCAACACTTTACTGGATAAATGGCGGTTTTACTTTGAGAAAAGCCAAAAGCAGCAAAATAAAATCACAGGTATCATCATATTCATGAAAGGGCAGAAGCAATATCCATGTAGAACTGTAGACTTCTCAGCCAGTAATGAAAACAGGAAACACTCAGTTCTTTGTAAGGATTTGCTTCTTTCTGAAAGGACCTCCCATGCCATGACAGAAATCTAAGTCTGTTTTAGAGACTTTGGGCCTTAACTTATGAGATACAGAGCACCAACTCCTGAAATAACCCTTGATGTATTGGTGATAATTGTTTTGGTGCTTGTGTTTTGCTCTTGTACTCCATATAGAAGCATACACTTCCAGCTTCTTTTAGGGTTCTTAAGCTTTTCCTTTTATTGGGAAAGGGAGAAAAAATTTCCAAAGGCTCCAAAAACAGCAAAAAATGGGGGGGTGAGATGAAATATGAAACTGGAACAATATGAAACAATTATTTTAATTTCATTTTTAATTGTGAGAATGAAGGCATTAAAAATCATTACAGTGCTCCAGTAAAAGGAAAACTTTTTTGTGACTTTCACTAGAGGTTTCCTGGTAACTTCCATACGGGCCTCATAGCAGCATGTTGAATCTGTGGTGCTACAGGACTCTACATATCCCAATCAGCTGTTTGTCTCATCAGCTGCCTTCCCTGTGACAATTCCTTGTCATTGTCTGAGGGATATAAAGAGTACACCCAGGATCATGCAAGATCTTGGGAAGTACGCCAGGGTCATGGCACAAGTGTTGGTTGCACAATAGTACAACTAGAAGCTGCTTTTCCAAGCCTGTTTTGAAATCTCTTCATAGCTGCTGGGATTTATTTGAACTTGAATAGGATACTTTGATTGATAGAACTTTTAAATGTGGGTGTCTTGATGGTTATTGAACGTTAGCATTTCATGGATGCATGTGGAACCCAAAGAACAAACGGAAGAGTTAGTATTTGCTGTAAACATTTTTATATATAAATGTCAGATGAAAGGCTGATGGATGAAAGACTTGTACTACATTGTCGAGTTCCTGGAAAAAATCACTTAAGCATTGTATTAGTCCTTGGCAGTAGATATTCCAGTATATACTGTTTGTTTAAAGAGTGTATGCCTCTCCTTCTGAAATTACTTTCTTAGGACTCTGTGTACAGATTCAAGTGCAAAATCTATGTATACACTGGTAGAAACAATCTAGCCTCCTTTCTGTGGGTAAGACCTTGTAAGGATGCAGGAGGCCTCTGAACATAGCTTGGCACCCTGATAACAATTATAGCTAAATATTCACCTCAATAGAAACATTATAGCCAGAAATGAAGTTGGGATTGGAAACTTATTTTGAGAGTCAAGAAGAGTCTAAACAGGGAGTCCTGTTCTTATCCTGATAATCACTTATCTAAGGCTAGAAATAGATGTTGCAGAATAAACTGAATTGGCTGTGCCAGGATACGTTTCAGCACAGCTCCTGTGCTTCATTGGGCAAAACACACATCTCCTGTTGTCCTGCCTGTTGAAGCTGTGGGAGATGTGTTCATCTGGGACTTGCGGGACCTTGTCCTGTGTACCCTGGGAATTCCCATGCGGGATCAGGTGTATTTAGACTTGTTTATGCAGATGGGTCCCTAAGATCTTGCAGGGATGCATCTGGGTAAACAGGAGACACCAACTTTCTCTGCTTACCCAGATTTGTCCCTGGATATTCTGGTAGGGGGGGATGACCAGTGCGTGCATCTAAACAAGATGTTTACTGTAGAATTGCCTAATTAACTCTGCAGTTAAGTCTCAGGGTGCCTATACATATATGTTGAGGCTGCCCACACTCTCCCACCATAAAGCCAATATGTCCACTGCACTAAAGTGGCACTGATTATTACTAACTTCTATCACAGCTGCAGATTTGGGCATTTGTTGGTGCAACAAAAGGTATGAATGTCTGTTTGCTTTCACTTTGTGCCACAATGAACGTTTTTATGGTGGCACAAAAGTGACAAAAGGTGCAACATCTATTTTCATGTTGACTCACAATAGACACTCCAAAATGACTAGAATTTAATCCACTGGTGGCACAACCCCTTAACTCAACTCATATAGCCTCAAAGTGTACAGTCATTTGGTGGTTACTGTAGGCCAAGTTGATATGCCATGCCTGTAGATTGACTGTTGGCTATCTTCATGCCTTCTCAGGTTAACTCAGTTGTTTCATTAAGCCCTGAATAGATTTAGATGAAAATCCTGTGTGCTGTAACAAATGGAAAGGGTTCTATACCAGGAACTCCTCGAGTTATGACAGTAGTGCCACCTGAGTCCTCTATGCCACCACTCTCTTAATTCCACAATTTATGCTTGGATTCAGGAAGGAAATAAAAGAGCTGAAGGGGAGAGCGGAGGATGTGGGGATTATGAGACTGCATACCTGTCCAGGCTAAGCAAACCAAGAGCTCATTTTGAGAGTGAGAAACATAACAAAGAGATTTTATAACTGGAAGATATTCAACACGATGTTTGCCCTTTCAGGTGGAGTTGAGGCCAAAATTATTACATATAGATTCTTTATTTATTACTGTATTTAATTCCTTGCCTATGCAGGATACACTTAAAATTAAGAAAGTGTTTCTTTGCTGGTGAACAGAAGCGGGTTGATAAAATGGTTGGGAGCTTAGATTTGCCTCTTAGCAGGGGTAAAGCCACCAGTAAGAAAGATAAATGTTCCTTTTACTGGGCAATTGATCATAGGGATCACAGTTAATGTGCCTCAGTGATCCCTTTTTCCCTGTCTCCTGTGTCAGCTTTACGTTTATTTCTAGGAACAATCAGTTCTACTTGTGGTATAGCATATTACTGGAGAAGCAGGAGCGAGTCACACCTCAAGCATGTCTTCAGTACTGCCTGAAGAAGACCTCCCCTGCTGTTCTACCAGGCTGGTGTTTCTTCTGCACTGAATTAGCTTAGAAGTAGTGCTGTCAGAAAAACCAGCTGAGTGTGACAACCTGGCCACCGGAACGTAAACACCTTATGGTATGTCCGGAGAGCTTATAATGGCGAGCGGAAAAGAAAAGGATTGAGGAGGAAGGAAGAGAGGAAAAAAAAGTAGTAGTAAAATGCCAAATGAAAGAGAGGAGATATTTATTGAATGATTGAAGAGACTTCTCCACTTCTAGCCGGGGGGGAGGAGGTGTCTCATGGACATGGTTCTTTTCTTCAGAAAACCACCTAACTTGTTTTAATGTACCTCTACTGTTACTCCTTGTGGTACTTTGCAGAGCCACTCCCTTAAAGGTCTGCTGGCCTGTATGCAGAAGCATTACGTATGAGTGAACGGCATAATAAAATGCCTGAATAATATGCATACAAGTATAAATTCAGTGGAACAAATCTAGCCTGAGTACATTTTGTTTAAAAAATATTTTGTTGCCAATCCCTAAGGTCAAGATGTACAGCTCTCAGGTGAGAGTAGCAGACCCAGCGCTGTTCTGAACTTTCATTGTGCTATTAACTTTATGGGAGAAAGAGGATATAAAAATGTTCTTTTTCTGCTCTGTGGGTCTTCCCTGTATTTATTGTTCTTCCTTGCTGAGAAGCCCTAAAGGACGAGGGAGATAAGGCAGAGGGAAGTAAAACAATCCCAACCCAATCCCCACCCCCCCAAAAAAACCAAACCAACCCCCCCCAAAAACAAACAAACAAACAAACAAACAAACTCACTCCATTATATAACCCCAGGGCTTGTCCTCTTCTGAAAAGGTGGAGACTGGAAGTTCCCCCTCCCTGAAGAGTAAAAAGACACGTTGTGTACCTTTGTCATTGGGCTGCTCCTCTCCTCATGCCCTCATGGAATAGTAATGACCAATTCTCTAGTACTTTTAGTTCATAGGTCTTAAAGCACTTCATAAAGGAGGGAGGAGCCTTATTTTCATTTTACAGATGGGACAACTGAGGTGCTGAGGAAGAAAGTGATTTGCCCAAGGTTATCCAGTAAGCCACATCTCATCCCTTGAACTTCAACCTTCCTTCACTCCCCCTTTCCTTCCTCCCAGTCTCCCTGAGGGTATCTTCTGCTTTTAGCCTCTACAATACTAGAATATTGTATGGGTCACAGTTGGCTTGTGTTTTCTGTCCTGCTCTTCAAGAACAGCTACCTGCCTTGCTTCTACTCATTTTTTGTTAGGAATAGTCTTCAGGTAACAAAGAGACTGTAAAGCCCAAATAAATATAATGGGTGGATGGTCTTCTGGTACCTTCTGCTGTTTTATTTTAATGCTTTAATGAGAGAGCTTACAGATTGCTGGAATTTTGGATGAGATTTCTAGATATGCGGATGTTTTTTCTGATACATGGGGGGGCGGTCAAGACAATTTTCATATCTGCCTATTAACCCATCACCACCTAGGATCCACAAGATGTTTTTCTTGCCCACTTCCAAGTTTTTCTGCCTAATCTCTTGCCTTGGTGTAGCAGGGAGGACAGGCAAGATAACAGAAGCAGCATAAGTCCTTGAAAGAGTAGCCTTGTAAATAGCAAGAGGGAGCAAACTAAAAGTAATATTAACAACCCCTGTAGAGTCCTTTCTGTTTGTAAGCTATTCCTCCAGAATGAGGAGATGAATAGAGAGCTGTATGAAATGTTCAGGAAAAAAATAAGCTGGAAAGTTTGTTAATTTGTCAGTGAGGTCCTTTTTTGTACCCAGGTGTATAATGGGGTGTCACAGGGGTCAAGTGGTTTGGACAGAATCACACAGTAACTGAATAGGTTAACTGAGAACCGAGCATATAACCCTTCTGGACTCTGGCCCTTGCTGTAAAGCTAAATCCAAACTGCCATTGAACATTTAAGGAGCTGCCTTCTCAGGACAGAATAATTTCTGCTGCGCTCCCTCACTTGTCTGAAGAAATTACAGGATCCATGTCTCTGGCCACAAGAAACGCCACATTGAACTTATCAAAATGGCCCCAGGATCTGTAAGGAAAGCATAGGAGTGCTTTAGAGGTTTTCTCTGTCATGTCACGTTGTCTTGGTCATGTTTCCAGTAGTTGTTTTGATTCTCATATCAACTGTGTCAACTCAAATCCATTCAGAATTACTGCCCTATCACTATTTCCTTTCAGCAGAAGTATCAGTTGCAGAATCATATTTGGCTGCAGCAAACATGAGAAAATTGATTAGTAATTTCATTGGCACACATAATACACCCAGCTAGGATCCTAACTCTAAATGCCTAATAGCCTACAAGAAGGAATACAAAACTCTTAACACTCTTGATTCCGATGTAATACCTTTTATTAAACCAACTAGAAAATAGCAAAAATAGTATTTTTTTTTTTTTTGCAAGCTTTCGGGGCACATGCCCTTCTTCAGGCTGAGGGGAAATTAAAGATGGTAAAAGTCCCATCTTTTAATCCTATCTTCTAGGTAGAAAAAAACCTTCATTTTGCACAGAGGGGATGCTGAAGGTGGATGTTTGTTCCCCTGGGTCCATGAGAGTCCTTTTGTGTGAGTTGGTCTTTGATGTGCAGATAAGGCAGTTTCTCTTCTCTGGTGGTGTCAGATGGCAGAAAGGCAGGGAGGTGTAGAAATCTTGCTTTCTTATTTAGCAATGAAGTTTATAATTCCAAGAAACAGCTAAAATCCAGTAAACAGATCCCTAATAGCCTTCATATCCTTTGATCCAAAGTATCTGAACAAAAGACAGACCAGAAGGATTCAAAGGAAATTAAATCCAGGAATGTCTCCTTGCTAAAAAGGAGGCGTATACCCAATGGAAAGAAGGGGTCATCACCAGGGATGACTATTCTGCAGTCGCTCGGGGATGTATGGGAGCAGTTAAGAAGGCCAAGGCAAAGATGGAGTTAGGACTAGCTTCTCAGATTAAGGACAATAAGAAGTCCTTTTTTAAATACATAGGGGGCAAAAAGAAGGTCCCGGGTAACATGGAGCCCTTGCAGGATGCGTTGGGAAATTTGGTCGTCACACCAGACGACAAAGCTAACATGTTTAATGATTTCTTTGCCTCCGTCTTCCTAAGTAGGGACCAGAACAGCCACCTCCCTGCTGGGCCCCCCTCGGGCCCCGGGGGAGGCACACCTGGGCCAAGGGTTAGCGAGGAACTAGTTAGGGAGCTTCTGAAAGGGCTGGACGTATTCAAGTCAGCCAACCCAGACGATCTCCACCCTAGAGTCCTAAAGGAATCGGCCGAGGTCATTGCAGGACCACTGGCATGGCTTTATGAGCACTCGTGGTGCTCTGGTGTGGTCCCAGAGGACTGGAAGAGGGCCAGCGTGGGCCAACGTGGTGCCCATCTTCAAAAAGGGGAGGAAGGAGGACCCAGGAAACTATAAGCCAGTTAGTCTTACCTTGATCTTAGGCGAGCTGTTTGAGAAAATTATGCTGACACACATCCATGAGGGGCCAGCTGGGGACTGCATGCTTAGGGGCAACCAACACGGGTTCATCAGTGGCAGGTCCTGTCAGACCAAACTGGTGGCCTTCTATGATCAGATTACCAGATCATTAGATGCAGGGGTAGCAGTGGACATAGTCTTCCTGGGCTTCTGGAAGGCTTTTGACACTGTCTCTCACCCTGTTCTCATTAAGAAACTGGGGGGCTGTGGTGTAGACACCCACACAGTCAATTGGGTCGCCAGCTGGCTGGGACCTTCTCAACCTGGAAGGACATGGGCAGGGGGGTTCCGCAGGGCTCGGTCCTCGGGCCCGCACTGTTCAACATCTTCATCAGTGATTTGGATGAGGGGGTAAAAAGCACCCTGTTCAAATTTGCTGAAGACACTAAGATGTGGGGGGATGTGGGCACACTAGAAGGAAGCATCAGGCTTCAGTCAGACCTAGACAGGCTACAAGGGTGGGCGGATGTGAATAGGATGGGATTCAACACAGACGAGTGCAAGGTGATGCACCTGGGGAGGAAGAACCGGCACCAGACCTACAGATTGGGGAACTCCCCTCTTGTCAGCATGGAGGTGGAAAAGGATCTTGGAGTCATCATTGACTCCAAGATGAACGTGGGCCGGCAGTGTGGGGAGGCAGTCAGGAAGGCCAACCGCACCTTGTCATGCATTCACAGATGCATCTCAAGCAGGTCCAAAGAGGTGATCCTCCCCCTCTATGCGGCACTGGTCAGGCCACAGCTGGAGTACTGCATCCAGTTCTGGGCACCGCACTTCAAGAGGGATGTGGACAGCATGGAGAGGGTCCAAAGGAGGGCCCCTCGCATGATCAGGGGACAGCAGGGCAGGCCCTATGAGGAAGGGCTACAGGACCTGAACCTGTTCAGCCTCCACAAGAGAAGGCTGAGGGGGGATCTAGTGGCCTGTTATAAACTAGTCACGGGGATCAGCAGGCATTGGGGGAGTCACTATTCCCCCAAGCACTACCAGGAGTGACCAGGAACAGCGGTCACCAGCTGGCAGAGGGTAGGTTTAGGTTAGATATCAGGAAACGCTACTTCACGGTCAGGGCGGCTAGGATCTGGAGCCAACTTCCAAGAGAAGTGGTGCTGGCTCCTACCCTGGGGGTGTTTAAGAGGAGGTTGGATGAACATCTTGCTGGGCTCATTTGACCCCAGTATTATTTCCTGCCATGGCGGGGGGGTGGACTAGATGATCTGCTCAGGTCCCTTCTGACCCTAGAAACTGTGAAACTGCAAGAAACTAATTTTCTAACCTAGGCGCTGGGTCCTGCACTTATGCGCATGTTTAACTTGTCATGTAAGTAGTCCAGTAAAAGCTAAGTGGCACATATGTTAGCATTTACAGTCAGGATCATAGTATTCCTGGTAAATAACCTATATCATGAGTTTATTTGTTTAAAAAATTCATTCACCATTTCAATGTGCTTGTATAAACAAATGCATGGCTTGTAATTAAAAACAAAGCAGGAATTAATTGAAGAGATTTTGCCGCCCTGAGAATTTATGATTATAGTTTACCACTAGCCTCTAAGGCAAATTCTGTGGAGATAAAAATTTAGGATTATTATTTTTTTTTATCATCTCCACCATATTCTGATGGTAAGTTTTGGGGAGAAATTATTTGTCGTTATTTGAAAAAATGAAAAACATAGTAATGCACATGTAATATACATTTATATTCAGAAGTTTTAGAGTGGTATTGTAGTTTCTGTGGGTGATGCAGTGAAAACAGGGGGGTCTGATTCAGGCCAGGTAGAAGAAGGTACATCTCCATTAAAAAAGGACCATTTCAGAGAAGATGAAAGAGTGTGCGATAGCTCTGTGGTTTGAATAGGATGAGATGAGAAATAAGTAAGTGGTTTTTTATAGGGATAATATAGTGAGGGTATGACATCAGTTGTGAATGGAACTGGAAGCTGAAGGAGGTTTGGGAAATCATTGCATTCCAGACTCTTAGTGGAGAGCCTCAGCTGAATGTCCCTTTCTACCATATCTGATTTCTGCAAGTAGAAACCCAAGAGACCCTTTTCTTTGTTTTAAAAGAATAGGCCACAGTTACCATGGTGGGTGGTGCTTCAAATTTCCATGATTCAGGCTGCATGACCTTCAGAGCTTGGTAGTTATTGAAGATTTTTCTTTTTGTTCTCTAGACAAATTCCTAACCTTGAATATAAGCTCTACTGCTCTCCCACTTCAGCTAAGTCCCTGAACTGAATCCATTGCCTCCTGTTCTGTTGTCTTGCCTGAAGGGTCTTGGTACATCTGGTCTGACTGGCTACAAACTGCATACTTTGTATGCCAAGGGACTTTCCCAAGCATTAAACGTAAAATGTATTGGGTGCAGCTGATTATGGCAAAAGCCTGAAGTGTGCAAGATTTGAAGGTAGTAGGCAGTCCAGCAGAGAATTACCAGGTCTGCTGAGGGCAAGAAGTGGAGTTTGCAGAATATCAGCAAAGATAAAAATCACCTTTGAGAACAGAAGTGATATTTGATTGGATGGGACAGCGGGATACATCCTCAAACTGATCTGAAACCTGTAAAAGCTTTGAGTTGGTTCAATGCCTGAGAAAAAGCAGGGTCAAGATATCTCCATTTACTTATATTTTATATATATAGGACAAGTATGAGTTCTGAGGGAATCCACTATACTTTTTGTGGGTCTTGATAAGGATTTTTTCTGGGACATGTTCCATTTTGACTCTCCCAGATCTGGAAAGTCTTTCAGAGACCTGAGACACTATGCAGCCATCAAGTGCACAATGCAACAATCTAGTGAGTTTGTGTAAGGGGATATGTGAGTATTTTGCATATCCTGAGGATAGGGCAATACAAAGCTGGTTGGAAAAATACCTATATGTGTAAACAGTCAACAGCTTGTGTCAGTTGATGCACAAGAGGCAAGGAAACTATCTTCAACTGTGGCAGAGTAAATTTTGCTCCAAGGAGGAATTTCTGCCATAGTTAAATAGCAGGAACTTTTCCTACAGACTTGCTTTAATGCTTATTGTAATGTACTTGCTTTAAACGTCTATTGAATATACAGCTGTAGGTGCTAATTGAAATCCATTTACAGCTTGTGCTACCCACTGACAGAAAACAGTTTTATGAGAGAACATAGTATTATTGACCAATGTGAGTTTCTTTTTCAGTTCTCCTTTGCTTGAAGGAAACTTCTGATAACTCCATATTCTTCCCAGTGGTAAATGACAAGCTCATGATAATATCAGAAGTGGGTTGGTGATGTAGAAAAATAATATCACTGGTGAAGTGTAAGTTAGGACAGCTGTTATGCTTTATAGCATTATGCGCTTTCATTTTTTTTTTTTTTTTGGATTAATTGTGGTATTCTGATAGCTGAGAGTGATGCTAGTGCAAAGGACTGGAGCAGATAAGGTTACAGGAAGGAGGTGATATGAGATACTCTTATATACCAACCCAGCCCAGGCAGGTCAAATGTACAGTAATATTATAAAGATAAAAAATGCTGTTCCCAGTTGTTAGCAGTCACTTTCATTGTGGAGCACAGGAACAGATACTGTCCATTCAGCCCTATTACAGTAGAAAAGAAATCCATTCCTCATCTAAGCTTTAGTAATTGTTTATGCAGACTGACATTGTGCTTTATGGAATAAGGACATAAAAGGAACTGCTGGAAAGGAAAAAGCCACTTGACCTCAAAGGTCTTGTCCCCCTTTAAGTTTATCTTAACCCTCAGGTCTCTGCTTTGTTACTGTATCCTTTAATTCCTTCTCTCTCCATAAAAGTGCCAAGATGTCTCTTCAACCCACTTATAGTGCAGTACTTGTTTCTATAGTCTTATTTGGCAACTAATTCCAAGTTCATTACTTTGACCTTGAATGAAATAGCTCTGAATTTCCTGTCTACCCTTGATTATTTTTTGGTTTTGACTCCTGAATTGTGAACCCTTCACCAGAATGAGCAGCTTAAATTTCTACACTTAATCAATTCCTTTCATAAACTTGGAGTATCATTACCTGTCCTAAGGCATCATTTCTATAATGGTAAGAGATTATTCAGAATTTCCTTGTAACACATGTTCCCTTGGAATGACTATAAAAAACCCAGGGATCATTTGGTACTACTGTACAAAGAACACCTGATTCTGCCACCCTTAGTCACATTAAGCAGCGTTTTTCTCCAAAAACAATGGGGACAGTTAGTGAATAAAATACAATTAATAAGGAATAAGGGGAGTAGATTTGGAGTCACAGTAAACATTTATCATTTTCCAATATTTCACACTCTTTAGGACAATGAGGGTCAAACTTTCTGGCAGATGTACCACAAATTAACCCCGTCTCCTCTCCCAGTGCTACTCCAAGCCCCTTCCCCTGAATGATCTGCTGTTCTGCTTTTTGCTTTCTGGTCTATCTGCTACTATACTGTTTGTACAAAATGGACAAGCAGATTTATTTGCAGCTGGAACTAGTTTGAAGTTTGTGTAAAAGCTGACAATAATCTGTTAATATGCATTCGGCCAGAAAAAGAGAATACACCACTGAAGTGATACTTATTATTTTTTATTTCCTTTCTTTGCTTACTGTCAGCCATGGGAATTTACAAGCATTCCAAGGACGCTGAGGAAATCCAGGAAACCACAATGACAAATCATCTTGAAACAACCATTGCATGATAGTGACTTAAGAGAGAAGGTTTAAAGTGTTCTGTGTTATGTGCCAAAGAGGTATATTAGATACATCACTGATATTAAAATGTTTAGATTTATAAAAGGCTGCCTGGCTTTAATGCCTTGGTGCCAGACATTTGTTTGTATCAAATGGGATTTTCCATAGAACAAGTGAAGTAAAGTCTCCAAATTCTGTGAGATATGGCTACATCATGCATGCTATATCAGGTACAAGCTTTTAAAATGTACCATTTACTGTTCTTTTTAGGTAACTTGCACATTATGAGCAGGAGACCTTCTGAGAAAAATCACTGATTATTATCTCCTTTCTTCTTCTCCCTGACCATGTAATGAGCTTTAAGCATGGTGTAAAAGTTTGGGTTGGATAACTAAAGTTCTTTCTTTTTTTAAAATCTTTATCTGAGCTTGTTGAGAATGAAAATTCCTGCTTCTGGTTTGGCCAGAAATATATGGGGAAAACCACTCTTGAGAAATCTCAGTTGTGTTCAGCTGGAACTAGAAAGTGCAGAGGCACACACAAATGAAGGGGAAAAATTAGTATGAAAAGTTTTGCAGACCTCAACAGTAAGCATACAAACAAAACCCACCTTGGTTCAAGGCTGGGGTAAGAGCTTAGGTTTGGCACTCTCTTTTAGAAAGACTGCTTTTTACTGTGCCAATTTTGGACAAGTTTTCCAATCTGCAAAGTTATTTTCCTTTTGTAGGATGAACTTGGAAGTTAATCTGCAAAGCCACTTCATTGGATGATTTTTAGAAAAATTGTAATTTCATTTTCAAAGTTAAATAGAGGGCTTTACTCCACAATTCCCATTACTTCAAATGTATGACTAAGTCAGCTTTGAAAACCTCACTTTTAGGCATCTAAAATCTGTGGTACTTACATGTTACTTACTAGGTCTAAGGAATTGCAACCAGTTGTGTAAATTGTGGTTCTGCTTTGAAATATGATGATAAAAAAACAATGTTCTCTGCCCAGCGGAACTACTGCTCGTCTGTCAGCTTCCTGACATTAGTGACAAAGACGTTTTCACATTAGTTCTGTTTTTACTGTCAAGGGCCTGAGTTAGAGACAGAGATTTGTATGCAGTCATTTCATTTTCTGCATTTTAGACAGAATTGTTTACTAAGTTTTTATCAGTCATACCTATTCAGCCCTGAGGTCACACATATTATTGAGGGCATTATACTGAGACTAGCTACTTGCCCATCAAGAATGATGGGGGGTGTAGGGGGCCAGGGACAGAACAGCGCCACTCACTGCCACCATTCTGCCTCTGGCCTCGTGGGTCCCTCCTCCCCACATCCAGCTCCATGTGCCACCCCCCTTGCCTACTCACTCCGGCCCCTAAGTCCCCACCATCATGGGGAGGGGACAGGGACACAGGGACAGGGCCCCATGTCTGGCCCTATTTCCCTCTGCTCCCCTCCCCCCCCAGCTGCATCGGTTCCGGACCTGTTTCCCCACCTCTCCATCCTGCTCTGCCTCCAAGGAGCAGGGTTAGGGAGGGGGGCAAGGCCAGCGCTGCTGCCCTTGCCCCCTGCTCCAGTCTTGCTGGGGGATGGTGGGGATAGCGTCGCCATGACAGTGGGGGTTGAGGGGCCAGAGCGGGTGGGTGAGGTGCTATGCTCACCCCTCTTGCTGCAGCCCTGCTCCTTGGAGGCAGAGGGGGACGGTGGAGATGGCGCTGCCATGACAGCAGGGACTGAGGAGCCAGGGGGGACAAAGCCAGTGCTCCTGGCCTTGTCCCCCTGCCTTTTGGCCCCTCAGTCCCTGCTGTCATGTCGGTGCTTCTGTCTGTGCAGAGAACTCTAATTGGTTGTTTCAGTAAGCATTGTGATTGGCTGCTGAGACAATCAGAGTGCGAATAAAGCGTTATGGACAGATAGGCAGACTCGTTTTTTTTATAATATTAGAACATTTGGGTTTTGCAGGTATAACTGATATCCTGATTTCTTTCTCAGAAATTATCATATTCACTTGCATACCACTCGCACCTTTTCCCCAAAAATCAGATTACCCAAAATTGGTCTGCACATCTTAAGTGGGTAAGCTGATTTTCTGCCCGATATAGAAGCACCACACTGATTCTTGCTTCGCGTAGCAACAGGAATTGCATTTCTATTCAGGCAGCTGGGAGAGTCAGTTGACTTAATGGTTCATTCGTCTTCACAGGTGTTAATGATCATCTCTCTTTTTTAATAATCTTGATGTTCCACTAATCAGCCTAGCCTCTCTTTGGGCAATTTTGCTATCTGCTAGCTGCTTCTGATCTCTCTTCTGTTGTTTTAAAGCCTTCAAGACTCTTTAGCGCTTTTCAAAAATTGTAGATCCACCCCTGGAGACTAGTCTTCAGCAGTAGCTAGAGTTTCAGTGAATGGGATGGTAAAGATTAGGTTTTACACAAAAATTCTTTTTTTTAATTCTGTCTTGTCAAAAACAAAATACGTGTGTTATCTGGGGGTTTGTGGTATAGGACTGTTTTTCAGCTACAGATTTGTAGCCAGATAAACTAGTGACACATATTGCACATAAACCAGTATAAGAGATTGGAAACTAGTTAAAATTTATAAGACAACAGGACTAGGGACAGAACAATCGCACACAAAGTAGTTTAAGTGATCAGAAACTGCTTTAAACCTATAACAGAATAGAAGATCAGTGCACTGAAACCACTTACAAAATAGCTGGAACTGGTTTAAGATAAACTTGGTTGGCTGTAGTATCAGACTTAACTGATTTAGGTCAAATGAGTTTATGGAACTCCTGTCCTACATCCCTTCCAGATTCAAGTTGCATCAGAGTCCCCCAGCATCCCAGGATGTTTTGAAGCCCTGGGCTGGGTTGTGCTGTCTGTTCCAGAGAGCAGGAATGGCCCTGAGCCTCAGCTTCCTAGCTGAATTCCTGTGTGGGCTTGGGGGAACGGGGGGCCCTCCTAGTTCCAGATACAAGCCAGGGTTTGCCCTTGGGGGGGCCCCTGCCAGGCTTCTGCCCCCACCCCACTCTCTGTTCAAGCTGGGGAGAGGGCAGCCCTTCCCAGGGTTTTCTCCCTTACTTGAGTGGAGGGCAGAGGACGTGGCCATGCCCTGGCCTGGAGCTGGCATTCTGAGGCAGGGAGGTAGGGGATTTAAACCCGCCTTGTTCTCCACCTGTGTGTGCAAGCCCTGGGCTAGGGTGTGGCCATGCCCCCACCTCCAGTAGAGTGAGTAGTGATGGCGGCAGAAAAGCCTGGCAGGGGTTGTCCTGACCTCCAGCAAACCCCAGCTGGGGTCTGGTGCCAGGGAGAGCAGTTGCACCTCCTTCCATTCTACCTCAGCCTGTGAGCCCCTGGCTTGGGTGTGGCCACGTTCCTGGCTCTCTTGAGTAGGGGACAGGGGTCTAGCAGCGGCTGCCCCTCCACCCAAGGAAGACCTGGGTTGTGGTCCCATGCAACCAGGGAATGCCTCCCTACCCCAGCCTCTGAGGTCACATCCCCCCTCTCTGCTCAAGGGAGGCAAAACTGGCAGGAAATGACCCCCAGGTAGGGAGTGGGGGACATAAACCTGGCAAGGCCTGCCCCCCAGGAATATTGAGGCTGGGGTCCCATGCAGGCCAGGGAGGGGGGGGTTGAGTGCTCATGGGGCACTGGCCGGGTACCAGAGAATTGGAAAAGGCCAATGTGGTCCCTATTTACAAGAAGGGGAGAAAGGAAGACCCCAGCAATTATAGGCCAGTCAATCTTACTCAGTCCTTGGGAAGACCTTTGAGAAAATTATCAAGGAGCACATCTGCAAGGGACCAGCAGGAGAGGCAATGCTCAGGGGCAACCAACATGTGTTCGTTGAGGGCAGGTCCTGTCTGACTAACCTGGTTTCTTTTTATGATCAGGTCACAAAGTCCCTGGACAAGGGTGTCAGGGTAGATGTTGTCTTCCTGGACTTTAAGAAGGCCTTTGACACGGTTTCCCACTATGTTCTCTTAAAAAAACTAGGTGACTGAAGCATTGATGCCTACACAGTCAGATGGATGGCAGATTGGCTAGATGATCACACCTAGAGAGTGGTGGTGGACGGATTGTTTTTGACCTGGAAGGGTGTGAACTGTGGAGTCCCCCAGGGCTCGGTCCTGTGACCTGTACTGTTCAACATCTTTATCAGTGATCTGGATGTGGGTGTGGAATGCACAGTGTCTAAATTTGCTGATGACACCAAGTTGTGGGCAAGGTGGGCATGCTGGACAGAATCCAGGTAGATCTAGGCAAATTACAGAGGTTGGCGGATGAGAATAGGATGGCATTCAACGCAGACAAGTGTAAGGTACTTCATCTAGGGAGCAGGAACCAGCAATAAACCTATAGGCTGGGGAACACCCTTCTTGTCAACACGGTGGTAGAAAGGGATCTTGGAGTCATTGCTGACTGCAGGATGAACATGAGCTGCCAGTGCGAGGAAGCAGTCAGTAAGGCTAACTTCACCTTGTTGTGTATCTGCAGATGCATCACAAGCAGGTTCAGGGAGGTGATCCTTCCCCTCTGTGGCATTGGTCAGGCCACAGTTGGAGTACCGCATCCAGTTCTGGGCACTGTGCTTCAAGAGGGATGTAGCTAGCATTGAGAGGGTCCAGAGGAGGGTCACTTGCATGGTCGAGGGGCAGTGGGGCAGGCCCTATGAAGAGATGCTAAAGGGCCTGAACCTATTCAGCCTCCACAAGAGAAGGCTGAGAGGGGATCTGGTGGCTGTTTACAGTCTCACCAGGGGGGACCAGTGGGAATTGGGGGAGGCTCTGTTCCCCCAGGCACCATCTGGGATTACTAGAAATAATGGCCACAAATTGTTAGAGAGAAGGTTCAGGCTGGACATCAGGAGACATTACTTTATAATTAGGGCTGCCCAGCTCTGGAATGGACTCCCAAGTGAGGTGGTACTGTCTCCTACCTTGGGGGTCTTCAAGAGGAGGCTGGACAGATATTTGGCTGGGGTGATATAACCCTGGCACCTGTTCCTCCCCTGGGCAGGGGGTTGGACCTGATGATCTGTTTAGGTCCCTTCTGACCCTAAGCACTATGATTCTATGAAAGCCCCCCTTCCCCTGGCCTTAGGTTGCTGGCCCCAGGCTGGTCCCTCCTCTTGAGCAGGGAGTGGGGGAAAGCCTTGGAGGGCCTCTCTCTTCCCTTCCCTTTGGCAGTTGCAGGGAGGCATGCTGTATCACCCCCCAGCTTCTGGCCTGAGCCACTGCAGGTATGTGACTTTCTGTACTTAGCCCAGAAGTTCAGGGCACATAAACCACTTTCAAAATGGGCAAAACTGCTTTAAGATAAACTTACATGGATATAGCATCAGACTTAATTGATTTAGGTTCAATCGGTTTACTGAATTTCTATCCCAGATCCCCTCCAGGTTCAAGTTAACTCTCAGTCCCCCAGCATCCCAGGATCCTTTTCACCTCCCCACAGACCTCGCCAACCTCCTTGTAGGGTGGGCAGGCTAGCTGTGTCCCAAGCTGTCTGTTTCAGCTGAGCATGGAGGTGTGCCCTAGCACCCCCGGCTTCTGGCCTGATCTACTGCTGGCATGTAGCTGCATTTTCAGAATCAAAAGTGAATGATTGTTCACTTGCTTATCAGTTCAATCTACACAGCTTAGACTGACCTGCAAAAATTGAATCAATTTAGCCTTGGGCTTTTTGCCTGTCTCTACTTAGCCCTAAGCAAATAACATATAAGCAATATACCATTTTGCAGTCTTTTTTCTGAAGCAGCACTATAACCTTTCATGAGGTGTTGGTTCAGATAATTTGTTGTGGTTTGGCTGGTTTTCTCAAGGTGCTGTCTTCATAAACTCCACAAAATGTTTTCTAGTTTATTAATATACAACTGCTGTTAACCTAACTAGTTAGCATGCTGTGTCACTGTATGCAATCACAATCTCTCCCTTGTAAAACAGTGTCTTATCTGCTAGGCTCTGGTCATCACAACCTTTCTGCCTCAATAGAGACTGTCTACAGTTAGTAACTGATTTCGATCCTTTCTTTAAGTTCATGGAGATTAATTTTCCTAATGCTGACCAGACTGACCATGAGTTTTTAATTCCTTTGCTTTGTAGCTGCATGGTGATGACTTATTTTCTAGTTTTGCTATCGTGAATCTATCCTAGAACAAAATTAAATGTACATACGGCTATAAAAAAAACCTGAAATGGCTAGCAGGCTACATGATAACAATTAAGGACTATTAGCTGTCCCTTTAGTATCAGGCTAGTGTCAACAAAGATAAGGAGTTTTCTGGGAAAATCAGATGGATGACAAATGTGTTACCAGCTGATTGTCAAACTTCTCTGCCATACTGGGAAATCCCTGGCATAGGCAATTCTTCCCTTCCTATAACAACAGAAGCAAACCAACTATGTAACATGTCAGCCACTTCCTTCCCTCCTTGTCTTGAATTCCCTATTCCAATAATATGCACTGGTAGATTTCCAAGTCATAATTATTCCAATCTTGGTGAGCCGCTTATCTTTATGATACTCTTTGTACTTGTAGCTTTGGGTCTTTTTACCTGACATATTATCTGCATATAATGTTCAGTTCTTTATTCACTGGAGGAGAAGGAGGTATCTTTAATGCTCTTTGAAACTTTTATTTCTAAAAGTTCTATCAGATGTGGTCCAGTCATTATTTTCAGTTACACCATTATAAATCAGGAGTACTACTGGCCCTATTTAATTTCACAGGGACGTACAGCATCAAAGTATTGCTTCAGTAGGACTATTCATTCATATAAATAAAGATTACAAGACTGAATCCTAATTCATAGGATGGCACATCCATAGACCTGTTTCATCTTGGCAGCTAATAGCTGACTTGAGTTCACCTTGATGACTTGGACTTGAGCACTGGTGTTTATCCTCATCTTAAAGGATTTTGTGTGTCTGATTTGGGCCTGATCTCTTGTGAGACTAAATACCCACAGTTCTTTTTGACTTTGAACAATGAACGTTTTTAGCCTCTTTGAGGAGTGGACCCTTTAACTAAGTTTTATTTTATTTTACCTTGAAACAACTCCTCATATAAAACACAAAGCCACCATTTTCCTTCTCATATGTTAGAACTTTGCAAGTATAAACATACACGCATACTGTAAGCACTTATACACAGGATGACCCATGTAATGTGCTCATGATTCTACCATTTATAAATGACTCCCTTTACTCATCATGATTGATGCCCCAAGAATTACTTTACCAGAGACCCCCAAGAATTAACACAGCTCCTCATTCAATTTCGTATTAAGTGAACTTCATTTAGTAACCCCTAGTATTCTTCCTTGTAATAGGACCTGGCAAGCAGTTCCTTAGACGTTACAGCAGTGACCTTTGGTGGTGCCAGCCTCAGATCCTCTGCTGGGTGTGCGGGATGTTAGTTTCTGGATTCCTTGTTGTTCAACAAAAATTCCAAGGTTGCTCCTGTCTCCCCAGGGCTGCAACACACTGTCTCTTTGTTTGTTCACTACTTTTGTAACTTTCTCATCTCATACTGTCCAATCCTCATGTTTCTTACCTCATCTTTTTAGATAAAGTACTCCAATCCTGTTCTGTTTTTGGTTTTCCTTCTTTTTAGGGAAACTACAGTACCTGGTTAGTCCACCGTACCAATCACAGCACTCATTTTTCCCAGTGCTTTATTAGACACTCTGTACAATTTAATTGCTTGGATCCAGGAAGGCCTAAAGTTATGCTAAGAGCCTGAGCATAACTCAGTTTGCCCGTTACAATGATGATGAGACTTCTAGGCATGGTCTCAGTATGAAGTGTACCCTCTCTAATGTGAACATATGCATCTGTTGGTGCAGTGCAATGGCCTGAATTTGCAGTGACCTTAATGACCAGGAATAGACCTAGTCAGAATTTTCCAGTGAAACAAAGTGTTGCTAGAAAATGGAGATTTGCAGCACCCAGAATATGTTGTTCCAGATGTCTCAGGTTTGCTGAATTTCTTTTGAACTGTTTCTGTAATTTACTTGGCTTTGCTTAAGGAGTAAAGCCCCCAGAGAGATGGCCTCAGGGTCACAGACCCTGGAAGCTCTAGGTCCCCAGAAAGCACCAAAGTATTGCCACCTGCCCATCTACTACAAACCTACCCAACTTACAATGCTGGGGTCATTTACCAGTTGGGACTGTTTCAGGACTAGGGATCCTAGAAGTTCAGGTCAAATCAGGAACCAGTTCTGTGACCCTTTCAGCTCATTTTCTGTGGACTTTTAAATTGTACTAGCACAGATAATGACAAAAGAATAATTATGACTTGGAAATCTATCAGTGAATATGCATTTTGTTGATTAACTCTCTGTCTTGAGGTTTTGTTCTTAATGGCTGGCTTTTGTGACTTGTCAACCCAATGCAAATTGCAAGTATTTGCCATAAACACTCACAGAGGATCTGCAGATCAAGAATTGTTTGTTCAGAGACATTTGTGAATAATTCTGATGACATGAATATGTCTGAGAGGTTTGTGAGCTGCTTTTGGGCAACTTAAAAACAAGAAAAAAGATGAAATCTGCCCAGTTATCTGTTTAGATCCATCATGTATGTAGCATCACACTCAAGTAATACCTGCTTTAATCAAACATTATAAGAAGTATAACAATGCAGTACACTTGCACACAGGATCCCCTTGTTGCTATTTTGTCCACTGATTTACCTCAGCAGGACTACTAACATTATAGACCTGGAAAAAAAGCTTGAGAAGAGCCACAGGTAAAAAGAGATCTGACACACATGTTTAGGAGTGGATCCACATGGTGTGTTCGAACCCCCCTCCTGCAGTGTAGGTCATGTGCCGGCTGCCAGTTCCCTGTGGCTCCGATGCTGAGGTCCCCTGTGGATTCCAAGGTGCAGTGGAAGCCCCAGACTTGTGTAGGGGGACCAGACAGGAAGTGGGTGAGGAAGAGGGGATCTATCCACTGTCACTGCTGTTCCCCTGGGAGTAAGGAAACCCCCGGGACTCCTAGCCCACTCCAGCTGGGGTGGGGGGGTGCAGGGAGTGGTAGTGCAGGGTGCTGGGCATGGCAGCAGACTGATCCCTTTACTCTCCCCCTCCACTGCACTTCCCCCAGCTTCAGCTATGCGGAGCAGCTACTTAGGGTATTGGGCTTGGTCAGGGATGGCAGCAGTGGCAGGTGGGTCCTCCTTCCAGTATCTGCTTTTGGCCAGTGGAGGACACGTGGGGGAACTGGGCAGGAAGCAAGAGTGCCTGGAGATGGAGACCTGCTTGCTGCTGGTGCTGTCCTCAGCCAAGCCTAGCATCCCATGCTGCTGCTCATAGAAGCTAGAATGAGGCAGTTCTGGAGCTCCCCCTGCCCTCAAGTCAGCTAGGAATAGTGGCAGTGGCAGGCAGGTCCCATTTCAAACCCCCAAAGGCAACTGTGAACAACTTCTACTGGAGAGGAGATGGGGTGGAAGGGGAGGAGAGGGGAGGTGCTGAATGTGGTGGTGTAGGAAAGGCATTTTATCTGCTTCAGAGATTGAAAAGTTTTCCCTTCAACTGCTTCTGTGGTGTGATGTTATCCATCTGCCTGGAGGGTGTAGGGGTGGGAGGATGCAACAATTTCTGCGGCACAAGTGGCATCTCTTGCACACCTCCCCTTTGTGAATTCCTAGATGCCCCCATGCTAAGGTTTAATTATGTTCTTCTACTATGGGACACCCACAAAGGGTGTTTAAATTACATTTTTCTTTAATCTTAAATGGGTAATATTCAGTCCTGGGCTGATCATTTTAAAGCTCAATACTTAAAGTTTGGTGATGAGTATTGTAGAAATCTTAAGATAAAATAAATTTGTCTGTGGGCTGTCAGAGTTTTTGTTCTGTAGGTTGGGTAGGATTCCAAGGTCTTGGGTAGATAAATCATGTATAAGTGTCTTTGGAGGTCTGAGATATCAGGCATTAAACTAACAATACCCTGATATACAATAAAGTTGGTTTAGGTAATTTCTAATGTTTTTTAAAACATTGGCCTCAGTTCTGTGACATGGTGCAGGTGGACAGATTCCTGTGCAGATGCAAAACTTGCTGACTTCAGTTAGCATCCAGCATGGATACATGGGTCCTCTTGCAAGAATCCTACAACTAGATTGAGGCATAGGCTCAGATGAGGCCTATTTTGTTTTTGAATTTTTTTAAATTGGGAAGAAAAGCAAAGTCGCTTTAGAACCACAGAGATGCATTCATATCCAGAAGAGTGTCTGGTAATGCAAAGATTTGATTACCTGTATCAGTAAATTTATATAGACAGGTTACTACCAGATACAAGCTATCATTGTTGCTACTTGTATCTAGGATCTTTGCTGTGAGTGGATCTACATGTATGCAGGTGGCAAAGTCCATACCATGAATCTTCTTTGGCAATCCCTCGCAGTTTAGGATGATCATCTTCCATGATTGTCTTGTCTGTGTGTCCAAAGATGACTGATGAGGCCTATCTGGGACTGATGGAATCTACTGCGGCTTGGACATATGTTTTCATATTGGGCTGGATTCTTGATTTTGTCCACAACACACTGTTTCTCCTACTCCTGCTTTTCTATCTCCTGTTGTTGTTGTAAGGTTTCGAAGTACTGAGATCTTTGCAGCAGACTCTTCCTCCATTTGGGGTGGTCTTGGGTGATAGTCTCCTACAAGCTGATATTGAGGTTGCATTTTTTTTCAAATCAGCTTTGAGTACATCCTTGAAGCACTTTGTCTGCACTCCTCTTGATTGTGCTCCTTGGCTGAGCTGGGAGAATAAAACTTGCTTCGGGGGTCTGGAGTCAGACATGCAGATTACATGGCCAGCACAATGAAGTTGATGGTGGATGATCACCACCTCAGTATTCCTAGTGTTTGCTCCTGGAGGATGCTGAAATTGGTGCATCTGTCTTCCCACTAGATTTAGAGGATCTTCTGCACGCAGCATTGACGGTGCTACTCCAACAACTTTAGATGTCTCCTGTACATTGTCCATTTCTCAATCCTGTACAGCAAGGTGGGGATCATGACTGTTTGATAAGCCATGAGCTTGGTTTCAGATCCGATGTCTCAGTCTTCCAACAGCTGTTTCTTCAGGCGTCCAAAGACTGCATTTGTACATTTGAGATGATGCTGTATTTCTTTATCAATGTCAGCCTTCTGTAAGAAAAACACCACAAATACATGCATATTATAATAATAGTCTATAGCCCCTGTAATGAGCCTGTAGCCCTCCTAATAAGAAGTCTAATATGGACTCTTGTTCTTCAAAAAGGCCATGTAGGCAACTTAATCTGCTGACACAGATCCCTCTTGATCTTGATTTCTGCAAAGAGAACTGGGCAGGCTGGCAGATTATTCCTTTGTAGGATTAGGAACATAAGCCCCAGGTAAAAAGAAAACGGGGTTAGAAAACATACCTGTGACATAATCTAGAGTCAGTATGGTAGGAGGATGATGATGATGACGGTCAGTCTTCACTCCTGGTTTTCACAAAGAAAGTCAGTCTTAGTCTTATTCCCATTTTACAAAAGGGAGAAACTGAGGCAGAGAAAGACAAAGTTACTTCCCAAAAGCACCCAGCAGATCACTGTCAGGGCTGGGAATAGGACTCAGTATGTCTGAATCTCATTCCACTGAAACATGTTCTCCCCACCCAGAAAACACTTCGCAAGCAAACAGAAAGCAGTTTGGAGATTCCTGACTTTCACATCTATAATTGTGCAACTGTAGGATTGCATCTACAGTATTTTCTATTTTTATTCCCTTGTTTTTTAGGTACTAGTGACAGCAGTTTGGCACTACATATTTTGCCAGCAGAACATGGCAAATTTCCTGTAACACAGATTTGAACTTGTACAATTTGGAGTCTGTAGACTTCTGGGCTTTGCCAGTGTAGCTTGAACAAAGAAAAGGGGTTCACCCCTTTGCAGAGAGCCAGGCCAAAGTCTGCACACTGCTCATATTCCAGTTAGATCATGTTTGAGAACTAAAGCACACTTATGTTGAACAGAGCCTGGCACTGGGTCTCTGCACTGGGGTGGATTTAACCTTGCTGGCCTGGCACTGGAGCTAATGGGCTTAGAGATGCAAGGTTGTTGTACGTTTCTTAGTTTGGAGCTAAGCAGCTTGCTGCATTTACAAGCTCCACCTCCCATTGCTTCAAATCCATTAAACATCTCCAATTAACCATACAATCTCCTGCTTCAGCAGCTGAGCATGTAAATTCCTGTAACCAAATAGCTGTACAGTTAACTGGTTTCACATGTGCTCACACCATGTCCATCTCTAAGAGCTAAATCTTGCCACTGTTCAACAGCACTAGAGTCAGCAAGTAATGGACCTGGTGCAACTCCACTGAGGAGCAGTTTTTGAAGGTCAGGTAAGGACTGTGTACCCCCCATGCTGAGCAGAGCCCTACTTTAGAGGACTGCCTATATGGCACTTCTCAGGGACTGGGATGCATAGAGTAAGAGAAGTGGTACCTGAGGATTCATTACTGTGGGATCTTTAGGCCTTTTTACCCTCTTCTTCACTCCATGTTTAGAACCACTGAAGCTACTCTAGACATTGCTCCACCCTAGCCTTAGGAAATTGCATCAAAAATTACTCCATAACCTGTAGAAAGAATTTCTGTTCTTGGTTCTTGTATATCTGCGTGGATCTGGCTCTGCCTATTGGAGGATCAGGGTTAGCTGTGTCCCAGGTGTATGGTTCAAAATGTCTTACTTTGCATCTTCAGCCTTACATTTTGATCTTCTACATCCACAGTGACTGATGGGGTTCTGTTGGGTTTTAAACAAGCAAAATACAGCATTTAGATGAAAAACACAAGGGAAACAACCAGTGTAAAACAAGATGAAAAAAACAAGGGAAACTACTACGCTGTTGAGTGCAAGTATGGTAATAGATTGGAAACTAACTTTTAACCTTGGCTTTTGGGGTCATGACCAGCCTGGCTGTTGAAATAAAATGATCTCATGTGGACTGCTATAAAGTTTTTATTGCTACATGTTTGGGATGACTCCATTATTCAACATACAGACTAAGGGACAGATTCACAGCTGAAATAAATTAGGAGTTTATTTAAATCAGTGGACCTGCAATGATTAACACCAAGTGTTACACCCCAGGAAATTATGCAGTTATGTACCTGTGCAGTTTTGCGTATAAAATGTATGACCCTGCATAACTGCATAATTTAACCTGGGTGGGCTCTTGTGCCTCCATCTCCACGGGGCTTCGGCACTCCAGCTGGGAGACCCATGTGGAAGCGGCAAGTGCAGTGGCATATGACTGGACAGCTGGTGTGTGGGGAGGGGAGTTCCTGCCTAAGGGGGGTGTGGGATTTGTGGGGGAGTGTGGGTCCCTCTCTGCCACATGTCTGCCCCCCTCACATGGTGCACAGCTCATAGTGTCGGTGCCGGTGCCTTAGTGCCGGTGGCAGCAGCAGCAACAGCAGCAGGAGGTGGGCACTCATGGCCATGGGAGGCAGAGTCCCTGGTGGCATTTGGCTCCTGTTGAGTCTCAGGGGCTGCACATGGCAGCCCGGAGCTGGCCCGGCCCGGCCCAGCCCAGCCCAGCCCAGCCCACTGGTATACACCTTTGAGCCAAACTGGACTGTCTCTGTGCCAGCACATGGGACTCGCAGCACTGCAGGCAGAAGCCACACACCATTGGGCTGGGCCAGGATGACTGTGCCTCCACATGTGGCTTCCTGCTGGAAGGCCTACTTGGAGGTATGAAGCTTGGCCAGCTCAATGGCACGTAGCTCCCACCTGTAGTGCTGTAAGACCCATGTGTTGCTATGGAGCCAGCCCAGCATGGCCTAAATGCACATGCCACTGGGCCAGGCTGGGCCGGGCCAGCTCTTCGTCATAACGTATAGTCCCTGGGGCTCAGGTGGAGCTGCACACTGCTGGAGGGCTCTGCCTGCTGC
Organism: Crocodylus siamensis; assembly: GCF_052110815.1. Classification (NCBI taxonomy): domain Eukaryota; kingdom Metazoa; phylum Chordata; order Crocodylia; family Crocodylidae; genus Crocodylus; species Crocodylus siamensis. The sequence goes on along the minus strand of NC_143400.1, from coordinate 62,049,521 downwards.
GGCCATGACTGCCCCAGGGGCCCACTGCCTGCTGTTGCTGCAGCCACCGGCAGCGGAGGCTGTGCACTGTGGGGGAGACTGACAAGTGGCAGAGGGCCCACACCCACCCACAAACCCCACACCCACCCAGATGGGGTTTTCGGCACAGATACTAAGGATATAAAATGAAATGTAATAAAATAATTTGTTTAGCATAAATTTGAATTTTTCTGCACATCATTTTGAATTTTTCTATGCATAATTTCTTGGGGTGTAAACTGTGGAGTGTTTAGCATATTGCTGTCTGCTTGAAGTAGTCTTCATCATAACTGTTTTGGGGGTTTTTTTTGCACAGCTCTTATTATGGTACTAGCTGGTGCTTCTGTATGCTTTTATATCAGCATTGGTTTCCAGTAGAAGTTAGAAGAAGTAGGAATAAAGTTTGCTCTTGTCTGGACAGATGAGCACACTGCAGACAGAAGAAGAGCACTTGGGACATACTTTATCTTAATGGAAGGAGCTAGGAACACACTTGATGAAGTAGGTCTGTAAGACTGAAGGGAGTCGAGGAGGAGGAGGAGTGACTGTTTTTGTTTTAGTGCTCGACTCTCCAGAGTAAACAAATTCAGAAGGAGCTGGTTGTGAGAGTCTGTTCAGCGCAGCGTCTCTATGGGTGGTGATGTCAGAGCAGCTCCTATGGGGCTATTGAATGTGAAATAAGTATTGAAAATAAATGACCAAACTAAAAACTGGAGAAAAGTTGCTGTTGTCTTAAATCACTTGCCGAAGAGTTTGCTGTGAAAGGCAGCAGTTAATTTGAAACACAGGCAAAAATAACTGCGGCACTAAGGATATGTTTGCCTTGGCTGATTTCTACTTTGCATTCTAAGCACTATAGTACCAAGCAGACTGGTGGACCACTGCCAAACTGTAATATTTCCTTTTGCTGTTGTTCATAAAGGCATTCAGGAAAACAATTGAGTACAATAAGGGCCTTCCTGTTCCGGCAGGCGTGTGAACCACCCAGTAAACTTGGAATGAGTCATCCGAATGAACTGTGAATTTCCCTTTCATTTGTAAATAGACCCTCTCAGCAGCAGCTGCAGCAGTCTGAAAAACACTGAACCCCAGATAGTGGACCTCAGGATGGCTCCAATAGATTATCCTTTTCAAAATTGATTTCTCCCAACTCTCAAAGCACAACAGGATTTCCTCAGCCCTAACAAAAGGGAGTGTTTGTACAAAGAAATGTCATCAACATATTTTGGTTTGAATATGGTAGGCTTGCACTTTCAGGGCTTATCCATTATAGCAAAAGCAGTAAAACCACCTCTAAACACTTAGGCTGCATCCAGATGAGCGTGGCCATTTGTTTTCCCCAGGAACAAGTAGCAATGGTACACTTTGTGCCGTTGCTACTTGTCCCTGGTGAACGCCCATGCCACTTGCACTCTGGTACATGGCAGGTTACCCTGGATGGGGGTAGGGGAGGTGGGAGAAGCAGCCTTACCTGGTGTCCTGGGGGCCTCCTGGGACTGCAGTTGCAGCAGGAAGCCTGGCCAGCAGCCAGAGTATGGCTCTGGCCAGCCAGGATCCAGTTTTGGGCAGTGCACATTCCCACCAAGTGCACTGCCCTGCTTTAAGGCATGGATTTTTTTGAGCCCGGGATCTTCTGGGGCTGTGTACTGCATAGTAGCAACATGGGGAACACCTGTATGTGCTGTGTGTGGTGCTGCAGAGGGGTTGCAGTACCACATAAGCAGATCCCCACTCATCTGGATGTGGCCATAGAGTTCTCCTGTTATAAAGATGCTGATATAGTTTTCCTGTAAGGGAAAAGCAGTGAGCTAAACTGCAGTAAAAAGTATTTTTAAAACTGTGTCCACTCCCAAAATTCTGTATTGTTAAAAATGATATCCCAACCTGGATGACATTTATACTCAGACTCTTTACTCATATACTAGGCTTAAAGCTACGTAAGATGTCAGTTGTGCCCAGGAAGTCATACAGAACACACATTAATAAGGATAGAAATGTTCCAATTACATGGTATTTGCATTACGTGGGGTACTACAATGGTAAATGTGAACACAAGGGAAGTTAGTCAGAAGGCAGGGCAGGGTAACACCGTATCTTTGTAGAGTAACTCAAAGTTGTTCGGTCCCTTTCTTGTTTCAGGGGCAATATACTTCACTGTTAGAGCCTGCTCTTGCAAGGTGTTGAATACCTGCTGTTAACTGTGAGAACTGAGATTGTCCTGTCTTGCAGGTTCTAGGCCTTGAATACCCTTGCTTAACAAAGGGCTGAAATCTCACTGGGCATGCCTACACTGCTGCAGTAGTCTGGAGTGAGTTGTCAGAAGGCATGTCCCCCCTCGCATGTTCTTGTTCTGCATGTGTCACACTGGGAAACAAGGCCCTAAAATGAGCTTGGGGGTGCCCCCAGTGCTCCTTACGACCCTTCTGTTTTTCATGTGGTTGGGAGCAGTAATGATGGACACCCTGAGAGTGGTTTTACTGCCCTGTCTCTGAATTTCATGCATATGGAGTGGGCATAGATGGGATCATGCTGCCTAGTGGCCCACTGAAGAGCACTTCAGAGGCAGTACAGATATATATAGTGAATAGAGAATCGGATCCAAATGTAACTTAAGCTGGGGACAGACATTTGGGGAGGTTAGATTGACTTAAAAATGGCCACCTGCAGTCAGACAAGTAAGTTGGGATAAGGGGGCAAGCAGGCATGGGGGTGATTTGGGATCCATGGGGGGATCGGGGGGCTACCAGCTTTCATGTGGGGGATTGGGAGATGGGCAAAATTCATGGGAGGGATTGGCGGGGGCAAGTGAGGTCTGCAGGATGTTGCTGGGGTCTGAGAGAGTTTGGCAGGATCAGGGGGGTTCACAGGTCTTTGAGGAAGAGCTTGGGGGGATGGAAGGACTCTCTCCCCCATCTCCCAGAACCAGGGACTATTTTTAGCCTCCCGACACCTCCCACCCGCAGACAAACAACCTCCCCCCTGCCCCCCCGAGCCTACGCTCCATCCCTCCTACCCCTCTCACTGGGACTTACTTCCTGGGCTCCCAGCACTGGTGAATGCTGGTAAAACCTTTCTGGGAGTGGCTTGCACAATGTGGGGCTTGGGGGTGGGGAGAGCTGACTAGTCCATGGTGAGGGGGGATGTTCATCTGGGGGTGGGGCAAGGGGTCAGGGGGATGAAAATAACCCAGTGCCAGATGTGGGTAGGAAAACCACAGCCTCAGGGTTGGGGCCAGTGGCTTGGCTTTCCCAGACCTGGGGCTGTCCTGGGAACTGTACAGAAGTTTGGGAAACTTGGATCAGTCTAAAAATGGCCAACCCGATCTAAGTTAAACTATCTTGGAGGTAGAGTTAACTTGATGAGGTTGGCCATTTTTAGACTGATTTCACATTCTTGGAACTTCTGTACAGTTTGTGCTTAGATCCACCTAACTAGGGATTTAAGTATAAGGTCTGCATCTCAACATACTAAATGCGATTAGGTTGCCGTTGTTAATGCATTCTAATTTCCCTCTAACCTCCCCAGATGTCTGTATGCACCCCAAAAAGACTAGGTCAAGGCATGTTTGTACTTGATAATAGCCCTGATAGCCCTGCACCAGTGATGCTCACTGAAACTGCAAAGCATGGGAAAATATGTGCGCTGATTGAATGATCTTGGGCTCAATACTGGTGCTACAGCATTGACTCCTGAACTGGAACTATTCCCAGACATAGGTCTTTGGCCTCTGTCACAATTACTGTTACAACATCCATTCTGGCCTAAGTCCTATTTTGACCCTTTTTCAGCTTTATGAGTAAAACCTTTCTGAAAAGTGTTTTTTTTTCCCCTCAGGCTAGAGACTCTTTATTTTTAGGAAGTTTGATATAAATTGCTTGAAACATGTTCAAGATAGAGGACAGGGAAAATTTTGCTTGTCTGTAACTCTTGTGTACTTGTCAGTGCATCCCAAGTTGGCCAGTATGGTCCCCAGGTTCAAAATCGAGTTCAGTGCTTCTGACTCGGTATCTAAAAGAAGAAAAGGAAGAAGAGAAAAGTAGGAAGGAAGGAGAAATTTGGTTTTTCATTCTTAGTGGACCATGCCTGCCCCCCCATCCCAACCCCCCCCTTCGGACACTGCTAACTCCTATGATCCCCTCTGTGGACCATGCCTCCTCCCCAACAATTCCCTGTTTGACTAGTTATTTTGTTGGTCTTGAATCTGGCTTCAGAGTGAGCTGCCAGGAGTTAGTAATTGACTGCTAACTGTTCAGCTCCTGCATAGAGCAGGGGCGTTAAATATATGACCCGTGGGCCCGTGGAGCCCTATCAGTGTTGCTCATGGGTCTTGGAGTTGACCCACATGCAGTATGTGCTGAATTGGCCCCATGTGCTGCACATGGTGTGCAAGGCAGTCCTGGACACACACATGCAGGTCCAATCTGTGGGTCTGATCTGCCCCATTTATCTGGCCTACTGGTCCTGATGAGTTTGAAAACCGTGATGTAGAGGGCAGTTGGTCCTGTTTCTCCTCCTCCTCTGCACTTGAATGATCTCTCAAGCTTGAGAAAAGTCACATGGGAGGAAGATATGGGGCGACAGAATCAAAGATAATGTCCAAGATGGAAACTCATCTTTCTACCCAGTGATAGCAGAAGCCATGAGGCCTTGTAGAAAAAGGAGGAAGCTGTATTCCTCCAATCTCCTTGGGGAAAGGAGAGGGAAGATGGTCCTTGAAAAGGAACTGACCCACTGGTAGGGAGCAAAATCCTGGACAGTCCTAGATGGTCTGTTATTGTCTGGCAACAGAAGCAGTCGTGCCATTTTCAGTTTCAGAACTGCTGATAGCTAATTAGCCCAAGCATAGACAGACTGTTTCTGGTTCAGGTGCTGGCTCACAGCAAGCACACCCCCCCTCCCCTCCCGCCATACACACACAGCTGGAAGGAGTCTAGCCACGTTCCTGATGTTGTGCATTGTGCTGCATTTCTCTGGAAGTTGCAGCAGAATGCAGCCTGGTGCTGTGGGAACATCTGTGTGGGGAGGGTGTTGGTCAATCCAGGCCAGTTTTTCAAATTTGGAACAAAAGTCCCATTTGGGGAACAATTTGGGGGCCCTAGGATACAGCCTTGAAATCTGGCAAAGTTTGGTCATTTTATCTGGAAAAAATAGTGATGTGGAATAATAGAAGAGAAATGAGAGGCTGCAAGAATCCCCGTCACCAGAGGAGAGAAACTGAGAGGCAAACCCCTCCCTCTGTGCCTTTATACAGCTATAAAATATGTGATATGTCCATGTACTGGATTGGGGAGAAAAATTTAAATAAGAATAGCCCTGTTTTCTGTGAAAGGCACTAGCTGAGGCTGAAATAGCAAGTATTGGGCCCCTCTCTCTCTATATATATATATATCAAATTAAAATAAGGAGAGGGTCATCTGTTGAAGGCTGGGAGTTTGGTGGGGACAGGATTTCAACTGAATACAAACCATCTAACTTGCACAGCTGGGGTTGCTGAGCTTTTTAGCTTGCGTAGGCCTTGTTAGGAGGAGGTGTTTTTAAAAAGCACATTAGGTGGTGTGAATTAAGCAACATATTTTACTGCCTGTGCAAAATGTTTTTTAAGAGGGTACCTGGGTAGGGGTAACTCTACTGGAGATTCAGAGGGAATTTTATGTTCTCCAGTAAGGAGCAGAATTAGCCTGTTACTGAGTAGTCTTTATAATCACTAGCATCTAATACTGCTTTGGAACCAAGCTGATTTGAAGTAAGTTACAATAAATTCTAGTGTGAATGTGGCCACATGGTGCTGACTATGTGCCAAGTAGATGCTGAGCAAGAAGGACCTCAGAGCTGGTATACTGCAAAGGTTGATCTATCCTATTGAAAAGATGTTAGTACAACCTTTGTGTTAGTACAATCTAAGCTTAGCCAGGCACACGGAAAGAAGCAGATGGCTGTGTTGGAGCGTAAAAATTGTCCTAGTTGGAGAAAAAAGCCTTGGATACAATACACTGTCCTTTCTCTGGCTTCCATCACCATAGCCAAAGTGTTTGCCATGCTTGCTGTGTGTTCATCTCTTTAAAGAAATAGATCACGGATGGGCAAAGTCTGGTTCACGGGCCGGATCTAGTCAGTAGTGGACTCCATTTCCCAGCCACCCCGTGCATGGCTGGGGCTGGTCTCCATGGAGACCCCAGCCATTACCTGCACTCTGAAAGCTCAGGCTGGGGTTGCCATGAAGACCAGCCTCAGCCACACTGGCAGAGCACATGGCAGAGTGGAACAAGGGGCTGCTCGAGAGTTGCTGGGATCTTGTGATGGGGGCAGCTTGCTTCAGAGACAGGGCAGAGCCGTGATCTGTAGCCTGCATGCTCTGGGCAGGGGCATAGAGGCAGGGGATTGCAGCTCTGCCCCAGCTCCTTTCAGCAGTGACAACCTGATCTGGAGCAGGGGCAGAGCTGCAATTCCCTGCCTCTATGCCCCTGCCTGAAGCATGCAGGCTACAGATCAAAGCTAGCCTGGCTCTGGAGCAAGCTGCCCCCATCGCAAGATCCCAGCAGCTCTGGATCAGCCCCCTGCTCTGCTCTGTGGTGCCCTGCCAGTATAGCTGAGGTTGGTCTCCATGGCAACCCCAGCCTGAGCTTTCATAGCACAGGTGTGGCTGGGGTCTCCACGGAGACCAGCCCCAGGTATGTGGGCAGGGGCTGCTGGGAAATGGAGTCTGGCTGCCGGCTGGATCTGCCATTTTGCCCACCCCTGAAATAGATGCTTGTTGGGTGAGGGCTTGCTAACTGCCTTGTGACATGACTTATTTACTCTGATAGAAAATACAGTTCTTCAAAGCAATATTCAAGACTTCATGTTCCTGCTGACAGGTTAAAAAAAAAAAAAGGATGACACTAACCAAACAAGTGGAGTCTCCCTGCAGAAACATGTCAGTCTTATGGATTATGTGTACAGGTTTCCCTCGCCAACCATGGTTTTGAGTATCCACACTTAATATTCTGTATACCATTTTGGCTACCACAGTATACAGTTTTGAGTAAACAGTTTTCCATGGCCATGCATGCGCCTGTCACCTGCCATTTTCCCTATAAGGCTTTTACCTTGCCATCCATGGGAACTTTCAGGAACCTAACCCCAGCAGTTGGCGAAGGAAACCTGTAGATGCCTGTTATTGATAGAAGTGATTATTTTGTTGTTGGTTTTTTTTGTTTTGTTTTGGGGTTTTTTTGGCACAATATTTAGTTGGTGTCCAGTTACCTACAATGATATTGATAAACTACCTCCTTAATGGCAGGTGCACTGTTATTTAAGATGATTTCCAGTCTAGCTAACTAGGTGTCTAGCTGGGTTTCTGCACAAAGATGCATAAATTCTGGTGTTAAAGATAAATTCTACAGTTAAAGAGCTATAGTTTACCTCTTGGCTTTGCTGACTTTACTTTGACTATGGGGCTATGGTGACGGAAAGTCTTTTTGAGGGGTTGCAGCCTCATTGGAAATGTTTACTACCTCACTTCTTTTTAGGGCAATTGGGTTGAGCTGTTATAACACATAGACTGTACAGGGCTGATTTAATTCTATGACGGTTCTTCCCTCTCCTCCTCCCCGCCCCCCGTTTTCTTTTACTCTTAGCCATATAGGAAATGGCAGGTCTGGCCTTTACTGCTTTTGCTTGAAGATCTATGGGAAGTGTATGTCAGTTTTACTTAAAGACTCAGCCTCTGCACAAATGTAAAGGATTCCTGCTACCATAATCCCATCTGTCTGCAGTGCAAAGGCTTTTTTTCCATCCGGGAGGTGGGGTATAGTGTATAGATTCTTTTACATACACCCAAAAGAGAATTGACCCAATTTTGCACAAAAGTGCGTGCATGTGAAAGAGACCTTTGGATTCCACCCAGTTTCAGCAAATGTGAATATCAGTTGCCTTTTCTCTTCAGTCTTAACAAATAATTTATATTGTTTTATGTTTTCAAGACTGTTTTGGCTAGGAAAGGGCTGGAAACATTATGATTTAAAAGAAAAAAATTACACAAACAGATTTTCCTTTGCATTTTTTTAGTTCTTCCAAATCAGAGGGGAGTGGCTGATGCAGGCTTTTTTGTGGGGCCCAAAGCCTGGGTTTAATTAGAAGTAAAATGTTCTGTTACTAGTAAGATTGGAGGGAGAATTGTTGCATGTTTGTGCTTTGGATAGATCAGTTTAATCTTAATTCTAATGGTAAAAATAAGAGTTGAGTCTCAAAGCACAGCCTCATTCAGGTGGCTGAGTGTAGATTTCAGGTGAGTTGGGGAAATGCTGGCATTCCATTTTCAGGTGGAGCTTTATGCAGGACCGCCACAATGTTTACAGTGCTTTGTCTCAATGTTTTATCTCCTTTGCATTACTAAGAAATGAGATGTCTTTGGTATTAGAAATGCTGAGTTCAAATCCTGTCATATCTTGGGGCTGTTGAGCGTTAAAGTTTGCAATTTTATGCGTGCATCAATGGATCATTGCAAATTGCTTCCTAATAATTCCTTTTTAAATTTCTAACACTCCAGCTATCTCCTTTCAGCAGTATGATTCTAATCGCTGATATAAATTCATAATCTCCTGTTGATCCAGCAAACAGTAAAGATTATCAGTGTAGGCAGTTCATTTTTATGTTGGGATTGCACATCAAGGCATGTTTTAGAGAGATTTGGAGTCTTGGATGCAAGATGCACATTTCTAATTGCGGATGATTTCTTAGTTGAATCCTGTAAATATATGTAACTATTTATGACTGTGCATGTGACATTCCCTTCAGTGAATGTAAGAAGGAAAGCTGCTCGGTTTAAGCCAAATTCAGCAGGAAGGAGAAAATTATTTCCATATCTTTTCTGTATATTATTAAATGGAAAATGAGATAATTCTGCAGTCCATATAAAAACTAAATAAGAGGTTTTTTCTTCTCTTAGTATGTGTGAGTAACTTTGACTAATTTTAGTGACGAGTGTGTGTGTGTGTGTGTGTGTGTATATATATGTGTGTGTGTGTGTATATATATATGTGTGTATATATATATATATATGTGTGTATATATATATAAATAAAAAATCTCACTCACCTGAAATCTACACTTAGCCACCTAAATGAGGCTGTGCTTTGAGACTCTTTTTTTTTTACCATTAGAATTAAGATTAAACTAATCTATTAAAGCACAAACATGCAACAATTCCCCCTCCAATCTTACTATTAACAGAAACGTTTTACTTATAATGATTCTCTGGAGGAATCATTGAATTTTCATCCCCTTTCCTCTCCCCCCCCACAATCCCAAGATCCACACGTAGGTATTTGAATCCCATATTTTGCCTACAGTAAATCTCTCTCTTGCTTAGAAAGAAACTATTTTGCTATATAAACTAGGCATATTGACAACAGATTTAACCCACATATATGGACATGGATAGAGAGAAGCTTCCCCAAAGAGGATGATATACAAGTGACATGTTATACATATATTTCTAAATAAAATGCTCTTTTTACTTAGGAAAATCCTTTTTTTGTTCCAGATAAATGCAGGCATTTCAGTTGTTACAATGACTCAGTACATTTGTTCTTTGATGTCAATTTGAGTTGCATCACTGTAGAATGGTTGCTACAGAAACTCTAGCCCAGTTTTTTAAATTCACTCATTTTCTTTAAAGAAGTTGGACTTGATTTTTTTTTCTTGTAAAGAACCTCCTAGTAAAATGTTTAAAATTTCTAATATGACAGCAGTTATAGTGGCATAATTAGATTAGAAACAATAAGAGGATAATACCTTATGATTTAAATGTCCACAAGCAAAAATCTATCATCCGGTAAAACGTGCTTCATTATAATTGAAACCATTGGTACGTTTGATCAATACCAAAATATTAAAGTATGTCAAACCTGTTTTCTGTAGCCTTTGCTATAATTGGATTCTGATGCTAGTGATAGTTTAAGAAGGCAAAATCTGTTGACTCAGGACTATGATTATTCACAGAACAAGAGTTTCCTTCTTAGGTATACAGTGCTTTTATGCTGAGTCCCTGGAGGAATCATTGAATTCTCTCCCCCCCAACCCATCCCAAGATCCACGTGTAGGTATTTGAATCCCATATTTTGCCTACAGTAAATCTCTCTCTTGCTTAGAAAGAAACTATTTTGCTATATAAACCAGGCATATTGACAACAGATTTAACCCAGCCAACTCAGCTTTCTTCAATCAGGAGTGCTGGATTGGTTTCAGGTTTCTGGGACACAGGCACAAAATATGCATGCCCCAAGTAGAATCCATTTGTTTTCCCTTGATTACACCTTGTGGGAGGTCAAAGAGAAATAAATATTTTAGCTGTCTAGAACAAGATAGATTATGGGATTATTTGTAATCCGGAGTGCAAATGTGATTACAGCAAATACAGTAGAATCAGAAATATGTGCCATTAACCCCTGAAATGCAAAAGCATATTTCATACATATACCTTTGATTTAATTTGGGGTTATCCTCTGTCTTCTTTAATCAGATTTATGTGAGTAAATGCATCTCTCTTAGTACCCCTCACCTCTTTGTAGAAGTCAGTTTTTCTGGAAGTTATAGGAGACATAGCCATGTGTTTATCCTGTCTGTTTTTGTTTCTTATAATTTATGAGAGGGAGCAGAGTAAGGAATTTCTCTGTGATAGTCAGAATAAATCAATTTAGACTCAGTTGAAGGGGCCTCAGATTCTCTGTAGAGTTCAGCCAAACATTGGGATGAATTGTGCAAAGGCAATTTGTCACTAACATCTCTGGCTGTTTGATTTTTCTGAGGTTTTGCTGCCGTTATTTAGATTTTTCACTACTTGGTATAGTATGACTTGAAAAACCCATATAGGTACCTGCAGGGAAGTGAGTGTTCACTGAAACAGTCCTTTGAACATAATAATAAAAACAAAATCCCAGGGTAATAAAAAAACAATTGCTTAATGAATAATGCAACTATGGAACAGGGACTAGCGGAAGCCTTTTTCCCCCTCAACCTGTTGTAAGAAATAAGTTCCAGACTAGGGCCTTGTCTCTATATAAAGCATGATTTTTCTGGCTTCCTCTCTGCATGCTGGCCTAAATATTGAATCAGACTCCAAAATAGGGAGGGTTTTTGTTGTTTTTTTAAATATGTGGATTTCTGTGCCTGTGCATTGACTGTAAGCTAACAGACTGATATGGATATGTTTGTCTTTCTTCCATACCCCATAATAGACTTAAAAGCAATGTGGAGTGTCCCCAGGTTGTTAAATTTTCCATGTGGTTACACATCACGTAGTCCAGCAGTGGTTGGAGATGTGGTAAAGTGCGTGTTCTGGAGTATTCTGCTCTGTACCTGAGTCTATATCTTCTCAGTGGTGGTGATGATAGCCTTAAGGTTGGAGTCAAGGTCTCTTTTGCTCAACTGGTTGTGGGTTTGAAGTGTGGCAAGCCTTAGATCCTAGAAGGCTACTGGAGAAATAAATTATAAATATTCACTGATCACATAGGTACTGAAATGGAAAAGCTTTCCTATGAATTCTAAGTGTCACAACCTCAGCGGAACAGTTGTGCCATTCTTCAGGATTTATATAGCTTTCGGTACTATGGTGATGGACTAGATGCAAACAACAAGAAGCGTAACCTCTGTTGGCTATTAAGTCATCTATTTAAGAGGTGGAATTTCAATATCGTTCTCCACAGCAAGAACCATTACAATAACACTTTTTTTTTTGGCAGCATTAGTTGAGAGTGCCATTCAGCATCACAGCCCAACCCTTGTGCAGTCTCTCCAGGCTGGGATTTAGGTACATCAGCAGGGCCTAGAGAAGATATTTGATCTACTCATGTCTCTAATTTCAATTTAATTGTCAGTTTCTGGGGATGTCAGTCAGGTACTAGCATTAGCATTACACAAATAAGTTTATAAACAAGCATGCTTAGAAGAAAAAACATTGTGCTTTAGAACTCATTAGTTTACTGATTTTCATAATCTATTTAAGAATATAGACTTTTTAGCACCATTTGGTGCAAAATAAAATATGATGATTTTACTAATGCAAATTTTTAGCTAACTTACTAGTAACAGGAATTCATTCTAAGCATACAGATAAAAAATGGCTATGGTTTGCATAGGAAAGGCTTATAGAAGGAAAAAACAATGTTGATACCTAGTCTTTTACTGCTCAGGTTCTACGTTTAAAATTCTGTGGGATGTAATTTGGACTTGTGGCCCTGGGACTTTCTTTTGTCTCTTTCTTATATTAAATATCACAAAATTAACTTGTGTACCTGCAGGCTAGGGACAGACATTCAAAAAGCCTGAGCCTGAATTGATTCAATCTTTGCAGGTTAGTCTAGCTTTTCAATCTCTGTCTCCCTGCTTCTTCAGACTTTCTGCAGACCAGGTAATTTCCAACACCTTTCTCTGTCCCCTCTTGAAGACTGACAGTTTGCAACTAGCAGGTTGCTTGTCAGACAAAAAGTTAACCAGCCCATGAAGCCATACAAAAGAAAACATCTCTCATGAGTTTCAAGCTCTTCTCATCTGCAGAGTACATTTGAATTTGCAAGCCACTAGCTGTCTGCCTTTATTCCAGTAAACTTGGGGACCCAGAGAGATACCTATCAGCTTTAGCTAGCATGGGTGGGGCATGGCCAGATGTTGGGTCCCTGCACTGGGGTCCCTACTGTGGAAGAGAGGTGGGAGGGGGCCAGGCAGCTGGCCCTGCTTGAGCAGCAAGTGTGGTGGGGGGAGCCAGGGGAAGCCTGGCAGTCGCTGCAGCCTCAGCCAGCTGGAGCAGTGATAGTGCTTGTACTATGAAGGAGAAGGGTGGGGTCAACCCTGCTCTGCTCCAGTAGACATCCCTACCCAGAGCTGCAGAGCATCTGGGGTACTGGGGGACTGTGGCTTAACTTAAACCAGGAAGGGGTCTGGACAAACATTGCATAAACTAGTTTAACCCAAATCAGTTAAACCTGGTTGAATGTAGTCAGAATTATCTCAAACCATTTTCAAACTGGTTTATGTGCACTGAATGTCAGTTCTGTTACAGGTTTAAACTAGTTTCTGATCACTTAAAAGTTTTAGGTATAATATCTGTTCCTAGCCAGAGTCGGGGCCTGTGGCTGCAGAACTTGTCTCTATAGGTTCCGGTGCTCCGTGCTTTCCTGAGTACGAATTCCACATTGAGAACCAAACCAAAGTTTCCGAACCATGAACACCAGTCCCACTGAATTGCAATAGCACGTCTGCTCTCATGTCGTCAAGGCACATTACAACTTGTAACTCTGTAGTAGTTTGCCTGTTTTGATATGTTATTCAAACTGTTCCTTTCAGTATTACCTCTAACTGAAAGAAAGAGGGGAAAGAAAGGCTAATGTTTTCAGAAATGGAGGGTGCTAGAAGTTTCCAAACTTCCTGTGAGGAACTAACTTCAGATTCTAAAAAGTAAATTTTCTCTGGTTCAAAGTGCCATTGTATGTGCCTCTTTTATAGCCAGTGAAACCCTGAATAATCCTTGCAGACAGTTTTTCTTTGTGACTTCAGTGGTGCCAAATTATTTCATGTTTTCAAACTTAAATATTTTAGAAGGCCTTAAGAAAACCACAGCTTGGACTTGTGTCACAGATCTTAAGTGATGGCTCTTTACCCCAGTTTGTTCAACACTGAAATATGTGTAGTTTTAATTTTATTGCACTTTGCTTTTGTAGTATTTCTGTGGAAAATTTGCCTCTTCATTGAGGACCTAATACTCTTCCCATTGATGTCAATGACTAGGATTGGGCCCAAAGAAGGGAATTTGGGGGAAAATTTAATTTTTCCACATAAAACTATAGAATAAATAGGTTTTATAGTAGGTAAAGAATTCCAGTGTCCTTCCTGTTTCACCTACAGCATATACATCTAGTTACTTTGCAGGAATAGCAGCCATAGTGCTGTGCATTTCAGTGTTGGGTATGCTAGGACTTCACCCCTTCAAAACCTATTCCTTTATTCACCTTCAGTGGTCTTTTTAGTTTGATAACTGTCCTGGATTTACTTTACTGCCAGTTTATCAACTGATAGATCCATGTTAAGATTTAAATGGTGTACGGGAGCTTCCTAGCTAGATGAATTTCACTCTTGGGCTTTGCCACTGCTGGAATATTTGCAACCGTTTGTCTATGCTACTGCATCTCTGTTGGTGCTATGAGCACTTGTATGTTGCTTCTGTGAACACTTGAACACTTATGAACGCTTGCATGCTGTTGGTGCAATGAACACTTGCATTCTGCTTCTATTGTTGGGTGCACAACCTGTACATAAAAGCACATGCAAATTTTCCTAGAATAAATGTTCCTTCATGGACCCAGTTATGCCGTTCCAATGGCAATTTTATTGAGGTAAGTAAAATAGTAACAGAATCATGGGTGCTGATTATTTATTTTAAGCAGCAGCTCTTTTGTTCCTTACATTTATGTAGCTGCATAAACTGCAGAGTTGGAAAGACATGATGTGCTTCCCTATATTGTCTACGTTTGAGTTTGTTGAAAGATATGTTTTTTTCAATACCTTTCTTTTCTACTCCCTGGCAAGCTGGAGCTTTCATAGATCAGAGATGATAAGGATGATTATAATAATATGAATCTGAAATACAATACAGCTATGCATGGGAGTATGTACATCCTATTTCACTGTATTCATTTGTGTTTCTAAAAGTATTAGTCTAATACATTTTACACTCTGTTAATATGAATTATTTATTAAAACACGTTTGCTTTGTACCCAATGATACACATTAGAATGCAGCGAATCTTCTCCTCAAATGAATGCCCATTAAAGAACAGTACAGTTAATATATTCTGAGTAATGGATTTATGCCTTTGACAGGTATCTACTTTGAGTGGAGAATAGCAGGGGAAAATGAAGTGTGGCCAGCACAAGCTGCTAATTGCTGTAGATTCCATGCCATTAGAAAAGAAGTGTAGGTTATGTCTATAGTGACTACTGTCTGGCAGCAGAGAGCAGCCAATACCATCCAGTTGCCAGAATATGTACACCCTTCTCGTGGCTTCATGTACTTCCACTTAACACTCTGGGAAGACCAACTGTTGAATGAACAGTGGCATCTGCGTGAAAGTGTCTTGTGCTGGTTGCTATGTGGGGACATAAGCTGTAGTGCATTTGGCAGAGATAGAGTAGATCTGCTTCCACAGAGGGGCTTGTAGTGTGCAGAAGTGACAGAATTGTTAGTGGAGATTAGTCCATGGGGAGCACATAATGATGGTAGTAGCATGGTTGGGAAAGCAGGATACAGCTAGGTAAGATATTTAAAAGAAGAAAATGTGGGCCTTGAAAGATCACCATATTATTATGTAGAACTTTGTGTGAGGTTCTGATATCTGAATTTTTTTTTTTAGTTGAAAATACTTAATTTTCAGTTTTTCACTGCTGCAGCTGGGAGATGGGCTTCTTGCCCTGAAGAAAAAAGTGTTGAACAGTCTTTACTAATGATACTATTTCAGTGTCTTGGGTTGTGTTTACAGTTCCCTCTAGTTTAGCAGCCACCAAAAATTTCACGGAGGTACTTTTTTTTATTCCCTCTTACAGGTAACTAACTAAGGTGTTGAAAAAGATGTACCCAGTCTCTGTGCTATCCAGTAGAACATGTGGTATCCTGTTGGGCTTACCATTCAGCTTGGTACTTTGCAATTTGTCCCAATTGGCAAGTTAGCCTTTTTGCTCTTATGTAAGCCACATAACAGCTTTCATGTGTCTGCTATTGCAAATTGATTTTCATTATAGCTTTGTGAAGAACAGTATCGAAAACTTTACTGAAATCCAGATATATTAACTGCCAGGATCCCTTTTGTCTACCAGTCGTTTAATATGTGAGCAACCTATTTACACCAATGTCAATGGACCTTCTTTTGAAGGAAGGGTTTTAGAATCTATGATTAAAGGCTGGTCTACACTGCCTCTGTGCTGAGCCCAGGAGTGCTGCTGAAAAGCATGCTCTGCCTGTCTACTTCTGTTTGACATACGCCAAATCCCACAAATGAGACAGTAGTTGCCTTAGAGTAGCCCTGAGCGCACACATGCCAGTGAACACACATGAGAGCAGCAGTGCATCGTATCTGGCATTTGGCATGCACGAAGCAAGGACCTTCTTCTCAGCAAAGCTCCTGGGTTTGCACAGTCTATGTAGACAAATAATTTGTTGCTTTTCCTTTGGTGGTGAAAGGAGTCAATCACCTCCCTGCAGTGTATCCTCCTTCCCCAGAACCATGCCAAAAGGTTTTGCTTGGCTGATCGCAATGTGCAGATGAGATGTGGTGAGTACCTCCATGATGGATGGGGGAAAGATGTAATTCCTGGCCCGAAGGAGAGGAGCCTCATCCAGGCCAGGAATTACATCTTTCCCCCATCCATCCCACGATGCATCATGGAGGTACTTCAGGATGGAAGACCACACCTTAGTTTTTTGGTTAGCAACAAATCCTCTTGTGGTGTCCTGGTTTATACATGGACTTTTTCCACGAAAGAGTGCTTTCTTAACATTCCTGACTCTTCATCTCTAAAATCTGACACTTCTGCATGATGATCCTATCTCTTATTGTGCTGAATTCAAGGATTTCATCTGCTCTTCTCAAAATCTCAATTAGCATTTTTCGTGTTAGTAAGAAGATGATGAGTGATAGCTTCTCCTATAGTTTGGAGTCTTTATTTTCTGAATGGTAAAATGGTTTCCGGTGGAACTTAAGGGCATTTTTGAAGTTCTTAGTTTGGAGGTTTTTGTTACTCAACTGATATCTGAATAATAACAGGAGTATGGTATCCTGTCGCTTGGATCCTCTCCCAAGAATCTAGGAAGTTTCTGCCCTACCCTTTTCCTTGTTCTGGTGATATGGATCCTTGTAGTTTCTCCTTTGCTTCTCTTTTTATTCTTCATGTGTGTTATTGGTGCAACTATATCATGTTAGAGCCTTTGTAACTAAGTATCTTTGGAAAAATACTTACTTTTTACTGCTGTTGTATTGATCTTGCAGTTTCTATGCAAAATTAGAGGCATTGCTGTGATTTGGGAACTGAATGATAACTTCCCGCTGAGACTTATTAATTCCAGAGGTTCTGTGGAAAAGTTATAATTTTCTTGTAGTCTTGTATTGATGCTTGCAGCACAGAAAATAATGCAGCAAACTGTTATATGGCTCTTCCTTTTTCCTTTAAAGGCATCACTCACCACCCAAAACTAAGTATTCACAAATTTTTAGTTTTGAAAATAAAGCACATTTTTGCTTGAGTTAGAACATGTCAAAAAGCACAGAAAACCACAATGAAGTATTTATTGATTTATAAATCACAATATCATTTATGTTGGTTTTTAGGGAGAGATTTGCAGTTATACTGACAATTTTGTATCATGCTTCAACTCTGATTTGTGTGTTTAATGGTGAAATAATGAAGTGTTTTAAATGGAATTTGAAATGAAGCCTTAAGGCAAATAATAGCAATTATCTCTAATACTTCAGCAAGTTCAATAAATATTTACTAAATAAAATGCATACTGTATGGATTTTAACAAAAGAATTCTCAGAAAAGCTTTGACAATATCTTGTATAGTGTCAGGTTCTCCACTCTGTCAGGAAGAAAGGAGATAGTGTAGTTTCCGAGAGGCTTTGATAGTCACTCCTGTGTAGATGGTAAACATGAGGCCTCTGCTCCACAGAGTGAGGTGAGGCTTTGTGCTGGCTCTCTGCACAGTAATAAGTAGCTGCCCCTTCGAATGAAGCCTCTTAGCAGGGACCTTGTTTGAGGATAGCAATGTAGCGGTGAAATGTTTGCTATTTGAGTCCACCAGAAGCCTAAATGTTTGAAAGCTATATGTTAAAGGAGATTCTGGGACAATATCAACCCTGGGACAACAGAGTCTCTCTGGTTGTTACCTACAGCCGTCAACTTGAACACTTGGACATGTTATTTATCCACCTCCCTGAAAAAGGACACCTGTCTCAAGGTAGCCATGGGGGACAAAACTGTCCTGGCTAACAGACAATCTCCCAACCTCAAACAGCATATCTCAAGAAACATGTTATCTAACTCTCATTCTCACTGACCTTGCAACAGCCCCAAGTACCGGCTGTGCCCCCCTCATCAATACAGACCACATCTCACTGGACCAAATAACATGGATTATAATAGCCAAGATTTATTCATCTGTATCTCTACCAACATCACGTATTGCACCATTCCCCAATTACAGTGCCCCTTTGCTATCTATATGGTTAGGGACAGACATTAAAAAAGCCAGAGCCTGCATTGATTCAACCTTTTCAGGTTAGTCAAGCCTGCCTAAGTTGAACCAGTTTCTAACAGCACAGACATTCTCTGGACAGAGGTAATGTGGGCACGTGCCTGAAGATCAGGTCAGGAGCTGGGGGAGGGATGCTAGAGCGTGCCCTGAGCTGCAGAGAAGCTGTGCTGGGGGTGTGTGGCCAGCCCCTGCTGAACTGGCCAGAGAGGGGTTTAATTCCCCCCTCCCTGTCCCACTGGCAGGGACCCAAGCTGAGTCTTCAGGGTGCTCCCCCATTGCTGCTGCAGTGGCAGGTTGGCATGGCCCCTGAGGCAGAGGGGTAGGGAGGGGGGTTATTTCCCCCTCTACTCCCAAGAGGCCACAGCTGGGTCTGCCTGCCCTGAACACTCACTTGCCACTGCTCTCTCCCTGCTTAGGGCAAGCAGTGGAATAATTCCCCTCCTGTCCCTGGGGATGGAGGATGCCAGGGTGAGAAGGAATAACACCTCTCTCCCGGCTCCCCCCCCGCCCCAAGGGGCCCTGCTAGCTGGCATCTGGCCGTGCCCCTGCCTGGTTGCTGCAGCAAGAGGGCAGTAGCCCGTCATGGTGTTGGGGAGCATGAGCCCCTTCCCAGCAAGGAGTGGGGGGCAGGCAGAGCTGCAGTAGATTGCATGCGGCAGCGCTTGGGTCCAACGTGGGCTAGAGCTCTCCAAGGCCCCTGCAGCACCGCCATTCTCCAGAGCAGCTTTCCTTGCCCTGCAGCATGGCTCCCTGCAGGGAAGGGGCTTGTGCTCAGGGAAACCATGACAGGTTTCATAGTTGGTAGGGTCAGAAGGGACCTGAGCAGATCATCAAGTCCACCCCCCGCCATGGCAGGAAATAATGCTGGGGTCAAATGACCCCAGACAGGTGATTATCTAGCCTCCTTTTGAAGACCCCCAGGGTAGGAGCGAGCACCACTTCCCTTGGAAGTTGGTTCCAGATCCTAGCTGCCCTGACTGTGAAGTAGTGCCTCCTGATATCTAGCTTGAATTTACTCTCTGTCAACTTATGGCCATTATTCTTTTTGCTACCCCCCCTCACAGTCACTCCAGCAGCTGGGCAGGGGTGGGGCCCCTTAGGTGGGGAGGGGGGGCAGGGAGCAGGGTTATTTCTACATTTTCCCTGGAGCACTGCAGTGGGGTCTCCCTGCCCTGGCTGCTGCTCAGTCTCTGCTCAGGACTGTGCAGGGCGCGAGCCAGGCTGTGGCTATAGCCCCGGTGGGTTCTATCCCCTGGTGTTAATTTAGCGAGAGGGAGAGGCGGATTCATAATGGTTGCAAGGAAAACGTCTCGTGATGGTTCCAAGGAAAACTTTATTTGGGTTCTTACTTACGCCCTGCTGATGCCAATGTGGCTGCGCAGGCTGTTACACTCGTCAACGGTTCAGGTGAGGGATGAACAACAGACAGACAGAGTGCTGAACTCGAAACCGAAGAAGATGATGAACGAGTGGTTGATATTTGGGTGCACAGTTGGGTGCCAGAGAGTCCGAAGGCAGGAGAAGCCGTGGGAAGCTGGCCAGGCCTGCCCACCGAGCAATAAACACTCTGGCTTCTCCCTGGGTGGAAGCTCAACTCTAACTTTTATAGGCCAGATGACAAGCATAAATTTCAAGCCCCGATTGGCCACATTTCCACACCAGAAATATCTGCAGGGATTTTCCATAGGGGACGGGGTTTTCCCAGCACATGGCCAAGGGCCATGCAGCAACTCAATTAGGGGCTCTCCGGATGGGGTGGAGAGTGCTGATGGCACCTGTTGCTGGGCAAAGCTCGCAGAGCCCAGCCGGAGCGTGACAAGGGCAAGCAGCAGACTAAGTCCCCTCCTGCCCCACTCCTTCCAGCGTTCGGTGGAGGGGGCTTTTTTTGCCACTTGCCCCAAGCACAGACTGAGCAGCAGCAGCAGCTGGGGTGGACAGACTCCACTGTCATGCCCCAGGAGCAGAGGGGGAAATAACCCCACTTCTTGACCCCTGCCTAAGGGACCCTACCAGTGGCATCTAGCCCCGCCCCTGCCTGGCCACTGGATCAGCAAGGGGGGAGTGACGGTGATGGGGGCAGCAACCTGTCATGGCTTCCACAAACGTGGGCTTCTTCTCAGTGGGGGGCCATGCTGCAAGGCTAGGAAAGCTGCTGTGGGGGGCTTGGAAGGCTCTGGCCCCCTCCAGACCCCGGCACTGCTGCGTGCAGTCCACCACAGCTCTGCCTGCCCCACAGCTGGGCCCCCCACTAGGAAGGGGCTTACGCTCATCAACACTGACAGGGGCTGCTACCCCCATTCAGGGCCCTGCCCCCTTGCCGCTGCAGCAGCTGGGCAGGGGCGCCACCTGAAGCCAGCTGGCAGGGCCCTTTGGGAAGGCAGGGCAGGGACGTCGGTTATTCCCTCTCCCTCCAGTATCCAGGGGAGATGACAGGAAGGGGCTTATTCTGCTGCTTGCCCCGAGCAGGGAGTGTGCGGTCAAGGGAGCAGACCCAGCTGCAGTCCCTTGGAGGTGGAAGGGGGAATAACCACCCTCCCTGCCCTCTCTGCCTCAGGGGCCATGTCAGCTACCACTGCAACAGTGAGGGGGGAGTGCCCAGCCAACCCGGCTCGGGTCCCTGTGAGTGGGTCGGGGAGGGGGGGAATTAAACCCCTCTCTGGCCGATTCAGCTGGTGCTGGAGAGGCGTGGGGCTAACCCTGCTGTGCTGGAGCAGAGAGTCCAGCCCAAAGAACATGCCAGGATGCTGTCGGACTCTGGTTCAAGTTAAACCAGAAAGGGTCTGGGACAGACATTGCATAAACCAGTTTGAGCCAAATCAGTTAAGTCCTACATTCGACCAGGTTTATCTCAGACCAATTTCAGCCATTCTCAAGCTGGTTTATGTGCGCTGAACATTTGTTCTATTACGGGTTTAAAGCAGCTTCTGATCATTTAAACCAGTTTATGTGTAATGTCTGTCCCTAGCCTATAGGACAGCAGATCCTTATGCTGGTGATCCCTACATTACAGAATGAATAAAAGCCAATCTGACTTCAGTTCCGGAAAGAAGCATAAGCCAGTGACGGAACATTTTACCTCTCTGGACATGCCATCACTGACCTCAGGGTGGCTGTTCAACAAAATTTTAAAAACCAACTTGAATGGAAAATTGTGAAACAAGAACTCATCCATAGACTGGACTGTGTTAAGTATAGTCTAAACAGGGACTAGATTCTTACCCCATTACATGGCTTAATAGATGTGACTCCTCTGCCTCCATGGATTTATTGCTTGTTTGCTTCCCTGCATGGCCCTCTTTCCCGTTGCCTTCCTTTCCCTGTCTTTTGTATTCAAATAACTATTTCTATTTGATAGACTGCTCTGTGTGTGTCCTTTTACATCATCTGATGAAGTGAGCTTAGGCTCATGGACGGTTATGTTATCTATCTCTGATTTAGTTAGCTTATAAGGTGTAAACTATGTTGCCTTCTGCTTGACTTCAGACTAACACAGATAACTACCTCTCCCTGCTAAAGAAAGTTCTATCATTTAAGAAAAAAAAATCTGGTTAAACAAAGCTTCTGGTTAAACAGCTGTTAAGGGAATGACTGCTGAAGGCAAGATATATGTTTGCAGTTTTCCAATTTCCTAAGGGTGAGAAATCATAGAATCCTAGCAGTTAGGGGAAAAGACCCCCATAGTAATAGAATTCAGGCATAATTTTATTGCACATTTCTTCCAAGAATTTTTTTTACCCAGCCTTTGTTTAATCCGGTGCTATTTCACATGCATTGAACTGCATGGTGCTGTTTTTATAGCTTTGTCTTTCCTTCCCCCGTCCTCAGAATTGTTATAATCAGCTTTGGCTTGAGGCTGCTGAGGACTGTGGCCCCATAGTGATGTAAAGTCTGGAGATGACAGTAGTGGTAAAACTAGCCTTGGCTCCCCTTTGCTTTAGACAGAGCAGGCTAGTATAGCTCCAAAAGTAGCTCAGGAGAAGGTGTAGCTCAGGAACCTGGAGCATGGGATACAATAGGGTTCCACACCCTTGCTTACAGTATATATTTTTTCCTGATGTAGTAACAGAAGATGCCAGCAGTGTAGGCACCACCTGCTCATACTGAGTATAATTTGTACTCCCCTGCACCACTGGGAAGAAGTTTAACCCAGTGTTTACAAAGTGCAGTGATTTCTTTACACTTGTAATGGGAAATTGCTGGAGTGTGTTAGGTACCACTGAGCACTATGCATGGGATTATGCTGAGTTTTTACAGGCAAGCTGTAAAGTGATTGCAATAGTATTTATGTTGTACTGAAATCAAAGCCATTTTTAAGGGCCACAAATTCCATTGACACAGAATGTCCCTGAACCAAAGATGTGTAAGTCTGGCCATTGTGACCTATAGGGAGCTCCTGACTGAAAAGGTATGATCGTTTCACCCTTGGCTAGTCACCAAGTGCCCTCAAGTGTCCTGCAGCAATTCTGTTTCATCACTCTGGCCTATCAAAGTGGTAGGATAAGAAGCCACATCTAAAAAGCCACATATACCTCCTTGGAGATAGCTAGTACCTAAGGTGGAGTGGTGTTCTGATTTCCCCTGGAGACTGCTTAGAAGGTATTTCCTGTATGAAAACCCTTGCCCTTCTCTGGGAACACAAATTAGCAGAAAGCAATTCTTGAAAAGTCCCAGAGGAATTTCTCCTTGCCTGCACTCCTATTAGGCAAGTCCAGGGGCTGACAGGGAAGAGGAGGAAGCCCAGAGCTCTGCTTGTCTATAATGGGAAGCCTCCAAATTGCACAGAGTAACATGAAGATGAGAGTGTGTTCCTGGAGGAGGGAAACAGAGAAATAGGGAGGTCCTGGTAGATGAAGATGTGGACCAATTGATAGGAGAAATTCTGAAATGATGCCAAAGTTTCTCAGTAGCATGGAAAATGTTCAGAGCAGATTGCAGATAAAGGGAAAAAAATAATATGTTTTGATGAAGTTGTACATAACTGACAATTATGGGTGGGAATTCTTGAGACACAGAAGGAAATAAAGTCACACTAGGGAACATTTCTATATACTCCTATACAATTCCTGTCTCACACAGCTTCAGGTTTTCCTCATATCCCACACTCCTTCAATTCAGCACCCTGGCCAACACTCCTAGCCCTCTTGCTTTATTTATTCACTTCCTGCAGATTGCAGCATTTCTTCTCACTTTATCGCACCCATTGTCTGAAACTTTACAAGAATGTTTCAGTGTGTTGGTGGAGCATGTTTTGGAGGGCTTGTTCCCATGAAAGGAGTTTGGAGGGTCCTGTATTCTCTGGAGTGTGCATATGCTTGTTGGGGGAAGGTGTTAATTCCTCCTATCTTCTTCCTACGGGCAGGAATAAAGACCTTTATAAGTTATGCACCTGATACAACTGTGGAAATATTTATATACTAGTGATATAAGATGGTCATGGTCAAATACAAGATATCTTTATGGAAGGTGATGAGCCCACTTGATCAAGTAGCAAGCATTCAGCTTGTAGATAGTGGAAGTTGCTTGTTATGTCCATCACTGGGTACCAAGTACAGGAGGTCTGGGAAATCCTGTTCATGGAAAGGCTGCAAAAACCAAATAAATATGGAGATTGTGTTGAAGCTTTATCCATTCCAAGCCTGTACTACAAGAGAAAATTTGGAACCATTGCTGAAGTTCCACAACTTCTGCATCTAATTGACCTGCTCTATCTTCTTGCATACTCCTCTAAGCCTTCTCTCATCTGATAAATTGTCTCTGAGCTCCCTGAAGAGTGGAGTGCAAAGGACACTTCTCGTCTGAGTATTCTTGTTTTGGGGGGGGTCACGCTTTTTACAAGCACTAACACCAATATGTACAGGTATGCACAACCAGTAGTTTCCATCTCTTGCTTGCACAGTTTATCAGGCTCAAAGTGCTTCATAAGCGGGTGTTTGTGCCACAGGATTCCATGTATATAAGCCATGTGTCCCCAGGAGATTTGAAAGAATCATTGTTGGTGGTTTTAACTGACATCCCATTCAAGTCAACTGAAGCCTTTCCATTGACTTCAGTAGGTATTGGATTACATAATTTTTGTGATCCTTACTTTCTTCCTGAGTCCACCTTATAAATGTTCCTGACAATGAGAGGTGTTGTTTGAAATGTCACCTATATCATCATTATGATCTTTATTGCCCTCTCTTGGGTAGTAGAGCCAAAAGTATCCCAGGTCTATAGCAAGTGAGAAAAGTTGTGGCTACCATGCCTGCTAGTCTAGTTTATTTATAATCTATTTTAAGTCAGTGAAAATGCTAGAAGGAAAGGGTACAACTGCTTCTCCAAATCGTTCCATACTTCTTGTGTATAAATTACCAAGTGGGGTAAAAGATGAGATAAGAAGCAATTAAAGCATATATACAATTTTGTACCATTAAGGTTAAGTTTACATTGGCTTAGGCTCATGTGCGCTATTTTTTTTAGCATGACTCTTCAGTGGGTCTTGATTTCTGTGGCTTTATGATATTTCTCTGGACTGCACAGACTGATTTTAAATGCATCTTTTCCTGTCTTTCATAAAGTTTCCGTGGCTGTTTTGTTTGATCATTATAAGGAGTAAGGACACTTTAAAATTGGAGCAGCCTGGGGTGGAATCCTTGTCAGATGGGTTTTTATTTTTGTGTATAAAACTTCTTGTCAGTAGAACTATTCTGAGACCCAGTGGGATTCCAGAGCAGTATCAACAAATGGAATGCTCTTTGCCATGTCAAAATATCTTGGGCTCATGGCCATATATTTATTTGTTCTGAAAACAAATCTGCATATTATGCCCAGGACCCTTCATATGTTTAGTACAGAGGATACTATTATGGGTCTCTGTTGTGGTTCTTAAGTTTGTTTGCTCTGTTGCACTGCTTTCACATTTAAGAACAATGTATTGGTACTCACAGACAGAATGTGAGGTATCACTGTGGGCTATATCTTGTACAGGTCAAAAATAGGGAAATGAAGGGAAACGTTCCAGGTGAGAGAAGATATTCAGTAATATGTCCAGCATCTGCATTTTTGCCACTAGGATAAGAATTGGGAAGAGCTGCCCACAGGAGTCTAATCTACTCCCAGATCATCCCATACCCTTTAAACAGCTAGTCAGCTGAGTGCCTAGGGGATGAATGGGGTGGCAGCAGATTGAGTACAGCCATTATTCTATTCCCATGCCATATCAGAAGTTCTGTTGCACTGCATTTCCTATTATATGCAGCATAACCTTTTGCAGGATTTTGACCTAAATTCTAATATAATAAAGGGCTTAGTCTGTCAGTCTGTCTGTCTGTAACACTTTTGGCCAGCTACGCATGTGCCACCAAGAGGGCGGTTGGTGATTGGGTGTGTGGGTTCAAGTTTGAGTTGCTGCCAGGGAAGTTTGTGGTGGCAGCAAACACCCTGGCTGCCTGAGCAGCAGGGCTTTCCCACACCTCTCTGCCTTAGGGTGAAGGTGGGGGGGTCACGGTAGTGGTGCTCCACTGCCACCTGTGCCCGCTGCCCCCCAGAACAGCCAGCAGGGAGGGCGAGGCAGTGGGCAGGGTGGGAAGGAGGGGAGCGGGACAGGGGGAGGCAAAGTGGGTGTCACGGTAGCGGCTGTTGTTGGGGCCGGGCGGCAGGGAGTGAGGGAGGGAGCGGAGTGGGAAGGGGGCCGTGACAACAGTCAGCAGGGAGGGAGAAGCAGCGGGGAGGGAGGAAGGGGGACAGGGGAAGCAGGGGGAAGCCCTGCTGGGAGATGGGCAGGGGGAGGGAGCCCCCGCACTGAAGGCTGGAGGAGGAGGGAGTGGTGGTGGAGGGAGTCTTTACATGGTTGTCCCTGAAGGGTGGACGGGGGGCAAGAGGGGGTCACATAAACACTCCCTGAAATGCATCATTCTTGTCAGGCAATTAGCTAGTATTTAATAACAGGCACAACATGGATGCAAGCAGGTATGGTCTTCCTATTGAAGCTTATTGTTCTTATATGTGGAACAGTTCTAACAGACAAAAGAGTGCATTAACAAAATTATCTTAAAAAAAAAAAAAGTGCCAGACAAAATTGTGCTTTGAATGCATTATAAGAGCTTGCTGTTTTGCAGAGAGAATAGACAGTCAAGTGTTGATAGCATGTAGGAGGCAAGAGCTGTTTTTAGTGAGTGGGAAGAACCACATGGAGTGTGATGTGGGAGTAGGGCAGACAGGAGTGAATACAGGGGCTCTTATCAAAATGATTCCCATTCTGAATTATCCTTATGCAACCCTTTTTCCCAAAGTGTATAGCACGGCATACTAACAGCCTCCAAGGTCTTACAACATTGTCATGATGAGGATGTCATTCAGAGAGATGTTGAATCCTCTGTGTACAATAGTAATACAAAGTGTGCAGTGAGCAGTTAAATAACTGTTTCAACTAAGTAAGTTGTGACTACTGTATATAGGTGGGAAATGCATCCATTAATTCAAGACATTTGCAGAAGGAAAAGTAATATTTTGGTTATTAAGGTAGTCAGAGGAAGTCCATAGTTCATGTGACTATTTCTGTTTTCATCCACCTGTAAAACCAAGGGTCTTATTGCCATGGGTCCATTCGGAATCATGGATGAGGCTCAGTGGGAACCATTAATATTTCTACATCCAACCTAGCTTACATTTTCTTTATTGAGAGGCCATTTCCTTGGACTGGATGCAAGTGCAGTGCAAGTGCATCTTGAGTGAAACTCCTCCCCTCTTCCCATTCCTTCTAACCAATGGATTTATACAGCTTCCATTCTTAGCACTAAGCAGCCATGAGAAAATGGACTTCTACAAACAAATACAGAGGCAATCCGTAAATGTGAGTGTGAAGCTCACCTAAACAAAATTCTAGAGACACTGGATAAATAAAGTTATGCACCAATGACTGACACATTGATCATCTACTCCCTAATCCTCTATTTTGGACTCCTTCCAACATTCCAACCCCTAAATATCTTCTAAAAATTGCCATGTGAAACAAAATGATGAGTTTTTCCACTTAGTACTCATTTTCCCTGACAGTTGTGTTCAATGTGGTAGAGACAATCCAAGTTGTTAGCATGATTCTCTTCCTGTACAACATTAAGCTACTGCATGGCATGTGGTTTGAGTATAAAAACCTTGGCTTTCTTAGAGAGGGACATACCTTAGACATCAGTGAAGACACCTTGTTATTGTCATACAAGTGAAGACTATTCAGAGATGAAGGTATGTCTGGCTCAGCAAAGGATAACATGATGATGAATACTTCAATCATAAAGGCAGTGCTTAAACTCCAGAAAATGAACAATTCAGCCCTGGACAATAATATGTTTTTTTTATAGGAATATCAAACCCTTAAAATCCATTATCTCATGATCCCTGTAATACGGAAGATTTAAGTCTTGTCCAGACAGTTTTACAGAATAATATGCCAATTATATGGGCTAGGTTATATTTGTAATATGAGGTTAAACACCTACTTCCACAATACATTTTGAAACTCATATAAATGACCACTACTCATATGCTCTAGTTCTGAACCATTTTGATTTTAGCATAAAAGTCAAGGATATTTTTTGAGTAGACTGTACCCTTACATGTTTCTGTTTGTTGACTGTATTTGTTGCTGAATGTGCTTGTGGCAGGTGTGTGTGTGTGTGTTTAGTCTGCTAAAATAATTTACTCCCAAAGGGCTAAGAGAGATTTAATAAATTTACATATGAATTTCCCAGCGTAAAAGTGGTGGTTTCACGCTCACGTTTCAGGACAAGTGTTGAAAGGTATTTCCCATGACACCTGTGTAACTTAAATGAAATCAAGCCTCTGCACTAAACTTTTTTGCTCTATATGTGTAAAATTACATTTACTGGATGGAGTTCAATAATAAGAATATTTCAAATTCCAGGGTCTTTGTCACTAACTATGATTCAGACGATATGTAGCATGTGTGCGTGTATGTGAGAGAGAAATTTATTTATAGTTTGCTTCTGGGCAAGTCTCATTCTGCCTGGATAGTAATAGAAAAGGAAAAAAAAGGGAAAAAAAAGGAAATAAAGGGTTGGTGAATAGTTATAACAGAGAGGTGAAACACACTGCGACTAAAAAAGTAAACGAAGTCTCTGATTCCTGTCATGTTTTCATGAAGCCCCCAAACAGGCTCCAGTATGAAAACCTCAGGCTAATTGAGAACATTTTATTGATTTGGACCCAAATTTCTTTCTTTCTTTTTACGTTTCAGTCCAGTCTCTCATTATAAAGTCTTGTAAGGGAGGAAAAATCCTTTCTCCATAACTGTCTGGAAGAGTCATTCTTATATAATAGCCCTTTTCTTGCAGTAAAATTTATCATTATAACAATACCGTAGTAGTTTTGCTGGCAGGATTGCAGCTAATCAAAGCTATGACAATAATGGAGCATTTCATGGTTTTGGAAATTAAATGTGTAACCATGGCACTGAAATGTTTCTTAAATCATATTTGGAGATTGTGTTTTTCAGCAAAAGATTTGCACATTATCTCATTTCATCTGAATTTCATTTTCATTAAAATTATACCATATTTTTTTCCCCTTTGTGCTCCTGCAGCAGTTTTGTAATAGACCCCCATCTGGTTTTAGTTTTTTTAGATTTGATCATATTTGTTCAAGAACAGACTTCAAACTTTTTCACTGTGTCAATTTAGCACCTAACTAATGGTCACATGGTAAATTATGTTGTAAATGACAAGCAAGCTAAATTGATAATAGCAATATCAAAAATAGTAGGTGAGCTGACACCAGTAAATAAGGAAGAAACTAATATAATCATCAGCCCTACATCTGCAGTCAACTACAGGTGTATGAATCACAGGAATTTTACTTGCTGAAGGAATAAGGGAATAGTAACTTTTAGACTAGCGGTGCCAAGGGACTTTCTCTGTTTCCTTTCCTTTGTATATTATTGGTGTTATCTCTTTCATAGATTGTTTTTGTGCATCAGAGAGCCATTTCTGGTTAGATAATGTGAGATTCAGTCCTCTGCTTGTACATCAATTCCTAGTTTGCTATTATGAATCCATGTGTAGCTCCCATGATAATTAAAATAGGTTGACAAAAAAGAAACACCAGCACACACCTACAATAAAACATATACCTGAAACACCAGCACAGGTTTCATCCTTAGATATAGGGCTTGTTGAAAAAAACGTAGAAAACTCTTCCATTTATCAGAAAATTCAGTTTTGTTAAAATTGAAATGTTTTATGTGAAAATGTCAGTTTCAGCAACCTTTTCAAAATAAAACATGGAAACAATAACTTTGACTTTCCTGCTTTGCTTCTGAACCAGCAACCTTGTGTTTAGTGTAATTTTGTTCTACATTTATCATAGTTTTATTCTCTTTAAATTTTATTTATATGTTACCCTGTTTTATTATATTCATGTCATACTTTTATACACTGGCAGCAGAGCTGTACAGCTACCCAGAATGTCCACACGTAGCAGATAGAGGAATGACCTTTAGGGACGGTTAGCTGCAGCTAAAGACTAAGCAGCAGCAGTACAATCAGTGTATCTTGAGGACAGCAGATGGCAATGCTCTGTCTCTTGAAAAGCCATATATATCCTTTGACAGTGCTATGACATGGCAAGTACAGGTCACCATTATAATAAGACTGCCCAACCCCCAGCCATGGGTCTACAAGTCCTCAACACATGGAAGATGATGTTAGAATCTTGAGCTGCAAAGTGGATGAAGGCTGCAGCAGAATGAGATCTCCAATCGTCTTGGTCCCCTTGCCATTGGATCAGGGTCCTGGTCTGTCAAGAACTGCATGGAAGCCGACGTGCAGTGGCTTCTCCATGATAAAAATAATCACACTCAGGAGTCTTCCATGAAAATGAGCACTTTTTTCAAGCCCTTTGGTGACCAGATAATGATGGAAGGAACAGGATTGTGAGGTCTGGAAGCTCCTAGTCATGAACTGGCATGAAAGAAGCAATTGCAAGAAGGCTGTCTAGTACTTGGACAAGTCAGGAGTGCAATTTGGCAACAGGATCTGCTCTGTTCACCCTACATGGGGAGGGGGCTAGAAATGGTGTCCTAAACATAGCCTGTCTACTTTCTTCTTGACTGGATAACCGTGTACAGTGGGATCACATATACTCCTACTGAAATCAGTGAAGACATAAAATCAGTTTTGGGACTTGGAACATGAAGGCTGTTATGGACAATCCCATGCCTAAACAGGGCATGTCCAGATGAGTGTGGACGTGTGTTTTGTGGCACTGCAGATCTGTCTGCTGTACCACACAAGCTGCACATGCAGGTATTCCCTGCACTGGTATTTTGCAGTGTGTGTGTGGGAGCGGTTTTTTGACTCTGGGAGATCCTGGAGTCAAAAAGAGAGGCACCTTAAAAAAACAAAAACAAAAAAGAAGGCATGTATTGGCAAAAAAGAGCCTGGCTTCTGGGTCCCAGCCTCCCCTTCCCCACTCAAGGGTTACATTCTTCACACCAGACCACGCATAGCACAGGTGCTCTGCAGTTGTGGCTAAAGGACTCAAGTGACAGCATTGACTTTGCTGCATTGAGTGAGAGCTGGTGAGTGGGAGATAGGCAGCTCAAAGAACGTGAAAGTAGCTATACCTTCTTCTTCAAGGGTAAACAGAAAGGAGAATGCCACCTTCATGAAGTTGGTTTTACCAACAAGAATGAACTCACCAAGTTCCTGGTTGGAATTAATGAGTGCCTCATGGCTCTCCATCCTAAACTGGTGGGGAGCCAATATGCCACTGTCTTTGGTGCGTATGTCCTGACTCTTGATACTACATAACCAAGGAGAAATTCTATGCTGACCCTGACGAAGTACTTTCTGACCTCTGGAGGAAGACAGATTTATTCTTCTCAGTGATTTCAATACCAGAGTTGGAGGGGACTCAAATGTCTGGAATGAAACAATCAGTAAGGAAGAAATAGTAATGGTCAACTATAGCAACATTCTCCTCTTGATCAAATGCATAGAACATGAACTTGCTATCACCAACCCCCTGTTCTAGCACAAAACCAGAAAGAAGACTTCACGGCAACACCCATAATCTAAGCATTGGCACCTGATAGACTTCATTGTTTGTGCCTGGGATCACAAAGGTGTCCACATCACTTGAGCTATGCTTAAAGCTGATGATTGCTGGACTAATCACTGACTCATCCATTTGGTTAAGTCACTCAAACTGGCTCTCAAATGAAAGCTGCAGCAGAATATCAGTGTGGAAAGACTCAAGGGCCTGATCAAGTTATACATCTTCTATCAGTGCCTTAATGAAAAATTGGTGAATTCTGATCAACAACAATGGAAGAATGTCAGGAGCACTTGGGGTGCCTTGAAGCCTGCTGTCATCAGCGCCTGCAAAGAGACACTTGGATTCTCTACCAGGAAACATTAAGACTGGTTTGATGAGACTGGATCAGGAGATCCATGAGTCGATTGACTGCAAGCACAGGCTTTTTGTGCTTGGCAGAATGACATCAACTCCAAGCAAGAGAAATGGAATCTCCAGTGAGCCAAGGCAGAGGTCCAAAGAAGGACCTGCAATATGAAGGACAGATGGTGGGAAGATGAGGTGAATTTGTGCAGCTTTTTTTCAGTTTCATCTATGGTCTGAAAACTTGGGGACCAAGCCCCTTGAGACATAAGGGTGGAGGAAACCTGATCAAGGAAAGGGAAGCTATCAAAACCCATCAGAAGGAACATTTTTGAAGACTTTCTCAGTTGAGACTCTGTTGTTGATGAGAGTGCTTTCAACTCCATCCCACACCACCTAGTCAGAGACTATCCCTTGAACAGTAGACAAAGTGAGGAAAGCCATCAAAAAGATGAAGAACAACAAAGCATCTGGAGCTGACAATGCCTGCTTAAATCTTCACGAGGAGGGAGAGGAGCTCACATCATGGCTCCATGCCCTCATCCTAATGATTTGGAATGATGAGGAAATCCAAGATGACTTCAGGGACAGCCTGATTGTGACAATCTTCAGGAAAGGAGACAAGTCCAACTGTGTAAATTTGAAAGGGATCCCCTTGCTGTCCACTACAGGAAAGATCATTGCAAGAACCCTCTTGAACTGTCTTTTTCCACTTGCTGAAGAGCAACTCCTAGAATCTGTGTGGGGTTAGGGCATCAAGAGGAAAAACTGCCATGATCTTCATAGCTTGCCAGCTGCAGGAAGAATGCCAGGAACAACATAAAACCTCTCATGGCCTTATTTTACCTCATGAAAGCCTTCAACTCTGTCAATACAGATGCCTACCAAAATTTGTCACCATTCTTTCCCTGTTCAATAACAGGATACTAGTGGTGGTTCTAAGTAATGATGGATCTCTTTGAGGTTAAGACGGGAGTTAAGTCATCAAGCTCCAGCATGCTGATGATGCTGTAGTCTGTGCTTACTCAGAAGTGGATCTTTAGCAATCGTTGACATCTTTACCAAGGCACACAAGAAAATGGGATGTACACTTAATATTCAGAAGACTAAGGTCCTTCAACAAGCTCTTAATGTGCAGTCCAGTAATTTGAATTTACAGTGAGTCTGGAAAATAGAGGTAAGTGTTTCCCGTACCTCAGAAGCCACCTCTCATAGAAAGCTGACATCAACAAAGAAATCCAACATCATCTCAAATGTGTAAGTGCAGCCTTTGGATACCTGAGGAAATAGGTGTTCAAAGATTGTGACAGATCTGAAACTAAGCTCATGGTTTATCAAGTGGTTGTGAACCCCACCTTTCTGTATGGAGCTGAGATGTGGACAATGTACAGGAGATGCCCCTAGTTGCTGAAGAAGTAACATTAACAGTGCCTGAAGAGGATCCTTTGAATCCAGTGGGAAGACAGACGCACCAACATTTGGCATAGTCTTGCAAGCAAGCACCATGAGCATCGAGACTATGATCATTTGATGTTGCCTTTGCTGAGCTGGCCCTGTCATCTGGATGTCTAACTCCAGACTCCCAAGGCAAGTCTTACTCTCCCAGATCAGTCCAGATGCATGCTCAAGAGGAGTGCAGAGAAAGCACTTCAAGGATGTACTTGAGGCCAGCTTGAAAAAATGCAACATCAACTCGTAAGACACTACCACCCAAGACCACCGCAAGTGCAGGAAGAGTCTCCTGGAAGGATCCAAGTACTTTGAAACCTAACAGGAGATGAAAAAGCAGGAGTGGGAGAAACAGCATGTCATGGACCTGTCCCAGCAGAAAAACAGGCACAAGACATCATGACAACACCCATGATATAAGCATTGGCCCCTCTGTGACTTCCTTGTTTGTGCCTGGGATTGCAAAGATGCCCATATTACTCAAGCTGTGCTAACAGCTGATGATTGCTGGACCAATCGCTAACTCTAGAGCCACCTACCCTACATGGAAACACGTGCATGAGTTGCAACAGAGTCTGTTGATCTTGCAAAGGCCTTGTCAGTCATCTTCAGACCCACAGATAAGACAATCACAGAAGACCATCTTTCTTTGTTGGGAGAGATTACCAAAAAGTTATATACTGCGTTTAATATCTTATGTTTATGTAAATAGAAGTATGCACACCATCTCTCTACCTGCTTATCTACCTATCTAGGTGCATACACGTGTGTGCATGCACGCTCATGTGTGTAAAATAGAAAGCCAGCCTTCCTTGAGTAAGTTTTCTGTTTAGATGCTACCTATCACCAAAATGCCATGCACAAAGTGGCAGCTAATTCTGCTGCAGGGAAGAGGCTATTCATTTAGATACAAAATCTAAAAAACAAATTATTAGAGAGCACACAGTTATGATGCTATTTTCTTGCTGGACTAAGGTGTTTCTGCCTACAACACTTATTTAGTGGTGATGACACAGCCATTCTAAGCTTATGTGGACTTCTAGTAGCATGGAACAGCACATGAAAACAAGCCCAAACTATAACACTAACAATGCAGTCTAATCCAAATATTGATCCATTCTTTCTGCAAAATGAGTGTGTGTGTGTTTGTATGGTAAATAGAAAGAACCTTTTGGCTAAGTAGACAGTAAAAAAGCCTGAGGCTGAACTGATTCAGTCTTTGCATGTTAATCTAAGCTGCAGAGATTGAACTGATAAGCAAATGAACACATTCACTTTTGAT
Organism: Crocodylus siamensis; assembly: GCF_052110815.1. Taxonomy (NCBI): domain Eukaryota; kingdom Metazoa; phylum Chordata; order Crocodylia; family Crocodylidae; genus Crocodylus; species Crocodylus siamensis. The sequence continues at coordinate 62,015,103 of NC_143400.1, read as the reverse complement.
TCAGAAAATGCAGCCATATGCCTGCAGCAGCTCAAGCCAGAAGCTGAGGGGCACTAGAGTATGCCTGCCAGCCACTACCAAAGGGAAGAGAAGCTCTCCAAGACTCCCCCTCCGCCCCCACCCCCTGGAGCAGAGGGGTGTAGCCAGGCCCGAGCCTGGTGGGGTGGGAAAGGTAGTGGCATTAAATTCACAAAAGTTTGAACAAAAACAGTTCTTTCTCTGAAGAACTATGACCCAAACAACAATAAACACATCATGGGCTGTGTGTTCACTTACTCTTCCTGCTGCCCCTGAGGTCTCTGGGATTTGCAGCCCTGAATCACCGCAGTAGAACTCTGTAGAGTTGCTCATCACTTCCTCTTCCTGCCTGCAAGTAGTCCACAATCACAGCCAGCAGGGCAGCTTCATACTTGGAGGAAGAGGATTTTAACCCCTCCCTTGCCCCAGACCCCAGTTGGGGTTTTTTGGGGTGAGGGGCAGTGTGCCAGCCCTCACTACTACAGCTAGGGAGGCAGAAGGGAAGGGCCAGCTCTGCTTTCTAGAGCAGACAGCAGAGTCCAGCCCAGGACTGAAAAGCATGCTGGGGGACTCTGATTTAACTTGAATCAGGAAGGGATCTGGGACAAGTTTCATAAACTGGTTTGATCTAAATCAGTTAAACCTGGTTGAATGTAGTATCAGATTTATCTTAAACTAGTTTTGGCCATTTTGAGACTGGCTTATATGAACTGAACATGCGTTCTGTACAGGTTCAAACCAGTTTCTGATCACTTAAACTGGTTTATTTGTAACTTCTATCCCTAGCCTTTGAGAAAATAACTAGAGGCAGAAAGCCTCCAGTTTGCTTAGCTTGGTGTGGAGTTTGAGATCTACAAGACCTGAGTATCAAACCCCTTATCTGTAATAGGCATAATTGGGAGTTGTGTTCTGACCACTGGTTGCTGCACACTTTTGGGTGCATGCACTCTTTCTGATCAGAAATCTCTTCCTGGGCCCACAAAGCCTTTCTGTCCAAACTGGTTTACACATTCCTGTGAAACGTTTTGTTTTTTCTAAAACAACATTTTGTGTTGAAAAACCATTTCATTGGAAAATTACTAACCAGCTCTAGTTTCACACCCTGTGGTCTGTCATCTTTGATCTGTTTAATGAAATGAGGGTTCCAATAGCACTTGCTGCTGGCCTTTTTTAATCTCTTAAGCCCCCTCCTGCTCTCTTCTAGATTCCTCTCTGACTCGACTCATCTGCAGCTATTTTTCTCTCCTTAGGGAGAACCCTGATCCTGTTTCAGTCTCTCACAAAGACTGCCTGCTGCTTTGCTGGCTTTTCTCTCTCTTTCTCTCTGCTCTTTTCACCAGAAGTGCCTGTAATTGAAAAGTAATGGGAGAAAATCATCCAAACCTATTTTCAAACTCAAATCAAATTTAGCTGGAATTTTAGTATAGATTTTGCTCGTCGTGTCTTATTATATCCAGATCTATCCACTGAGCTTATCCTCTGATAGCTACTTGCACTACCAAATGCAAACAGGTTTAAGTCAATGTCTCCCATCAAAGTCAATGGAATTATTTATGCTCACTTATGCTGCGTCTGTATTTCTCTCTTAATTTTTTATTCTGCCCATCGAACGAGCTAAATCCTCCTGCTTTTCAAATTAGTAAAAAAGTAGGATTTTTTTCTCCTTTCACAACATCATTACCAAAAATAACCATATGCCTTTATGCTATGCTTTGACCAGTGTTGTTGAACTGTCAAAGATAACTGCTGGATATGGTATTTAATACTGAAATGGGATAATGGCACATTAATGGTAAGTGAAATAGAAAGGGCGTATTTTGATTTTAGCGTGCTTTGATGCATAAAAGCATTTGGACAAATCTGCTTGCTTTGATATAGTAGATTTCAGGACACTACACACATCTTTTTCAGCTCATGCATTAGTTACATGGGAGGAGAAGGGGTTGGGGAGGGAACCCTTCTGACAGAACCTGGCAAGTGTTCAGAAACCACAACTATTTTGTGTATTGCCTTGCCATTTTTAAAATACATTTTGCGCTTTTGGTAGATGTTGTAATGCATTTAGCACAGTGTGAAGTCTTGGCATAGACCCTGGATTCTAAAATAAGATGAGCTCTGCCTTTTAGAAGAAATGTTTGCCTATGAAATAATTTTGCTATTGAGGGGCTTGTGAGGGCAACAGTACCTGCCACAGCAAACAAAATTCACTTTTAATTTCAATAAATATTCACAGTGCTGGGCAAGAACTTCTTAGTGATTGCTGAATGGGCAAGATTTTATTCCCACATGTGCTGTGCTAATCTCTTTCCCCTGCTGCCTGTATCCTGCCAAACTCGCTGCTGGGTTTGCACATGTGTATGTGGAAGCTTATCTGGGCAGATGCAGGGATCTGTACTACATCGTGTATCTGATCTACTGACTAAATATCAATAGTTCTAAGAAGCCTTATGCTGGGACTCCCTGGCAATATCTAGAAGTGACTACAAGGAAGTGAAGTCTGTCAGAACTCTTTACATGTACATTAATCTGATTTTCAGGTGCACTGAGCACCTTGGCTCCAGTGGCCTTTGAGTGCTTGGCACTTGAGAACATCAGATCCTTGTACATGTAGAACTGACAAACTGCTTCTCTGAAGTCATTTCTGGCACCCCAAACTGGCATGCACTATACAGATGCTGTATTTTGTGGCTCTAGTATCAATTAGAAAACTATGGGGCTCTGAGTATCTGTATCAAGTCTTTTTCTGGGCCTGTACTTGACAAATGTACATATGCTACAGAAATGGAAGAGTGCTGAAGCTGAGAGCTGAACAAGGTGTTAGAGGGGATGCAGCAAAGCACCAATGAGGATTTGGGTTGAAGGCAGGCAGAGCTTCTGTAACAAAACCCCAGATCTTGTGATATACAGACCCTGCCACTGTAAGGACAAACTCTGAACTTGGGGCAAGTTCAGTGAAGACCCGGAGTCCTTTCAAGCAAGCCTGGCACCCTTTCCAGTATGTTTGAATTAAAGAAGGTGTATGATGCAGTTCTGTGTTGTCTTCTGCATTGTAGAATAAGTCTGCAGAAATTTCCCATGCTCTTGAGAGAAACAAGAAAGATAAAATTTAGCAGACTTTTTCAGCCTTTTTGGTGATTCATAAGCAGTTGTTCAGCACTGTAACTCAAGAAAGGCAAACTGGACTTTTATAAACATTAATGGTACTGCTTCTAGTGTCTGCATATAAATCCATTGCGGTAAACAAAGGGTAAGCTAAGGACTAGGGCTGTTTTATTTAGATATAAGGCATAACTTGCCCTTTCCAATGTATGTTCCTTCAGAGAAAGAGAGACAGTAGTTCTGATTCACTGTACAACAGGAAGGACTGGTTGGGCTAGCTACTCCATAGGCCCATACGGGGACAATAACACTCTATTTAGGGAAATCCTTGTTGAAATGAGGGAGAAGAACAGAGCTGCTCTGGTGTCTTCAGGGTCAAATTGACTTAAAGCTTCTTTTCACTGTAGAGTCAGGTTGTAGCTGGTATCTCCTTGGGTGCAAGAATCTTTTCCCACTATGTATGGAACAGCCACACACACACACACAGCTGGAGAGCTGCTGAGAGCTGTGCAAAAGGTGCCAGAGGGATACCATAGTCTGCAGCAGCAAGTGTAGATGGCTGGCTAGTCATGGGAGAGCAAGGTGCACCTTCCTAAATGGACATGTGGCACATGAGCTGTGTCTCTCAGGAGTTCTGGGCAGCCGAATGCTCTTTTGGAGTTTCCACAAGGATGGTGTGTCTCCTCCAAACCATTTATGCATACCTGTTCCTTTTATGGTATTATTTGGCCCTTCTCTTTGTCTACCCTACCAATGACTACAGTGATTCTTGCTGGCTTGTTTTCCAGTTACATGACTTCTTAAAAGTCATGTAGCTGGAAAACATGATTTTGGTTCCACAGCTGGACATCTCTCATTGGGGTTTTCAACTCCATTTAGAGCATGAGGATTTGCTAATATGACAGAGACAAATGGGACAGAAGTTTGTACTAAGTGTTGTGGACCAGGTTTCACTGAGCCCTAGGAGAAGCTAGCATAGGGGTGGGCAATTATTTTGGCTGGAGGGTGACTTAATGAGTTTTGGGGACCTATTGAGGGTCACATCTATTTTTGTCTTTCTCACCGTACCTCATTTCACCTACTTCCTTGCTCTTTCTCTCTCGTCTCATCTCATCTGTCTGTCTGTGCCTGTTTCTTTCTCTCTCTCCTTCCCTCCAGAACCCGGCCAGAGCAGTAGTTCACCAGGAGCCCTGAATCTGAGCTGCAGACCCAGACATAGACTTCTGCCATGGTGGGTGGGTGGCGCCATCAGCTGTGGGTGCAGCCAGCAGGTTCTGGAGCCCTAGCACAGAGCCTGCCATTGGTGTCACAGCCAACACTACTGCCTGCCCAGTGTGGCAGAAGCTGCTGCCTGTGTCCATAGGTGATTCTGCCAGCAGGATCCAGCTCAAGGCTCCGGGCAGGAGCTCTCATGGCTCCGGGAGAGTAGTGGTGTCAGCTGTGGACACTACCAGCATGTTCTGCTTCAGGGCTCCTGAACCTGCTGGCAGCATCCACAGTGTCACATGTATTAAGCCCCCCCGCCCCCATTTAAAAATGGTCACAGTTGAAGTGTCTGGGTAACTGTGACAGTGTCAGGGATCAGGCTAAAGCCCAGTTGCCTTGAATTAATCTGTTTATGCTCTTCAGAAGGTGGCACTGGGCCCGGATACCTAGCAGATAATGGCTGCCAGCAGGAAGAAAGGAGGGAAAATTTCTGTTGAGTCAGTTACAGCTCTTGCATGTCTCAGCCACTCTAGGGACAGGATAGAAATATACCATCCAGGAAAATATGGGATAGACACCCCCTCCCCCCCCACGTTGTTCCAACACTTGTTCTCTGAAAACATTTGGGGCCAAGGACCAACATACTTTCTGTCTGAAACAACGTTTGTGAGGCTTTTGGCATTGCTGACAGCACAAACTGCACTGTTCTGTGCACCACATTCTTACTGGTCCCTGTACAGGTATGGTGCAGGGAGGAGGGCAGCAGCTGGCTTCATTCTGCATCCATGGGGAAGGGAGGCACAATACAGCTCCAAAGAGCTAAACCCCAACCCCCAAGAATTCTCCCTTAAGAGCACCTATATTGGTTAATTCTTACTGCAACAGATGAGCATATCTGAGGATGGCAGAAGAAGGATTATACATCCCATTTGTAATTAGAAGTATGTTCCATTCAGTGTCTTTCATTTGAGTTATTCTGTTTCAGTGCCTAGGCTTTGTCTTAGGTGTGTGAAATTTTTTTGCTGTGTCAGGAGCTTTGCTTAGTTATTCATGTGTTTAGACCCAAGGTAAGAAGCTTGTCCTTTCATGCAGATCAAAGACATATGTTTAGGGGTTTGGAATAGGTAAGCAGGAAGAAAAAATATCTTTAAAGTGAAGACGTAGTATAACTTCTGAGTAATTATATATAGCCATATGCATCCTCCTAGTATTCAGTGGTTTTCAGTGACACAGTAATGTTCATTAAAGCTGCAATCTTCCAATAATTACAATGATTGTCAACCAGAGTAGCTTTCCAGTGGGCTTTTCTTTTTTGGCACCGATAAACACATTTCCTCTTCTTGAAAAGGAGAGTTTTTGCCAACGCAGTGAAAATACAAAAGTTTAGTTCCCAAAGAAAGAGAGATTTTGACTTGGCTGATGGAACCAAGTCTAGAAAATTACGGTCTCACAGCATGAACTACCAGCTCCTAACACATAGGCTGCCTATACATGTGTTTGGAGGTGGGGGGAGAGGTAGGGGTTAATTAGAGCAGCCCCCATGCACCTGCTCTAATTAAAACAACTGCAGATTCACATGTATTAAGCCCCTGCACAGTTAAAGTGCCTGAGGCCATTTTTAAATGTGTGGGGGCTTAATACACATGACACTATGGCAACATAGCAGTGTTTTAATTAGAACATGGAGCAGCTCAATTAATCGAGTCTGCTCCAACATGTTCTAATTAGAACACCAATGAGCACGATATTGGCAGCCATAGTTACTACAGGATGTTGTGATTTAACACTGGCTAATGGACATATACAAGCTCAAAACTCTTAAGATTGTCTTTTACAGTAATAATATAAAATAGAAATGATGGGGGGCATGGTGTATTGTATATACTGAATGAATTTGTGGGTGAGCATAGGGATAATTAACTATCTAAATATGGAGTTAGGGCCAGACATTTCTGGATGTTGGGCTTTTTTAAAGTTCACACAAAACAATATTATTAAAATTACAAAGGACTCACAGCATCAAGGATTGCGACACAAGACTTAATGGGCTGAGATTCTGACATCTGCTGTGAGGCAGAAGCAAGGTGAGGCCAGGATTTCTTTCTTTCTTTCTTTTTTAAAGGTGCTTGGCTCCACAATCTTTACCCATGCCTCTCAATAAAGGCCTGAGTTGAGTCTTTCATGGCCTTCCATAGGTGTTGGAACAAGCTCTAAGTGACTGGACTTTCATAAGTGTTGTGCATCCTTTCAGTTTCCACTGATTCCATTTTCCAGCTCCATCCACAAGCCCCTTTTAATCATGTTCATGGAGAATAAGCTTCTATTCTGTTGCTTTATAAATTGATCAAGAAGGATAAAAGACTCCCAAGCTGCCACCTTGATTTAGCAACAGGGAATGTTTATAGACCAATTAAAGAATATTTAAAATAGTGGCTCCTCCACCCCCCTCCCCATTGCCTCCACCACAAAGACACATTACTATTTACTATGTTGGCAAGAGATACCTGAGTCATTATCAAATAATAGGCAAAATATGGCTGTTGACCATCTGTCAATATGACCTTTTTCCTTTAAGGTCTGAATGTTTGTGTGACTCTTTCCTTGGCTATTTCCACAGGTATTTTCAATATCTTCACCTCCAAAATCCCACTGGGACAAGAAATAGAGATGCCAGAATATCACAAGGAATATTGCAGAGTAATCTTGCTCCAATTGGACATGGGAGCTACAGGCAAGCACAGAAATAATCAGCCCAGCTTTGGTGAGTAGAATGGGGGTCTTGTATTTATTTAGTCCGCTATGAACAGGAATTAGTATGATTTAACTAAACTGCTTAGGACATGCAGAATTTCCCAGTGGGAGTTTTGCCTGAGCAAAGACTGTATGATTTGGTCCATTAAGAATAAGGGATTAAATGCATACATTTATATTGCATTTCATAAATGAGAAAAATCAATACCTGAGAGAAGGATTTATTATGAACAGCTTGACCAAATTATAATGGAATAGAATATTGTTGGATGACAGTGACCTGATGGTAGTGAAAATCCCATTGCAAGGTTCCAGTGTTACACGGGACTACAATAACAAAAAGACTGATGTATTTTTGTAATGCATAAAAGCCTACAATAGCCTTGTAAAAGTGGGTGCTTACTTCCTTATTGTTAGTCAAGAGAAGAAAGTGATGTCAGAAAAGTACATAGTAAAAAGTTTTTTAATGTCTGTTTGGGAATATAAATACTTATAAAAAATTATTCTGGAAGGGGCAAGGGAATGAGGGAAGAGCCAGAAACACAGTATTGTGACTTGGGCAGGACTATTCATTAAATAGTGGTGAGTTGTAAACTTTTTCATTCATGTAATGCTTAGCACTTTTCATCTTTGCAATATATATGAATATTAGCTATTCAAACCTTAAAGCACTCTGGGAACATAGAAACTAGGTGCTTATTATCCCTATTTCACAGCTGAGGAAGGGGAGAGATAGAGGTTAAGCAATTTGCCAAGGGCCACAAAGATTTTTAAAGAGCCAGGGTTATAAAATACCATAAAGCTGATATGTCTGTGAAAATAACAAAAAAAATAACTCCATTCTGCCTTTATCTACTTTACTTATCTAAACCAGCTAATCTGTCTAAGGTACTTATTTGGTCCCCATTAAAATATCTGAGTGCTGGACAAGATTTAATGTATTTATCCTCACAAAACCAGGTAATGAAGTACTGGGGGACTAAGATACAAAGAGACTGAGATTCTGGTTTGCTCTGTCCTAGGGGCCAACTGCTGGACATTCTTTCTCTTCTGTCCAACTCCATGAAAGTACATTGCTTAAATCTGGTATAAATCAAAGCAAAATCAAGCCCATTGTATTGGCAACTCTCAGTCTTATGTTATACCCTGACTTTTTTCTGAAAATCGTGAATGACATTTGATTGCTTTGGCACATAGATTTATTATGCTGTGAAATAAATTTTATAGATACACTGATAGAGATTATAGAATGGTAGTGTATCCTTGTTGCATTAAAGTATTTTAACTGCATTTTTTTCATTAAGAATTCCTACATTATTTGGAAGCATACAAGACAAATTTGGTTTAAAAAGGTCACCTCTGCAGCGCTATTTACAAATGAAGCGGGGGGCTTTGGAAATCTTAATTAGAATAGAATTCTAGGAAATTCTAAGGTCATGTTCTTGTTGGAGAAGGTGGTAATAAACAGTAACTCAGCTGCTAAAGTCTATTAATATTTATCAGATAAGACTGTTATCTACCTAAGATTAAAGAACCTCAGGACTTGGGTATAAGCACACTACTGTCTGACTTGACATATGATAAAATATATGTTTACAACCAAAACATTTCTTTAGACATAAAATCCAAAATATGCAAAACCAACAAAACTGTATTTGGATTCTAAACGGAATGGCTGTGAACTGTATTTTTTTTTAATATCAGTGAGTCCTGATGCTATTATAAACCCTTAGGATCTTTAGTACATTTGTTATGGGATTGTAAAAAGATTTAGTGAATACAGGAAAGACACCAGAATATTCATCCTTTATAGGTACGGACCTACTGAACTTGTGGTGGCTGCTGGCTGATTTCATGGGGAAAACATGGGCCTGGCAGCCATTTCACTATCTGGCGTAGGGTGGGAAAGATAACCAGTAGGGCAGAAGTACTGGACTTCAGAAAAACTAACTTCACTGTGCTCAGGAGATTAGTCAGTGAGGCATTGAAAAACAGGAGAATTGGTGAGATGGGAGTCCAGGAAGGGTGGTCGTTCTGAAAGGGAACGATCTTACAGGCACAGAAGGAGACAATCCCATTGTGAAGGAAAGCGGGGAAAGGGGCCAAGAAACCCTCTTAGCTGAACAGGGAAATCCAGGAAAACCTAGGAGCGAAGAAGAGGCATACAGACTGTGGAAGCAGGGGGTAGATACCAAGGCAAAGTATACCTACTTGGCCCAGACTTACAGGGAGGCAGTCAGAAAGGCCAAAGCAGAAATAGAACTTAGACTGGCAACAAAAATTAAAGACAACAAAAAGTCCTTTGTCAGATGCATAGGGAGTAAAAAGAAGGTGCAGGGTAGCATAGGACCCCTACAGGACAAACTGGGGCAATTAGTGATAGATAGGGGGGACAAGGCTGAGCTCTTGAATGAGTTTTTCCCGTCTGTATTACTGAACACGGATCAGGACAAATCTCCGAATTGGATTAGAGATAGGCACAAAAGAGAAACCGGCCCAGATGTGTTTAGGTCAGCAGGTCTGGATGATCTTCATCCAAAGGTACTGAAGGAATTGGCCAGTGTCATAGCAGAGTCACTGGCACGGCTATCTGAGCACTCACGGTGCTCAGGTCAGGTCCCAGAGAACTGGAAAAAGGCTAATGCAGTCCCTATTTTCAAGAAGGGGAGGAAGGAGGATCCAGATAACTATATACCAGTTAGTGTCACCATTGTCCTCAGGAAAACTTTAAAAAAATTAAGGATCACATTTGTGGGAGTCCAGCAGATAAAACCATGCTAAAGGGTAACCAGCATGGATTCATAGCAGGTAGAGCCTGCCTGACTAACCTTGTTTCCTTTTACGACCAGGTCACAAAAAGCTTAGACACAGGAATTGAGGTAGATGTCATCTACTTGGATTTTAAGAAGGCCTTCAATATGGTATCTATTCTATTCTGACAGATATTCTATTTTAATCATCTGATATCGATGATTACACAGTCATGTGGGGGGCAAATGGGCTTAGGGGTCGCACCCAGAGAGTGGTGGTAGATGGGTCGGTATCAACATGGAAAGATGTGAGCAGTGGAGTCCCACAAGGCTCGGTCCTTGGACTGGTGCTGTTGAATGTCTTCATCATTGATTTGGATGAGAACATGGAAAGCACTCTGTCCAAATTTGCAGATGATACCAAAATATGGGATAAAGTGAACACACTAGAGGGTAGGGAATGAATCCAGGCAGATCTGGACAGGTTGGAAAAGTGGGCGGAACAGAATAGGATGCAGTTGAATAAGGACAAATGCAAGGTGCTGCACCTAGGGAGAAGGAATCACCAGCGTGCTTACAGGCTGGGGGATGACCTTCTCAGCAGCCCAGCAGCAGAAAGGGATCTTGGGGCCATTGTTGATACCAAGATGAACATGGGTCGTCAATGTGATGAAGTGATCAACGAAGCTAACTGCACTTTATCATGCATTAGCAGGTGCATGACAAACAGGTCCAGGGAGGCAATACTTCCCCTTTTGTGGCATTGGTCAAACTGCAGTTGGAGTACTGTGTCTAGTTTTGGGTGCCACACTTCAAGAGGGATGTGGACAACTTCAAGAGGGTTCAGAGGAAAGCCACCCATACGATTAAGGGCCTACAGGCAAAGCCCTACGAGGAGAGATTGAGGGCCCTGGATCTCTTCAGCTTCTGCAAGAGAAGGCTGAGAGGTGATCTTCTGGCCACCTACAAATTCATCAGGAATGGGGCAGCAAGGAATAGGAGATGCTGTGTTTACCAGGGCACTCCTTGGAGTAACTAGGAACAATGGCCACAAACTGATGGAGAGCAGATTTAGGTTAGACATCAGAAAGAACTTTTTTTTATGAAAAGGGTTGCCAAAATCTGGAATGGGCTTCCAAAGGAGATGGTGCTCTCCCCCACCTTGCGGGTCTTTAAGAGGAGGCTAGACATGCACTTGGCTGGGGTTGTCTGACTCCAGTGCTCTTTTCTGCCCCAGGGCAGAGGGGGTCCCTTCTGACCCGGACATCTATGAATCTGAGTGTGATGGGAGCTGAGAGCTGATAAGTTCCAGGACTGGGAAGGTCTCTGACCCCTGTCCTGACTCCTAGTGTAGAGCTGGCTGCTCCAGGGAGTGAGCGGAGGCTGGGAATCCAGCCCTCATCTGGATTCCCAGTATAGAGCTGCTCCAGGGGACAGGCAGGGGCTGGATTCCCAGCCCCCACTCTTTCCTTTGAGCAGCCAACTCTGTACCATGTGGAGATGCTCTGGGAGACAGGCAAGGGCTGGGTTCCTAGCCCCCACTTGCTCCCCTGAGCAGCCAGCTTCTCGCAGAATTGGCTGGTCCACGGGACAGGTGAGGACTGGATTCCCAGCCTCTTCCACTGCTCCCTGCAGGAGCTGGCTCCATGCCAAGCACAGTAGCTGCTGGTGAGCCCTGTGCCTTTCCGCCTGGCAGGAGGCTCACCCACAGCTGTTTCACACCTGAAACAGCTCCCAGCAGGTCCCTACCGGGCAGGGGGCTTGCTGGCAGCTCTGTCTGGTTGAGCACAAGGCCAGGAGAGCTCTACCCACTTCAAGGGCAGCTCTCTCTTGGCCCTGTGTACATCAGGTCCCTTCTCAATCTACACGGGGCCAGGAGACGTATAGATGTGCCCATGAGGCAGTAAAAGCTACTGCTTCTTCCAACATAGCAGAACAGAGAGATATGCTTTGTCTTTGATGCCTTACCTGTGCTGGCTGTTGAGATGGGAATCATTCACTGAGTTCACCTCATCCCCACTAAACTTACCATCCTACCACCAGTTTATGATCACTTAAACAAGTTTATGTGCAACTGCTGTCCCTAGCCTGCTGTAGAAATGTGGGGAAGCTTGCACTTCACCCTTCGGGCTGTGGCTGTTCTGTCGGTTAACAGAGGGCTTCATTTTCCAAGGGGCCTTCCATTACCACCATTCGTATTAAACTTTTTTTTTTAAAAAAAAGGTCTTTCTAAATCAAATAGTTGCTTTTGTCCCCTGCTTACCTTATTATCATTTTGTTTCTGATCCATTGTGCTGTGTCATTTCTGCTTCTGTAAATAATCTGTATAAGCAATCCCATATATTTGTCCCATTTCTTCAGCATCTGAATGAAGTAATGAAACAAGAAAAAACAAAAAATAACAGAAACTGATGGGGAAATCGAGTCTTTTCTATAGGACTACTTGATTGTTTGTATTGCTTCTTTTCTGTTATCACTGTGTATCAATGAATTTGTATTATCAAATGGAAAGGTAGTGGTTGGTGTGAGGGTGGGTCTCCCCAGAACAAGGTATCTGAATCCTAAATCCAAAGTCAACACTTGGCTCTGAATAATTGGCTAACAGAAAAGAAGCAATGCAAACTATCAAGCAGATTTTCTTCCTAGGTTTTTGTGTTTAACCCACAAATGATAGAAATGTTAGCTTATAGTTTGATTTCTAAGGGATCCATTACTGAGGTGTGGGAGGCACATTATTGCATACACTTTTTTTCTACGTAGGTATCTAGTGGTGTCTGAAATGTGAAGTAGGAAAAGGTCAATGGATGTTATGATAAAACCTGTTTTGGGAAACAATATTTTAAAATATGGTTTAAAGATTCGGTGGTCTGACCTGAGGTATGTGAATGGGGCTGAGTTATATATTTCAAACTTTAGTTGCTCAGACAAATTATTTTGTGCTGAAATGTATCATATTTGCACTATGTATTTTGGAAGGTTTGACCCATGCTAGGTTATATGAGTGTGAAAAAAAATTGCCCTCATATGTTCCAAGTGAAATTTTATGCTCTTACAACTCATAAGCAGCACTAGCTAAAATCCTAGGACTTAGGGGTTTTTTTAATAGTCTTTAGTAAGAAAGAAGAAACAATTATAATTTGAAAAAATATGGTGCAATATTTTTAAGAGTGTGGGACTGGATACTTGGTATACCTAAAAATTTAAGTCCACATAATACTGCAAAAATAGTGTAAAGGGGCCTTAGTAAATAGGAAATAGATCCAGGCAGACTTTAATTTGGTATTTTTGTACATGCATATTGGATGTTTCTGTTCATTTTTTCCCTTGACAAGATTAATTTAAGGGCATTTCAGCTATGGACTCTTGAGTTAGTCTTCTTAGTAAATGTGTTGCATTTCAGTGCAAGACATTATTTAGCAGCAGTTTTCTTTTCTTTCTTTCTTTGAAAAAAAATAAGGAAAACTACCATATTTACTTGAATACCAGATAAGGTCTCCCCCTCCACACCCTAATCAGCATGGAGGAAAAAAGCTCATCATCTTACAATCACATATAAGGAAACTTCATTAAATACATTGTCTGTCATTAAACTGCTGCCAAAAGCAGCTTGTGCTTAGTAATGGAAACCAATTATGAAGATTAAATTCGGCTAATGCTGACTATGACTATAAAACACATGGCCCATATGGGCAAACATCCTAATGGGAAGTGTGTGTGTGTGTGTCTGTCTGTCTGTCTTAAAAAAAATGAGCATGTGTTCCCTCTACAGGGAACTGGCACTAGGCTTGTAAGTATTACAATACTAGGCCAGCACTAGGAGGGCCAGAGCCAGCCCTGACACCATCCCATTGTTGCCAAAAATATTAAAATTCAAGAAGACGAAGTTCAAGGCATAAGGAAATACAGAAAACATGCGCAAGGAGCTGCATAGTAGAGGGTTGGGGCAGGGGTGTGAATGCAACTAAGTTACATATGGAACATGAATCCAACTAAGCCTGGTGGGGGGGTAGAAAGGGGGAAAGACTATACAGGAAACCCCACACAACAATACTGCATTTAAGTAGGGAGTTGATTTATAGGCACATACATAGTTACAAATAGTGACATGCAGGATATAATTGTGGGTAGGGAAGGTCCTTAGGGTACTTTTAGGTGTAGCAGGGGGTGGCAGTTAGGTGGTCCATGTCCAGTCAGCAGTCTGATGTGTCCACATACTGGCACTGTGCTGTGATGTGCTCCATGTAGATATTAGGCCTGTGCGAAGTAGCTAGTATTCACTTTGGATTTGGCCAGTTTGGGGGACAGTCCCGTCAATGGCTGCCCTGCCTGGCCCTAGCTCCCTGCTCTTTTTTTTTTTTTTTTAAGAGCCCCAGGGTCACCGGCTGCTGCCAGGCAGAGGGGCGATCCCTGCTGCCCCCCCCACTGACCTGCTCTGTATAGGGGGCTCTGCCACAAGCCCCCAGAGGCCCTGACAGTCATTGCAGCAGCTGGTGAGTGGGGGCTTTTATTTTATTTTTTTAAAGAACTGACACTGGGGTCTGGTGGCGCAGCCATGGAGGAGGGCTGGGAGAGTGGGCGACAGATGGGGGCTCATGACAAAGCCCCCAACACAGGGGGGGCAGCAGGGATTGTGCCTCCCCCTCCCTTCCTGGCAGGAGCTGGTGAGTGGGGGCTTTTTTTAAGAGCCAGGAGCTGGGGCTAAGCAGGGCAGCCATGGGGTGGGTCACTCAGGGGGGCTGGGGGAGCAGCCAGGGGATGGAGCTTGATAGGGGTCCCCCCATGGTCCTCTCTCCCCTCCTCCAGCCCCCACCCCTGCTTATTATCATGAAGTCTGTGTCCAGTCCTCTGTGGCAGCAAGTGGGGGCTGCCTGAATCTCTGAAGTTCTCCAAATCCTTTCTGAATCCATTTGGAGAGCTTCAAATGGATTTGGACCTTTTTATTGGTCTGATTCTATTCAGATTCGGAGATTCAACTGCCAAATTGGGCCATATCTCCTCCGAATCAAATCAGCACCTGAATCTTCGCACAGTCCTAGTAGATATCCCTGGACTAGCAGATGGTGTCAGACACCATGAGATGCCACATCAGGTTGGCATAGCCACGGGATACATGGCAGTACATGGGATACACAACACTCTCATTGCTGGGGTCCCATGCTCTAAGTGTCCCGATGATCAGTGCCTCCCTCAACTGTTATATCATACTCCCAGCTCCTTGGGATGCTTGTCAGTGGCTCACCCTTCTCTTGCTTCCTTTCATGGACCTCAATGAAGGCTTGCTGCTAGTTCTCAAAGGGGATAGTGACACCTACCATCACAAAGGCAATTTTTTTTTTTAACGTTTTATTAGAAATCAGACAATATCAAACGGATTTAAAAAAGGACCCCAACTGAGGCCTCATAAAGAGAATACAAATACAATTTCAATAAAGTACATAAGACTCGCATAATAAACGATGTCTCGTTCACGTGCTTAAAACTGCAGTGGTATCCAGTGGACAACTTACCCTTGCTTCTTATATAATACAGATTCACGCATCGATACATAACGCAAAGGTACTGACAAAGCCCTCACCCACTCTTTCTGACAACAAAAGCTGTCCCTTAGTCTATCCTATACCTATACGGGGCTGAAACAACCCCCTGAAGTCCAGCCCTTGCCAGAGCGCTGTATCCCCTCCTTCTGGCCCATTCGTTCCTCTACCTCTATAGAAATGCAGCTTATGCATTGCTAACTGCAAACACTCTGATGTTGAAAAGCACGAGCCCTTTAGTGCCAACAAGGAACACACTTTCCATAGCGCTACTTTGGTGTATGTAATAAAGACCCTCACACCCCATGACCCATCTGTCCCCTCTGTTAACACATAGAGAACATTTTCGATAGTGATCCCTGTTCCCCTTCCTGTCTCCTTCAAATAGGTGGTTACCTTCCCCCACACGTTTTGTGCATAAAAACAGTCCCACAAGGCATGTGCCACTGACTCAGGCTCATCACAGAATTTTCTTGGGCACTTGAGGGACATGAGAGTCTCCATCAATTCAGCACTTGTTGCACCTACCACAAGGACAAGCTTGTTCAGCCCATCTGAATAAGATGTATGGTAGTACTCATTGCACATAGTCCTCCTCAATTTTGATTCCTTTCAAGTCATGGTGAGCCATTACACTGAATACATTTTGACAACTTCTTCACTCCCACAGCTGAGCTGTTTCTGTCTTTCCCATTTTCACTGATTCCTGTTTCTTCCGCAGCCTTACATGTCTGGCAAACATCACCCAATGCAACCCTAAACAGTTCACCCAGAATCCTTCTCTTGATCCTTCTTTCAGCCTGTTACATTTGATTAGTGTGGTCTTGCCCTTCATGAGATGGAGCCAAACCAGGTTGCCCTGTGCCTCATCTGCATATAACATTTTAGAGAATCCCAGGACTCATGACAAAAACATCTGGTTCCTATCCTGAGCGGGGGGTATCTGGAGCACAAATATGTACTAAGCACTGAGCTGTGGGGTCACAGTGGCTTGAGATGTTTGCCTCTGCTGGAGCCCAGCCCAATTAACTGTACCCTTAAATCATGAGCATTTTGGCTTTGAACTAATATGCATGGTTTGGACTATATCTAAGTAGGTACAAAAATGCTTCTTAAAGTGTGTTTATAAAGTACCTGTGCTAAAATGCAGCAGTTTCAAAAAAGGTAAAATGCACCAAGCCTGGATGAACTAAGTCTATGGATACTATATGAAAATTTCTACAGGTCAGTGTTTTATTATTTCTAGGTCACTGTTTTCAAATTCACTTCTCACTTCCACAAGGTCAGAGAGAGCAGGGTCTGATAGTAAGGAGGGCAAGAGGGGTACCTGACCCCCCAAATTTATTTTCCCTGCTCTAGCAGTGGACAGGGGACAAATTCAATGCAAAACTCCAATAATTAGATTCTGTACCTGGAAAATTATAACAATTTTATGTTTTCCATATATAGAATCTAATTATTGGAGACTCATATTCAAGCAAATATGGTAAATGCTAAAACCCAATATGAATGTGTTGCATGAATCTGGATTTGTGTGGATTGTCTCTTGCATGGATTGGCATACCACAGCATGCTGGGCTTTAATATTCTTGTGGTACTGGTTAACTAAAATTTAGGTATACTGCTGAATATGGTTTGAACTATCTTAGCCAGTAGCTCTTATTTGGGTATATGGATCAAATATTATTTCCTAAAAGCCGTTTATTATTGGTATTAGAAAGATAAAATACCCATTATTTCTATAGGTAAGAATCATAGTGGCCACAATTATTTTGATTGTTGTTAATGTTTTCAAAGACAGGTAGAGATTTCACACCTCTATGGGTACACTCAGCTGTTGGTAAGGAGTACTGCAATTAAAAGAGTGCCACTTAGATTTCACTGACCAGTCTTCGTACTGAAAGAACTATGAGAATTCATTGATGCAGATTTTGAGTTTGCTTTTTTATGCCTTTGGACTTAATGATGATTCCAATATAATATTTGAAACAGCAGCTGCCTAAACTTATACCTATCACAGGAACCTACTGTTTATTATTATCTACATGCAACTTATATGTAAAATACTCACGAGTTGGAAGTGTACCTCGTTTTCATTTATTTTCAAAGAACTGCACTAACATAAACAATAAAGTATTTTCTACTCAGAAAGAAGTTAATATATACAGGCATTTTTAGGGATTCCTAATTGTAAAGTCTATAGATACCAGATTAGTCATGTATCTGTTTACCATGACCACTTAGCCAAAAACCATCCATAAAAAACAATTATTGCCACTCACCTTCCTCACCCAAACCCTGAAAGCTTAAAAGGAAAAGATATATTAAGCCATATATTTTCACTGCCTTTTGCAATTATAACATATTATTTTGTATAGAGGTTTTCACTACGATCCTAATACTCCCATTGGATGTAGGTATATTTTTTTCTAGTGTTTAAAGGCTGATGCTTTTAGCAGTTTAATCCAAGCCAAACCATCTTTATCATGGGACTTGCCTTTAAGTCTCTTTTAGATGTTTTTTTTTCCTGTATGCCAAATTAGATAGCATTCTGAAGGCATGCATTCTTAATTAACTTTTTTTTTTTAAATCAATGACTGGATTCTCAGGAGGCTTTTTGCTGTGTATCATTATTTTTCTCTTTTCACAGCATCTTCGTAAACAGATTAAATAAACAGAATGAAACACTTTGTGGATTTTTCTTCTGACCACTCACAAACCTGTGAACTTTTTTATTTTTAATTCAAACTGCTAATTGTAGAAATATATAAAAAATGTTTTATCCACACTAGCAAGGTTACATGGTTGGTGTTTAGTGAACAGGATTTTTAGAGAGAGAAATATGTAAATGAAAGCTTGACAGTGCTAAGCTATTCATTGACACTCCAGATGACAACTGGTCTCTCACTTGTCAGCAAAACTGCAAGTCTAATCTGGCATGGATGGCTCTGAAATTGTACCCCTAAAATTGACTGAATCTCTACTATCATCATTTAGGTTCACAGCTTGAACATTGCTATTTAACTTTCTCAAATACACTATTACAGCCAGATATTCTCATAACTGGAATGTTTGCACCACTAATTGGCACATTCTTGCATAGATTTGATAGGACATGCTGATTTGTAATATGACTCGAGACTTCATTTCTTAATGGATAATTGCTTCAGCCTTCCTAAATCTTTCTGCTCACCAGCCTCTTATTTTCTGTTGTTTCTGCCTACATTTCATTTAGCATTTGTAATCGTTTTTATTATCTTGGCTTCCCTAATATTATTTCACATTTTATTTTGCTGATTCGGGATATCCATTGCTCCCTGACATTTACCTAAATCAAGGCTACTTTACCATACATTGGAGGTAATTAAATGATTTCCTTTTAGCTTGCAGCGAATTGATGTTACATTAGTGCCAATTTTGCTACTTTAGTAATAGGAACATTTTTTAACAAACTTGTAAGACCCTTTTTATATCCAGAATCATCTGCAGAATGCCTAGTGATATGTGTAGGACTGAGAAATTTGGTGGCACCAAAGATTATCTGTCCTCTTTCTATGAAAATTAGAAGTTGCCTTACAATTTGTAGAATTTTTATATATCCCTCAGTGCAAGGAGGTGTATTTCAATCCTGTTAGTTAGAGTCTTAGCTGGTCTTCCCCGCAAGATTAGTTTGTGCCATTTTACCACAATTTAAAGTCCTATTGGAACCTTAAACATTAAGGCTTTTATGAACTAAAAACTACGGTGCAAAACTTGGATGAAATTAGGTGGATTTTGCTAGACCCATCATGGAATTCTTGAGTTCTGATAGTTTAATGATGAAACTAAGAGTTGTATTTAGTTCCATGTTGAAACCTATGCAGTAAAATCTTTCAGGCAAGCTTTTAATCAGAAGCACTCTTTTAAATAATCCTGGAGATGCAATGAAAATTTTGTGTGAGGTTCAGTTTTTCTCTGTGAGTGGGATTCACAGATAAGTGAAATGATCTGTTCAGTGGGTAAAGCTACACGCTTTTGCACACTAGTAGTTTTTAAGGTGCAGCACTGAGTAGCAGTGGGATGAACCACTGAGTAACACTGCAGGAGAAGACAAAATCATATTCCATTCCCTTTGTCCAACTGCACATCTATAATTCATTGCCTTTGAGGTTTGTCTTATTGCCATATCAACTCATTAGTGCTTTAATACAGGATAAGCTTATTAGAGGTAATCTGTTTACTGAATGTCCTTACCACAGAACAATCTAGTTAATAGTATCTTTTGAGGATTTGTCTCCTGGATATATCTTTTAAACTGATCCCTGGTTACTTGGATATATCTACATCTTTAGATTTTTATGTATTTTGGCATGAAATTAGAATGCCCTGGCAAATAATGTGTTACGTTGAATACTCTACTTGAAAAATAAGGCTAATCAGTGTCATTTTATGAGCTATAGCAAAGAAATAGAGTTTGCCACTTGATAAGAAATTCTCTGGGTAGAAAATTTCTGGTAGAAAATAATGACGTTTCTGTCAAAATAAGTTCTACTTCCTACTTTCACACTAACAGGTAGATGTTCAGCCCCCAGCTAACTGACCTCTCAAAAATGCAGCCTGATGTTAAAGCTATAAAGGAAAGGATATGTACTTTTGGTGCTGGTCCTCAGATATTGGTGGAAATAGCTTCAGAAGCATTGTACTGGAAGCGAATGAATGAAGGAAGTGCATTAGTAAAAAGCAGGTGAAACAGTCTGAAGATCAAATTATGGAGGAAGAGATTTAATACAATATATCCATTCAGTCTTTTGGACCATTCCAGCTTTTCCTTGAAAAATGACACAGTTCTACAGCAATGATTCAAAATACTATATATTGCAGTATTCTGTCTCTATCACTTGTTGCAGAATGAAATAGTATTAGTTTGGAAGTCCCCTAAATATTCCCCATTGTTTCATTATTGACAGGAGTTTAATGCTGAACAATAACTGTAAAAACAACCCTTCTTCCCATATTGGAAACACAGTCAGCCCTGCCAAAAATTTAAGATGAAGACACAACAACGTGTTTGTCGCATCTCATTTATGCTCTAATGGATCCTGCTTTCCAGAAGGAGGTTCAGTTCATGGTCTGAAGCATGTAGAAGAATAGATGGAATTTTGTTCTTAGGAAGGTTTTGGACAATTTGATGTTAGAATCATAGCAAATTAGGGGCAGGCAAGGGATCCAGGAGGTCTTCTACTCCAACCCCTGCTCAAAGCAGGACCATCTCCAACTAGATCATCCCAGCCAAGCCTTTGTCAAGCCAAGTCTTAAAAACCTCCAAGGATGAAAATTCTACAACCTCTCTGGGTAACCTGTCCAAGTGTTTAATTACCCTCTTACTGTGAGAGTTTTTCCTAATATCTAACCTAAACTTTCCTTATTGCAGCTTGAGACTATTGTTCTTTGTTCTGTTATCTGGCACCACTAAGAACAGTTGAGCTCAGGGGCGGGCAGTTATTTGGGCCTATGGGCCACATGGGCAGTTCTGGAGAGCTGCCACAGTCCAGTCAGCACCGCACCCTGCAGGTTCTCCCCTCCACTGCCAACAGTGCGCAGCCCCAGCTCCGACGCTGGCCCACCCCGCCTTTCTAGGCAGCGCAGTCAGTGGCAGTGGCTCCTTCTGGCTGCCACCACCACTGGCCCTAGCCCCATGGAGACCAGTGGGGATCAGGCCACAACTGGAGTACTGTGTCCAGTTCTGTGCGCCCCACTCCAGGAGGGATGTGGACAACACTGAGAGGGTCCAGAGGAGGGCCACCCTGTTGTCCCCTGTTGTCCCCTGCTACATGCCCAGAGGGTGGCAGGACACACCATGAGCCAGACAGTGCCTGGTCCAGGTGAGACCAAGGGACCATCACAGACTGGACAATGTCCCTCCATGGGCTGGATCCAGCTCACAGGCTGTATTTTGCCCACCTCTGGTCTAGCTCCATCTTCTTTGGAACCCTCCTTCAGGTAGTTGAAGGCTATTAAATCCCCTGTCTGTCTTCTCTTCTCCAGGCTGAATAAACCCAGTTCCCTCAGCCTCTCCTCATAAGTCATGTGCCCACAGACCCCTCACCATTTTCATTGCCCTCCAGTGGACTCCCTCCAATTTGTCCACATTCCTTCTGTACTGGGGGCGGGGGGGCAAAACAACACAGTATTCCAGCTATGGCCTCACCAGGGCTGAATAGAAGAGAATAATCACTTCCCTGGATCTGCTGGTAATGCTCCTACTAATGCAACCCAGTAGGCTGTCAGCTTTCTTTGCAACAAAGACACACTCTTGGTTCATATTCAGCTTACTGTCCACTACAACTGCCAGGTCCTTTTCTGCAGAGCTGTGGCTTAGCCAGCTAGTCCCTAGCCTGTACTGGTGCATGGGATTGTTCCATCCTAAGTGCAGGATGTTGTATTTCTCTTTATTGAACCTCATGAAATTTCTTTTGGTCCACTTCTCCAATTTGTCTAGGTCTCTCTGAATCGTAGCCTTACCCTTCAGTATATCTACATCTCCCCACAGTTTGGTATCATCTGCAAATATTGTGTGTTCCACAGCCTACTTCTCTTGATTTTTTTTTTTTGCTGCATCTGCCACAGAGCTAGTTTCCCAAGGACCAAGCCACCCTCAGTCCTCTTTGGCTCATTCCTTTGTGACTGAAATTATAATAGGTTTTATATGCGGGTTCTATAATAATTTAGTCAGTGACTGCTGCATAGCCAGATGTTAGTAAGTGTTAAGCAATACTTTGTAACACCATTTATGATGATATTCTGTCTTCTGTAGCATGTATACCTAATTCTGAATATTTTAACCATATTTTTCACAGGCAACATACAACATCCATGTGGCACCCTTGTCGTCAGACCACCTTTTTGGGCTCTGTTTGCATGTGACGAAGTGGGAGTAGAAAATCAGAGGCTGGCACAGATCATGTGTTTGTGTGATACTGATTCAGGCATCATTCATAAGATTCTGTTATAAGATAGTAAAACAAATTAATTTTGGCCCCTGCCAGCCAAACTCCACAAGGCTCACTCCATTCTAATGAGTAAAGTCCAGGTAAAGAAAGGTGCCAGAACTGGCAGGTACCTTCGGTGAAAAAATAAAACGAACATCCCCTACTGATGTTTTTAGAAATGTGGTGCCCTTCTTGCTTGCTCTGAGGGAATACTCTCACCCCAATTAGACTGTGCTGCAAATCAGAAGTGGCACAGCTGCTCCCTGCAGGCCCTTTACAGTTACTATTGTACTTCTCTAAGTCCTAAGAAGGTCTGTACCTCTACCCTGTAAAAGAAGCATCTTTATTTGGCCTTGTGCATGTTTAGTCTGCTGTTTCTTGGCAAAAGTATTTCAGCGAGTGTATCCACCAGATTGACACGAAAGTGTTTTCTTTAGTTGCCATCTGTCTGGACTGATTGAAAAAAAGTAAAGTGGGACTTGTTTAGAAAAAAATATAAGCCGTTAAGTTGGCACAAGGAATGTATGGAAAGCAGCTGGTTCCAGAGTGGGGGGGAGGGGGGGAGGAGGGCAAGTTCTGGTTTACAAAGAGATGATTTTTCTTGTACATTCAATAAATAAATCTGGCATTGTTCTTAAGTCTTGCAAAAACGGACTCAATTATTATTATGGAAACTGATTAGTTTTATTTGCAGTTTTCTGCTGTCTGGTAGGCTAAGTGCACATGAGGGCTTGAATATTTAACTGCTAAATAATAGGTATATGTAGGATTGTGCTCCAAGCTTCTTAAGCTTTTCTGAAGCTTTGATTCATCAAAGCACTTAAGCATGTTATAGAGTTCAGTGCCGTGCTAAATAGGTTCTGGTTTTAGTTGGATGTGTTCCTGAGACCTGCAGTTTGTCTCATGTATTTTGTTTGTGAAAAGTTCATTAAAGGTAGCTCAGATTGGCACTGAACTCCTGGTCCCATTTCCTTGTATATATTTTGTATATGCCTGCATGATGCTATTTTCTTTAGCTGCATGAATGGTTTGGCTTCATCCTTAACAGTATTCAGAATGAGCCGTGGTTTGAGGTCAGGCTGTATTCACACCAGCATTACTTGGCTTAGTCTTTTTTTTTTCCATAGGTGCCTTTTGCAATGTAAGTTGCTTTCCCTGTTGGTTGGCTGTGCCTGTTTCAGGGTAACATTTCACATGGTGAGAGACAGAGAGAAATTTATCTGCTCAAAGTGGAAATATCAGGAAAGAAGTCTCCTTCCTATTCCTCAAATGAATTCAACTCTAACAGGCCATCCTCTACTATGTAAGTTTATAAGTACTCCTAGCTATTCACAGCAATCTCAGCATTTTTGTTTCTCATAAGAATAAATCAATTATGAGGGAGAACATTTGCCTGAGATGAGACATGTTTTGTTGCCTCAAAAACTCCTGTGCTTCTTTTGTACTCCTAGATACTGGGATTGTCTCTTTGTTTATATTTTAGCTCACATCATAATCATAGCCTGGTTATGAAAGGGGAAATGTATTTCCCTCAGATTACATCAAAGCTGAGGCCTGGTACAGTTTGTTTCCAGCAAATCAAAGAAAACAGGCATCAATCTGTTGAACCACAGCATTGTCCTTAGGTTCCCGATGGCTTTCATCATAAGGAAAATAAAATTGTAAAGATTGAATCTAGATTTGTTCTTTAACTTCTAGGCCTGTGAGTCCCCACAAACTGGTTCTGATGCATGCATTCATAAATTTTTGCAAACTGAACTTGGAAGGTTTTGCACTTTTCTTGTTCCCTTTCCTGAGAGTTTGTTTTTGCAATCAGTATTCATGGCAAGTGCTACTTCTTCACATGGGAATGTACTGGTTAGAGGGAGGGTGGTATATCGAGGCCCCACTAGCTGTTTATAGACCTACTCTGGGGTGGGGGAGGTGCACTTTAATTAGCATGGCTCCAGGAGCCGCTCTTATTAAAGTGCCCAGAGCATCTCATGCATCAGCATCCCAGCACTTCAAAATGGTAGAGGAGGTGCTTTATCTAAAGCTCGTTGAACAAGCTTTAGATAAAGTGCCCCCGCTGCCATTTTGAAGTGTAGGAATGGTATTGCGCAAGATGTAGGTAATTGCCACCCTCCAGCAGACTCGATTAATCATGTCTGTTCTGACACGCTGGAATTACAGTGTCAGAGCAGCCTACCTGCTCATGTGTAGGCACCCATTAATTTGACCTTATTTATTACTGCGTGAGAGTTCTTTCTGCTTGGGCATGTTTAACATTAGTATGGGCAGCTTTCTTAGCGTATGAAGAGAAAAGGTGGAAAATAGATTTAAATGCCTAACTTTGGGCTCTCAAGTCTGAAAATAGTGAAACATTTTTAGAAGACTGTGTTTCCTTTTTCAGCAATGCAAATTCCACTAGCAAAATCTGTGTCTCAAAATTATCAAATGCAATATAAATGTGAGAATTTACACATTGGTCTAACTTACATTATCAGGTAAGTAATGAGAGGTATATATATACTCAGCTGTCTGCTTGTATATGAATGATGGGCATAAATTGTTATTGCTTATCTTTTGTAGTTGCATTTGCAGGTGGAATTTTGAGAGTCTGTATTTTGCAGTACAGGAAAAAAATGGATCTGTTTTGAAATTTGCCAATAAATTGATTTTTTTCCCCTCTCAAAAAGTTATTAACATATAATTGTTTTTGCTCATTCTGTTTGCCTTGGATCATCTCATCTACATGACATGTTTACTTTCTCTCCTCTCTCTTTTGTGGCATGGTTACACTTTAGTGCATTTCAAATACTGTCGGCTGGGCTGGATGATTCATGTTTTTGCTGGATCTGTTAGCTCAATTTACTATTTTAACTACTGTGTGTTTTCAGATTTAATTTTAGAGGCTTTTTCTCTGACCTTTCCTTGTTAAAAATTATTACTTGTCATACATCACATTTTGAATAATGAGTTGGATATTTTTGTAGATGGTGAAGCTAATGTACTGAGATATTTAGGTTTTGGTATTGAGTTTGCATTGTTACTCTAGTTTTATGCCAGTATAGTTCCATTGATATTAACAGACAGAGTGGTGTAGATGAAACAAAGTCCTTTAACTTTGAAGATGTGTATCAAGGCAAAGTTAAATGCCTTGTATGCTAGTATAGTAAGACCCCCAGTTTTTCTTGCTTTTTTTTAAATTTTAAAATGCATTCCCTCCCCTTCCCCAGCCATTTCTGACTTTTTTTTTCTCTCCCTGTCTATTACCGATAGATAAGTATAAGTAAGCTAAGATGTAGGATAAGCTTTAACATTTTATTTTAGGTAGTAAGTTTTATTTTTCTCTCCCCTCTTTGCAAATAAGTGTTCTGCTATTTTGATATAGATATCCACTGTTTTATAAGTGATAATGATTATGTTTTGTATTGATTTTTTTTTTTTTTTACTGCTTTTATATTGTGTGATTACTGTTTTAGGCCTATATATATAAGTTAGCATAAGTCATGTCAAGTTTCCATCTTGTAATGTCAAGCCTCCATCTTATCACCATGCCCAGTTGTGTAACCTATGACTCACGCCTATCCCTCCTATGTAACTTGGTTCCTGAATGAATGGGGATGAATGAGGGTGCTTGAGAGACAATGGCAGTAGGTCTAAAAATAGCTTCCTCTGAATGGCAAAACCATCAACACCAATACCTGGACCAATGAGCCAGCCCTTGGAACCACCCTCAGCATTCAAGAAACAAAAGATGAGGCAACTCACCATTGTGCCAAGGCTGCACGTGCTCAGTAAGGACACCTGGAGCCATCTGGGACAGGACTGACACTGTCTGGACAAGCCCTCCCTATAGCAGATCAGAGGTAGTCTGCCCCGTAAAAGGGGTAGTGAAGACTGATGCTTTGGTACGCCCTCTTCATCTGGACCACCACCATGCCACACCACCTATCCACCCAGAGACCCTGCTGGCCACCCCCCTCTGGACAACACCTACTGGACAAGGACCCCTTTCCAGCCTGGATAGGTAGCTATCACCCCCACCCCCTCTTCAACCAAGGGCTTGAACTCTGTTTCTCTTCCCTACCTGGACTCCAGCCCTTCCACTGAGTGTCTTTGTCCTGCTGCCATTGTGAGTGCTTGTGTGCGTGTGTGTGTGAGAGAGAGAACCAATAACTTTATGAGGCTGTGTAGTCTGTTGTCTGTTTAATAAAACTATTATTTGGACCCCTAAGTTGGGTTTTGCTTTACTATGGTTTGGCCCTGCTCCAATCTCTGCTCCTTGCCCCTCTAGCTTCTGTCTCGTTTCTCCCTCTCCTGCTTCTGGCTCACTGCCACCTCCAACACCTTTCCTGAGCTCCTCTCTGCCTCCAAAGCCCCTGTTTCTTTGCCACTGTCTTATCCCCACTGCCATTTCCTTTTCCCCTGAAAAACCAGATTTCTGCTTCAGTTTCTTTCCTGGCTGTCTGCTCCATGCCACCACTTACCTGCCTCCCTCCCGCCCCCCAATATCTCAGTTGTCTGCCTCAGTTTCCAGGCCCAAGCTCCAAGGTTTCTGTCTCTCTCTTTTTCCTGGCTGTCTCCTCCTTGCCACCAGGCTTTTTTTCCCTTTCCCTTGAACCAGTGACCTCTAGTAACCCTGGGGCCACTTGATCTTACGTAAACTGAAGTCTCAGTCCCTCAGCTGGCTTCTCTCTAGTCCACTGGTTCTAATCCTGGTTCTGGCAACTTTCACTCCCTACACTTTCTCTCTCTCTCTCTCTCTCTCTCTCATCTTAACCTTTCCCCAAGTATCCCAGGTACCCCAAGCACACACATACACACCTTACCATCCAAGTTAGGAACTTACCTGTGTGTATGTGTAGGTGGGTTGTATGTGTGTGAACTGGTGAGTTTGTGTGTGTGTGTGTATATGTATATGGATGTGTGTGTGTGTGTGTGTGTATATATATATATATATGTCATTGTGTGCATGATATACAAATTAGTGATCTGTGTATGTGTACTGAGTGTGCGGGTATGGGTACTTGATTTTTGTCTAACTTTTGGGGTGTATAGTGTATGTGCTTGAATTGGTGATAGGTATGCATGTGCCTAGGCTGGTTTGCATGTGTATGTGCCTGAGTTGGTAGTGTGTGTATGCACCTAATTGATTTGTGTGTTTGTATATGTGCAGTTGTGTCACACCCTCTTGTCTAACACCACAATATTGAGATCCTGAGGGTTTGCCTGACCCCACAGGACAACATTAGGGTGGGACTATGTATATATAATACTAAGGTCACATATTCAGCTGATGTAAATAAGCACAGCTGATATACATTGGCATATATCCAAAAGTTACACTGGTGTAATGCAGCTGAGAATCTTGCCCCACATATTTTTTATATTTATTGATATTTAGGTTTTAGAAGGATTTGGAGGGGTCTGTGTATGGAATAGCTAGTATGATGATAATTAAATTTACTGACCACTAAACACTTAATACCCCATGATAACTATACCCCTTTAAAAAGATGTTGGTTGATGTCAACCTTTTTTGGGGATAAACTAGATATATATAAGTTGATCAGGATTCTCTACAGCAGTAAAAAAAAAAAAAAACGGCATGAGGAAATAGACCAGACCAAACTAGATAAATACAAAAGACATGATTGATTATTGATTAGAGGGGTAATCATGTGTGCCAATAGCTTTCATTTCAGAGCAGAGACAAATGAGCTTTTCCGTAAGTATTGTTTTGAAGAAAGACCCGTTTCCCATTGAAATTTTACCACCGAAGTGAGGAATTTTTTTCATCTCTCTCCTTCTCCATCTCTGTTTTTCTTTTTTTTAAATTTGAGGGTGGACTTTGTACTTACGAAAATGAAGGGAAAATAGCGTTTTCTGTAACGAGGTACAGTGCAGGCAGACGTGATACAAGAATTCAACATGCAGGCATGAGAGTGAGCGCCAACCTGAAGAACTATGCTATTCTAGCAGTGGGCTTCTCTAAAGCAGGGGTAGAAAACTGCTGAGAGAGGATGAGCACAAAATCGGTGCAGTTTCTCAGTAACTACTGGAAAGAGGTCAGATACTGTAATAATGAACAAAGTATAAGAACTTACCCAGAACAGAATGGAGTTGTAGGATGACAGTAGGAGTATTGCCATCTCTTACTGGTGTTACGAGGTTAGATTTGTCAACATTATCATGCAGTGAGGATGAACAACATACACAAACTTATGAGTTCAGGAAATGGGACTAATTTGGGTGCAGCTAAAAGCTTTGAATTAAATCCAGAATAACCAGCCTATTGCTCTCTTCCCTTCACCTCCTAAGGCTGACCAGCCTTTACACATACTATGATCACTAAAAGCTGAATGCAGGTAGGTAGAGACAACATTGTATGGCCGTATATTTGGGTGAAAAAACCCTTTTCTCCGTTATGCTAAGAAGCTCACTCCTGAAAGTAAAATCAGACATTGTGATACATTTGCCTGTGGTCTCATCTGATACTTTGACTCCCAAGTATAGTTAAAAACAAAACACACGCACTTTTTCCATCTAGGGCTGGGATTCCTTCTCTGAGAATAGCTCTTAATTTTCTCTCTTTTTAAAGCCTCTGGTTCCTCAGAAGGCTTCATGTCACAGAAGCCATTCTGCTATCTGAGAAACACTGCAACCATTAGTACATTTGTCACATTGATGGAGAATACCCAAATTAGTCATATGATAAGGCACTAATACTTAGAGTCTGGTTTCAAAGCGCACATCATCCTGTAGAGTGAGATTGCAGCCAGGCTAGAATATTATGTGTTCATAACATCCAGAGATTATAATTTTGGGGGTAAATCTGACATTGGCAGTGAAGAATGGAGAATCATTGTGTGATCTGTTGATTCATAAAAGCTGGATAATGACTGAAGTTGCTTCTGCACACTGTATTCTGGGCATGTTCGAAACCTGTTGTAAATTATTGTAAATTGACTTAGTATGAGCAGTTATAGTGGACTGAATCCAAGTGAACAAAGGTGACTGTTGGCCAACTTTCATGGTGGATTATTGTAACTTCCCTGTGCTGTACGTGTATTTATTCATTAAATGGGCACTTATCAAAGTGCAGCTGAGTGCTGCAGTATAGCTGGTCATTAAAGACCTGTTGTTACTTTTGTAGACTTGGAGGTTTTACAGGAATTTGAATTGCATGGAAAACCCATACTTAATATATTAATGATATTAATAGGGTGCTGGAAAGGTAGTAGGTGGATAGATTGATGGTAAGCCAAGCTATCAGGTGTCCGGCTTGGTTCAATTGGTTTTAATAAAAAAAAATTAACTGTAGAACAACAACTCGACAGTACTGGAAACACAAAAGAGCAATATAGGTTTATACACAGAACTGGGAACAGAGAAGTAAAATAATAAAGGATTATACTTTACAATATAATCCAAAGACCTCTCTCCCAGACTGTCTTTCAGATCTGAAGTCTGTCACCACTGGTGTAGCAGTTAAATGCTTTAGTGAGACTGGTATCTTCAGTTGCTAGGAAACTTTGCTGTGCTGGTCATGCTCTAGTCTGGCTCTGGAGTGGTCTAGCTGCTCTCTGACACCAACCAGTCCATGTGCAGCAGCAGATATACTCCACAGCTCAATGTACTTAAAACTCAAAACTTTAAGGTTCACAAACAGAGATGCACATATAGCCAAGCACACCCGTGTGCACCCATGCCCCAGCCACACCATGTACACAGACCCCAAGAGACCCTCGTGGTGTTACTTATAATCAATGGGGGCTTGGTAACTCACCATCTAATCATCCTCCAATCATGTACTGATGGTGCCTGCCAGTCATCAGATCTGCTACAATCTTTCACTCAACAGCACTCGTTTCTCACTTTTACCCCAGGCCTGTCACCTCGTGCACTTGTTAATCATACCATCATTTCCATCAAAGCTCAGGACACTAACTGTGCATGCTCTTTTACAGGTAAAGTGGGTCAGGAATCAAAAGTTCACTCCTTCCAGGCTCTTCTGAAACAGGTCTCAACTGTGCATGCTTAACAGCAGAACAGAGCAAACAAAAACCTGGGGTCTTCAGATATACATCGTCTCATTACTTAAAGCCACATTTGAATGAGTTTCTTAATAGTCTGTTGTGGTTGTGGAGTCTATTCCAGTTTTGCTGCTTTACAGCCCTGTAAGTGGAGTTGCACTCTATATTGGGAGGTAGGGCTAGCTAAAGAATTTTTAATGAAATAGTTTCCTATTGGAAAATGGGGTTTTGTTGAAATTTCCAACAGCCAGTCTTCAGTGACCATGCTGAAATTCAGGTCATGAGAGGAGACTGCAGCTGTCTTTGTCAGCTGATGGTAGAGTGCAGCATGAGGTGCAGAGCTGATGTGGGGGTTGGTGAATTAGCTGCAGGGGGAACTGCAAATTGGTGTTGAGGTCTGGGCATGTAATATCAGTCTAGTGAGTATCCTGTGTTTGCACTGCTGGAGTTGCTGTCCACATGGGGATCAGATAGGACTTCTCATTCTTTCTCTCACATTCTGTCCATACCAGATAAGCACAGTCTGGTATCTTTGAGCTAAAAATGGAGATTGCCATTTAGCTTACCTCTTTGCACCCCTGGCACTACCTGCACTGGAGTAACAACTTCTAGAGGTTGAATGGAGCCAAGGAGCTAGCTCATTATATAATTTGGCTGGATTTTTACTCACCAGTCTACCTTCATGTACTGAAAGTTCCCAGAAGAACTGGGAATTCAGTTTTTTCCTGGTCATCAGAAAGAAACATATAACTACTTCTGGTCCATGCATAAGACTTAATGTTTCCGTGGTACAAAACATTTTGGAAGGGAAATTTTTTAAAGGCATTAGTCTGTCCCATGAAAACTAGAGGAATTTCTGCTAGTCTTATGCTAGAAGCATGAAACGCAAAAGATGGAATAATCAGAGAAGAGAAATTCTCTTAAGCTCATTTTATAGATGGAGAAACTGAAGCACAGAAGGTCCCACTACAGTTCATTGACAGAGCCAGGAATAGGTCCAGACAGTACAGTTCATGCTTTAATCATTAGAATGTGCCTTTTCCCTAGCAAACTGCAAGGTCTAGTTAGGTTATTGTTTATTTTACCTCCCCGTCCTTCAGTGAGAATTCCACATACAGCGTTTCTAGCAATCATGACTCTGCGAATCGTGACTTATTCCAAAATACTATTTTTTCACATTGAAATACTTAAATTAGGAGCTTTTCTTTCTCACAAGTTCCATTCACAAGAGGCTTCATGGTAACACAACTGTCTCCTGATTCCTGCCAATTTTACTTTCCAAAAGAAATATCTGAATGAGGAAACAATGACTAAGTAAACTGTCTACAATACTTAAAGAAGAAAGAGGAATTTTTAGGGCAGCTGAAGGACATTGTATTAGGAGTAAAGGCTTGATACTGAGCAAAAGCAAGTTTAGGTTGACTATCAGGAAGCATTCCCTCATGTAATGTGGGCCTATTAGAATGTAAAACTACCTCCTGGGGGAATTGGTGGGAAGCCCCATTGCCTGAATCATGTAAATGAAATGGAGAACGTACTGCAGGGAACAAGGTATGGAGATATACTCGCTTACCACATAAGTATCTTTAATTCATATGATTGACACCATATATGATGTAAAATGCATATAAGTATTGCTTAACTTATGCAGCACATACAAAATCAGGTACTTATTCAAATCCAACTGAAGAAAGAACAAAATATGTTTAAAAGCAAGGGAGTATTGGGAGTCCTCCCAATTACACACCCAAGATTTAGCAGTTCTTGGGTGAAACGGTGGTCCAATGAATCAACGTTAATTTTGGTTTCATAAGGAGAGGATTTCATATCTGATTTCCAGAAGTCCTTGAGACACACAATTACAACCTCATATTTACCATCTTATCATGGATTCTGGCAAAGGTGAGGTTAACTTTCCTTGTGAGGGAAACTTTAATTGTGGTTTTAACTTAGCACCAAGTTTGAATGGTATTTAAATTTAGAACGAATACTCATTCTCATAATGAATCTGGTCAAATCATTTCATGTCTAAACAGCAGGGGGAATTACAAGAGTGAACTTTAATCCTGATTGTTTGAACACCCTGAAAAAACAGTCAGATATTTTACTGTGGAGAAAAAGAAACTTATTTTGTCTGCCAAGTTTCAGGCTCAGATGTAGACAAATTGGACTTTGAAATATCAGCCAAGTAGGCCAGTATGTAACCTACGATAAACCATGCCTAAATGTCTTTTAAAAGTACAGGAAGAATCGTTTCTTTTTGTCTAACCTTTGATAGGAAATCACCTCAGAGTAACACAGTTTGTATTATCATCTCTCTTTTTTGCTGTCTGCGATTTGTTATATATATGCACTTCAGTGACCTTGTTTTAAATAGACAGTTTACAAAACAATGGTAAAAAAGAACTGAAAAATAAAGCTGTTGAAAGAAAGCATTAATCTGCTTCTGTATTTCGTAAGGCCTTTTATGAAGTCACTGCCTTTTGTAACAATGACCTTTGGAGTCAGTGGCGTGGTTTGAAATCCATACGGTGTGTCCCCCTCCCTTTAAATAGCATTTTGCGCTTGTAAAGTACTTCTTCATTCAAGGGTTTAAAAACACTTTCTTAACTACATTCCACTACGTGGAACTTCGGGGGTGTTTGATAAATATTGTTATAACCTTTTTAAAGCCAGTTGGAATAAAGTATGAAGATACTAAGGGATTTGTTCAGTCACCTGGTGAGTCAATAGCAAAGCTCATATGCAGTGTCTCTTCCAGTGCTTTACTTTAATTATTAGATAAATCTCATGTACAAAAGGCTGCAATGTCCCCCTGTACAGAGGGGTAGTTCCAGGAATATGTCCCACTCAGGTCTATTTATTCAGAATGTTTAAGGCAGTGATTCTCAACCAGAGTGCCATGGCACCCTGGAGTGCCTTGAGATCCTTTCAAAGGTGCCACACAATGTTAGCACTGTTAGGTGTGCAAATGTGATATACAACATATACCTAGGGATTTCAAATAGAAATCCATAGTGTTTTTTGTGCATAATTATGTGCAATAATAGAACTCCATTTGGACAGCAAGAATCTTGGTCTTTATTTGAAGTGTGATGTGCTCTTCATGAGATGCCTTGTATGCTTAGAGTTATTGTGAAATTTTCCAAGTATTTGAGTTTCCTGGTGTCACTCTCCAAATCTTCCCCGATACAACTTGTGTTCCAGCCTGCAGGTTGGAAAAAAAAACAACACACACAAAAGGAAAAGAGAAGAATCATATTTGTATGGATCTCTATGCAAGTCTGGTTGTTTGAAGCCGGAGGCTGGCAGCATGTAGCCCACCAATGACACAGGACACAGGCTTCATTACCACTCCAACAAGTTAGTTATGTAGTATGGCAGTGGTATCCAACCTTTTCAAGGAGAAGATCACTTTTTGAAGTAAAACCCAGGCTCTACTGTGCCCTGCCCCCCTGCCCAGCAGGTCAGTCTGTGAGGGTGGGAGGCAGATTGAGACCCCTGCAGTGAGGGAGGGAGTGGGCCAGGGGCACGGGTGAGTGGGAGTTGGGCTGGGGGAGGATCAGAGCCTGGGCAGCTCATCCAGGTGGGGGGAAGGGGCTCCCACCACTGCATGCACCCTGGTGGAGGCCCAAGGACATAGGTGGTGGTGGGAGAAATAATTATTTGGGAGGGGGGCTTTGCCCCCCAAATGCAGCACAGAATGGAGCCAGAGCGGCTTGTCTGGGGAGTGTCTGACACAGGGAGGGGTGGGCAGCACCTGCTGTTTCACATACCCCAGAACAGCATGATGTATGCCCCCTGATCTACATGGGGGGAGGTGGGCTGCAGCTGCAGGCTGGTGCTGGGGCTAAGCTGGGTTCTTCCTGGTGGGGGGGGCACTGGGCCAGGCTGTGCTTGGGGTGAGTGGTGGTGGCACTGGGAGGAGTCAGAGGGCTATGGTGAATTTTGGGGAGGCTTCAGCCCCCCCACCATAGCCCTGCTTCCAGCACCGCCACTGCCTACCCTGATCACAGCCCAGCCCAGCGCCCCCCCACCAGGAAGAGCCCAACTTAGCCCCAGCACCAGCCTACAGCTGCAGCCCACCTCCCCCCTTGCAGATCCAGGGGTGCACCCCCCATGCCCTCCCAGGGTGTGTGCAGTGGCAGGAGCCCCCATCCTGCACTGGGCGCCCCCCCAGTAAGCTGCTCACAGCTCCATCCTTCACCCCAGCCCCATTCCCACTCCCTCTCCACCTCTGCTGCAGGCGCTGGAAGCCCATGGCCAGGATGCCTTGTGGCCCCACTGCTGCCCCGCATTTGGGGGGGGGCTAAGCCCTGTTAGCCTTCCCCTTCCACCGCTTATGCCCAGGGGGCACATGCCCCCCCCCCATTCTGTGCACGGGGTGAGGTGGCTGCCACTACACAATGGGTTTTGCATCCCGAGCAGCTGCAGCAGTGCAATGGCGGGGTACGTGCAGCAGCAGAAGCCCCGCTGCATGCCTGGACAAGCCACCCAGGCTCCAGCCCTCCCCTGGCCTGGCCCAGCTGGGGCCCCACTTGCCCGGGGCAAGGAGGGGGATCGTCCCACTCACACAGCCTGACCCCAGTGGCAGGAGGTGTGGCTTGGCTCAGCCCAGCCATGTGTGCCCTGGCTGCTCCCCACATGTGCCCCACTGATCGTGAAGCTTTTGACAGTCCATCTCAGCCCACCAGTCTGAGATGAACTGTCAGAGGCACCCTGATTGACCACTCGATCGCAATTGACCAGTTGGTGACCACTGTAGTACATTGAAATTCTTGTACTCTCAGCTGCAGAAAGATGCAAGTAGACTGCTATTTACTGTAAATAAAGACTTCAAAATCTGGTCCTTAACCTTTTATTTTAAAAGGGCCAGAGCAGCAATCTTGTCATCACAGATGGGTTGTTACAGGAAAGTTCTGGTTTGGAGAGAGCATTTTTCTGAAGAAGCATAAAAGAATTGGGTACACTTAACCTTGCACTAGTGGATGTGAACCTTCTCACAAAGTACAGCCCTGTTCTGAGAGACAAAATGTTAATGGAGGTTTAGTTTGGAAGGGAGGAGAACAGGAAAACTTCATTGGCCAATGGAAACAGAAATACCAGTGCTATTTTGAGATATCAAGAACAGGCTTGAAACATTAAATTAAAAAAAAAAAAAAGATAATGATACACTTTTTAAGGTCAGTTGGCCAAACTGATGACTGGCTTAAGTCTCATGAAATCATCTGAGTTTCACTAAGGATGCATTTGGCCCACTTGTTAGAAAGCCATTTTAAAGTCTCCTAGTGCTTTTCTGCCATCCTTAACTATTTCCCGCATCAGTATCAGTATATCTGAAATTCCAGATACTATTTGATCAGTCCTCACTTCATCCTTTAATGAAAGGGTCTGCCTTTCCAGAGATGAGCCTATCTTTCCTCCTTCTACAAAGAAAAGCAAGAATGCTTGGCACTTTTTCTGTGGTCTGCCTTCCCCCGGCTTCACTATGCAACAAACGATCAATCTTAGTGAATAAGATTTGGGAGAAATTGGAGCTGTAAATATGTCAGTACTTAAGGAAAATGTAAAATGCCCCTTGCATTTGCATTGGTGGGAAATCAGAGTTTACCTAAATATATATGTGGTTGAGAAAAACATAAAAATAAAACTGATTTTGCAACAAGAAAATAACAGGGCCTCTTTTGGAAGGGATCAGGTGATTTATGAAGAAAACTGCATGAATGGCCAGCACTGTAAAGACTCACATGGGCCACTCCCAAAGAAGAGTTTGAGTAAAGCCACTAGGGCCTGATCCTGTGAGGTGTTGAAAGCTCCTGATTTCAGACTCTTTCTTACGGTTGGTCTAATCATGATGCCATTAAAGGTAATGGCAAAATTCTCATTCATGTCAGTAGTGCAGGATCTTCACAAATGATTCAGCAGTTCTAATACATACTATAATCCTTTGCGGATGCATGTTGTAATGCCTTTCCCACTTAATTATTGATTTGAAAAACACTGTGAGAAACTAATTTGATGTGGCCCTTTTTCCTCTCAAATGCTTCTTTACATATGGAGAAACTGAGGTACGGTGGGGAGGGGGGGTCAAGAGCCTTGCCCAACACTCATAGAGTCAGTGACAGACTTTTTTGAATCCTAACCCGCTGTTTCAAAGTCTAGACCAGACTGCCTTTGAATAAGTGTGCTTTCTGTGTTTATATTTTGGGCAGGGTATAGGGAACAATCTTGCCACAGTGACTTTTTGGGTAAGCAAGGAGAGACCTTGACTATTCCTTTATAAATTATAAGATTTCTAAAGCCAAGAGTCTGAAAAGTACAAACATGAGGGATACTTCAAGAGTAAAAGCTGATGTAGCTAGGACGTAGATTTCTCACCAAGGGAAACTGCTGATGTGTTCCAACATCATTTGGTTTGCCACCAACCAATAAGGTAGTGATGGTGGCACTGACTTGCAGTGAGTCTGTGCAAGGTATTTGTTAATGTTGCTACAACAGATATTCATTATAAGCTACAGTTACCCACAGTTTACTCTGTTTATACAACCATTTAGTGGTTATTTATTAAAAATAAAATTTATGTATGGTTGTTGGAGGTATATTTTGGCAGGGAAGTAACCCTGGCAGAAATATGTCTGAATCAACACTCAGCTACCAGTCACTCTTTATGTTGTCATATAAAACCTTGTTAAATAATATTTTGTTTCTATCTTCAATTGCTTTTATATAAGGCCAGTAGAGAAAATTTCCCCAAAGGATTGAAAAATTGAGTGAGTTTTTCTACACATTTTCTATGTGAAATAAAGGACGAAGCTGATAAGTATCAACATTATATTTAAAGTGCTTGCTATAAACATTGGTAGAAAATTATTTACTTCTAGGTATTTCAGGTATTAAAGTTCTCTGCTGTTAAATACAATTTGAGTGGGATTTTAAGAACCAAATTAAGTACCATTCAGAAAGGCTTTGCATCTCAATTTTGCAAACTGCTTCACCTTTATTTCAGTAGGACCACTCGCATGGTTAGAACATGGGTCAGTGCCTTCCTGCACATGTAGGCCCCCTTTATATGTTATACTTTAACCAGGTAATCATGCTTTAGTTGTGACCCAGCTATACATTCAACCAATTAATGGTGTGTTAACTTTGTAGCTTATTGTTTCTTTTATTTCATAAAAATGTATAATAACTTTGTACGTTGTTCTAACCACAGCATTAATTGAATGGGTGGCCAAGTGCTCATCAGCTGAGGGGCTCCCAGCCACAGGGGTGCACTACCCTCTGGCAGTCCTGTAGCTTACACGGCTCTCAGGCAGGGATAGGCAACCCCTGGCACATGTGCCAGTTAGCGGTACAGGAGACATTTTCCTTGGCATTTTCCTTGGCATGCCAGGAGGTGTGAGAGGAAATTGTTTAAAAAAAAAAAAATGTTTCTTAAGCTGCTGCTTTGGGGTCCCAGTACCACAGCAGGCATGGAGGATGGTGTCAGGAGAACATGGGCAAGGACACTGTCGGCATTCTGCTGACCCTGCCCCGTGTCCCCAACCTGTGCCCCCCCTCCCCATCCCAACCCAGCACCTGGAGGGGAGCTACAAGTGAGTTAGTGCAGGGCCTGGGCAGGCACTATGGAGAGCTGCTGTGCTGGAGGCCCCTAGCTGGCTCGGTTCCAAGTGCTGCCTGCAGCAGTTGTTCCCAGGACCTGGGGGGCTCTTGTGGCTGGGCCCCCGCACTGGGGACAGCTCTATCTCACTTGCACTGTGTCCTGCACACAAGGAGGCAAGCCAGTAGCCCCCTGAGACCAGCGTCCTGCCTTGGCCAAGTGGCATCCCCTCATGGGCAGGGCAGCTACAGCCCATCCCCACAGAGCTATGCAGGCCAGACTGGGTGCCCCCACCTACCCATCATGGTCCTAATCTGTGGACTCTCAGGGCAGCCCTCACTTCCCACCCATCCCCTGCTCTCCTCCAGCTGCTGCTTTCATAAGAGCCTGGTCAGGCTGGGCTGGCACATCCATGGCATCTCCCCCCCATGCCTGCTTCTCCCCTCCTCACCCGGACTCTGCCCTGAGCACCCAATTCCAGTGCTCTGTGCCCCAGTGCTGCCCCCATGCAGGTGGGATGGAGCATCTGTCTTCCCAAGCCCTGGCTGGGCCCAGGGCTTGCCTACCCACTGGAAGCTTCCAGCACTCGCCCACCTGCAGCTCCCCTCTAGGGGTCAGGCCTGGGCAGGTGTTGCTGAGGGCTGCTGCACTGGAGGCTCCCAGCTGGCTTGGCCTCAAGTGCTGCCCATGGCTGCTGTTCCTGGAGTGCAAGTGCTCCTGTGGCTGGGCCCTAAAGCTGGGCCCTTGCACTTGGGGTGGCTCTGCCCCATTCACACTGTGACTGGTGTGTAGGGAGGTGAAGCCTGGAACCAGGAGCCCCCTGAGCCCAGTGTCCTGCCCTGGCCAGGCAGGATCCCCTCACAGGCTGGGCAGCTGCAGCCCATCCCTGCAGAGCTGTACAGACCAGACCGGGCCCCATCTCAGGTGTTGCTGGGTGCCCCTGCTCACCCACCATGGCCGGAATCTGCAGAGCCCCAGGGCATCCCAGGCTTCCTGCCCAACTCCCACTCTCCTCTGGTTGCTGCCTTCCCAAGGGCCTGGCCAGGCTGGCGTACCTGTGGCATCTCCTCCCATACCTACTTCTCTCCACGCTGCCCGGACCCTGCCCCAAGTGCCAAGCCCCGGCGCTCTGTGCCCCATCCAGGTGGGACAGGGCATCTGTCTGCCTGAGACCTGGCCAGGCGCTCCCTCCCAGCCCTGGGCCCAGGCTCCCCTGCTCTGGGGCTGCCAGGGAGACCTGAGCACCCTGGCCCTGGAGGCTGCTACTGGGGTGTCACTGCCTCCCTCTGCTGGACACGTTACTTACCTTCTCTCCTTTTTTTCTCTTCCTTTTTCTTTCTCTCTTCTCTTCCCTCATTTGTATTTATTTTTTTTCTCTTCATTTTTTCTTTGTCTTCTCTTTCCCTCTTTTTCTTTTCTCTTTCTCCCTCTTTCTCTCTCGCTCTCTTTCTGTTTCTCTCTTCTCTCTCCTTTTTTCTATTTCTTTTTTCTCCTTTTTCTCTTTCTCTTCTTTTTCTCTCCCTTTTCTTCCTTTTTCTCTCTCTCCTCTTTCCTTTTTTCTTTCTTTCTTTACCTCTTTCAGCCTCTTCCTTTCCTCTCTCTTCTCGCCTTTTTTCCTTTTTTTTCTCTTTCCCTCTTTCTCTCTCCTCTCTCTCTCATCACAAATTCCTTAACAAAAAAAGAATACACAAGAACAAGGGTAATATATGAAATTTTATTTATTGTCACCAGGTATAGAATTTCTAGAAAACCTGTAAAAAATTAAAGAAAAAAAAGCATAATTTATTATTATTATTAACTATATTAATATGCAGTGTGTCCTGCCATTTATCCCCTACCCCCATTTTGTTTTTCTGGCTCGCCGGCACCCAGCAGTCCTGTACCTCACAAGGTAGACATTGCAGTTTTTTCTGCAGTCTGGCCAAAAACATTGCCTACTCCTGCTGTCAGTGGTGGCAGTGTTGTCAGCCTTGTTGGCTACAGGATTCACAGCAGGGGACAATGCTGCTGCCACTGAAAGCCTCAAAAGGTGTGGGGCTTGCAGTGGGGGCAGCAAGGAGAATGATGAGGCTCACAGGGGGGCAGTGCTGCTGCTACCAGCTCTGCTTCTCTCAAGGGTCCCAGGCTCATTATCCCAGGCTCCCCCTGCACAGGTGATAGGGCGCAATGGGATCTAATGTGCTACTTGAAACACAGCTGCTTACTATAGGCTGCAGACTTGCAGGAGAATGAAAGTTTTGCCTGCTGGATAGTGAAGCATTAGAAGTGAAGAGGATTACCTGTTTATGCTTGGGGTTGGCTATGCTTACAGGCAAGAAGAGCACTACTGTAGCTCCTTTTCTAGCTGTACTTGCTGCCTCATTGGGTGGCTGGCTTCTAGGTTGACCACCCACAGACCCCAAATATTTGAATGCCACACAAAGTGAAGAGCAGACAAGACAGGGTCTTTACTGATCTAACTTCCCCATAAAAAAATAGACAGCAAAAAATGATGTCCCTGTCCTTGTGCATTGTCCTGTTCCAGTAGGTCCCTCACTCTGGGAACATACCTGGAGCAATCTGCTTTACCAAATTAGATAAGCGATCCTGTTTCTTGCTTAGGAAAGCATTTCATACAGCCCTTGGTTGTCAGAGGAATATAAAACAAATCAGTCCTTGGCTTTGTGAGCAAAAAGGGTGTAGTCCCTTGCTGTCAGGGAAGAGAAAATAAATAAAGAGAAAACAAGGCTTTTGCTTTAGGGTAAAAAAAATGAAGGATCTCTCTCTGCTCCATGGCTAGCCATGGTTTTATAAAGCTGTGGCAGAAAGCCACTTTGTTTCTCCCCAAAATCTCTGCCCTGTGACACTGTGACTAAAATTTCTGAGCTGCAACCATTTGATTAGGGTGGGCCAGCACGGAGGGGACCACACCCTGGCCGGTCTCTTTAGGTAACTTGAACTGGCTGCAGTCCTGAGTGGGGGGAAACCTGCTCCCTCTGCCTACCTGACTTGCATCAATTACCTGGGTGGGGGGTTTCTATCTGGGGAGCTGGAATCTGCCTGGTAACAGGTGATGCATTTCAAATTGGTTGGCTGACAGCCAACTGGGGCTGACCTCCACTGGCCCAGGTGAATGAGGTCACAGGGGCTATATAGGTTGGGAGGGGGAGGAGGCTCGCTCTTCTCTCTTTGGCCATGAGGTGAAGCAGCAGCAAAGCAGGGGAGACAGAGGAGCCTTGCCATCGGGACCTAGCTCGCTCTCTCACCCCAAGACTCCCGAGGGGAAACGGAAGAACTCTGGAAGATGATTGTGAGTAAGGTACTCAATCGGATTAGATATCTAGCTGGCAGTAACATAGATGCGTAATCAAAAGGCTACCTCAGCTACACTGTTTGCTCTTTAGGATTTCTAAGATATTACTCAACCCTGTACCCTAGTTTCCCCTACCCCCTGTAATCAATAAAGTTCTCCTTTTTGACTGGTGTGGGAGACTTATTGAGGGGTGGGTCTAAATTACGCCAGAGAGACCCCTTAGGTCTGCGAACTAAGGGAGACTTTACTTTTTGCCCCTGGACTTGGGGAAGTGCCCCAAGTACCACTACTAGGTCGAGTACCCGTCGGACTATTAGGCCTGTGTTTCCCTGAGGACACAGGGCCGAGTCAGTCCCTTCTTAGGGTGGTGGCGGCACGTTACCCCCAGACTAGCGAGTGTGCTCCGGGAGAGGGGTCGGCCAAGCATAAGGCGCCCCTAGGGAGACATTCAGAGTCTGGGAGGTGGGCGGCTAAACGCAGGAGCGCCCCCTACTGGCCTGCCACAAAAGCTATCATTTAACCACAGTTACCACACTGTGATAGCTGAGATGCTGTCATGTTTTCCTGTGCTTAGCTGCAACGGCATGGAGGCTGTGGGGAGATGATGACTTCTTCATGATGAATAATGTAGCTTTGGGCCCTAGTCCCTGTTTTAGTTGTGCCCCTTACTGATTCAGAGGCTTCAGATCATGCAATCCACAGCTTTCTGCAGCCCAAGAAAGAGAAAGATTCTTGGAAGAAAGTCTGGCTTAATACTGTTCTTTTTCCTCCATATTTGATTGTGACGGACTTCTGTGGTGCTACATGGGGATGAATCTGGGGAGGGACTTAAAGGATCCTTTTTTCTTACCATGCACAAAAAATTTAATGACAGTGGTACCCCTGAAACTAAGATTATTCATTCTGTCCTCCCTTTAGCAAGTATTTTCCTTCCTCTCTAGAGCATATCCCCCGGAATGGGATGGGAAGAGGGAAGAGGAGGTACAGTTTCCACAGTACATTGCTGTAGGTGGAGAAACTTCACAACCCTTAATTGAGTGAAGACCCACAGGAGAAACTTCATTCTGGCACTTCGCACAGGAGTTCAGCTCTGCATAATTCCTCATGCAGACTTTGCTGTAACTAAAGGACTCTTTCCAGCATGGGCCACTTCTATGGGACAGGGATGGGCCTGTCCCTTGATTCTGTCTAAACCATCATGCCCCCGCCAAGAATATCACACAGTCTGCTCGTGGTGCTGTTTCTACCTTAGTGGTGTTTCTTGCTTCTTCATGCTTTCAGCGACTCTGTCTTTTTTCTACTATAAAGAGGAAAATATTTTCTGTAAGCTGTTGGGGAGTTGGTGGTGCTGCTAGGAGGGTTAGGGTAGAACAGGGTGGCCAACCTGCAGCATGAGTACCACAGGCAGCCTCGGTGTGTGGCACACATCAGGGAGGGGACAGGCAGCATGGCAGGTGATAGAGAAGGAAGCAGAAGGGAGAGCAGGAGATCTAGCAGGGAGCACAAGGCAGGAAGAAGAAAGCAAAACAGCACACTGGAGAGAGGAAGGGGATTGGAGTAGCACTCAGACTGCATCTCTCATAAGTGGGAGCATGTATTTCACTGGGGATAAATGGCAATGGTACATTGTGCTGCTGCTAGTTGCTTCTTGGCATGCCCCTGTACATGCATTTTGGCACACAACACATTGCCCAGGTGGGGTAGGCAAGGCTGGGGCCAGCATGTGGGCTGGCCCCAGCAGCCTCACCTGAGGTTCTGGGAGCCTCCAGGGGCAGCAGCAGTGGTGATCCAGGCACATGGAGCCTGGCCAGCATCCAATGTAGCTCTAGCTGGCCAGGCTCCAGTTTCTGGTGGCGCATGCTGCAGCCATGTGCACTACCCTGCTTTTTTTGGTCATGGTTTCTTTTTGATACTGGGATTTCCCGGTATCTAATTTTGCCACCACACTGCAAATATGCACCGTAGTGAATGGATTCACAAGTGCCACATG
Source organism: Crocodylus siamensis (assembly GCF_052110815.1). Classification (NCBI taxonomy): domain Eukaryota; kingdom Metazoa; phylum Chordata; order Crocodylia; family Crocodylidae; genus Crocodylus; species Crocodylus siamensis. The sequence continues at coordinate 61,971,874 of NC_143400.1, read as the reverse complement.
TGTTTTGCAGTGCTTCAAAAGGCTTTGAGGCTCTGCAAACTGCATATCCCTGCTCCTGGGGATGCAACCAGAGAGAGCATGGTGCTAATTTGTGGCACACCTGCCAAAAAGGTTGGCCCCCACTGTATAGAAGGTAGTAGGCTCCTGTGGTGCTCATTCATAGTATTTTCACCAGAACCATAATCCTCATCTTTCTTAATTCTCCCTGACATCTTCCTGGAAACTTGTTTTAATCAGACTTTGAGTCAGTCTACCACTGAAGTAGCAAGAAACAAATGAATTACCAATACAGCTAAAGGAGGCAATATTTTCTGCTGCAAGACCAAATTGCAAAAAGACTAACCAGAAAAGGGCCAGCTACAAATGGCTACAGGTAATTAATGCTACAACAAATATTTGTTTGTCAGTATTTATTTGTGTACTTATCTCCAGGGCCCTACCAGGCTCTATTTCTACCATCCTGTAACCTTTCAATGCTGTTGAGCAACTTGGCATTTGGGTGAGATTTATCTTGGAAACTTAGGTTGTAGGAAGCAGTATTTACCATCTTTCTTCAGTGTCATGTAGGGTGACTTGTTTTGTGTTTGCTCAAAAGAAAGGATGGCTTGTCATATCTATTTTATGTTTATGGCAAAACTGCACCTCTTTTGGAGGAGCTTTCATTACATTTGTACAAAATAAAGGGAAGAGGGACCAAAGTCACCTGCTGAGTTCAATAGGCAGAACTTTTCACACTGCTTGGAGACTGGGAAGAATTTTTGAGACGTGAATTTCTTTGTCTGCAAATGGTAATCACTCAAAATCTAGTCCAAATTCTGATAGTCTTACTGAGGGGCCTGACTGAAGTCAAATGGGTCACTATGGAGTACTACTGATCAGGGGTAAGGTGATCACTTCCTGGGCCCCAGGATAATCCTAAAGGGAGAAATTTATCTTAGTACTGAGATTGCATGCAAGACCCTGCACATCCCTAGAGCTTCTCTATTTTCTCAGGAGAAAATTGGCTAAGGCAGCACGCTCCCAGTGCACGGTAGTCATGGGAGATTTCAACTACCCAGACATCATGTGGGAAGAGCGCTCAGCCAAATCCAAGTGGTCACAAAGCTTTCTCTCGTGCATGGATGAGCTCTATCTGACACAGGAAGTCTAGGGGACGATGAGAGGTAAAGCACTGCTTGACCTGGTACTGGCAACTAGGGATGACCTAATCAGTGACCTAATAATTAAAGGGAAGCTGGGTGACAGAGACCATGAGCTGATCACCTTCACCATCCGCTGAAAAGCTGGCAAGTCAGTCAGCAATGCAGAAGTCCTCAACTTCAGGAAAGCTGACTTTGACAAGCTAAGGAAGCTTGTCAGTGAGGCCCTAAAGGGCCACAACCCAAAGGGGAGAAGAGTTCAGGACAAGTGGTTGCTCCTCAAGGGAGCACTTCTGGATGCTCAAGCAAAGTCTATCCCATCTTGGAGGAAAGGCAGAAAAAGGGCACAGCAACTCCCTTGGCTTTCAAGGGAACTAGTGGACCTCCTGCATCTTAAAAGGAAGACCTACAAAGAATGGAGGACTGGTTCCACCACCAAGGAGGAATACTCTGCACTGGTCCGACCTGCAGGGAGAGAACCAGAAAAGCCAAGGCTGCGACAGAACCCTGACTAATTACAAGTATCAAGGAAAATAAAAAGTCTTTTTTTTAAGATATGTGGGGAGCTGGAGGAAAAGCAAGGGTAACATTGGACCCTTGCTAAACCAGATGGGACAACTAACACCTGATGCCCAGGAAAAAGCAAACTTGCTAACTGGGTACTTTGCATCAGTTTTTCACCAGTCCCATGGGATGCCCCTGCCCACTATGGGACAGGGAGGCCCGGGTGAGGGATATTCCTTACCCTCCATCAATGCTGTCCTTATGAGGTTTCCTTACCCTCCATCTCATGCTGACCTTGAGAGGCTGGATACCGTCAAGTCAGCAGCCAGCCCTGACAGTTTACACCGCAGAGTACTCAAGGAGCTGGCTAGCATCATAGCTGAGCCCCTGGCACAGATCTTCGAGAACTCCTGGTGCTCTGGTGTAGTGCCTGAAGACTGGAAGAAGGCCAATGTGGTGCCTATTTTCAAGAAAGGGAGGAAAGTAGATCTGGCAAACTACAGACCCATCAGCCTGACCTCTATCGCAGGGAAGATCCTAGAAAAGATGATCAAAGAGGCCATTCTTAACACATTGGCTGACTGCAACATCCTGAGGGATAGTCAGCACAGGTTTGTTGCGGGTAGGTCTTGGTTGACCAATCTTATTTCCTTTTATGACCAGGTGACCTATCACCTGGACAAGGGAGAAGAGATTGCTGTAATATATCTTGACTTAAAAAAGTCTGGTATTCCATGATCACCTCTTGGCAAAACTGGCTAACTGCAGCCTTGGCCCCACCACGATCCACTGGCTGGGGAATTGGCTCTACAGTAGGACCCAGAGGGTGGTGGTTGATGGAAGTCCATCGTCATGGTGCCCTTTGACCAGTGGGGTCCCTCAAGGCTCTGTCCTAGGGCCTACACTATTTAACATTTTCGTTAATGATGTAGACATTAGTGTCAGAAGTGGACTGGCCAAGTTTGCTGACAACTCTGGGGTAAAGCATCCATCCACACCTGAAGACAGGAGGGTGATCCAGGCTGACCTTGACAGGCTCAGGAAATGGGTGGATTATAACATGATGGTGTTTAACACTGAAAAATGCAAGTTTCTCCACCTTGGGAGGAAAAACCTACAGTATCCTTATAGGCTCGGCAGTGCTACACTGGCTAGCACTATGGATGAAAGGGACTTGGGGGTCATGATTGACCACAAGATGAACATGAGCCTTCAATGTGATGCTGCGGCTAGTAAAGCGAGCAAAACGCTGGCTTGCATCCATTGATGCTTCTCAAATCCCAGGATGTCATTCTTCCGTTGTACTTGGCCTTGGAAAAGCGTGGGCTCAGGGGGGACCTGGTGGCCACCTGTAAGTTTATCGGGGTGCTCACCAGGTCTGTTCACCAGAGCACCCCAAGGGATGACAAGGTCGATGGTCACAAACTCCTCCATGACCGTTTCAGGCTGGACATAAGGAAGAATTTCTTTAATGTCCAAACCCCCAAGGTTTGGAATGGCCTGCTGCTGGAGGTGGTTCAAGCACCTACATCGAACACCTTCAAGAGACATTTGGATGTTTATCTTGCTGGGATTCTATGATCCCTGCTGACTTCCTGCCCCTGGGCAGGGGGCTAGTCTTGATGACCTTCCAAGGTCCCTTCCAGCCCTAATGTCTGTGAATCTATGAGAATGACATTATTGTTTTGAGTGCACTCGAGGGTTGTGCTAAGGTACAGGTAGAACAGCCTGCTGGTGAAGATGTGGTGCTCTCTGTGCCATTTTGCCTGTATATTCTAATCCAAATTCTACCTGTTCTTTTATAAAATTTGGTTCTGCTAGCGGCTGTTGAGTGAAGTCCAATCTCTGTGCCCTTCTCATCTGGCCAAAATTCTAAGTGTACCCTAAGTTCTCCTTGTTAATGCAAAGCCATCACTGTGTTTCTCATTTTTTGTTGTGAGGTAAAATAATCTTACCTCCCAACAGACTTTAAAGAATGAATGTATGTGTAAGTCCCTCTTGTTCACAACAGGGGAAGAAGCTTACAATGGGAAAAGGTCAGTACCAGACACACAAGACATTTTAAATTTCTTTTTCTGAGACTCCAAATTGCTTTTTCACTGTAATGCTCACTGTAAAAGTGCAGTTACTATAGCATCTCCTTTGTTGTTAAAAAAACATTACCTGGTATTTTCATGCCTTGTATTTTCACATCTCCAAAACTTCACTGAAAAGTGAAAATTTGAGAGAAAAAATTTCCCTAATATGAAAAATATGAATGTTTCTGAGTGAACTGGATGCTTTGGTTATACCACTTATCACTAGCTGCATTTAAATACCCCCGCAATGATCAGAGTTCAGTACATTTTTAGTATGTTCCCCAATATTATCAGAGCTGAATTCTCAGAAGAATTTTAATAATGAGGCAAACGTGTCAGGAGGATGAAGGGAGAACGTTGAAGTAGTTTTTCTCTCAACGGTGTTGCATTTTAAAAAGCTGAACACAAGGATAAGTTTGGATTAGTCTACTAGTATGCTATTTTGTAATGTCTTTTATTTAAACAATTCCTTCCATTGGTTTGCTTTATAATATGCTGGGTAGCGTTTGATTTCTGGTCTGGAATTATATCTTTATGTAAATACACCTTCTGTACAACAAACAGCAAGCAATAAATCAGGAGAAATTTACCCCTCCCTTAAAATATCTGCTTTTTGATTACTTTATTCACTAGACATGATATTCTTTAATCTCCAAGATCTACAGTCAGTCCAACTGCTTCCTTTTTTAAACAATGTTTAAACTCAGAAATCTTCTGAGGATGTAAAAGCTTTTTATACAGCTGTCTGCGTTCATGAAGAATTAATGACATGATAAACACTATAACTTTTATTGTTCATGGCAATGCACTCAGCTCTGGAAAAGAGGCCAGGTTGTGTAGTGTGCTAATGACTTAGCACAAAGAGGAAATGTTTCTTTTTGTATGAAAACATTGAGTGGGCTCTGTGGCCTTGACACCATTAATTATACACCTGCAAAAAAAATTCCTAGAAACAAAAAACACCCAAGAACAATTCCCCCTTATCCCACAAAGAGCAGCAAGAAAACTGGTCCCAGCTCTAAGTAACAGAGTTCTGTTTTCTCTGGAAATTGTAGCTGCTTGGGAGTCTCTCCACAGACTTAATTTCCTAATTGATTAAAGCTACTGAAATGCTAGTAGGGGCTAAATTACTCTGTAGGAAATGATAACCTATTGGTTTCCCAGGCAAATTTGTCTTCCAGCTGTAGGCATAATGCTTTCTGTAGAGAGCTTGAAAAGGCAGGAGGGGCAGAGATCAATTTTTGATGTCAAGAAGTAAAGCACGTAGCATGCAACATTTGACTAAGAGGTGCTCAACCTCTGGCCTGCAGGCTAAATTCAGCCCACAGGGCTGTTTTATTCAGTCCACGGGCCTGCTCATGGGTCTAGAAATTTGGCAGTAGGGGAGAAGTGGCAGTATTAATGCCATGGCTTCCAGAGTCATGGTAATTATTGCTGCCACCATTCACCACATTTCTGGACCTGTGGAGAGCCCTGTGGGCTGGATGACATGGCCTCATGTGCTGGGTCATGTTAGTGTGCAGGGTTGCTCTGTGGCCATATCCAGTTCCAGGGGGTTGTGATGGTGTGCTGGATCTTGTTTGTGGCTCAATCCTTCCTACAGTATCTGGTCCATAGACTGGCCCTCTGCTACTTATCTGACCTGTGGGGTGTAAAGGTCAAGCACCACTAGATAAAGTTGATTACATTTAGAGGAGCATTATTGCTATAGCCTTAACTATACAGAGACCCTGGTTTAGGTAGGTAACTCCCTGACAATCCTCTGTTTGTGGGTAATCACCCTAGAAGTAGTGATGATGAGCATGTGGATGGGCTCAAGTGAATTTATAAAGTTTCTCAATGCTGCATTTTTGGATGTTTTAACCTAGCTTTTGATTTTATTGTAAGTGCAGTTAGTTGGGGATACATAGACTGGAAGAGGGCCAACGTGGTTCCAATCTTCAGAAAGGGGAGGAAGGAGGACCCAGGAAGCTATAGGCCAGTCAGTCTTACCTCGATCCTAGGCAAGCTGTTTGAGAAAATTATGCTGGCACACATCCATGAGGGGCCAGCTGGGGACTGCATGCTTAGGGGCAACCAACACGGGTTCATCAGTGGCAGGACCTGTCAGACCAACCCGGTGGCCTTCTATGATCAGATTACCAGATCATTAGATGCAGGGGTAGCAGTGGATATAATTTTCCTGGACTTCCGGAAGGCATTCGACACTGTCTCTCACCCCGTTCTCATTAAGAAACTGGGAGACTGTGGTGTCGACGCCCACACAGTCAATTGGGTCGCCAACTGGCTGGTAGGCCGCACCCAGAGGGTGGTAGTGGATGGGTCCTTCTCAACCTGGAAGGACGTGGGCAGTGGGGTTCCGCAGGCCTCGGCCCTCGGGCCCGCACTGTTCAACATCTTCATCAGTGATTTGGATGAGGGGGTAAAAAGCACCCTATTCAAATTTGCTGATGACACTAAGATGTGGGGGGACGTGGGCACACTAGAAGGAAGCATCAGGCTTCAATCAGACCTAGACAGGCTACAAGGATGGGCGGATGTGAATAAGATGGGATTCAACACAGACAAGTGCAAGGTGATGCACCTGGGGAGGAACAACCGGCACCATACCTACAGGTTGGGGAACTCCCCTCTTGTCAGCACGGAGGTGGAAAAGGATCTTGGAGTCATAATTGACTCCAAGATGAACATGGGCCGGCAGTGTGGGGAGGCAGTCAGGAAGGCCAACCGTACCTTGTCATGCATCCACAGATGCATCTCTAGCAGGTCCAAAGAGGTGATCCTCCCCCTCTATGCGGCACTGGTCAGGCCACAGCTGGAGTACTGCGTCCAGTTCTGGGCGCCACACTTCAAGAGGGATGTGGACAGCATGGAGAGGGTGCAGAGGAGGGTCACTCGTATGATCAGGGGACAGCAGGGCAGGCCTTATGAGGAGAGGCTACGGGACCTGAACCTGTTCAGCCTCCAAAAGAAAAGGCTGAGGGGAGATCTAGTGGCCTGTTTATAAATTAGTCAGGGGGGGTTCAGCAGGCATTGCGGGAGTCACTATTCCCCTGTGCACTGCCAGCAGTGACCAGGAATAACAGTCACAAGCTGGCAGAAGGCAGGTTTAGGCTAGATATCAGTAGGTGCTACTTCACGGTCAGGGCGGCTAGGATTGGGAACCAACTTCCGAGAGAGGTGGTCCTGGCTCCTACCCTGGGGGTTTTTAAGAGGAGGTTGGATGAACATCTTGCTGGGGTCGTTTGACACCAGTATTATTTCCTGCCGTGGCAGGGGGTCAGACTAGATGATCTACTCAGGTCCCTTTCGACCCTAGAAACTATGAAACTATAGCATGCAGACATCTTAGTACTTTGTTTCTCACTGTAATCAGGAAGTTGGATGTCTGCATGTTGCCACTTAAGTTGGATATTAACTTTCAGGTACAAAATTGCTGCTGCAAAAATACAGGCTTTCTTAAAACGTGCTGCATGAGACTGGTGACATTTCTGTATAGCTGGAAGCCAGGCTATGAAGGCTTTGTAATAATAATCACTTACAATGGAAGAGCAATTACTAATGTGATTCTAGTAGTGGTTATTGAAGCAATTATTGTACCTGGTTCAAGTGGTTAGTTTCATTATCGGTTCTACAAACAACATACAAACAGTCCTGCAGTCATGCCCAGGAAAAACTTTTTTGGCTTGGTTTTTGCCTGAGTCGGTTGTCAGGAGCTGATAGTAAGGATATGATGCCAAGCCTGTGGAAGTCAGGGGAAGGGCTCCCATTAGCTTAAGAGGAAGAAGAATCAGCCTCATGCATGAATAAACTATTGTAGTAGGCACATTAATTCAGAGTTGCTGTTTTCATTTACTTACATGAGACTGCAGTGTCCTTCTTAGACAATATCTCTTATTGTTGCCTTTTTGTCCACTTCTTCTTGCTTTGATAATGAACAGTACAGTGCAGCAACTCAGGTTATCAGATCTGCATGAGAACAGAGTTCTCAGAGGAAATCCAGTGTTTTCAGAGAAACTCAATGCCCTTGTTGCTACTGGGACACACAGCAGAGACTATTTAAACTATGTTGTCAACCTTATTTTGGGGACCAAATTGATTTTTACAGATTAAGGAGCCAGTGTGCATGATTGTTTTTATGACTTCTGCATGCTGAAGACTGACAGTACTGATTAGTGACATAAACAATGGAAGAGTTTTATCTCCAGGTTCTATTCCTTGATTTCTGTGGCAGCTTTGATTTTCATCCAGAGTGAAGAATCAGGCTCCTTACTGTGCAGAACAAAATAGTGCTTAAGGCCATGTTGACATTGTAATGGGGCCCCCACTCAATTACTGAGAAGGGGGATCAAACCCTGGGGCTTGCCAGCCAGACAAACCCAAAGTGCAGATTTAAGGGTGGGAAAGACCTGAGCAAACACTTACTCCAGGGCCAGCAGTGACAGTAAAGGAGCTGGGAGCTTGCACAGAAACTCCACAAGCCCCAGCAGTGAAAGGCCTCCCTGAGGCTGTCCAAATCAGCCAAATCAGAAACCACCTGCAGCAGCTCTGGGAAGCAGGTGACCAGCAGGGGACAGGGACAGGGAACCACATAAATACATGTAGTTGAAGGCCCTGAGCCAGGGGGAAGGAGGCTGGCCTTGCAAGCTGTAGGGGTAAATGCTCCTGATTAGGAAAGCTGTCATAGGGCCTGGTAGACTGCTGTGCTGCCTGGAAGCTACCAACAAGAGTCTGAGGGTCTATAGGAGGACATAACCCAGAGTTGGTGGTTATGTTGGCACCCAGGGAAGCCTGCCCTGGGTGTTTGCTACTTACCCTGATGGGGTGGAAGGTTTTTCTGTGTTATAAAGTGATAGCATACTGTCTTTCCATTTGTTGTTGTTGGGTTGCCCAGGGGGAAAAGTTTGTGTTATAGCCTGGAGACTTATCTTGTTGTAGTTCAGACTGGTGGCTTGGGATTGGAACTAAAGAGGTGGTTTGGAGGTCCCATTAGTGCCCTAGAGTCAAGTACTTGCCTTGAGCCCTGCTGGGGGCAGGCTCGCAGCATTCTGATGGAGCAGCAAACCCAGAGCATGGCAGAGTGTGGGGGCCAGTGAGCCCAGAGCAGGGCAGATGAGGTTCATGGAGGGTCAGGCTGAGGCTGGGACCTAGAAGCCAGGTCCAGTACGGAGAACCTAGGCTATGGGAACCAGCTAAGAGAGAAACAGGCTGAGGTCAGAAAGGCCATGCCCTGACAAACATATAGAATTACCCTAAGATGTATAGTTAGCCCATGAACCAGTGGGTGAGGCCTGGCTTAGAAGGCCCTAGGGCAGCCTCCTTTCTTTTAGGACTAGAACATGAAGGTGTGGCAGGAGAGCAAAGGAGGGAGTTTCCTAAAAGGGCAGACCAAGCTAGGGTTGAGCAGCCACTAAGGGATGCTGTGGCCACCCCCTGGGACTAGCATGTTGTTACAGACAAAATGCAAATGCAAAATGCACTGTAGAGGTCAATATCCTGACTATGTGACTAAAATTGAATGTTAATGTTAGAATACACACACAAAGAGAAACTACTGGGAAAACGAAGCTTGTGTATCATCACAACTTCTGGATTATGAGCTCAGAAAATGAAACAATTGGCCTAGGAATTTATGGAGAAAAATAGCACACATCTTTTCCTGCTTGATATACTGGGTTGGGTCAGATACCCTTACTGTACTCTAAATGTAATTTCACACTCTGTCACCCTTGTTGTTTCTTAGTGAAGGCCCAGTTCAGCACTGCTTACTCGGAAAAATCTTCCACTGAAGTAAAATATTTTGTAGCTGACGAAGTTCAGTTTTGTGTGCCGCTGCTGCTTCTGTGTGTAACAATAAATAACAGGCTTAACCCTGAAGTATTTACCCAAAGCTTTTCTATACTGGGGCTGGGGGAGCGAGATCATGTTTTCAATGAACTGTGGCACACTAATCGGTGTGTATTAGATATTACATTATGTCCAGATGCTTCATGCTACAGTATGAATCATTGCTTCCACATGGCAGGAACTTTCTCTGTATTAAGACCTCAGCATTGTGCATGAGTAGTCTATACTGTTTAGCCTGTTGCTGGGCCCTTTCCATTGGGATACATTTCTGACTGACAAATTGGGGAATATATAAGAATTATACTGGAATACACTGGCATCAATGGAAATTCTGGGATTTGGGGTCCAACTTAAAAAAAATCCTATGATTTCTCTCCTATCATTTGATGAACCATCTCTTTTGGACTCTATATGATTTTCAATCTGTCATTGGCCAGCAAAGATGAAGCAGTGCTCAGTGTCACAGTGCTGCTCTTTGCAAATATGCAGCAGCTTGTGGAGCTGTATTTGACATCTCTCGGCTGGACAGCTTCAGCTTTGCAAGTCAGCTGCCAGGTTACTGATTTTGCAGTGGTTTTGGCAGCTGTGCCAGTAGCACTGGAAGGACAATGAGGAGGAGGAGCAGGAGGAGAACATAGACCATCTGTTTCTGAAGCAACTTTTTTGGATCAGTGTTAGGCTTATGAAACAAGTGTTGGCTGGCAGAAAGTACTGTGCAGACCTGGGATGAGCAGCAATAGCTGCAGATTTTCAGGAGAACAAAAAGCACTTCTCTGGAACTCCCAACATGACTCACCCAGAGTTATGACAGCAGCACACCACTACTGGTGAGTTTGCACTACCGTTCAGAAGCATGGGGCCATCCTTCTTGGGAAGCTTGCCATCCCTGATTGCTACTGGTCTGTAGGTAACCATATGGGGGCAGGTCACTCTTGTGATGAACATGTGCTGGTCAAAATGGTCAGCCTGTGTTGTAGGTTTGCCAGGCTTCAGGAGTGATGGTTATGCATGCATTGATATGTTTGATGGAACTTTATACCTCATTCTTTGCCCAAAACATTCTAGTAAAAGTAAGTGACAGTATTAATCACTCACACTGTAATTTGTGAATGTTAGGTAATAAGCCTACCAGATTCCTCTGAGACAGGATTGTAATTAGCAGGGACCCAGGCTTTCTATTTGCTATGATAAAATATGGTAACATGGATTTTCTCATTTTAATGAGAAAAACCCAAATTTTCTCCTTTAAAAGAGCAACATGTGGGAAATGGTGGGTTTCTGCTTGAAGGCTGGAACTCTGCCAGCCTGCGAAGGACTGGGGGGAGTGGGAGGAGGGCAGTCAGGCAGGAGACAACATGTACATGTACACATACACATGGCCACCAGGCAGTCTGAAAAGCAGCTTCCACAGGAAAGTCTGGCATGGGGGGAAGAGGAGGAGAAGTGAGGCCCCCCTAGTGAGGGAAGGAGGGAGGGAGTTGGGCAGGGCTGGGGCTGGCTGCTGCCTACACCAGGCTGTGCATGGGGCTTGGGGCCTGGGGCCATGTGCAGCTGCAGGGCCCAGGTGAGGAACAGGATGGAGCTGCAGGCAGCTCATGTGGGGTGTGGTGGGGGAGCTGGGGGGGCTGGCTCCCCACCACTGTGTACATTTCCTGAGGAGGGAGCACACAAATTTGTATGGGGGTGTGTGGGCTGCCCACCGCGGGCTCAGTTTCCCTGCCCTGCTGCCTTCCTCCTGGGGCCTCCTCAGCCCAGCAGGCAGGACCTGGCATGGCAGGGCAGGGCGGAGTGTGGTGGGGAAGCCTGATACTGCCACTTCTGGGAGCCCTGTCCTGCCCTGGCAGCAGTAGGGGTGGCCGTGTGGAGGGCATCTTGCCATCGTGGTATAGGGCTCATAGCTGAGGCATCTAGACCTGCTCTGCCCTGTCACAGCAGGTCCCTGCTTCCCCTCCCCACCCCCGTGCCCTGTAGCCTGGAGCCTCTATGGGGGAGGGCAGAAGAGCAGGGAGCTCTGAGCATGTGGCCACACCTGCCCTGTGAACAAAGCTGAGGGGCACATGCTCCACCTCAGGAGTGCACGCGGTGACAGGGAACTAGCTCCCCCAACCCAAGCCCACAGTGGCCAGCCATTATCTGTCCTCCCCAAGGGCTTTACTCCAGCTGTACCTGTGGGGGAGGGGGAGCTGGGCTCTGGTCCGCTGCAGCAGCTGCTGCCTCTCATGGGTGGCAGCTGGGGTTCGGGCACTGCACGGTACCTGGCCCTGTAGTCCTGGCAGCTGGGGGCTCCCTCTTGCAGGGCTGGGGCAGGCAAGGGCTGCAGGTGGAGAGTGAGAGGAACCAGCAGAGCCAGGGGGCTGCGGTTGGGGAATGAGGGACACTGGCTGGGCCCAGGGGGCTGTGGGTGGGGAATGAGGGGCACCAGCATGCAGGACAATGGCATGAGCAGGACACCTGCGTATCAGGACTGCTCAGTTCCACAAAGCAAAGCAGTGTGGGGGCAGGGGTACGGGGGGGGACAGCCATGTCCTGATAAGTGAAGGGGCAGGGGGCGATCTGATAAAAAACCCCAAGTCAAATGCCAAAATCAAATACCAACATTTATAGGTATTTAGAATTTATTTTGCTACTAGCAAATTGCCCATCAAGAATGACGGGGCAGAGGAGGGCGGGAACAGAGGCCTGCATCCAGCCCCTTCCCCCCAGAGTGGTCCTGGCCCCCCCTGTCTCGGGCTAGGGCTGGGACCACTCCCTGCCTCCCCCCCCCCGCCTCTTCAGGCCTGGGCCAGGGCCACTCCCACATCCACTTTGGGCTGGGGCCCACGGTGGTTGCAGTAGTTCTGGCAGTGGTCATGGCCGCGGTTGTGGCAGGGTGCAGCCACCGATCACCCCCTGTAAGCGGTGTAGTAAATCTAATTGGATCTTTTGCCTACGTAACTGTCAGGATTTTGAAGTGTGCTAGCTCCTAAGTCACAGATGATTTTCTAATTAAAGATTTTACTCAGCACATCTGCCCAATCTTTCCTGCTACAACTTGGTGAAAAAAGAAAAAAAAGAGGGATGCTTGCTATTCCTAATACCTGTTGACATTTGATTTACGAATTTTTCCAACACTTGATTCTGTTTTTTTTTTACATGGCACTGGGAACCCGAGGCTACTGGCTATCGATCACTTTTTATTCCTGACCTGTATTATTCTTATGATTAAATTTTGACGGACTGCAGAACCAGGGGTCCCTGGTCTCTTATAGATGCCCCTGTCCTGCACCACCACCACTCACAGTTAGTTGTCTTATGTCCTTGCAGTTTCCCCAGCTGAAACAACCATCGCTCCGCTGATCATGTATCCTTGTTTCCTGCTCCTGGTAAGTGTAGAGACTCCTCCAAGCCTCAAAAGGGGAGAGTTCCCTACTCTCCTCCTTTACGCCTCCCAGGGTGTTGTCTCTGTTTCCATCTCCAAATTGCTTCCTCTGATTTGCTCTCCGTCTATCTCTAAACTTCCCTCTGGCTGTTGCTGGTGCAGTTTTTTTACTGCTCTCCATCCCACACCCAGCCATCCAGAACTGATAGGAGCTAATGAATCTAGGTGTCTTTGATCTTCCCGTGTCTTGTTCTGTTGCTTCTGGTTTGCTGTATGGTATATGCTCAGACCACGGTATAAGGAAAGGACCTTACAGTGGTGTGGGTGAATCTGGTGTAACTGTATTGTCTGTCTGTTCTTAACACACAGTAAGTACAAGTCAGCTACAGTGTATTTCTAATTTCCTCCTTCTTCATTCATTACTTTACATTAGCTTTACTTAATACTGGTTAGAAGTGGACAGACAAAACCACTATATTGGATTAGCAAATGCATGCTCCGTAGTGGTAAGTCTTCATATCTGTGTAATTATCCTTTTGTGCTCTGTGAACCAAAAGGGAGAATTAACTGGCACTCCGGTGTCTGGTGTATACACTTCTGGTTTCTTTGTGTTGTGGCGTGCAGTAGCTTAATTCAACTATCAGGGCATAATATTAGTAAAGAAGCAGTGACCTGGACTTTAGTTTGTGCTAATTACCAGAGAACATGCCTGATATCCATGGAGGTTTTTTATTCTGCTGGCTAACAAGTGCTAAACCCCTGCCACTATCTCTTCACGTCTATAATTAGTCTTCCTAACTAGACTGAGTTAGCACTGATATGTTACTATGTACTATGCAACCACCTTCCATTAGTTTTGTAGACACGTCCAAAGATACTTCCAGGGGATGTCTACATAGCAAAATGCACTGTACTGTACTGTTGTAGAAGAACTATCTCAGTTCTTTTATCTTAGTAGATGTATAGGTATGGCAACTCTGAACCAGTAGTGCAACACCTTATGTGTGAACAGGGCACCAACCCTGGGTGCCTACTTAGACAGGGTGCAACAATGATAACTTCTGCTTCTGGACCAGCTGCCATCTCCTGATACTACCCTTGTCCCTGCCCAGGGCACAGAAGCAGGGACCTAACTAACTAACTAACCTAGCTGAGAAGCAGGGTTAGTTACCAACCACAGAGCTCCATCCTGCTGCAGCTAGACTGCTTGTGGTACCTGACCTATCTTATTTACATACAGCTTGGGTATCTCTACATTACACTGTAGTCTGCCACAAGTAACCTGTCCTATATTTGTTTTTCATTTGTCACTGGCAGTATGCTTCATTCCTGATTTGACACAGAACACTTATAATAAAGCCACCATGTTAAAATAAGTTACTTCAGCACATCTCTGCATGTGCTACTCACAAAAGCCATCATACACTGGACCATCAGACACTCTTCACACCCTCATGAGCTCCAGCGCATGACTGTCATTTATTTAAAAGGCACAAAAATCTTCAGATATGAAATCAGTTCATGCCTAGTATTACACCAGACATTGTTAGAATTCTAACAAGTTTTATTCACATACTAATTCGTTATAATTAATTAATTATTTTCAAGTGCATTTTATACACACAGGCGTGAACATGAAGTTTTAATATCCTATTCAAATGTACCCTGTTGGAAGGCAGCAGTAGTTAAAAGCAATGTAACTCTATTGCAAACAAGCATAACATAACTTGCTGACATTTTATTTATTCTTTTGGATGATTCTTTTAACTTTCCAATTTAGAAAATAAATTACTATTCTTACCATTTGAAATGACTGAATGAAAAATGAAAGACTTACTGATTGCAGAATAAAATATTTGGTAATTGATGTTGTGCCCTGTGATGTGTGGAATTATATCATATGCGAAAAGGCGTCTTGTGTCTAAACATATTTACAAACATGCTTGAGCCAATTTTCTTTTCACCTCCAAAAGTGAGAGTGGCTTTTTATTCTTGTCAAAAATTGATTGTAACACCCAGGGAGCCTATCACTGAGGTCAAAAGCCACATTGTGTTACTGGGTCATTACATTGGAATTTTATATGCACAATGCAGCCAGGAGTTTCAGAATCAGGAGAGCTGTCTTTAGCACCAGAACTCCAAAACAGTGTTACGTGCAGGTTAGCATTTGTCCTTGACAGCTTCTTAGCAGTCTGTACCTACCTTTTTTTCCAGCATGTACCCTTTCAAATTTGGCTGTGATAAATGTGGAAGGTATCCAGGGATCAACATGCAGTGTGCAAGGATGCTTCCAGAATGATTCTTTAAAAGCCCCAGTGATCAAAATGTTCAGGAGCCTCTTTCTTTTGTCATTTATATCTGTGTAAAGCCAGGATAACTCCATTGAAGCTGCCTGGTTCTCTGAGAGCGGAATCTGGCTTTGTGATTTTGTGTTTTTCAGCCACCTTTTCTGTAATGCTTGTTGATTTGAATGTCAGTAAAAATGGACTAAGAAGGTCAGATTAGTCCTGTCCTTTTGATTCTAGGCTAATATTTTCAATTGAGAATGAATGTGTAAATGGAAAGTGAATACCATCAGAAGCAAAAGTATGCTTGTTGATAGAGGAGTAACTGGCTGGGATGGTGCCCTGGGCAGGACTGTGGCCGCCTCTTTTTTTCTTTCACCCCCCCAACACACATACATACCATGCACCTTCCCTTCAGTGTACCTGGTTCCAGTTCAGCTCTAGCAGTAAAGAAGGCAGAGCAGTAGTGGCAGCATAGTAGCTGTTGGGGGATATTATGTCACCTCCTTTTTTTGCAGCCAAAAGGCATATCATGTGATCAACAAAACACTGGTGTTGAGCAGTAGCAAACTCCTGGATACTACTTTGGCAGTGCACACTACTGCCATAGCTCTGCCCTTTATGTGGCCAGAGCTGGAGCCAGAGCTGCTACAGGGAACATGTAGGATGCGTGGAGTGAGGGGAGGACAGGATATGGGAGCATGAGCCACTCCCACAACTCCATTCTGGCACCCTTCCCTTAGGTAGCACCTAGAGCTTGTTCCCCACATGCCCTTCAATCTTTATGTTACTGCTTGTTCGCTGTATGTGACCATTACAAGTCACTGTGCATCTACACAGACATTTACTGTGGAGATGCCTAATTAGCTTGGCAGTAAAGTCAGTTAGACTGCAGGAAACAAATTAACTCTCCATCAGGTTAGTACTTGTAAATACAAGTACTGTTCTATGGTGGAGTCCTTCAGTGCACCATAATGCAAGTGTGCATAGATGCTGACAGGGCTGGCTAGGGCATGAGGGTGCATCAGTGCAGAGGCTTGCCTGCTGGCTAGCCCCTGCACTGTCCAATAATTTAGTCCTGTGTAGAGATAGATGAGCAGCACAACAGGAGTTTTGGAAGCCATTTGCATTCATAGTTTCATAGCAGTAGGGTCAGAAGGGACCTAAGCAGACCATCTAGTCTGACCCCCTGCCATGGGCAGGAAAGAGTACTGGGGTCAAATGACCCCAGCTAGGTGGCTGTCTAGCCTCTTTCTGAAGACCCCCAGGGTAGGGGCAAGCACCACTTGCCTTGGAAGTTGATTCGAGCTCCTAGCTGCCCTGACAGTGAATTAGTGCCTCCTGATATCTATCCTGAATCTGCTCTCAGTCAATTTATGGACGTTGTTCCTTGTTACCCCCGGTAGTGCTCAGGGGAACAGGGACTCTCCCATTGCCTGCTGGTCCCCCTTGCCAAGTGTAGAGCCTCCTTCTTTTGTGGAGGCTGAGCAGGTTCAGGTCCCGTAGCCTCTCCTCGTAGGGCCTGCCCTACTGCCCCCTAAAGATGTGAGTGGTCATCCTCTGGACCCTTTCAATACTGTCCACATCCCTCCTGAAGTGCGGCACCCAGAGCTGGACACAGTATTCCAACTGCAGCCTGACCAATGTCTCATAGAGGGGGAGGATCTCCTCCTTAGACCTGCTTGTAATGCATCTATGGATGCATGACAAAGTGCGGTTAGCCTTCCTGACCGCGTCCCCACATTGGCAGCTCACGTTCATCTTGGAATCAATAGTGATTCCAAGATCTTTCTCTGCCTCTGTGCTGATGAGAAGGGAGTTCCCCAGCCTGTAGGTATGGTGCTTGTTCTTCCTCCTGAAGTGTAACACGTTGCACTTGTCCATATTGAAACACATCCTATTCTTATCCGCCCATCCCTGTAACCTGTCGAGATCTAGTTGTAGCCTGTCTCTCTGTTCTAGTGTACTCACTTCTCCCCACATCTTAGTGTCATCTGAGAACTTGAACAAGGTTCTTTTCACCCCCTCGTCCAAATCGCCGATGAAGATATTGAGCAGTGCAAGCCTGAGGACTGAGCCCTCGGGAACCCCACTGCCCGCATCTCTCCAGGTCAAAAATGACCCATCCACCACCGTTCTCTGGGTGTGGCCTTCCAGCCAATTTGTGACCCATCTGACTGTAGGCGTCGACACCACAGACGCCTAATTTTTTAATGAGGATGGGGTGAGAGACAGTGTCAAAGGCCTTCCTAAAGTCCAGGAAGACTACATCCATCACAACACCTGTGTCCAAGGCTTTTGTGACCTGGTCATAGAAGGCAACCAGGTTGGTCTGACAGGACCTGCCTTTAGGTGTTGATTGTCCCTATGCATAAACTCCCCTGCTGGCCCCTTGCAGATGTGCTCCTGGATAATTTTCTCAAAGAGCTTCCCCAGGACTGAGGTAAGACTAACAGGCCTATAGTTTCCTGGGTCCTCTTTCCTCCCTTTTTTGAAAATGGGGACCACATTGGCCCTTTTCCAGTCATCAGGCACCTCACCAGAGCATCATGACTGCTCATAAAGCTGTGCCAGGGGTCCTGCAATGACCTCTGCCAGTTCCCTAAGCATTCTGGGGTGGAGATCATCAGGACCTGCTGATTTGAACATATCTAGTCCCTCCAGAAGTTCCCTGACTAGGTCCTCGCTGACCCTGGGCCTGGCTGGTGGAGGTCCTGTAACTTGGCTAGGAACCTATGTGAGCGGTCAGATCTGACTGACTGGTAGTCTCAGCAGATGTCCAGGTCACCCATGATGGCCACGTCCCTTGACTTAGCTGCCTCCATGAGCTGACCTGAGAATTCCCGGTCCAGCTCTTCTCCCTGGTTAGGTGGCCTATAGTAGACCCCCACCGTTAGGTCCCTTTCCCCCTGACCTCCTGAGCACCTCCGTCTGCCCTACCTCAGACCCAGTGCTGTTTGCAGAGGATGTGTATTGCTCTTTGACGTAGAGTGCCACACCCCCACCTTTCCTCCCTATTCTATCCCACCTAAACAGCCTATCGCCCTTGATGTTTACCACCCAGTCATGCGTTGGATCCCACCAAGTTTTATGTTTGGGTTTGTATTAGCTAGCAGGAGGACAAGTTCCTCCTGCTTGTTCCCCATGCTGCAATCATTAATGTAGAGGCACTTAAGGCCTCCTGCGTGTATATGTGTCTCCCCCACAATCCCCAGACTGTCCGGGCCCCTGTCTCTTACCTGGGTATTTTTTGTGCTTGTCGTCCGACTTGGCTGGGCTGTTCTTGTGGGTGTCTCTTGGTTTGGTGTTCTGTGGCTCCCTTGGTCCTCTTCCTCCCCCTCCCTTGACATGCCTAGTTTAAAGCCTGCCGGAGGAGATCAGCTAACCTGGAAGAGAACACACGGTTACCTTTGAGGGAGAGGTGAGGCCCATCCCACCCGAGCATGTTTCTCGTTCTGAAGTGAGGGTCATGGTCCAGAAAGCCAAAGCCCGTTGTGAGACACCATTCCCAAAGCTGCAAGTTGATGTCCCAGATGCAAGTCTCATGGCGTCTTCCACGCCTGCCCACTGGAAGGATTGATGAGAAGACCACCTGTGTCCCTATCTCCTTCAGCTTGTCCCCCAGCGCTTGGTAGTCCATCAGGTGGTCTGGACTGCTCCTGGCCACATCATTAGTGCCCACATGAATTAGGACCATGCGGTAATAATCAGTGGGCTAGCTGAGGGCCGGGATCATCTCCGTCACGTTCTGAATCACGGTAGACCTCGCGTGTCATGGGATCCTGGTGACAGATGGGACCCTCTGTTCCTTTCAGAATGGAGTCACCTATGATGAGTACCCGGCGTCTCTTCCTCCGGGTCACCTTCCCCCTTCATCCCATTCTGTGTATGGAGTGACCTCCTCACCAGAGGTTTCGTCCTCACGTTCCTTTTCCTCTAATGTTGCCAGGGCCTTATACCTGTTCCCCAGCTGAGCTGGGGGAGCTGGCACTGCACTACCACAAGCAGCCCTGGCTCTGGAGGGAACCATCTTCCATTCCACTGTGGAGGGTACCTCCTGGGGCTCTTCTCCCTTTGGTGCTTGGACCTGCAGGGAAAGGAAATACCCATCAATTTCATCCTCTGCTTCTCTGATCCCCCTCAGCCTCTTCCTGGAGCTCCCACACCTGCCTCTCCAGGGCCCTTAGATGGACACCTGCAGGACAGGTGTGGGGGACCCCATTTCCAGCCCCCCAGCCCCTCCGGGCATCCCCTGCAGGCCAGGGGGCAGGGTGATGCTAGCCCCACCGTAGGCTCTGTCTGGGTGGAGGCCTCAGAGAAGCCCCAGGTAGGTGGCGCCCCCCAGGCAGGGGCCCTAGTGGCACTCCATGTCCACACCATTTTTATTTATTTGTATGTTGTTTTCACTTTTCCCTTACCGAAGACTTCCTCCTGGCCCCTTCTGCTTTCCCGCCTGCATGACATTCAAACCAACAAGCCTCAAATCAACAAGTATCAAAACTCCTGAAATGTTTCCTATCAGGGGTTCAGTCTTTGAAACATCAGACATAGCATATATTATCCCACCACCTGCGACATCCATTGGGAAGTTTCATATACCTGTTAGCAGTTTGGTCTGTGAAGGGCAGGAGTGGGTTGGAGTGGGGACACTCTGAAGCTGTAATCTTATTTTATGTGGAAGGATATTTAAAAGTGAAACACTGTAATAGATCTGGTCCTTTGCTTATCTGTGCCTCAGGTCTTCCTCTGTAAAATGAGTATAATAGTGCTTTCGCACCTCGCAGGTGTGTTGTCAGGACCAGCTGTGGTAGTAATGGCCATGCAAGTGTCTCAGATACCATATCTCAGGACCTACCAGCTCCAATTTTGATGCTTACATCTGGACTTTCAAAAGAGCCACAGAGTATGAATTCTCAAAAAGTCCAGTTGTATATTTGATCTCTTTTGGAAATCAGATCATTGGTGTCCAAACTGAATGTTCCTAATTTAATTACCATATATAGATTTCATAGACATTAGGGCTGGAAGGGACCTCGGGAGATCATCGAGTCCAGCCCCCTGCCCAAAGATCTTTGTATATTCTATGGCAATTTAATTACAATTATAAAAACACATTCCTATTCACAATCACATTCTCAGATATAGTCCAGGTGCAGCCTCTCCTACTTTGTACAAGATATGGATCAGCAGGCAAGAGGTTCCTTTGTATTCTGCAAGTTCTTTATTGAAAACAGAGTAAAATGCAAATTAACCTTCCTCTTTATTTTCTTTTTTTGTAAGGGCTGGAAGGAATTGCCTTTGAAATTTCAGTAAATAGAAGTGGTACAGAAGTCTACTACTCAGGGAATTAGTGTGTTGTAGAATATGTCCAAACAAGTATTGCATAATATACTACTGTAGATGGGCTGGTTTTGCAGTTTGGGATTTATTCCTTGTTAAACGATAGAAGATGCCAGTAGCATTCAGACACTGCTGTGGCGTTCATACAAGGTGCTTTTCCAAATTGGCTGGACTGGCAGACAGAAGACCAACAAAGATTTTTAAATATAGAGACAGTTTCTATAGTTGAATCTTTTTTTTCCTCTCCCCATGAAGCCACTATAAAATAGTAGCCTGTATGTAGGTCACTTTTAAAAAGTTGTATATACAAATAGTGTTAAATAAAACCGTTGTTGAGCTCAATGCCACAGTGCCAAAGCAGTCACTGCAGATGTATTAGGTAACTAAAGCTGTCCATCATCTACAGTATTATGTCCCACTATTTCTCTGTGTTGACTTGGAAATGAGCCCAACCCATTTAAAGACGCATCTTAGCTTTATTTCTCCACTTGTTTTCTCCACGCATTCAGTAAGATCTGCAACTAGTGGCAAGGGTTGACAGTAACTCAGAACTATAACAAGTTAAAGTATAATGTCGAATCTATTGATTAGGTCCCTGTAATTGCAGTTTTCACAGGCTGAAATACTCCCAAGAGATTCACATGGATAAATAGCAGAAAAGATGACTTTTCTCTACTGTGCTGCTGAAATGTGGCTTTTCCAGATGCTTCTATGATACAAATAAAGAATTCTGCTGCCTTCTCATGCCATTTGCATTGGCCCTGGCAGAGCTTCAAAGGCTACATGTGATCCAGTGAACTATTATTAATTATTTGCATTGCATAAGTGCCCACTGGTCCCAACCAAGATCAGGGTCCTGTTGTGCTAGAATCTGTATTGTTCAAACACCCAGTAACAGGCAGTTCATGCCCTTATAAAGCTTACAGATATCAATCTGCTATGCTACAATCAGTTTATTGTAATCATTCAGAGCTATGCCATCTTATACCATTTGAAAATCAGACCAATGACTTCAGTGGAATTATTTCTGATTTACACCAGTGCATGTAAGATGCAATTCATGCCCCTTGGATTATCTCTTTTAGGGGTGTCAAACTCATCTGGACCTGTGATATTGTGGCCATGTGCGGTGCACTTTGGGACCCCTGCTGCATGCAGCACCTGCACTTAACCAGCTGGAGCCGGTACAGCATGCAGCTCACTTCCCAGATGAGCTGAAGCAGGTGCTGTGGCATATTGTGGGGTGAAGGGAACTGGGGAGAGGGTGGGAGTCCCATATGGGCCCGGTGCAGGGCCAGCACCAGGGGCCAGATGATGTGGCCCTATAAGCTAGATCTGGCCTGCAGGCCATATGTTTAACACCCCTAATCTAGTTCAATATGTAAACATGTATGATCAATGACATCCCTTTATTTTAATTAAGCAGCTAATTTGCTTCAAGAGATTCTGTAGCACTCATCATTATAGTATTCAGTGTTGCTAAGCAAATTATGAATCAGTTCCCCCCCACCTCAAATCATAAAATTCACTTACAAATCATAAAATAAAAAACCTCCCACACACTCTTTTTATTTTCCGCCTTTACGCTCCAGTGTACCCTGGGGTCACATACTCGCAATGAGATTCTCATGCCAACACACTGCTGTAGTGATTCAGCCTACAATAAAGAAAACATAGTTATTACAAGACTTTTAATAAAATTGAGAGAGCTGGTCATATTGGGTGCATCTATATGTGTGCTTTACTGTGGAGGTGATTAATTAGTACTATTTTACAGTGGAGTAATTAATTGCAATCAAATGCTCATATGAACAGTGACTGCTGGGTGCAAATTGTGCCTGGTCAGTCCAGCCAGCCAGGAGCCAGACTGCTAGCTCATGCCAGCCCCTCCACCTCCCAATGCTACCACCCAACACTGCCACCCAGAGCCCGGGGCTGAACTCCCATGTCCCTCTACCAGCTCAGGGCTGCTCCACCCCAACTCTAATTGCTGCAGTCTCAAGTGCACATCTAAATGTTGTGCCCAAAACCAGTTAAGTCTGACATGAACTGCTCTGGAGTTTATTGTGTTGCCTTAATAATGTATGTAGATGCACCCAGTGAGTACACAATTCAATATGAAGAGTCATTAGGGAAACAATGCACACTGTAAGATTTCATAGATTTCATAGACATTAGGGCTGGAAGGGACCTCGGAAGATCATCGATTCCAGCCCCCCGCCCAAAGGGCAGGAAGTCAGCTGGGGTCATAGGATCCCAGCAAGGTAAGCATCCAATTTACTCTTGAAGGTGTTCAATGTAGGTGCTTGAACCACCTCCGATGCCAGGCTGTTCCAGACCTTGGGGGCTTGGACAGTAAAGAAATTCTTCCTTATGTCCAGCCTGAAACAGTCTTGTAGTAGTTTATGACCGTTCGTCCTCGTCATCCCTTGGGGCACTCTGGTGAACAAACGTTCCCCCAGATACTGGTTGTCACCCATGATAAACTTAAAGGTGGCCATCGGATCACGCCTGAGCCTGCACTTTTCCAAGCTAAAGAGCCCCATTTCTCTCAGTCTCTCATTATAAGGTCTGTTTTCCTGACCTCTCATCATGCGCGTGGCTCTTCTCTGGACTCTCTCGCGCTTCTCTACATCCTTTTTGAATTGTGGAGCCCAAAACTGGACACAGTGCTCCAGCCGCAGCCTCACTAAGGCCAAGTACAAAGGGAGAATGACGTCCCAGGATTTGCTTGAGAAGCATCTATGGTGACTTTACTAGCCACAGTATTGTATTGTAGGCTCATGTTCATCTTGTGGTCAGTGATGACCCCCAAGTCTCTTTCTTCCATACTACTAGCCAGTGTAGCACTGCTGAGCCTATAAGGATGCTGCAGGTTTTTCTTCCCAAGGTGGAAAACCTTGCATTTTTCGGTGTTAAACACCATCAGGTTCTCGTCTGCCCATTTGCTGAGCCTGTCCAGGTCAGCCTGGATCACCCTCCTGTCTTCTGGTGTGGATACTTTGCCCCAAAGTTTGGTGTCATCTGCGAACTTGGCCAGTCCGCTTCTGACTCCAATATCCATATCATTGATGAAGATGTTGAACAATATGGGTCCAAGGACAGAGCCTTGGGGGACCCCACTGATCACAGGACACCATGATGAGTGACTGCCATCTATTACTAGCCTCCAGGTCTGACCACAGAGCCAATTTTCCAGCCAGTGGATCGTGGTGGACCCAAGGCCACAATTCTTCAGTTTCACCAAGAGATGATCATGGATACCAGATTGAAGGCTTTTTTGAAGTCACGATATATGACATCAATCTCTTCTCCCTTGTCCAGGTGCTAGGTCACCTGCTCGTAGAAGGAAATGAGATTGGTCAAGCAAGACCTACCTGCAACAAACCCGTGCTGGCTATCCCTCAGGATGTTGTCGTCGGCCAGTCCATTAAGGATGGCCTCTTTAATAAACTTTTCTAAGATCTTCCTCAGGATATAAGTCAGGCTGATGGGCCTATAGTTAGCCGGATCCACTTTCCTCCCTTTCTTGGAGATTGGCACCACATTGGCCTTCTTCCAGTCTTCAGGCACTACACCAGAGCGCCAGGAGTTTTCAAAGATCTGTGCCAGGGGCTGGGCTATGATGCTCGCCAGCTCCTTGAGTACCCTGGGGTGTAGATTGTCAGGGTCAGCTGACTTGAAGGTATCCAGCCTCTCAAGGTGTTCCTTCATGAGGTCAGCATTAATGGAGGACAGGGGATCTCCCTCACCCAGACTGCCCTGTCCCATGGTGGGCATGGGCATCCCATGGGACTGATGAAAGACTAACGCAAAGTACCCATTTAATAGGTTGGCTTTTTCCTGGGCATCAGTTGTCAGTTGCCTCATCTGGTTTAGCAGGGGTCTAATGTTACCCTTGCTTTTCCTCCAGCTCCCCATGTATCTGATAAAGGACTTTTTATTGTCCTTGATGCTTGAAGCTAGTTGGAGTTCCGTTGCAGCCTTGGCTTTCCTGGTTTGCTCCCTGCAGGAATGCAGAATAATCCTCCTTGGAGGTGAATTCCATCCTCCATCCTTTGTAGGCCTTTCTTTTTAGCCTCAAGAGGTCTGCTAGGTCCCTGGAGAGCCAGGGGGGCTGCTGTGCCCTCTTGCTGCCTTTCCTTTGAGATGCAATAGACTTAGCTTGTACATTGAGGATCGCTCCCTTGAGGAGCAACCACTCTTCTTGAACTCCCCTCTCCCTGGGGTCGTGGTCCCTTAGGGCCTCACTGACAAGCCTCCTGAGCTTGTTAAAGTTGGCTTTCCTGAAGTCAAGGACTTCTGCGTTGCTGGCTGACTTGCCAGCTTTATGGCCAATGGTGAAGGTGATCAGCTCATGGTCACTGTCACCCAGCTTCCCATTAATCACTAGGTTGCCAATTAGGTCATCCCCAGTAGCCAGTACCAGGTCGAGCAGCGCTTTGCCTCTCATTGGCCCATAGACTTCTTGAGTCAGATAGAGGTCATCCACGCACGAGAGGAAGCTTTGCAACCACTCAGATTTTGCTGAGTGATCCTCCCACGAGATGTCCAGGTAATTGAAGTCACCCATGACAACCATGGTCCTGGAGCATGCGGCCTCAGCCAGTTCCTGGGCGAATTCCTGGTCAAGCTCAGGACTTTGGGTGGGAGGTCTGTAGTAGACTCCCACTATTGTGTCCCCTGTGCCATGTTCTCCATGGATTTTAACCCAGAGGGTCTCCAGTTGTCCACCCTGGTCGCCAATATCAGCTTGCAGGGACGTGTAGCTTTCCTTAACATAGACGGCTACACCCCTGCCCCTTTTATCTACACGATCTCTCCTGTACAGGGTATAGGCATCAATACCCATGGTCCAGTCATGGGTGGAGTCCCACCAGGTTTCCATTATCCCTATGACATCATAATTATTTGCACTGAGCAGGTGGAAAAGCTCCTCCTGCTTGTTTGCCAAGCTCCTGACATTTGTGTACAGGCAGGCAAGTGTCCCCTTGGGGGCTCTTGCCTTGCCCACAGATTGTACCAGGGCTGGGGCAGGGGTGGGCTCCGTTAAGTGCCTTGGCTTGTTGGATTTGCAAGGGTTGCTCAGCGGGCCAGCAGTGGCTATAGTCCCCCCATCCCCCAATGGGCTTAGTTTAAAGCCCAGTGGAGCAGGTCAGCCAGTCTGGCTGAGAAGAGCCTCCTCCCCAGGGGAGAGAGGTGGAGGCCATCTCTTCCCAAAAGCTCACTGCCTCTCTTGCCAAAGAGCGGGCTGTGGTCATAGAAGCCAAAGCCTTCCCAATGACACCAGCGCTGCAGTCTTTGGTTGACTATGTGAATCCTCCTCTCCCTCCTCAGCCCATACCCTGAGACTGGGAGGATCGATGAGAACACCACCTGTACCCCCAGACCCTTTAGTCCCACTCCCAAATCCCTGTAGTGCCTCATGACCCGGCTGGGAGCGCTCTGAGACATGTCATTGGAGCCCACATGAATAAGGAGCATAGGATGGTGGTCTGTGGGCTGGAGGAGCTTAGGGATCCTCTCCACAATGTCCTGGATGTGGGCCCCCAGGAAGCAGCAGACTTCCTGGGTAAGGGGTCGGGGCGGCAGATTGCCCCCTCAGTCCCCCTCAGGATGGAGTCTCCCTCAACAAACATCTTACATTTTGTCTTGGGGAGAGCAGGGGCAGTAGCTGCAGTTGAGCCTGCATTGCCTGCGGGAGCTGGCAACTCAGCAGGCTCTGCAGGAGCAGCAAGAGGTGCATACCTGTTGCTAAGCTCCAGCAGGGCAGGGGCCTTGGTGTGGCGGGCCTTAGGGCCCTTGACCACCTTGGTCCATGCCCCTGGCTGGACAGAGGGGGCTGTCCCGGAGTCCTCCTTTGTCCTGGAGGGAGACTGTGATCTACCCTCTGGCTCCCGAGGGAGGAGGGCCTGGCAGTAGGAGTCAATCTCCAGCTCACAGTCCCTGATGGGACGTAGTCTCTGGACTGTGGCCTGGAGCTCCTCCAGCTGGCATGCCAGAGACCCCAAGAGGGAGCAGACCCCACACGTGGAGGTGGCCATGCTTCTGGGCCCTAGAGCCTGAAAAAGCGACAGGCAGCCCCTGCAGCCGAGAGCCAGGGGCTCCATCTGTGTGGAGCCTGGAACCATGGGCTCCGTCTGGGTGGCTGTCTCTGAGGTGCCGGGGGGGGTTGGCCACAGAGCCCGAGGGGACCCGAGGGGTGCAGCACTTGCTCATCCATGTCATGCCTCTGATAGGTTGGCTACGGCTGGGACTATCTACCCTTGGGGGGTTCGCAGGCAGGGTCTCAGGCCCTCCTGCACACCCTCCTGTGTGAACTCCACGCTAACTCACGCACCGGCAGAAAAGCGCGCCTGTTTGCACAGCTCTGGTTGCGTGGCTCCCTGGGGGGCTGGGCCAAGTAGAAGCCTGGGTGGGGCTTGACCCGGCCCAGCTCCACTCAACCGCCTCCTCCCACTCACTCAAGGGTTAACCCCCTCCCACCACAGGCCCCGCTTGCTGAAGTGATTCCTAAGTGATTTCTAAACTCGTCCAGCCTAATTCCTAAACTTGTCTGGCCCTCTGACCACTACCCCATGAAGCAATCCTGGCCAGATCCTGAGTGACTACAGGGCTCTGGTGGCTGGGCTCAGAGGGTTGGGGCGCAGGTAGTTTTCTCCTAGAACCTTCCGGTTACAGGTCATGGGCACAGGAGGGAGAGACGTGTTAAAAAAATCAAAAGAAGACTGTGGTGTTGATGCCATTGTGAAGGTTTTGGCTTCTTTAATCACAGTCTGTACTTCAGAGAGAGAAGCAGCAGTTTGTTGGGGAGGGATGGCCTCCACCTCGCTCCAATGGGAAAGAAGCTCTTCTCGGTCAGAATGGCTGACCTTCTTGACAGGGGTTTAAACTAAGATCACTAGGGGACAGGTGGACAGTCACTAGTGTAAGCCATGGAAGTGACAACTGCAGAATCAGCAGGTCAAGTAACACAAGGGAACTCACTCCTACCCCAGCCCAAGAACAGGGTAGGACAGAGAAGCCCAGGGCTTCTGATGGCAGGATTAGCTGCCTGTACACAAATGCCAGGAGCATGGGGAACAAACAGGAGGAACGGGCCCTGCTAAGCAAAAATTACTACAATCTCATAGGGATAATGGAGACCTGGTGGGACTCCACCTATGACTGGACCACAGGTATTGATGGCTATACCTTGTACAGGAGGGATTGTGTTTCATAGTTTCATAGTTTCTAGGGTCGGAAGGGACCTGAGCAGATCATCTAGTCTGACCCCCTGCCATGGCAGGAAAGAGTACTGGGGTCAAATGACCCCAGCAAGATGTTCATCTAACCTCCTCTTAAACACCCCCAGGGTAGGAGCCTGCACCACTTCTCTTGGAAGCTGGTTCCAGACCCTAGCCATCCTGACTGTGAAGTAGCGCCTCCTGATATCTAACCTAAACCTACCCTCTGCCAGCTTGTGACTGTTATTCCTGGTCAGTCCTGGCGGTGCGCGGGGGAACAGTGACTCCCTCAATGCCTGCTGATCCCCCCTGACTAGTTTATAACAGGCCACAAGATCCACAAGGCCACAAGTGTTGTGAGGAAGGGTGGGGGTGTTGCACTCTGTGAAGGAACAGTACACTTCTCTACAAGCAGAGATTGACACCCAAGGAAGGGTGACTTGAGACCCTCTGGGTTAGAATATGGGGAGGATATGGTGATGGGGATATAACTGTAGGAGTCTATTATGGATCTCCTAACCAGGAGGAAGAGCTTGACCACAAATTTGCTAGGGAACTGGCAGAGGCTGCACGCTGTCAGTGAATGGTCTTCGTGGGCAACTTCAACCCCCCTGACATCTCCTGGAAAGAATATTCAGCCAAATCTGATTGGTCTTGAAGCTTCCTCACTTGCATTGATGAGCTCTATTTGACTCAAGAAGTCTACAGGCCAACAAGAGGTAAGGCACTGTTGGATCTGGTACTGGCCCCAGGGAATGCCCTCGTCAGTGACATGAGGATTGAAGGAAAATTCACAAGTTGATCAATTTCTCAGCTGGCAAATCAGTCAGCAATGCAGTAGAAAAGCTAATTCTCACAAGCTCAGGAGATTGGTTGTTGAGGCCCTGAGAGACCATGATCCAACAGGGAGGGGAGTCCACAATGAGTGGTTGCTCCTTAAGGACATGATCCTAAAAGCACCGGGGAAGTCCATTCTGACCCATAGGAAAGGTAGCAAAGGGCTGGGTGACCCCCTTGGCTAAGTAGGGAACTCATGGACCTCCTGAATCTGAAAATAGAAGCTTATAAAGGTTTTAAGTTGGGAACTACCACTAAGGAGGATTATGGAGTACTGCCCGCACCTGTAGGGAGCAGACCAGAAAAGCCAAGGCTGAAACCAAATTCAAGCTGGCTACCAGAATCAAGGACAATGAAAAGTCCCTCTTCAAATATGTGGGAAGTCAGAAAAAAAACAAGGGCAGCATCAGACCCTTGCTAAACCAAATGGGGCAGCTGACAACTGACACCCAGGAGAAAGCTAATCTCAACAATTACTTTGGGTTGGTTTTCCACCGGCCCAAGGGGATTATCCTGCTTGACAGGACATAGGACTAACAGGATAAGGGTGATCATACGCCTATGTGAAGGAACAGCTTGAGAGGCTGGACATCCACAAGTCAGCTGACCCAGATGGAATGCACCCAAGAGTGCTAAAAGAGTGTTTGGCTGACGTCATAGCATGACCAGTGGTGAGAGTATTTGAGAACTTGTGGTGCTCAGGAGAGGTTCCTGAAGATTGGAAGAGGACCAGTGTGGTGCATATCTTCAAGAAAAGAAAGATGGCAGAACCAGGGAACTACAGGCCAATTAGTTTGACCTCAATCTCTAGAAAGATCTTGGAAAAAATCATCAAAGAAACCATCAACAAGAGGGTAATGGAAGGTAAAATTCTGAGAAATAGCTAACATGGCTTCATTGTGGGTAGGTCTTCCCTGACCAACCTCATTTCCTTCTATGACTAGGTGCCGCATCACCTGGACAAAGGAGAATAGGTTAATGTCATATATTTAGATTTCAAAAAAGCCTTTGACATGGTCTCCCATGATGTCCTCATGGTAAAATGGAGGAACTGCAGCCTTGACAACCTTATGGTGTGATGGCTGGGGAACTGGCTCTGTGGTCAGACCCAGAAACTGACAGTCAATAGAACTGAGTCAACATGGTACATGGTGACCAGTGGCACCCCCCCCCCCAGGGCTTAGTTCTTGGACTAGTACTCTTTAATATAGTCATAAATAATCTGGATTCGGGTGGCAGAAATGGACTGGCTGACACCAAATTCACAGATGACACCAAATTCACAGATGACACCAAATTCACAGATGACACCAAATTATGGGGGAAGTACAGTCACGCTACAGGATAGGGTGCCAATTCAGGCTGACCTGGACAGGCTTGCAAGGTGGGCAGATCAAAACCTGATGACATTCAACACAGAGAAATGCAAGGTGCTGCATCTCAGGAGAAAAAACCCACATTATACTTACAGGCTTGACAGTGCTACACTAGCTAGCACCACAACCAAAAGAGACTTGGGGGTCATGATTGACCTCAAGATGAACATGAGCCACCAATGCGATGTTGCAGCCAGCAACGAAAATAAAACTCTGATTTGCATCTATAGATGCACCACAAGCAAGACCCAAAAAGTCATCCTCTCTCTTTACTCAGCCTTGGTGAGGCTGCAGCTGGAGTGTGGAGCCAATTCTGGGCTCCACACTTTAGAAAGGATGTGGAGAAGCTTGAGAGAGTCCAGAGGAGAGCCCCACACATGATTAGAGGTCAAGAGAACAGGCCTTATGAGGAGAGCTGAGAGGTATGGGACTCTTCAGCCTGGAGAAATGAAGTTCTCGGGGGTGATTTGGTGGCAGCATAAGGGGTATGCATCAGGAATTGGGAGCACAGAAACTGGCACCCCAAGGGAAGACAAGGTTTAAAAGTCATGAACTGCTGGAACATAAGGACATAAGGAAAAACTTCTTTACTGGCTGAGTCTCCAGAGTCTGGCATAGACTCCCCCCAGAAACGGTGCAAGCACCTACTCTGGATACCTTTAAGAAACACTTGGATGCTTATCTTGCTGAAGTGATCTGACCTCAACTGACTTCCTGCCCTCTGGGCAGGGGGCTGGACCCAAAGATCTCATGAGGTCCCATCCAGCCCTAATGTCAATGAATCTATGAAAATGGCCATTATGTAGTTGGCTACCACATCTTCTAGCCAGTGAGCATTCTTTTTTTCTCATGTTCTTTCCTTCCTTCATTTTTGAGGAGGAGAGGTGTTTCTGCAATTTTGTTTCTTGAAGAGAACTATTTACTCTGTTGTATTAGTAAACTGTTCTTCATCCTAACCAGGCAGAAGGGCTGTGACTAGTTCATTTAATTTAGTCTGCTCTGGCTTTATTTCTGCTTTTAAACATCCTTTCTTTCATCTTCAATTGCCCATTGTTTCACTGGAACATGTACGAGCAGAAATCCTTGTCTGAAATGAGTACTTGTGTGACATAATAATTAGGATATCAAGGTATGCTCTGTGTGTGTGTGTGTGTGTTTCTCCGGAGGCCAGATGTAGAACCTTTGCAATGGATCTAAGCTGCAAATTAGTATATTTCATTGCTTAAGTGATGTAAAAAACCTTTTTATTGGTTATTTGTGAGATCATATTCCCAGGCAATTAAACAGTTTATTCAGCCATGTATTTATGCCAAGCCTTGAAGCTGCAGTAGTACTATATAACTCTGAGACTTCCCTTCTTTAGATATTCTTACCAGCCACCCCCTGTTAGTGGCAAGCAAGGAAAGTGTTGGCATACAGAAAGGTAAGGTTGCTGCTGCTCATGCCATTCTCTGCCATGATACTATCTATTACACACAAATTTAGAAGTAGTGCTAAGAACTGAAAGAACATAAAATCCAATGGATAAAACCAAAACAATGATTGACATGATTTTTTAGGTGCTGCAAGCAGTAACGTTATATGACAATGATCTGACATGTAAGCAAGGTGAATTGACATACTTCTGAAAAGGAAGAGATTTCAGTTGTCTGAAAGTAGAGGACAAATCTCCAGATAAAACAGCCACTCATAAAGGAAATGTGAATGTGGCATCTGTACAACCCTAAAACTGTGTTATTAGGCTAAATTAGTTCCCCTGGGTAAAGACCAGATGAAGATGCAGTGGGCATCAAGAGAGCATAAAGGTAGGGGTTGTCACTGTGGTAACCTCTGTGTGGGTATTTGTTGGGCCTGGCGTCAAAGTGCGAGAAAGAAAAAGGCTACTCTTTATAACATCATTCCACACTTCTGGGCATGTGTGCACAACACTTTAAAGCAAGTTAAATGCTTTTGCACTTCTTTAATGGCATTGGTGTTTGCACGCATCGGTGGCATATTGTGCATGAATTCCAGCCACTGTAGCACATATGGCGGCATAATATGCCTTAAATGACTTAGGGATGCAGCAAACTAAAACACCTCGAGCTTTAGTTTCCTGCCCTACAGCCACAGAGCAAAGCACTGGGCTCCATGAGGCTCAGAGGCTGTCTAGGCAGCCTGTGCAGGCAGCCTGGCAGCAGCCTAGGAAGGCAGGCTCCACCAAAGGAAAAAAAAAGAAAAAATGCTAAGCCTGATCTTTTTTTTCCTTTGGTAGAGCCTGCCTGCCTGCATAAGCTGCGTGGGGGCTTGGTCCTTAACTCGGCAGCTGCAGTGCCCACCGGGACAACCCGAGCTGAGTGCCTGCAGTCAGTTGCCACCTGTTGGGGAGCAGTGCCCTGGAAGGAAACACCAGCCCCCACCCCCGCAGCCCAGGGTCTGCTCTGGCTGCTGGCATCTCACCCTCCTGTCCCTGAGAGGCAGGTAAGACACATGGGTGTACACGACATGGGGGTTTACTTTGCCCTAAATTGAAGTGGTGTTTTTAAAAACACACCACTTCAATGTAGGGTGAAATAAACCCCAGTTTTGTCTATGCACACCTTCAGACGTGAAACTGGGGCAGCCATTACTTTATTTTAGTAACTCGCACTCCTAGGCGATAGGTTTGAGAGGTGATCATTAAGGGAATCAGAGGGCCAAAGCTCGACTGTAGCAATCAAGCAACCATGAGAAGACTGGGTTATTATGGCACCTCCATGCCTGTCTGAAAGTTAAATGAAAATAAATGTTAAGGGGAAAAAACGTGAGTTCTGCTCACTTCTTATTTCATTCAAATCTTACTCCTTATCTCTATTATAAAGTTCAGTAGAGCAGTTGAGTTCATGGAACTAATGTGACCCTCCATTGCTTCTTTCCTGTAACATGAAAATGCAGGTAGTATGTATATGAAGAAATATGTTTCAATGGATAGTGCACATAACTGGAAATCAGAGCCTACAAGTTTTATTCACAAAACTACCATGCTACTTACCTCTTTGCTGCTGTTTGCTTGCTTGGGAAAGTCACTTCACCTCTTTCCCTCTGTTTCTCCTCTGAAAGCATTTTGGGGCAAGGATTCTATCCAGAATCTGCACAATGGAGTCATCAAAGTGCCATGCTACAAATAATAAGCACTCAAATATTTTATAATCTCTTTATAATTAAACAAATGTTTCTCATCTTATTGCCATAGCTGAAATTACTCATCAGTTTGCAGTGCCACATTTTCAGCAGAATAAAAAATCTATTTGCTTTTATAATGTTTCATTTTTTAAGCTTCTTGTTTTTTTGTCTACACTAGTAGAGTGTTCTGTCTTGGTCCTTCTGATGCTTAATCTCTATATATCAAATGTTATATATCTAATGGCCTTTTCTATTAAAATGTCAGTACATTGTATTTGTTCTTCAAAGCTAATCATGCATTCGTCATGGTTCACTGTTGACTCTTTGATTAAATTGCTGCAGTGAATTCTATTGTTATGGTTAAGTCTCTTGCACCTACCACTTACTTTAGTAAAGATGCTAAAAGGGACCTGGATGTGGGATAAGTTATGGTAACTTGGAATGATGCAATTAGACTTGGTATGTTAACTTTTTAAAACCATCCCGAAGTGTGATTTAGAATCAATCAAATAAAAAAATCATCTTTTTTGTTGACTGCCACAGAAGATTATTTAAAACAAAAGAATCTTATTTACCCAGTAAAGCAAAACCAAGGCAAGACATTTTAGATATTTTGGAGAAATTAGAAAGATATTAAAAACATGAACAAAGAACTCTAGAGGAAAACATGTGCAGAAGCCACATGTATAATTGAAAGGTATGTTAAAGAATTTTTTATGAAAATGGAATTAAAATTTAACTAGCGGAATCATTCAAAGACATGTATTGAAAAATTAGGTGCACTCAAATGCTTTTATGGAACAAAAATAAAAGAAGTGGTCTGCATATCAAAAGCCAGTGAAATCAATTTTTTCTTTATAACAACCAAGACAGCCATAAGATAGTACTTAAGATACCATGCATATCATGCTATTAAAGATAAAGCCTCACAAAGCACATATGAATCAATAGGCACTTTAATACACCTGTAGAAAAAGACTATCTGGATCTAAAACAGACTACAAGTGGTGAGTGAGTGTAAAACTAACACTAAAATATACAGCCAGTGAACCGAACTCTCTGTAATCTATGCACATGAAAAGCTACTAGAGTTGAATACTGCAGGAGTACTGTCCATCTGCTAAAATCTGGTGGTATTCCTGGAAAGGAAAATATTTCTGAACAAGATTTGGGTGCCAACAAATCAGCAATTCTTGAACTGAAATTTTATTCCTGGAAGTGCTGAGTTTTGGAAGTCATATTTACAGGAATTGCATGCACACACTGACCCAACCAAAATATTGGCAACTCCATGGCAAGTGAAAACCCCCCCAGCATCACCTACAGTGAGGGATGAATCCCAATGATCTCAGTCACTTGTTCATTTGGGATAAGCTCCCTGATCTGGATGTTGCTCTGTATCTTATCCAGAGTTTTGGGGTTCAATCCATCAATTCTTGGGCCAGTTCCCTGTTTCTCAGGAGGCCCCTTCAGGGAATTCTACCATATTTCAGCTGTCAGCTGATACCATGGGATTATTCAGGTACTCTCCCTTGTAGTCCATCCTCTCACTGAGTAGCCTTCTTTTGTTAGGGCTTCTCTAGTGTTTTAATAAACAACTTTGGCTTTATCCTTCCCCTGGGACTCCTTAGTCATGCCTTACATCTTACTGTCAGACTTCCTGACCCCAATTTTGCATGTTCTCCGTTCTTCAAAACTCATCTGCTTCCAACACTAAGAATCCTTAGGATACAGCATTTTGGATTTTGGGTCCCCTGTCTCCTTCTGCAGTCAGTCTCAGAACCTGATTGGGCTTCTGTCTGAGGTGATAGGGAACATGCTGCAGGACTTTAATTGTCATGAAGATCATCAGAGGCAGAGAAACTTAAAGGGAGCCAGTAAGGTTGTAGGGTCTTTATAAAGGCAGAAGATAAAAAATGATGAGGAACTGAGAGAATGTGTTATTCATGCAGGGAAAAGGGGTAAAAGCTTAAAAAAGGGGCATCTCTGTTCACAAAAGGGGAAATGAATTCTTTCCAGTGTTAAAAGAGAGGAGTATTTTTAGTGGCTATCAGAAAGAATCACAGATAGTGAGAAAAGACACTTATCTGTAGGGTTTGAAACACTTAAAATTTGTTTTTTTAATCACCAAAGGTCTGGGAAAAGGATTGAAGCTTGAGCTGATTCTTACTTGAAAACCAACAGGTTCAGCAACCCCTACCTGCAAATGCCCCCTTGTTCCAAGGGAATGGAATCTCTGACGACCACTAATACTGCAGCTTACACCAGAGTTGGATGAAGATTTTTAATTATACATGTAATTTTTTTTAAGCTTGGCACTGATAAACTTGAAATGCTGCCAATCATGACATTCTGAAATAATATTCTTACAGCTTTAGAGAGAATGAATGCAAGTACTGGAGTGCCAACACTCAGCCTCTCTTTAATGTATCTGCGGTTGGCAGATGATGTTAAAGTACATAGAGACTATTTAAAAAATCTTCAGTCTGCTGACAAAACCCTTTTTGGTCTAAGTAATGTTCAGTTTGAAAGTAACAAGAGAACCCCTGCTCACTGGTCAATAATCAGCATTGTCGCATTTGTGCCACTGCTGTGTGTGGAGCACTAGGCATAATCTCTCCTGGGATTGCTCCATGTGGGTAATATGATTATTCCCTTCAACTCTTGGCATGTGTCTGTAGGAGCTGGTGATATGGTGCCACATTTTCTATGCTTCCTTTCTTTAGGAATTGGATCCCCAGGGACAGAGGAGCAGGAGTGAGCAAGCTGTAAGGAAGGATTATTTCATGAGAGAGGCTTCTTGTGCACCTCCATCCTCCCCATCATTGTAGCCTAGGGCTGCTCAGTTTTGTAACTATGTGCTCCAAAGAAGCAGACTATAACAGAGAAGAGACTAGTGACCTCAGCACTGTACAAGGCTTAGTCAATAGTGACATCACCTGTGATAAAATCCACTAGCACTTAGTCATAGCAAACCCAGGCTACACAGAGCTCTCAACAGCCCAATAACTTCAAAGGAGTGAAAAAATGCATTACCACAGAAAAGGGCCTAAAGCATTTATCTTGGAACCAGTTTAATTTATGCCAGGGAGGGCCCATAATCCTCAGAGACAAAAAGGTGATAAAAAACCTCTAGAAAGGTCCACCACTAACATGGTGTGAATAACTGATGATGTTATGGTTCACTGGACAAATTTAACAAATAATTATTTGTTCTAGAATCCTACCTCAAATGACTGTTTTTCTGAATTTTTAGCTTCCTTGGAGGACAAAAGACAGCACACAGTTGAACTGAAAGTATTTCCTAGCAAATGATCTCCTCTCAGAAGGACTGTGTACAAGAGTGGCCCTCCTGTAAATGTACAAGGAATAAGCTTGAAATACATTACTGTTCCAGAGGCCAGAGCCGGCTTGAGTTTACTTCCCCATAAATGTAGTTCTAATGGTATCTGACAAGTCACCCACCAAAATATCTAGATGAAAGTCTGGTAATGAGCCAGTATATCTCCAAGAGTTCCTTTTTTCCCTTTGGAAAACTACTATGTTTTATACACCTATTACACATATATGTAGTTATATGTAGTTTTCTTTGCTAGTTATATGCTAACTCTCATTATATGACCTGCGTCCTCTGTATGAGTGCACAGAATCTCTACCTGGCCTTTTATAAACTTCCCTATTTGGTTTCTAAGAGAAGCAAGCAAAATGCTTGTTAATATGATTAGTTGATTCCATGCCTCTTCTCCTCAATACCGTTTCCAGCAGCACTGCACCAAGCAGGAAATTTTAGCTGTGTATTGCCTTCCTGTCAAGGGGCCACTCAGAGGGAATGTCGGAGACGTTTTCTCTGCTTTCCATGTGAATGCTGGGTCTTGCTGAATTCCATGGCAGGCTCATGTGTTTCTTCCCATGAAATTGCTGAATTACTGGTCTGAATTACAGGGAACAGAATTCCATCTGTGAGTTTGCATTAAGAAGTTGAATGATGTATAAACAATACCTAAATAGATAGGTTCACAAAAATTTAGCTAACCAATACTTGTCATTTGTTAAAACCCAAGATATTTTTGTGAGGTTTGATGAATGACTTCTGCATTCTGAATCTCTATCCTAAACTTAAATAGATCACATGTATTAAAATAAATGTTTATAATAAAAAATAGCAATAAGATTTGCTGACTTTTTCTGTGGTACACCCAGTGGAATTTAGGCATAGCTACCATTAATAGCTTGCTGCTAGGCATGGTACTTAGCATTCATTTTTGTCATGTTCATAACACACATTTACTTATACTTATAGATTTATATAATTAAAATTGTATTAGAAAAGAAACATTGAACTGAGTAGTATTTAAAAAGGGCTAAATAGTTGAGATAACTTAGAGTTATATTAAAATGGATTATACATGTAATGGATTAAAATTCTCATTGGGGGACACATAATGGGGTTTTGGGAGGATTTCCCTATTGGGCAAGTACATTTCTATCTGCTCATCTCAGGGATTCTTGTGCCTACACATCTGAAACTAGAGAGTCAGATACTAAGCTTGGTGGACATTGATTTAATAGTTCTTGTGTAACATCAGATATTACAATAGCTTAATACATTGTAATGCAGGCATCATTCTTTTATGGAGCAGTAAGAAGCAATATCTGTTAGATCTTACACCTCATCCTGTAGTTTTCATGTTAGCTTTTCAAAGGACTTTGCAAATGGGTAAACATAATTAGTCCTATTTTATAGATAAGGAAATTTAGACAGAAGTTCTTGTTTATGACTATAGAGTAAATCAATAGTAGAACTGGGAATAGAAGGCAGGGCTCAATCTGATACCTATTTGGCTCGATCTAATTACCTACTCTATGCTACATATTTTTTACAATTTCATTTAATTTGGGGTTCCACTCCTGGCCATCTCAAACCAATGGATCTTTTGACTTGGGTTTCAGAGATTCCAGAGGGCAGCACATAACTAATCCATTTTTTTAACGAAAATTCTGAGCGGTGAGCTTTCAGCACTTCTGCTGGTCTAAATTTTGCAGTAGAAGGTGGAGGGTTGGTAGGATGATGGAAGCCATAGAAATGTCTACATAGGTAGAAACCAAATTTTTCTAGTAAATGAAAGCTCTGTTCATCTCTGATATATATCAGACTCTCCATCAGACAGGTGTTGGTGGGCAGGAGGGGAGGCCCTAGGCTATTCCAAAGGGTTCCAAAAGCTGGTTCTAAGCAGGTTTCCTAAACTCTCTTTTTTTTCCCTTGGCAGCAGTGAGGGCAGTGGCTGGATGATATATGTGGTATAGGCTCAAAGCAGAGGGCAGCCTTTTTCATTTCCTTTCAATAATCTAACAAGGCATCTGCTAAGAGCTCCCCAGGGTTTCTTTTATGCAGGGCTGAAAAATGACTGCCAATATTGCTGAAAGTGGTGTTACCTTCTGAATACATAACATACTTAATGTGAATTATTTTATTTACTTGAATCTGAGAAGCATATAAGCAGTACATGCTTGTATTTGTTCTGTATTAAAAACAAACTACTGCCACTACTTATCAACCCCTGCCCCCCCAGCCAAACAAACCCCAAACAAAAACTAAACACAGGGCCCAATTCTTAGTCAGTAAGCCAAGCCTGGGTCTGTCTACATGAGATGCTTTACTGTGCATAGATTAATCTACTGAGCAGTAAAGCATCACTCATAAGATACTGTGCAGTTAGCTACTACCTGTAAATACAGATACTAAACTAACTGCAGTAGGGCTTATAGATGCTGAACCAACTTTGCCACAACAGCAGGGGGCCTGGTCCTGGTGCTGCTCAGCTCCTGGCTTCCTCCCAGGGGCCAGAAGCTGATCAGAATAGGGACCAGGTCCCTCTCTGCACCCCTCATCCAAGTGCTGAGGGGATCCCAGCTCCTCACAGGAGTGGGGTGCTGAGTAGCACCAGAATTGCGGAGCTTTTCCTTCCCCTTTCAGCCAGGAGCTGTCCTGCTGGTGGGGCAGCTAGCAGCAAGCCCCTGGATGGATGGGGAATCCCTGCTCAGCTGGGGGTGGACAGGAGCTGTCCCACCAATGGGACAACTAGTAGGGATTCCCCCACCCAGCTGGGGGCTTGCTGCTAACTGCCCCACTGGTGGATTGGGGCAGGGGGCTGGCAAAGAGTCCCCTCCCCAGCAGCTCTTTCCCAGCCATGTACCCCAATCAGGTGATTGGAGCAGGGGGATGGGAAGGAGTCCCTTCCCCCACAACTGTTTCTCAGCCCCATGCCTTGATTGCCTGATTGAGGCATGGAGTTGAGAAAGAGCACTGGGGAGGGGCAGGTCCCAGCCAGCTCTGGGCTGCATGGTGTGGAGCATGGAGCTGGCTGGGACCTGCCCCAGACTGGGACATATCCTTGCCATCCCAGGGCTGCATGGGGAAGCTCTGCTAGGCCTGGTGCTCATCCCCATATGCATACGGCAGAAAGCTCTGCAACAGCAGATCAGCCCCCATTCAGATCAGGTCCCCTCCAGGTGTGTAGAGGGCCAGGAACCAGCTGCTACTGCAGCTGGCAGAGCTCTTCTTGCTCCATGTCCATGGGGACCAGTCCCATGCTCCTTGCTAGTCCCCAGGCTAGCATCCAGGACCTGGAGCTCCTGCAGGTTCCTTCAGGGGGGCAGAGCAGGGCAGGAGCAGTTTGCTCTAATTGGGAGCAAATCTGTTCCCAAGAAGTAGCACATGTAGATATGCTCCTGGGTAGTCTACTGTGCAGTATTCTTACTGTGCAGTAAGCCTACTTTGAATGAATAGCACATGTAGATGTACTCAGTCTCACATGCTTTAGCACAGGGGTGTGGGGTGTACAAAATATGGCCCATGGGCCAAATTCAGCTTTCCAGGATCTGGCCAGGCCGTGGCCAGGCACCCACTAATTAATTGTATCTGGCCTTGGCAGAGGCTGCCCCTGCTGCACTGTGCATGGGACTGAGTCCTGCCTACCTGGAGCAGCACCTGCTGCACTCCCAGCCTCCTTTGCTGGAGGGTGCTAGTTCCAGACAGCAGGCACAGCTTCTGGGTAGGGCTGCTGCTGCCACTGGCCAGGTGACTCCCCAGCCTCCAGTGACTCCTCCTCTTGTCCCTGCTGCAGTGCTCTGGGCAGCAGGTAGGGAGGGGAAGCTACAGCATTGAGCAGAGCGGGGTGGGCTCTGCCTTCAGCTAGCTTTGGCCCTGCTCGTGCATGGCTGGGATGGGGAGTGTGTGGATGGAGGGTGGGATGGGCCTTAAAGGAGCTTGACTGCTCACAAAGACAGGCAGGCATAGGACAGGCAGATGGGGTTGGAGAAGCAGAAGGATCCAGCATACAGCCCCACCAATCAGGCACATGGGCTAGAAGCAGCAGCAGCAGGAGCCAGAGCAGGTTTGGCTACAACCCCACCAGGCGGATTTGAGAGAAAGACCAAGAGAGCTAGCACTGCCAAGCTCAGCTCACTGTCCTCTCTCCTAGGGGCTTCTCTTGCTCCCTCCAGTGGCAGCTGTTTTCCTGCCCTTTGCAGCATGCTGCGAGCCAGGCAGGCAGCATTGATACCCCTCCCCTTCCTGTGGGCAGGGTAGAAGCCCTCCACATGCACACATCCAACCCACACCTGAACCACATCCCACTCCTCACTATACCCACGCACACACTCAACACTGTCCCACACAACCCAACCACACACACACCACCCACACCCCCACCATACCCACAGCCCACCCCCACCCCACATACCCCACCCCCACCATAGCCACACACATAACCCTGCACCATACCCACAAACACACCCCATACAACCACACCCCTACACATCCCTTACTCACACACTTCCGCACATATACCCACACCCACACACCTATACTTCCCCACACATGCACCCACACCCCCTTACACATCCAACAGTCCCACACACCCCACACCCTGACCACATATCCTACACACATTCACTTCACACAGCCCTACACACACACACACCACCTGCACCATACCAACACCCCACATACACCCACATACCCACAACCACATACTCCCCCAAACACACACAACCTCCCAACTCTCCAACACACAATATACAAGAACCCTCCCCCCCCAAGAGTACTTCCTGGGCAAGGGGAGAGACTTCCTCTGGCAAAGGTCAGGGCTTAGGGGTGGGACACACACAAGAGGGCAGGGCACCTCTCAAGGGGCAAGGCTAACCTTGCAGCCCTCAGTGCCTCACCAAAACTCATTAAGTAGCCCTTCAGCTGAAATAATTGCCCACCCCTGCTTTAGCAGGAAGGCAGCTCATGGCTTACAATGTTCTTCTCTATCTGTGCTTTTCACTGTATTGATGTAGGTAGTGTTAACCCTTAATCTGTGCCTACTTCACATATGCTTGGCTCCCTTTAATGTTCATATAATGAGATACTTTGGAGTAGGCTGAATGTGGGTTGGGCCCTTACTTTATAAGCTCTATAATAATGTCTCCCACCACAGCAGGTACAGTGCTGCAGGTCAGTGACCTCAGGGCCAAACACAGTGAAAGTATTTGGGGATTCAAAGTAGTCATATTTGCTGCTGCTGCTTTTTTTTTAATTTGGAGGTCATTTCTGCATCTGTGAATTCTGTAGGATTGACTGATAGAACCTGGAGTTCTGAATCTAATTACAGACCAGGAACAATTTTAGACAGCTAGAATGAGAACTCTCTCACCTTGGACATAAAACCTGGCTGTAAAATACTCCTTTAGTGAAGGATGAGAAGATGAACAAGCCAAAGTAGCTCAGAGAACTCAGAATGTAACTGAGGGCACATCCACGCATGCAAGCATGTGAACTTACAGCAACTCAAATAGAAGCGGTATAAATTTGAGCCGGGGCTTTTTGCCTCAGTGCACATGCCCAGACATGCACTTTGGTGTGGGGCAAATTGTGTGACTTAGGGCAAAATAACCCTGCCTGGCTCCTCCTGGATCTGCAGCCAGGGGGAGGTAGAGCCTAGGGCCAGCACTGGTGCTGTCCTCAGCAGTATAAAAAGCTGCCCTGTCTTGGCCTCATCAGTACAAAAAGCTGCCCTGTCAAGTAGCTCAGGCCTACTCACTCTCAGGAGCTTCTAGGGCCCAGCCAATTGGTACCTGGGGACACTACCCCTTGTGTCAGCTGGACTGCTGAAGCAGCCCTGAGAGTTCCTTGCACCCTTTACCTGCTTGTGATCTGCTGCACACCTGCCAGACCCGAATGGGGACTTCACAACCAGTAGAGGCATCTACCCCTCTGGGCCAGCTGCCATGTGTGCCCCCTGCCCAGCCATCTGGGCAGCT
This sequence comes from Crocodylus siamensis, assembly GCF_052110815.1. Classification (NCBI taxonomy): domain Eukaryota; kingdom Metazoa; phylum Chordata; order Crocodylia; family Crocodylidae; genus Crocodylus; species Crocodylus siamensis. Next base: position 61,929,437 of record NC_143400.1, on the reverse strand, counting down.
ATTGCCCAGATGTTTCCAGTGTGGTGGCCTGCTTGGAACTGTCAAAGCATGTCCTCCTGGCTCCCAATTGGCCAGGAGTTCAGCCACCTCCAACTGGGTCCAAGGTGCCAGCTCTGAGCAGGCTCCTCTGCCTGCATCCTGTCACTTGCCTCCCTAGCAGGAATTCTGGTGTTCCCTATTTGAAAACTGAAAAATTCGTAATAAAAAAATCCCAGAGTCACTCTAAAATCCCCAAAATCCATGTTCCTCCACAATTAAAACAAAAGAGCAGTATATATATAGAAAGAGAGAGAGAGAGAGAGAGAGAGAGAGAGAGAACAATCAGTTGGATAATGTTTTATTAATATATCTACAGTGTTAAAGAAATTTGGAAGGCTACCAGTGTCTCTATCATCATCATAAAATTAATTCTAAAAACCTATATATTTTGTTGCCCCCCACAGGGGCTACAGCTCTGCCCTCCACAGGGGTTACAGCCTCCCAACAGGGGCCACTTCCCCCTACAGGGGCTATAGTCCCCCAACAAGAGCCATATGGCCCCCACAGGGGCTACCACCCCCCCCTTTCAGGGCCCACATGCCCCACCCCTCCTTGCTCCCCCAGCCCCATGGATTGCTGCCCTGCCTGGCCCCAACTCCTACCAGCTCCTGCAGATCCCTGATGAATGCCCCACCTGCCCCCCACCCACTCCCCCAGACCCTGCAATGGCTGGCCTGCCTGGCCTCATCCCCTGCTTGCACTTCCAGCCCCATCGATGGCTGCCTCCTTGGCCCCAGGCTCCCGGCACTTCCAAAAGGAAAAGAGCCGCAGTAGCAGGAGCTGTGGGAGCTTTGGGGCCTTGTGCCAGAGCCCCCCATGAAATATGGGGCAGCGGGGCTCCCTAATCACCGCCCCCCACTCAGCCCCACCCCTACTGCCCCCCCCACCTGGCCCCAGCTTCCTGGCACTTTAAAAAGAAAAAAGAAAGCCCTGCACCTACTGGCTGTACCAGCTGCTGTGGGAGTCACTGGGGCCCTGTGGCAGAGCCCTCGCATGCAGTGGGTGATAGCAGGGCCCAGCCTCAGCCACCTGGCATTCTCACTGCCACTGCCCCATTGTGCAGGTGTGGCTGGAGTCAATCAGGCAGCTGGGGCCACTGTGCCTGTTACCTGGCCCTGTGCTGTGCGTGTGGCAGGGGGGTGGAGCTCTGCCACATGGCCCCAGTGACCCCAACAGCAGCTGCTACTGCTGGTGGGTTTGAGGTTTGTTTTTTTTTTTTTTTTTTTAACTGCTGGGATCCTGGGGCTGGGAAGGGCAGTGATGGGGGGGGTTCAGGGCGCAGGCAGGGGAGGGGGCTGGGCAAGGCAGAGATCGAGGGGGATGGGGGAGCAAGCAGGGCCAGAGAAGGTTCCCTACCCCCTCCTCCAGCCTCACCACCCCCTACTTACTAGCAGGAGCCCAGGTCCAGCTCCCTGTGGCTGGCGCACTGCCTGCCCTGCATGGGTAGGCAGTGTGCTTCAGCACCAGGGTGAGGGCCAGCCATAGAGATGCTCTGGCAGGCTACCACAGCATCTCTGTGGAGGACCAAGCCTCCAGTTGCCTGCCTCACTTTTGGCCCCTGTGGTTTTTTTGACCCTGCATGTACCTCTTGCAACATCTCAAAGCCCTTGAGTGCATGGGTGCACTTGTGTGGATGTGCCCCGGGTGTCTGGGGAAGGTTTGCTTCTTGTCAGTGAGGGATTGGGTAGACGGAAGTGTTTTGTGAACTCATTCCTGGAAGTGGGTTTAAACCAGTGTAGTTTCTTACCAGAATTTAAAAGAGGCTCTTAGGCTAACCATATTAAGTACAATGCAGTTCCGGGAAACCTGATATCTTCTCAATGGTTCTCCTCTCTAGAGAAGTCCACAGTGATTCTTTGCCATTCTAAAGCCTATCCTGACTGTAAAGAATACCAGAAGCTTACATCCACTCTCTACCTCAGCCTCTGACACTTAACAGGCCATCTTTTTTCTAATATCAAATATTATGTCATTAGACCATACACTTGCCACTGTATTAATAATATAGCAAAAAGTAGACTTTCTCTCCTTTTTCGCTCAGTTAAGTGACCAAGTATGTCAAACACTCAGGGTGCAGGTCTGTTGAGTACTAAAGTGTCTTTTTTTTAACCAGAACTGTAAGCCACTATGTTAGCCAGAAATGGAAAAAGGAAAATATTTATACGTTGACAGATAAAAGGGGAAAGTCTTTGCTTCTAGCAGAGAATGCAAGGAAAGCCTTTGTAAAATTTAAACAAGTGTCCCTAGACAGCTTCTACTGCAAACAAGTGTAATAGACCACCCCACCATTGGTTGAAAATAAAAAAATTAGGGGTTACTGAGCACTGTGAATTTTAGCCATTTTTCACAGGTGTTTGTATAATTGTGATTCACTGGAGCAGTCACATTTTCAATGATCATCAGACTCTACCTTTGTGGAGTGGTGGTTTAGTGTTAGCATTCTGTTGTACTGTATCATAAATCATGAAGGAACAATGGCTAACTTAAGAGCTGCCCAATTCCACCCTTGTATTCTGTGCTTCCTTTTTGAACAATTCCTTATGGTTGTGTTCCTAGCTTTTCTGCTTATACAGTTGGATAGAAATAATTTATTCTTGCACTGGAAGATTAACACAAGATTAGCCTGATTGATGATCCTGTGAATATATTTGATGCTTATAAAACAGGTGTGATAGATATGGAATTAAATAGGTTGAATATTGACATTGTGGCTCTGCAAGAAATACTCCTAGTCTCAAGGGGGAAATGGGGTGGTCCTTAAGAGAAAAATACTACACATTTTTCTGGCAAGAGAAAGATCCCAAAGTTGATGTGAACATGAAATAAGCTTTGCTGTTAGAAAGAATCATCTAAAAAAGATTGAGAATCCATCAAATGGTTCTCAGCAGATTATCATGCTTCACCTTTATAGTTCAGAAGGCATAGTCACCTTAGTGAGTGCCTACACTCCAACTTTTCCTGAGGATAAAGACAAATTTTATAAAGAACTAGCTATTTTATCAGTAAGATTCCAAACACTGAGAATTTTTATCTTCTGGGGGACTTCAGTGTCCGATTTGGTGATGTTAGTGAATCCTGACCAATTTGCCTGGGTTCATGGGAGTCATGAACAATAATGGACACAGGCTATTGGAATTAAGCTTCTATTATAACTTGTGCATCACCAACTCATTTTTTCAAATGAAGCTGTGCCATAAGGTATCATGAAAGCACCTAAGATCTGGCCACTGGCACCAAATGGACCTCATCATCAATAGTCAGTTCAGTCTCAATAATGTTCTTCTCTCTCATAGCTGCTATAGTGCTGATTGTGACACTGATCACTTGCTTGTGTTCATTAAGATCAAACAGAAACCAAAGAAAATCTGCTCTAAGTATCAGTATTTGGCATTCAGAGTAAAGAGAAGAATCACGTGCATGATCAGAGGTCAGGAAAACAGACTTTATGATGAGAGGCTGAGCCATGGGACTCTTCAGCCTGGAAAAGCGCAGGCTCAAGGGTGATCTGTGGTCACCTATGAGTTTATCAGGGGTTTTCACCTGGATATGGGGGAACGTTTGTTCACCAGAGTGCCCCAAGGGATGACAAGGTTGAACGGTTATAAACTCCTGCAAGACCATTTCAGGCTGGACATAAGGAAGAATTTCTTTACTGTCCGAGCCCCCAAGGTCTGGACTAGCCTGCCACCAGAAGTGGTGCAGGCACCTACTTTGAACACCTTCAAGAGAAATTTGGATGTTTATCTTGCTGGGATCCTATGACCCCAGCTGACTTCCTGCCCCTGGGGCAGGGGGCTGGACTTAATGATCTTCCAGCCCTAATGTCTATGAAATCTATGAAATTAATATCAGCAATATACTGGATCATCAGAAAAACTTACAGTTTTTGGAGACTTTGGAAGAGGCCGTTTCAGAGCTGCCATTGTATGAGAAGTAAAAGAGTCTCAAAAATGGTTTATGTCATCGCTGACTCTATATTTGGCAAACAGGTCAGAAGAAACTGGGATTGGTTTGAGGTGCACTTGTATGAATTGATTCCATTTATCAAGGGCCAGCAAACTGCTATATTAACTCACAAGAAGAATGCCCAAGGTGGAACTTTGAAGGAACTGAGGAAAGCAAGAAGGATTGTCCAACAAACCTCAACATGCCCCAATGATTATTGACTGTGTGAGGAAATTCAGTCTGCATTTGACACTGGAAACATCAAAAACATGTATGATGGAATCAAGAAGGTGATAGGTCCAACTGCAAAGAAGTAGGCTCCATTAAAGACAGTATCAGGAGAAGTCTTCATAGATTGAAAGCAACAGATGGAAAAATGGCTAGAATGCTATCTTGAACCCTATTCAAGGGAAAGTGATGTCACTGAGACAACCCTTAACTTTATTGAGAGTCTGTCTGTCCTTGAAGAGCTTGGTGCGATTCCAACTGTTGAAGGCCTAAGTAAGGCCATAGACAATCTGGCCATTCACAAAGCCCCAGGAAAAGATGGCATTCTTGTGGAATGATCAAGTGTGGGAAACCTGTGCCTCTTCCCCACCTATATGAACTCCTTACTCATTGCCGGACAGTAGGGACAGTGCCACAAGATAGGAGATGCCAGTGTAGTCACTCTGTACAAGATTAAAGGTGACTATTGTGACATTTCACTACTAAGCATTGTTGGAAAGCTTATTGATTGGGTGGTGCTCAGAAGCCTTCAGATCCTTCCTAACCATGTTTACTTTGAGTCACAGTGCAGCTTCAGAGATAGTAGGTTCACCATTGATATGTTCTTCTCACTCCAATAAACCAAAGAAAAATGTAGGGAACAAAGGAGACCTCAATTTATCGCTTTCATTGACTTGACAAAGGCCTTTGACTTTGTCAGAAGAAAAGGCCTCTTCAAATTATTAGAAAAGACTGGCTGTTCACCAAAACTTCTTAATATAATCTTCTCTTTCCATGATTGAATGCAGGGAACAACGTCTGAGGCTTTTGAGATCTGAAGCAAAATCAAGCAGGTCTGTGTCTTTGCCCTGACCCTGTTTGGGATTTTCTTTTCTCTTCTTCTTTTTAGGCCGTCACCAAAGGAATTTATCTACATACATGCTCAGATGGAAAATTATTCCACCTCACACAGTTTATAGTGAAGACTAAAGTGCCAAAAGTTTTGTTTCATGACTGCTTTTTGCTGATGATGCTGCACTGATAGCCCACACAGAGAGTGACCTTTGAAGCTTCATCTGTGGATTTGCTCATGCCTGCCAAGAGTTTGGTCTTACAATCAGCATCAAGAAAACCAATGTTATGGGCCAGAACATTGATCCACCACCTGTGAAATAAATTTATTTACCTTAGCTCCATTGTTACCAGCAACCTGTCACTTAAGGCTGAAATTAATATCTGTATTAGCAAATCATCAGGTGACATGAGCATGCTGAGCAAACAAGTGTGGAACAACAGTAAACTGACTATTATAACAAAGGTCAAACTATATCATTCTTGCATCATTGTCGGGGATCACTGTTCCCAGTGGACCTAGCAGATGCCACTTGCCACTCGCCTGGGGTTTTATCCGCTATAATTGGGGTCTCACACGTGTACGTTTCGTCTGCCATGACTTGATATTAATGGAGTTGGTTCAGATGCCTTCACGTGTAGTCCAATTATGAGTCTCCCCGGCGTCTCGCGAGGTCCCCAATTTCTGAGGGCTCTGCCACCCCTACATTCTCACCCGTTCCACCGGGTGGTGGCCAGCTGGCTGGTCTGGCCACGTATCCTTAGTTCCTCCCGGATAATCAACAAAAGAAAGTTCAATCAAAGCAAACACGACAAACGAGACAGCTCTCCTGGTCTGTGTAGCTGCTCCAGCTGTCTGCAGCCACCCTTCAACTCAAACTTGACCTTTGAGGGGTCAAGCACCCCTTTGTTGGCTCTCTGAGAGCCCCTTTGTAGGGCTTGATGAGATTCCTTTTTAATAGCTTAAGTTCACTATTGGACTGTGCCCCTATTACAGGGACTCCGGTACCCCAAAGTCAATAGTGCCCCTCTATTAGGGTTATTACGGTACCCTTCTCTGGCCAGACTCAGCCGGCTCCTGGGTGGTAAACAAACAGTTCTACTCCCTGCGATCACCTCTTGGCCAAACTGGCCAGTTGTGGCCTTGGCTCCACCACGATCCGCTGGCTGGGAAACTGGCTCCGCGGTCGGACCCAGAGGGTTGTAATCGATGGCAGTCACTCATCGTGGTGCCCTGTGACCAGTGGGGTCCCTCAAGGCTCTGTCCTGGGACCCATCCTGTTCAACATCTTCATTAATGATGTGGACATTGGAGTCAGGAGTGGACTGGCCAAGTTCGCCAGTGACACCAAACTTTGGGGCAAAGCATCCACGCCAGAAGATAGGCAGGTGATCCAGGCTGACCTGGACAAGCTCAGCAAATGGGCAGACGAGAACGTGATGGTGTTTAACACCGAAAAATGCAAGGTTCTCCACCTTGGGAGGAAAAACCTGCAGCATCCTTATAGGCTCGGCAGTGCTACGTTGGTTAGCACTACAGAAGAAAGAGACTTGGGGGTCATCATTGACCACAAGATGAACATGAGCCTGCAATGCGATGCTGCGGCTAGTAAAGCGACCAAAATGCTGGCGTGCATCCATAGATGCTTCTCGAGCAAATCCTGGGACGTCATTCTCCCCTTGTACTCGGCCTTGGTGAGGCCGCAGCTGGAGTACTGCATCCAGTTTTGGGCTCCACAATTCAAAAAGGATGTGGAGAAGCTTGAGAGAGTCCAGAGGAGAGCCACGCGCATGATCAGAGGTCAGGAAAACAGATCTTACGATGACAGGCTGAGAGCCATGGGACTCTTTAGCCTGGAAAAGCGTAGGCTCAGGGGTGATCTGATGGCCACCTATAAGTTTATCAGGGGTGACCACCAGGATCTGGGGGAACGTTTGTTCACCAGAGCGCCCCAAGGGATGATGAGGTCGAACGGTCACAAACTCCTGCAAGACCGTTTCAGGCTGGACATAAGGAAGAATTTCTTTACTGTCCGAGCCCCCAAGGTCTGGAACAGTCTGCCAGCGGAGGTGGTTCAAGCACCTACATTGAACACCTTCAAGAGTAAATTGGATGCTTATCTTGCTGGGATCCTATGACCCCAGCTGACTTCCTGCCCTTTGGGCAGGGGGCTGGACTCGATGATCTCCCGAGGTACCTTCCAGCCCTAATGTCTATGAAATCTATGAAACTGTGTTCCAAAACCCCACTGGGGTTTTGCTCTCTGCCAGAGGTTCCTACCAGCGCTCAACGTCGCTTTCAGCGTTCGCTGCAGTGTGCATCAGTGTGCTCCACCTCCACCTCCTCCTCCTCCTCTTTCCGGTTCTGCGTTGCTCCCGCTTTCCGGTCCCGGCCTCTTCTTTATACCAGCGGGGGAAATATCAGCCCCTCCCTTCCCAACACACCTGGGTAAGGGGGATTTCTGCCGGGCTCCTTGGGGCTGCAGACCTGGAGCTGCTGACCCTCTGTTTAGCCTGGGAGACTTGGAGCCTGCTGGCTCCTTCTCTCTCTCACAATCATCAATACTCTTTTGCATGATAGTGTCTGCTGGATGTATTCTTCACATGTGATAAGAGCAGAAGGGACTGTCATTTATGAATTCTGTTCTGCAGCCACACCCACAGATGCTCAAAGAGCTAATGACTCACTCTGTGCAAATGTATTGTCTTGCAAAACAGACAGAGTCCTATATTAGTATAAATAATACTACAGTCCCACCTTTGAATGCAAGGTGAACATACAAGGACATGATAAGCCAAAATAAGTTTATATAAGAAGTTGTATGGTTTTTACAGAGAAACACTTTTATTATCTAATGTGGAAAGAGAAAGTAAATCTCTTATTTGTAAGAGTATACTGTCCTTTATCAAAGTCTTTGATATAAAAAATATTATGAACAACCTTAAACAGAAATCATGACATTGTTAAAGTCAATGGAAGTATTTTAATATTAACTTAAATAGGGCCAGGATTTAACCTATTCCTACCTGCTAGAGTGATTTCCCTCTGACGAGTTTATGGATGAGTTGGGCTTTCTCCAATGATTACCATTTCTCTCTTGAATAGTGTCAAGAAGGAGTTTTGTGAACTTCCAACTTTTGTACCCTTTCCACTATGAACCAGAAAAAATAAATCTAGTTTATCCACCACCTACAGCAGGTGGGAAACCCTGTGATATCTAAGAAAGTGTTGGATGTTATCTTATCATCTGAACATCCTTGTGCCATGTATCTTCAGAACCTGGATATGAATAAAATATTTTCCAGATTTTTAAAAAACAATGTCTTCCTCCATGAACAGAGATTGAACTGCAAACTTTGATCCAAGCATGTATCAGGGTTTAGGGTGACTGGTTTGGGCCTGTCCTTAATACCTGCTGTAATGTATCCCCCAAGATCCTCTCCTCAGTATAGACTTGGTAATCACTATTACCCAATCTAATGTAAAAAGCCAGCAGAAGCTGATACCACAGCAACTGAAGTTTGTGCACAAAAGACATTTGCTTTTTTCATTTATGACCAATAAAGAAAAATGAAATATCTAAAGTTAATATTGTATAATTGATGCAATAATTTGAAAATATGGGTATTTCCAATATGTGAAAGGGGGCAGAGAGATCTAGGAGAAGCGTTTGGATTATTTGTAAAATATTAACTCTGGATTTCTTGGTTTTTATCTATTTACATTTTACAAACAGTTTAGTTTGGCAGCACTGTTTCTCATTTAATTAACATAGACTCATATCTATTGGCTAAATGAATTGCTATTCTGAGAATTTTATATGAAGTGTACCATGTACTCTATTATTGTTCAACACTGTAAGTTTCAAAGACTCCTCCCATATACTCTAGAATTGTGAGTAATTTCTAGGACCTTAGACCTATTTTCAGGTCTTATGACAAAACGTTTTGGATGGTTTTCAGAATCTCTGAGCACATCTACATGAGATGCTTTACTGCACAGTAGTGTAGTTTACTGCACAGTAAGTGTGCATATCTACATATGCACATGCTTACCATACAGTAAACTTCGCCACTCCTGAGTAAATTTGCTACCTACCTGCAAATGCAAGTAACAAATTTACTTCTGAGTACTTGCTGTGTAGTACTGCATGTATAGATGCCAACTAGGAGCACATTTGCTCCCTTTTGGCTCTGCCACTATGTTGGCAAGCCTGAGCTCAGCCACAGGGCCCAAGGGCTGGGAGCCTCTCCTGCCCCAGGGGTTGGCTGCCTTTATGGCAGCCCCAGGCCCTTTAAAAGCCTACAGGCATTTTGAGCCCTGGGACACAACAGCAGGGAACCAGGGGGACTCTCAGCTTCTGCTGTCCCTGCACAGGCCATGGGCTAGCTGTGCCAGCCTTCCTGTGCCCCAGTGCCACTGCCAGGCACTGCGTTACTGCCCAGCTACCAGGCCCATGCTAGCTAGCCCTGCAGGCTGCTGCAGGCTTCTGACAAGTCTGCTAACATCTGGGTCCAGCTGCAGCTGGCTCCTGGCCAACAGGCCCAGTGCCAGCTGCCTGCAACCAACCCCCAGCAGTCTGCCTCGAATCTGCAGGTGCTGCAGTGCATCACCTCACCACATGGCTCCTAGTCCTGTGTTCTGTCACTGTGCTGGGTGCTGTGGGCAGTTGCCTAGGCCTGGCAGCACAGGAACAGGCACACAGAGGCCTGGAGAGCTGGTACAGGAGCCCTGATGGCATCAACGCCGACACCATATGCTGCCACCCAGGGCCCCAACTGGTCACAGGAGGAGACTGGTGACTTCATAGGGCTGTGGGATGAGGCAGAGGTATAGTAGCAGTTCTCAAGGGATGGGCCTTCCAATGTCCACATGTATGCGGAACTGGTACGAGGAGGCTCAGGACTGGCACAAGGAGGAGTGGGACCAGGTGTACTGGGAGTTCAGGGAAGAGCTCCTGGCCCTGGAGTGTTAATACACAGAGGTCCTGCAGGAGCAAGGCATGATTGTGGTCAGGGCAGTGCAGGCCATGGAGGAGAACCACTGGATGCTGAACACTGTCCTGGCCTTGGCAGTCACCTTTGTGCTGCCTTTTGCCCTGCCCCTGCCCCTAGCCCCACCTGCCCCCTTGCAGCCACCTGCTGCTGAGCAGCAGGCCCCCCAGTGGGCCCAGATGGAGGTTTACTGCCACATCCACCAGCCGTGAGCCTCTACCATGGGCCCCACACCAGGTCCCCCACCACTCAGCCCCCCTGCCTGGGCTCAGTGGCACTACCTACGTCAGCTCCACACAGGTGTGGAGCCAAAGCTCCCTGCAGTGGGGCCAGGGACATCTGTAGCCCTGCTGGCCCTGACCACTGGCTGCTGGAGGGGGAGATGCCTGTGCTGGGGGGCCAGTGTCTGCCATCCCCCCTGGATGAGCTTCCCACCTGCTGGACTCACCACGGTATGTGCAACTGCAGGTGCATGGCCAGACCTGGGGTGCTGGCAGCCTGTCCCCAGGCTCTGTCCCCTAGGTGCCTCTGCCCCATGGCCACCCCCCAAGAGGACACACACACAAACCACATTGTAAATAGTTTGCACGGGGAAGAGGGTGTTTTGTTGTTGGTGGGTGGGGTGGGTGGTGAAGGGGCTTTTTTATTGGGAAGGGGGGGATAGGTTCTGTTGTTGGGGAGGGAAGGGAGAGAGGGGGTCTGTTTGTTGTAAGGGCAATAAAGTGTTTTTCTGAGAACTGTCTGCAGTGAGTGTGGTGCTAAGGGTTGAAAGTGGGGTGGGGTTCCATGTGTGGCTGTCCAGGCAGGCTACAGTGGGGAGTGAAAGAGGAGGTGGTAATCCAGCACCTCTTGCACCCAGTCCCCTGACCCCTGGTGGTGGGCGTGCAGCTTGCCCGGGGCCTCAGTGGGGGTGGAGGCCCGCTGCTGTTGCTGCCGCTTCAGCTGGTACTCCTGCTGCTAGGTGTCCTCTGACCACTGCACCTCCTCTGCCCAGGCCTCTTGGAAGAGCTCCTCCCAGGCCTTGCAGATATTATGGAGCACATTCTGGACGGTGCCACACACCTGCAGGACAGCCTTCTCAGAAGTGGCCTGAAGAGGTGGCCCATGTAGTGGAGGCTGGTGGGTGTGGCCAGCTTCAGTAGGGCAATGACCAGCTGGGTGCCCAGGGGGAAGGGCTGCTGCACGTTAGTATCCTGCCACTCCAGGTGTGGGCAGAGCTGCTCCAGGAGGTCCTGGAAGGTGGCCCAGGTCATGCAGAATGCCTCCAGCCACTGCTTGTCATCTCAGGTGCACTGGTGACATGCAGCCACCAGTTCTGGCTGGCCCAGTGGGCTCAGAGTCAGCAGGGTTAGAAGTCCATGGGGATGAGGATAGCACCAGTAGTGGAGTCCTGGAGCATGTCATCATTGTCCCTGTCTGGCCAGCAGGATGGGGTCCAGGTGGCAGTTGTGCAGTGGTGGCGGGACCAGCATGGTGGGGCTGAGCAGGTGATTGCTGCATGTGGGGCAGCCAGCAGGGTCCAGATGGCCAGTGTGGTGGGTCAGCAGGGCCAGTGCAGCTGCCAGTAGGAGCCCAGGCTGCTGGGCATTGCTGCCAGGGGCAGAGGCTGGAGCAGCCATTGTTTGGGGAGGCAGAGGCTGTGGTGCAAGAGCTACCATGTGCTGTCCCCATGCTGTGCATGCTGCTCCTGGCCAGAAATGCAGCTGGCCAGGGACCAGGGAGTAGGGCTGCCTTTTAAAGATGGCCTTTGGCCACAGGCAGCTTTGTCCAGAGCCTCCAGTTCCCCTTGGTGGCTGCAGGGGCCATTGTAGGGCCCTAGGAAGTGGTAGCAATTTGTTACTAGGTGCAGCAAATACGCTTCCATGTCCCTGCACATGTAGGTGTCTGCCCAGGAGTGTTTACTTGCAAGTAGTTTACTTGCAAGTAAACTGGTCCCGCATCAAATGCACATGTAGAGCTAGTTTGAAATAGCTGGTTTTGGTGGTAGACCAATTCTGAATAGAAGTTAGATTTGAATGACATTGTTGAAAAGTAGAGCTAGGGAAGAGGCTTTGCCCTGGGTGATGCATTCAGAAATTTCAGTACTTACTCAACATTGACTTAGTGCCCTAAAATATCTTCGATGATGTTGCTAAATCCATAAGGAAAATGTTAAAAACTTTTTGTCATTCATCTCCCAAAGTCCTAACATTCTCTTTAGATCAGAGCAGTAATTTTAAAACATGGTTTTCTTTCAATGTTGAATATGGTCTTATTTTATCATGAGTGTCAGCAGGTGCAAAGTCTTATGTAACACTCCCTGGGGGCTGTTACCTGCTTGCTTTGTGCTCACTTGCCATGCCTTGCTGTAAAACAGAGGGGAAGATGAATACTGGAAAAGGGGAACACAGCTCTATCAACAGGGAATTCATCCTCTTCACAGGGTTTCACCTCCCCTATACCCTGTCCATGCCACACCTGCTGGGCTGTACCTATAATCTTACAAGTATGTCTGACTCTTTCAACTGGTGGCCCACCTGATCGCTCCACACTTATTTATACCCTCCCGGTCCATGATTTTGTTGGGACTCAATTACAATTGATTCTGAGTTTTCAGTATCAATTACTTAGTCCTTGTACTTCTTGAATTAATAGATTTTTCCAGAATCAATTAATTCTCATTTATGCCTCATCAATTAACATGCTCACCATCCTCAGACTAATCCACTCCATTAGCCTCCCCCTACAGAACCCTTCCACTGGCCCCACCATTGCCAGCCTCTTGGCACCAATCCATTGGCTCCCCAGAGGGGTTCAATGGCAACTCCTCTCACAAAGGATGAGAGGACCCAGTACTGCTGGGTCAAATGGCCACCTGTTCTCCACTGGTTACCCTTCACTGGCTTCTGCTCTGGCTGTCCGAGGATCCAGGTTGGGATCCATGTTTGTTGCACCCCAGCCTTTCTCTGTGCCTCTGCATAGAATTGCACCGCTCTCCCATCCCTGGTAGGTCAGTGACTTGGCCCTCTCTCTTTTGGGACTGCCAGAACTCCCAAGAGCCACTGAACCACAGCTCCCCCAGGCACGTGGCTGCCTGCAGTCGGGAGCCCACTTGCACTTCTAGAGTTATTCCAGGACAAACTGTCCAGCAGGAGTGTGCTCTTGGCACTGGTCTTTGGTAAATTGATTCATTACTTCAAGTGTTGTCAGGGTCACACTTGTAACAGGGGCCAGGGAACGACTTCTTGTTACAATGAGAAATTATTAATTATGAAGAAAACTTAAGTTTGTCATGAAAAATGTACTGTCTCTTTTGACGTTTTTGATTAATAAAACTTATTTTTCCCTTGTCAAAATATATTAGCAACTTTTGATATTGTGTTTGAAGAGAATATCAAAATACATTTTGAAACACATAATTAAGCTAAATACTATCTCCTTTTTTTAATACTGTGCAATGAAAGCAACAGTTTATTCACAAAAATAGATATTAATTACTCAACAAACTTTATTGATCTTTTAAAATTACAAATATGTTTGACCTTGAATAGTCCCAAGCCAGTCCTTATTACTGCAGAATTTCATTGTGATAAAAATTGAGTTTTAGCCTCTTGGGATATGTACAGATGTGGCACTTAGAAGTTTGGGAGGTTAGACTGGATATGACAATCAGATATATTTGTTGTCATACACTTATGGAAAGGCCTTGGCTGCTGGTACTTTTTTTTTTTTTTTTAAAGAATTTTATGCTCAAGGCCTGTCTTATTGTAAGCTATATGGATTATAGCTTACCTATAATTAATTGCAAATTTTTTTTGCACGATGACATGTTGGCACATGTTAATATTTTTAGGAAAAATGTAATGAGGGATGATAAAATACACTCACAATAAAGGACTCTAAAAATCACAGTATATTCAGTGTGTCACATCTCCAGAGTTCATTAGTCCTTAAAACTATTTAGAATTTTTTTGGGGTGTGGGATAGGATGAAACATTCTTAGTCCATATTCTTTATGATGGATGTACATAGGGTTACCATATTTCCAGTTTCAAGAAAGGATACCTGTTGGTGGGAAGTGGGGCAATGGGAGGAGGGGGTACATGATTAAAGGGGTGGGGCAGTGGTATGGCCATGCCCTGCCTCTGCCCCTCACTTGCAAGTCACAGCCCCGCAAGCCCTGCTGCTGCCCCTCTCTCCTGACCCACAGTAACCTGCCCCCCAGATCATGCTGGTGCCCCTCACTCCCAACCTGCAGTCCCCCTGTTCCTGCTACCCATGCAGCTCCCTGCTGCCCCCAAAGAACACCCCAAGTCTTTCCCCCACCTCCCTGCCCCGCTGCAGCCCCAGCACAGGCAGCATGCACACACATGCGCACACGCATACACACACAGACTTACCTGCCTTCAGCTTCCAGGGCCTGTGTGCACAGCATGTGATGTCCTGGCCTCCAATGATCCCACTTCCCCCAGCCCCAAATAGCTCCTTGCTGTGGCAAGCCTGGAAATGCCAGGAAAGCAGAGGCAGAGAAAAATCCCAGACATTTGCCAATATTTTAAAAAACCACCCGGATGGAGATGCGAGGACCCAAAAAGAGGACAAGTCCAGGAAAATCCAGACCTTTGATAACAATATTATACAAGGACCTTCTCATCCACTGATTAAGGTCTCACAAGCGCTGAAAGACAGCTGGAGGAGCTCCATAGCACCTAGCAAAACAAAGTTTTAAGGAGACAGGTACTTGACTGTGGCAGGCATTAGAGATCCCCTTAACTTAGAATCGGAGCCATTGTACCTACCTGTGCCAGTTTTGGTTGTATGCTGTTTAGGACATGGACTTGTTACTTATTCTTTGCTTTGTGCCCTTTTCCTGCTGAACACATTGATAATGTAAATAAATAAATTAGATCATAAGCTTAGTTCTGCCCTTGTTTACACCTGTGTGGTCTTACTGAGTGTGAGATTCCACCTGTGTAACTAAGGCCAAATTTGGCACAATTTATTTATGAATTATTTAGGTCTAAGCTCATTAAAATTTTTCAGGTAGTGATCTGTGTCAAATCAAACAACCTGTATGTTTGAGTAAGCAAATTGGAGAGTTTTTCTGGCTGGCATAGTCCAGAGACTTGTAAAGAGACATGTGAGAAGTTACAGTTTTTGCTTCAACAGCACTGTGTGTGTACTGGTCAAAGCAATATACCTACCAATATAATAAAGGCAACTCAAACACAAGCTTTTAGATCTTGATGAGAATGTAGATTGACTTGTTCTACTTGGTAGAAAAGCCCCCCGGATCCAAAACATGTCATTCCATCTGTCAACATCTAGGCACCAAAGGGGAAGAAAAATGAATGCTCTGGCTCTAGAGGATTTACTTTTAGAAACATTTACATAGTACCTCATCTGTACCCTGTATTAAAAGATAAACAGCATTCTACCTTGCACTTGGGATAAGTAATTTTTTAAGTCAAAAGTGGTTAAATGAAACAAACTTATTTTGGAAAACGTTACTTTGGTTTCCATTTTTACCCCCATGGTGTTTAATCATCAAAGCAAGGTACAATAACAAGAAGTCATTACATTTAGATCTGTCACAGGCCACATGTGTTTTAGGCTGCTGCCTAGCTTGTAGACATCCTTTTATGAAACTACTTTGGGTTGCATTCTTTTGCCTTCTCTGACCTTTTATTGCTGCTGTTAGTGCTGTGAGTGCTTATCTGACATATGCTTTACATTTCAGATTTTTCACTGTTTTACAGATGTAGACATAAAATGCAGCAGATCACAAATCAGAAAACAAACTGAAAATGTAAACCCCCTCAGAAATATCATGTTCTTAGTATGTCCTACTGCAGGTAATGAGAGATGGAAATAACAAAAGTGCAAGTGAATAATAATTTTTAAAATTCTTCTTGGAGTTATTTGTTTATGGAATGATATCAATTCCATTTTAAATTTGTAGCTTATTTGCAACTTGGTTTTATGACAGGCTTCTAGGAATGAGAGAGAATTTCTTTCATTCTCAGTGGAAACACAAGCTCTCAAAACAGCTGAATCATAATGTGTATAATTTCCTCTACTAATTACTATTATTATATGAAAAATGTAGGCATCCAGAAAGGTTTTTATTTCTGTATTTGCACAAACATTCTGTTTCATGAAAAATAATATTACATTTTACATAGTGCCATGGGCTCACTGGCACCTACAGAATAAATAGGATATTATCCTTCCTTAAACAGTTATCACAAATTAGGCGAATGAAAACACAAATCAGGACACCTTTTGTTGTCCTCACTCAAAAACAAAACAATGTTTTTAACCAGTACATATTTTTTCTTTTTTCAAAGTAAACAAAAAAAAAAAACTTGGGAGGAAACCTATCCTGCCATTAAACTTAAGTATGTGTTTAAGTGCTCCAAATAAAGAGATGCCATGGGCTTGGAATGGGGTTGTACCTGTGATGGTCCAGAAAATATGTGAGAAGCTGGGTTTTTTTGGTGATATGTTGTATTGGACCAACTGTATTGTTGGGAGAGATATTATACAAGCTTTTGGGCACAAAGTGCTCTTCTTCAGGTCACACTATCAGTGTAACAATATCAGTTACATCATCTGTTACTTCTTCGTTGGAGCCAGCTATCATCCTGGTAAAAATAGCCGAAAGTTTAAAAAGGACCGTAAGCAGATAAACACTCCTTGATGCCAGGGAACCACACAGACATGTATTCTAATCACCAAAAGGCTAAAAAGTTTGATTTCTTTTAAATGGGCAATCAACAAAACAGATGTAAATGTCATTATACTTTGGTTTATTGTTTAGGATGAAGTCTTCTATTTGTTTTCAAGCAAATATAAGAGCCACAGTGTATTAAATATATCTCTTTCAAAGCCCAAATGACTAATTTTTTTTCAAAGGAATAATGTAACATATTAATCAACATCACATTACAGAAAAAAAATGAAAAGTTCACCAAACATCTGCTGAAAATATTAGTGTTGGAAAGAACAGAGCTGATCAGCCCTATAATATTTCCTTTGTACTGCTCTGAAGTATAGTATCATGCTCACAAAAGTATATCTGTGAAATATAACAATCTCTTTTGTGGAGCGAGTGAACTGGCTCCAGTGTTTCAAGTAACAAATTGCACTTGTTATAACAAACAAACTAAAGATCTCCTGGAGTTGAAAGAATTTCTGAAGTGTGCCCTCATGGAAGTGGGCAAACTGTTCATGAGGCAGGACAAAACTCCCTGACTGTTGTGTTATATTTCAGTTTATTATGAGCTCAGAATAGTTTTCTTGAAAAATCTGGAAAGGCTTGTGCTTTTATAAAGTCAAAATTATCTTCTTTTGTAGAAGTAGACCCATTTCTGACAAAAAATGAACTGTTAGTGAAAACAGATCAACTGCCAAAAAAAAAAGAAAAAAAGATGTGTGTAAAAACATGCGAGCAGTGGCATTTTTCCATACTTATTTTGCATTTTAAAATGTCCATTTGTTTTCTATTTTACACTAAGGGAACTGTTGAGGAGTGCAGATACACAGAATGAAATGGCATGTTTGTGAGTACATAAATCCTTGTAAAATTATTCTGAGCTGACACTTCTTATTTCTTGTGTCTGCTTGAAGACTACAAAACTATCTATTCCTTGAGTTCACAAAGGAAAGAACAGTTGGAGTTTCGATCAGTTAGTATGTCTGTACCGCATGAGGAAGACATGTTTCATAACAAAGTGATGTTGAAGATATTCCAAAATGCTGTCAATGGGGCCATCCTGTGTCTTTATGTGTCTGATCTGGATCTTTCATTTAGTGTCTCCTTAATTTAAGACCCATACATGGATTTGGAAGGTAAGAGATGAAAAAGATTTCCAAACTGACAATTTTATTACTCGGATAACAGCACACAGTCAATGTATTCTTTAAAGCTGTAAGTTCTTTGGTTAATAAAATTGTATTAAAAAAGTGGAAGCCATTTCAATTCTAATCTGAATTTAGCACTCTAACTTGTTAATGGATTGATTTTAATTTGTGTATTATTCTTGGTAATAACTCTGTCCATATAAGTCTTCCATTAAAAGTCTGCTACAATAATTTAATGGAAAATGTCAATAGAACCCTATCAAATCTTTCCTGCTAATTTAATGTTATGGATTTTGAATGGATCTCTGTCTTGGACATTATTATTACTGGAAAAATCACATAAATTAAAATCAGACCCTAAGTCACTGAAAGCCCCACAGTCCATAAATGTTCAAGTCTGCAGAAGTCAGCCAAGACTTCAGGTGAAGGACTACTTCTCTTACAGAGCACTAAGTACAAGTCATGTTCCTGTTCTAGTTCCAGGGAGACTGCAAAGATGACCAAGGACTTGTGTTTCATTCTGTTATAGTGAAGTTCAGTCTCTGTAAAAGTCTGTATAAGAGCTCACACCAGAAAGGACAAATCTGAAATATAGATTCCAGGCAAAAAATAACTGTTACAAAGGATAGGTTTTTAGCTTTCTTGTAAGGGGTGTGCTGGACCAGAAATATGAAAAATCTTATAGTAAACATTTTCTGCCTTAGTACAGACAAAATGGTTATTGTGGTTGGTGATTTTCCCACTTTAAAGAAACAGTTAAATCTCTAAGTTTACAATTAAGGAATGGGGGTGTGAGTGGGGCACTACTTAGCTTAGGTACAAAAATAGATGTTGCTGCCTCTGATGGTCAGGCACCACCAGCACTCACCCAGCTGCTGCCACTACCCCATGTAGTGCCTTTGCCCAGGCCACAAAAGTGCCCAGCTATGTCTCTCAGTTAAATATGCCCTTTTCTTCCAAGTTTAGGACACATTGATTTAGACCAGGCCTTAGTGATCAGCTTGCTGCTATATAAGCAACCTAAGGAATGAAGAAGCATTCTTTAGGTTGAAGAAACCCCCTCTGTTAACAAGGGGAATTCTCATGGGTCTATTTTCAAATGTTGAGTAAAATGGAATTAGGATTTCTCTCCTTTCGATGTTCTGTGACATAACCAAAATAGAACTGTCTGCGTGAGACTGCTGATGGTAATGCTTCATGTATATTAAAGTAAGAAGTATCCTTGACCTACTCTTACATAAACAACACCACTTTGCCATGTTTCTAGTTGTGAAACAGTGTAAAAATTCTGAAATAGAAGTATGGGCCTTAAACCTGAAATCCAAATGTCCCAAATTTTGGGATCATCTTGTTAATTCTAAAAACTAAGTACAGACGTTCAAAAAGCCCGATGTGGAAGCAATCTAAGTTTCGCACTTTACTCTAAATACCCTAGGTTAGTTTGGGAAAAAAGAGAACATATGTTCACCATTTGGTGGGGAGGAAGGGGGAGGACATGACTGAGGCCAGCAGGTTGGGGGCACTCCTGCATACCTCCCAGTGCGCATGCTGGGCTGGGTCACCCCTGTTTGGCTGTCAGGCATGGCTGAGTGCCCCTCCCCCCTCCACAGTGCCAGCCACAGGTATGACAGCTGCTGGCATACAGCAAAAGCACCCCTGCTCAGCAGTTCCAATCCTGTGTGAGCAGGTGCAACCCTAGGGAGTAGGACCAGACTGGGCTGCCCTCCCCTGGCAGTATCAGCCACAGACACAGTTTCATAGTTAGTAGGGTTGAAAGGGACCTGAGCAGATCATCAAGTCCGACCCCCTGCCATGGCAGGAAAGAGTACTGGGGTCAAACGACCCCAGCAAGGTGACTGTCTAGCCTTGTCTTAAAGACCCCCAGGGCAGGAGCCAGCACCACTTTGCTTGGAAGTTGGTTCCAGATCCTAGCCACCCTGACAGTGAAGTAGCGCCTCCTGATGTGTAATCTGAATTTACCCTCTGCCAGCTTGTGACCGTTATTTCGAGTCATTCCTGGGAGTGCTTGGGGAAACAGGGACTCCTCCAGTGCCTGCTGGTCCCCTCTGACTAGTTTGTAACAGGCCACTAGATCCCCCCTCAGCCTTCTCTTGTGGAGGCTGAACAGGTTCAGGTCCCGAAGCCTTTCCTCATAGGGCCTGTCCTGCTGACTCCTGATCATGCGAGTGGCCCTCCTCTGGACCCTCTCCATGTTGTCCACATCCCTCCTGAAGTGCGGCACCCAGAACTGGATGCAGTACTCCAGCTGCGGCCTAACCAGTATCGCACAGAGGGGGAGGATCACCTCCTTGGACCTGCTTGAGATGCATCTGTGGATGCATGACAAGTTGTGGTTGGCCTTCCTGACTGCTTTCCCACACTACCAGCCCATGTTCATCTTGGCATCAATGATGACTCCAAGATCCTTTTCTGCCTCTGTACTGACAAGAAGGGAGTTCCCCAGCCTGTAGGTATGCTGCTGGTTCTTCCTCCCCAGGTGCAGCACCTTGCACTTGTCAGTGTTGAATCCCATCCTGTTCTCATCCGCCCACCCCTGTAACCTGTCTAGGTCCGATTGCAGCCTATTCCTCCCTTCTAGCGTGCCCACATCCCCCCACAGCTTAGTGTTGTCAGCAAATTTGAACATGGTGCTTTTTACCCCCTCGTCCAAGTCACTGATGAAGATGTTGAACAGCGCAGGCCCGAGGACCAAGCCCTGGGGGACCCCACTGCCCACATCCCTCCAGGTTGAAAATCACCGCCACCAATGGTGCAGCCCTCCAGCTGGTTAGTGACCCATTTGACTGTGTAGGTGTCGACACCACAGTCCCCCAGTTTTTGAATGAGAACGGGGTGAGAGACAGTGTCGAAAGCCTTCCAAAAGTCCAGAAAGACTATGTCCACTGCTACCCCTCCATCTAAGGATTTGGTGACCTGGTCATAGAAGGCCACCAGGTTGGTCTGACAGGACCTGCCTCTAATGAACCCGTGTTGGTTGCCCCTAAGCATAATCTCCCCTCCTGGCCCCTCGTGGACATGTGCCAGAATAATTCTCTCAAAACTCTTATCCAGAAATGAGCTAAGACTAACTGGCCTATAGTTTCCCAGGTCCTCCTTCCTCCCTTTTTTGAAAATGGGAACCAAACTGGCCCTTTCCAGTCCTCTGGCACCACACCACAGCACCACAAGTGCTCGTAAAGCTACATAACAGCTACTGGCACACAGTGGAGGTAACCCTGCTTGGCCATGCCCAGCTCTGGTCCTATGCAAGTTGGTGCAGCCCCAGGGAACAGGACCAGAGCTGGGCAGCCCTCCTCCACCCCCCTTCAGCAGTAGATGCCCACAGCCCCAGGAAAGGGGCATGCCACACAAAGAAGGATTGAGCCCTTTGGAGATCCGACAAATTGCAGGCAGTAGCAGCAGCCTTCCAGCATGATTCCTGCAATCATCACCACCTGCAGTTTGCTGGAGCGCTGAAGGCCCCTATCCTTCCTTTTGTGGAACGCCGCTTTCCATACTGCATGGCATGGGGCTGCAGGTGCCTGCTGCCATATGCCTGCCATTTCCCAGAGCTCTGAGGGGCTGACTTGTTCCTTGTGTCCCACCCTCCTGCCTAGGGACATTGTTTAAGAAAAATACTGAGATACAGATGCTTCCTTCCCTCCTCCCTAGACCTACCTGCAGCTGACCGTTCAGAGCAGCCATGCATGGCCGAGTTTCAGTGTACCTCCCTATGAGGGTAGGCTAGCGGAAAAACACAAAGCTGCCTGGGATGCTAGCAGACAGTAACCTAACCTGAGTTGGGAGGAGATCCAGTGCAGAAATGCAATAGAATGATCTAACCTAAATCACTTAAGCCTGATACAACATCCATCCAGGTCTATCTTAGCCCAAGTTCTGCCATTTTTAAACCAACCTATTTGCTCTGAACTTCTGTTCAGTTATGGGTGTAGGCTGGTTTCTTTTCACTTATACTGCTGTAAGCATAATGTCTGTACCTAGCCAAAGACAAAATAATGGTGGGGACAGAGTTGACCCAAGCCGGGTGCGAGGCCTGGGGCAAATCAGTCCATGCAAGGCCCCACTTCCACTCTGATCCAGGCTCTGGACCCAAAGAAGCTGCGAGGTGGCGAGGGGGGCAGCGAGCAGCTGGACGTGGAGCCACCGCTTCACCTGGGTCTGCGCTGCTGCTGCTTCACCCCTGCAGGGCCCCCTAAAGTGTAGGACCCAGGGTGGTTGTCTTGATTCACACCCCTGCTAGGGACGGCCCGGGGTGGGGATGACACTGGCCCTGTGTCAGGTATTTTATAGAAAGTATTGACAAGTAAATGAACTTGTAATACTACAATTCTATGTTAAAGTGTCAGCACCAGAAATATTGCTTTCCTGCCAGTGAGATTTCACTTTTAGAAGTAGCACTTTCCAGAGGAGATTGAACCAAAGGACCTAAGACAATTTGATACCCACACAGTTTGAAGACTGTAAGGCCATTGACCAATAACAGAGCTTTCTGGCTTATTGTAAGATTCATGGTAGTATCTTCCCCAATGTACTGAGAAAGAATTGGGTTGAATGAAAAGAACCCTCCAGACTTGTTCCTCAAATATTGCCAAATGTAAATGAATGCTTTTTAGGCATTGTGAAATACTTAGATAAAAGGTACAGTAATTCCAAAATCTTGAGGTGCCAAAATGTTATGACACAGCCTGTTTTTATGCTGTATCTGTCTCTACCAGAAACTGATGCTTGCTAGCTGTCTTGTAATTCTTACAAAACTGTCAACCCAGATTGTTAGATGCAAATGATTTAAGATCAGCTTTTTAGGTATTTAACTCCTGCAACAGTTTGGTGCTTAAAGACCTTTAAAATCTTGGTCTTTGAGCCTAATCTTGTGATCCTTTCACAGCTGAAAACTTTTGAAACCAAAGACAGTTCTAACACAGGGCACATGTTTAGCAATCCCTCAAAAAATGTCAAAATCAGACCTGAATTTTGAAACAGGATTTACAGTTTTTATCTGCCAAGCAGTGTCTATGAAAACAATTCAAAGAGTTAGGTTCCCATAGGCAGTACATCCTAGGCACAATTTTATACATTAGTCCCCATTTCTAGCTTGAAGTACCTAATGTATTCATTTAGGAACATAGGTTGGGGTCAGAGTTCAGACCCCTGCTACCACAGGTAACTATGTCTTCTAATTCTTTTCATAAATTGTTCAAACCCTAGCTTAAAAGTGAAGGTGAGGGGAGGGGTTGGGGGGAAAGGTTTGCCTCCTATTAGGCAATCCTCCTATTTGGGTGTGGGAAGGCTGTTCCAGAACCTTCTTTCCAATTTAAATTTACTCATTGCCAGTTTGTACTCATTTGTTCTTAGGCTGACATCTGGTGTTAACTTCCCAAAGTATTTATAGAAAATAACTATATCCCCTCTTAGTCTTAATTTTGTTGGACTAAACAACCAAGTGCTTTTAGTCTCTGATTGTGTTAGGGTCTGATCATCCTAGTAGCTCCTCTTTATATCTACTTCCATTTGAATTAAACTTTTTTGAATATGTATGGGCAGGACTACACATAGGGTACCCTACAGTGACATAGCAATGTGTTACGTCACCATACAGCATGTTACTGCAATGTGGTGGTCACGTGGGTCTACAGGTGATCGGTAGCTACGTTGCCATAGTAGATTGTCCCCCTGGTATAGTGTGCCGCTACAGCAACATAGTGGTGAAATCTAACTGTGAGCTGCATGTAAGCGCAGTGCAGTAAGCACCCCATACTGCCGCAGTATTGGCGCAGTAACCACCCATACCCAATGTTGCCATATGGCGATGTATAGATGCACCCATCGAGTCACTGAAGAGGCCTCATCAATACATTAATACATCCCTATTAATACTGGGAGTACCTGCTTAGATATATCCCGGATTTTAAAATGTTTTTGTTGTTTTGGCACTCATTCTGTGATTGATTAAAACAGAGTCTTTCTGCTCAATTGTTTTCAGTGAATAACACACCACCCTTATAACTATTAGACTCCAAATGCAAGGTCTTGCATTTGTTACTACTGAATTTTATCTAACTTCTGTTGCTTCAGTCTTAAAGATCACCCAATTTTTCCTCCTTTTGGTTGATGATGCCTCATAACTTTGTCCTCAGCAAATCTCATGAGCAGATTCCTATGCTTAATTTACATGTTACTCTTAAGGTGTAATTTATCAGTAAATCATGTCTTAAGTGATCGCCTGGCCACACAGTCAATCAATTAATGGCGTGATAAAAACAGCAATAAATTACAATGTTATCCCACAAAATATGTGGAATAACTTTGTAGCTGCTTCCTATCATGCCATTAATTGAATGTCCAGCCAGGACCCCCCGTGCCTAGGTGCTCCTACATCTGATCAGAGCTCTCACCTGGGGGGCCCACATGTACCTTGAGCCTCAGAGCTCCCAGATGATGCTGGCTGCCAGTTGCAGGAGCACATGCCCTCATGATTGGGAGCCCCATAAGTTGACATAGCTCTGAGCTGCAGGGGTGCTCTGGGCACTCCTGTGGCTAGGAGACTGCAACTGACACAGCATCCCAGCTGTGGGGGTGCCCCATGGCTGGGACACTACATCAGCTACTGTCTCCCAGCCACACGGGTGTATAGAGCATCCCTGCCAATGCAACCTGTGTCTGGGAGACTGGATCAGCTACGGTCTCCTAGCTGTGGGGGTGCCTGGGGTGCTCCTGTGGCTAGGAGATCACTTCAGCTGAAGGGACTCCCAGCTGTGGGAGTTTCTACTGGCTGGTGCAGGGGGAGCCCGGGAATACAATTGGCAATAAGGTGTGATAGGATCTAATTCTCAATCCCACAGTAATATTTTCTGCCATCTACGTGTGGCATGGCAGGAAGTGCTATTGTGTGGATGATGCATCAGATCCTATTATTACTTTACCTGCATGTCTAAAAGGGCCCCTAATTTTGTGGTCAAGTAATTATGAAGGTCTTAAATAAAATAGGTGCTAATAATAGTTACTGAGGAACCCCTTTAGTGACTTCCATCCAGCCTGCTAAACCCACCTTTGACGTTATCTGTTGTCATCTTCCCTTTAGTCTGTTCCTTGCTATTCTTCTACTAACCCACACCTTCAGCTTACCTAATAAACTTCTAGTGTTTTAATGGAATCTCTATAGATTAGTTCTACCATATTTCCACTGTCTAGAAAATCAGTTATCTTTTCCAAGAAAAATACCAGGTTAGTATGTATGATTAACTTGTTTCATAGTTTCATAGTTGTTTCATAGTTGGTAGGGTTGGAAGGAACCTGAGCAGATCATCAAGTCCAACCCCCTGCTACGGCAGAAAAAAGTACTGGGGTCAAGCGACCCCAGCAAGGTGTATATCTAGCCTCCTCTTAAAGACCCCCAGGGTAGGAGCCAGCACCACTGCACTTGGAAGTTGGTTCCAGATCCTAGCCGCCCTGACCGTGAAGTAGTGCCTCCTGATGTCTAATCTGAATTTACTATCTGCCAGCTTGTCACCGTTATTTCTAGTCATTCCTGGTAGTGCTTGGGGAAACAGGGACTCCCCCAGTGCCTGCTGGTCCCCTCTGACTAGTTTGTAAATGGCCACTAGATCACCCCTCAGCCTTCACTTGTGGAGGCTGAACAGGTTCAGGTCCCTCAGCCTCTCCTCATAGGGCCTGCCCTGCTGCCCCCGGATCATGCAAGTGGCCCTCCTCTGGACCCTCTCCATGCTGTCCACATCCCTCTTGAAGTGCAGCGCCCAGAACTGGACGCAATACTCCAGCTGCGGCCTGACCAGTGTCGCATAGAGGGGGAGGATCACCTCCCTGGACCTGCTTGAGATGCATCTGTGGATGCACAACAAGGTACAGTTAGCCTTCCTAACCGCGTCCCCACACTGTCAGCCCATGTTCATTTTGGCATCAGTAATGACTCCAAGATCCTTTTTTGCCTCTGCACTGATGAGAAGGGAGTTCCCCAGCCTGTAGGTATGCTACTAGTTCTTTCTCCCCAGGTGCAGCACCTTGCACTTGTCAGTGTTGAATCCCATCCTGTTCTCATCCGCCCACCCCTGTAACCTGTCTAGGTCTGATTGCAGCCTATTCCTCCCTTCTAGCATGCCCACATCCCCCCACATGTAGTGTCATCTGCGAATTTGAATAGTGTGCTTTTTACCCCCTCATCCAAGTCGCTGATGAAGAAGATGAACAGTGTGGGAACGAGGACCGTGCCTTGAGGGACCCCACTGCCCACCTCCCTCCAGGTTGAAAATGACCCATCCACCACCACTCTCTGGGTGCGGCCCTCCAGCTAGTGACCCATTTGACTGTGTAGGTGTTGACGCCACAGTCCCCCAGTTTTTTAATGAGAACAGGGTGAGAGACAGTGTCGAAGCCCTTCCTAAAGTCCAGAAAGACTACATCCACTGCTACCCCTGCATCTAAGGATTTTGTGACCTGGTCATAGAAGGCCACCAGGTTGATCTGACAGGACCTGCTGCTAATGAACCTGTGTTGGTTGTCCCTAAGCATAATCTCCCCTGCTTACCCCTCATGGACATGCGCCAGGATAATTCTTTCCAGGATAATTATTGGTATACCTAGGTTACATTTTATCCTGTTCTCCATTTACCTCCATGATTTTAATGATTTTTTTTACTATAAAATTTGTTCCAAAGCCATGCATGCTAGTAATTTAAGGGAGATATTGCTCTGTACTTAATTGCTTTTTGTAATAGGGGTGGATTATATAAACAAGTCTAATTGAGAGAGAATGTGACTGTTCCTATCCAAGTGATTAGGAGAAACAATCTCTCCCTGAAGTCAGTGTAACTACCCCAGTGAGCCAGTAGTGGCCCTTATTCTTTAAAGTGTCTTTCTTTAAATTCCCATCGTCTCATGGAAGGCAGTGAATGGACAGCATGCTTGGAACTTGCAGCACCAGAAATAATCTACAAGGTAACTTTGGAAGGGTAAAGTGTCAGCATTTCATAATTTCAGGTGTTCAAATCATTGAGTAGAAACATGCTATACAAAGCAGGATACCAAGTGAAGGTGGGTAGGTTTTGTGTGCCGAACAAACTTTTCCTTCCAAATTTTCTTAAACATTGAGTAAAGCTTCAATCTCATATAGTATACCTCTTTCAAAGCCCAAATATCTGATGTTTTAGTCCAAGGAATAGTATCTCATTCATCAACATCACACTGCAAAAAAAAAGAAAAAAAAAAGGGAAGGCTCCCAGACATCTGCAGAAAATTTAGGGCTAAGTAAACCCCTGTGTAGTGCACACATCCCACACTTACCTGCCTCTCCACACTGACACCATTAAAGCGGTGCAAAAGCATTTAGCATGCTTTATAATGTCATGCACACTTGCCCCTTGTTTTGTCTATGCATGGCCTAAGGTCCTAGTTTGAATGGCTAAAATGATTGCAGTTTGATAGCTGACCAGTAGCCTTCAATATATGAAATGATTTGTTCGTCTCACTCCAGTTCCTAGAGGGCTTGTATCCATCTCACCATCACCTGTTTGGGATTTACTGGCATTGATTTAGGCAGCATTAACTGGGAAGTGACAAGAGTAAATTAAACTCTTGCTCTTAGATGCGCTTAGACCTTCAGTGCATAGTTAATACATATTGCTGGGGTAGATGGAGGAAGCTTTTCTGTGCTATTATGTGGGCTAAACCCCTTCAGATTATGCATAAATGTACATTGTAGTTGCTTTGAAAGGGGAGGGAGGGCAGCTGCTCAGGAGTGCATATCAGTTGTTGTACTGTAACTGCCATTTCTGCATGAGCCTGAAGAAGTACAAGTTAGCTCAGTCATCCTAATTTTCACTCTGAATGAAGCAGGGTTAAAATTGAGCAGTTGTGCTACACTTGTATTGCTCCAAAATCATGCACATTTAATAGCTGAACTGTAAGAATTTATATGGTTATTCTTTGATATTAATACAAAGGTTATATCTGTCTATACCCTCCCTGATCTATTAGCATACTCTTGTGTATGAGCATTTGTTAACCATGACAGCTTCTCCATTGGCACGTATTTTTTGGGCTGCCCTCATTCAGATGATTCTGCCACATGACAGAATTATGTGTATGAAACCATAGTATTTGGTATATGACTCACTAAGGCCACATTATAGAATTTACAAAACCCTTACAAAGGTCATACAGTTTGACCTTTCAGTGATAGCAATGCCATAGCTTCCCACAGAAATCTGAGTGTATTTTCTATATGCAGGAGGAGCTGAGTTTTGAAATACTCCTTCATAATTTTATGTTAGCAAGACTCAGTTTCTGAGTTAATTTTCTGATTTTTTTTTATAGCTGGTGCTTATTTATGGAGCATGGAACAACAGTTTCTTAATTAACCACATATACTTTCAACCATGTGGAATTATGCTTAAAGGATACTCCGAAATAGAATACGGAAAATCTGCTTTCAGGGTCCTACAAACTTCACAGTCTCTAGTGATCACCAAGAGCTGTCCTCTTGGAGGCCATTATTATACAGAATACCACAAGCTCTCCCTTACCAGACTTATGGTGTGGCAGTGCCTGTTGGATGAGATTTGGAATAGAACATCCTTAGAGATCAAAGGCATCTGGATTTAG
This sequence comes from Crocodylus siamensis, assembly GCF_052110815.1. Taxonomy (NCBI): domain Eukaryota; kingdom Metazoa; phylum Chordata; order Crocodylia; family Crocodylidae; genus Crocodylus; species Crocodylus siamensis. The sequence goes on along the minus strand of NC_143400.1, from coordinate 61,900,919 downwards.
GCATCTTTTCTAATTTGTAGATATCTAATTGAGAACAGAATATAGGAACCTCAGAGTCTACTGGGAATTGATCTTTATTTGTCAGGGAATGCTAGACTATCGAAACTGAAACGTTTTTTTTTGTTCCAGAAAGACATTCCTAGTCAAGATGAGCCAAACCGACAGCTTTCTACTCCAGAACAGCCAAATGTTCAGTGGCTAGGCACCTGTGATATAGTAGAACCATCCCGGTTTTGCTTGGTTTGGCCACTGGGCTATTAGGTATTCTGGGTTGAGCACCCCCTGTTTTTATCATGAGAAAATTCAGAAACTCTTAGTTTTGTTTCCTGTTGCAATGGAAACAATTTTTGAAACTACTACATTTTCATGAAACAGGATTCTTTAACTCCTAGTTAAGACTATACAGAAAACATTTGTATGTGGCTATCTTTTGCTGTTGTCCATCTATGGAAGTAGTTTTTCCCCAGGGCACATATTTTTAGAGAGGCTTCCTTTGTCTAAAGTGATTTGTGAAGTAGGAAGGGCAGAAGATTTGTTCTGAGTTTTTTCTGCATGACTAATAATCAGTGGGAGCATCTACATTTGCACTTTACTATGGAGTTGCCTAATTAGCTCTGCAGTAAAGTATCACTGTCTACATGTGAGGCGCTATTAGGCTGGAGTAAAGTAATTAACTCAGCCATAAGATAGTAATCCTTGACACAGGTACTATCCTATAGCAGAGTTATTTTTTAGTGCACTACAATGCACATGTAGAGGGTGGCTGGGGCAAGATAGTGCTACAGTGTGAGGGCTGCCTGCTGGCCCTAGCCAGCCTCTCCACAGCACACTGAGCTAGGGTGGAGCAGCTCTGGTCTCCCTGCCAGCTGGGGTGTGCTGCCCCAGCTCAACGTGCTATGGTCCTGGGAGCACCTGTAAATGCTGTGCCAGGGAGCAATAAACCCTGGTGCAAACTGCGATAGAGTTTATTTAGGCACACTGAATCCACATGCAGATGTGCCCACAGACAATTAATGTGCTCTGTACTGCATGAGACCTTCCTCATTTCCAGGAATCTTATGGAGTCTTTTTTAGACTATAATATGCAGTATTACCATCTTCTATGTAGAATACCAGCATTGTCACTAAATAACCTAATAAGTAAAGGTACATTTTGCCATTTACTGTATAGATGTTACCATCACATCTTCAGGTTCATCTGCCTTCAGCTTTGCTGTGATTGCTTCAGCTTTTGCTCCTTCCACTGAAGCTGCATTTCTCATATTTTGTGACTTTTGTTTCACAAACGAGGTGACATTGGCAGTAGATCATCTGCTATTTTCAAGCAATACATTTTTCTATGTGCATTCCAGCAGATCTGGCCAAGTGTGTTTCATTTGGGAAATCCCCTCTTATTTTATCCATACCCTCTACTTGCTTATTTCTATTGCATTGTTTTTTAACTTCTCTGTGCATTGTATCCAGCTTCTGAGTGACTTTCAGCCTACATTCACTTAGTTTAACAGTTTTTACCTTCCTCAGTTGCTTTATATATCAGCTGTCTCTTATTTATCATAATTATACGGTCTCAATCTTGCAAGATGTGGAGGTCCTTATTGTTATAGGGAGCAGGTATTTAATACCATTCAAGAGGAGCTCAAAGTCTTACATGATCAGAAATCAATGAAACTGACTTGTGAAATTTCAACTCCTCATTTGTGTTTAGTGTTGAACAAATACATACAGACGCATGAGGTTTCATGCAAAATATAATGGTTTACATATTTTGGCCTCTCCAGTACTAAAAATAATCTTTGCTTCATCCTAGCCTCTTTATCCTGATTTTCATTTAACTTTTTATAGTTTTCAGTGTCTTAGGCTGTTTCTTTAAAGGGTTCCTTAGGGTGTAGTAATAGTCAAAAGATGGTCAGAGACTGATTTTTTTCATTTACTGGCAAATTCCAACATTTTGAATTAGTTTCTCTCTGCAATGTAAAGACACATTATAATTTTTAATTTTTTTGCAGAACAGAAATTCAGAAAAAAAATGTGATTCTGAACCACTAAATCATTTCATTTAGGTGCCAAACATCAACTCATTTTAACATTAATCAGAATGCAAATATATCATTTCAAAATCAACATGTTACTGTCTTGTAAAAGTTTAAATGTACTGAACTGAAATGATAACTTTGAATCAAAATATATTGCCATCATCAAAATTAAGATTGTTGGCATTATAATGAAAAGAACCCAGTCTTATACTAGGTTTCAGTGGCCACATCTACATGAGACATGTTACTGCACAGTTGCCTAGTTAACTGCACAGTAAACATGTGCCTCTACACGTGCATGCTCTTACTGGGCAGTAAAACCCCTTAAAAGCGATTAAATTTGCTAAATGCAGGTAGAAAATTTAAGTGCAATTAGTAACTGCACAGGAACACCCACATAGATATGACCTGGCAGCAAATTTGCTGTTGGGTCTGTCCAGTCACCAGGGCTGCAACCTAGGAGCCTCTCCTGCCCCAGGGCTGGGCTGCCTCTATCGCAGCCCCTGTCTACAGGCTATAAAAGCCTGCAGACAGTTTGTGCCCTGGGGCACATACACCAGGGAGCCTGAGGGCCCTGCAGGCCCTGGGCAGACCACACAGAACCAAGTGCTACTGCTCAGCTCTGTTCGGCTGTGCAGCTCTGCTGGGCACTGTTGCTGGGGCCAGCTGCCTTCTGCAACATGCTACGGCCTCTGTCCAGGCCTGCCAGCCCCAAGGGCTGCCTGCAGGCTGCTTCTGGCAGCAGGGCAGCACCACTTGCCTGCTGCACACCTCCAGCAGACTACCCTGCACCTGTAGTGCTGTGGGGCATAATCTCTCCCCATGCAGCTCCCAGTCCCTTGCTGTGCCCCTGCTGGTAGCTGCCCAGGGCAAGCAACAGTGGGATAGCTCTGCAGAGGCCCAGAGAACTGTCATAGGACCCAACATGGCTTTGTCCTTGCCATCCAGGCCTGGCACCACATGTGTCCAGACACCCATGCCCTCCACCCAGGGCCCTAATTGAACCCAGGAGGAGACTGGCAACCTCATGGAGCTCTGGGGTGAAGCAGAGGTATTGTGCCAGTTTGAGTGAGCACTCCAACACCTGCATTTATGAGGCCCTGTCAGGCAGGATGCAGGACTGAGGGCACAACCAGTCAGTATGGCAACGTTGCATAAAAATCAAGGAGATTTGTGGGCACAGTGAGTGGCCGTGACCAACCACAATTGACAGTCCAGCCATGCCCACAAGACCATGCTCTTTATGCATCAGCTGACCTCTGTTCTGATGCCCTGGGGCCCTGAACACAACTGTGCAGTTTATACCAGCATGGGTGGCCTGCCTGAGCCTGCCCCTGGCCCCCCATCCCTGCCTGGCCTGCCCACATTCACTGGCTTTGGGTTCTCCTCCACAGCACAGAGAGGTAGGACACAGTGCAAAGCTGTGTTGAACAGCTCATACCCCTGCAGCTAGGTGGGCATGGGCCTCTCACACCCCAAGGCAGGTGTTGATGCTGGCAGTAATGTCCTTCTCGGTAGTGGAGGGCAGGGATGTGTAGCACTGCAACAAGTAGCCCTCCAGGTGGTGGTGGAGGTTGCAGGGGAGCCTGGGCCTGCTCCCCACGATGTTTTAACTCACGGTCCCATACCAGGTGTGCAGGTGTGCCCAGAGCACCATGAGAATCAGCAGCAGTTGGGTACCCCTCAGTCTGAACAAACAGCTCATTGTGCACCAGCCAGGGCACGCATAGGAGGGGCATGCTCAGGGTACAGCAGCGGCACAGCGGAAGGCTGGCCTCAGATCACCTCCTTGGAGAGGCCCCCAGAAAGGAAGGCAGGGGCGCAGCCTGCTCCTTGTCCCAGTTGTTCAGGAGCCCCATGTGGCTCGAACCTGGGTGCTGTGGGCTGGGAAGAAGCACATCAGAGTTGGTGGACTGCAGGGAGAAAGGGGGAGTGAGGTCTGGAGCTGTGACAGGAGCCTGGCAGGAGCCTGTTACAGGAGCCTGGCCTGTCCCACCCTGGGAATGGGTTGGGGGAGGCAAGCTGTCGGTGGCCAGCACCCAGCAGCCTGCTGGCCCCAGGGGAGCATGCAGGGATGGGGGGCTTGGCTGGTGGGCCCAGGCCTGCCTGACCTGTCCTTGTGTACCTTGTGCACGGCCACCTCCCAATCTAAGGCTGGGCAGTGCACAGCCCCTGGTATAGAACATCATATTTCTGAAATTCATAGATTCATAGATGTAGGGTCAGAAGGGACCTTGCAGATCTTCTAGTCTGGCACCTTGCCCTGGGCAGGAGAGAAAACTGGGCTCAAATGACCCCAGCTAGGTAATCGTCAAGCCTCATTTTAAAGACCCCCAAGGTAGGAGCCAGCACCACTTCCCTTGGAAGTTGGTTCCAGATTCTAGCTGCCATGACTGTGAAGTAGTGCCTTCTAATGTCTAGTCTGAATCTACTCTCTAACAACTTATGGCTGTTATTCCTTGTTACTCCGGGAGGCGCTCGGGGGAACAAGGTCTCTCCTTTCCCCGCTGGTTCCCCCTAGTAAGTTTATAGACGGTCACCAATGTTGCAAACTCTCACAAAAGGCTTCTATCTCAGGGCTTTGCAGGTCCAGCATCTGGATGTGGGGGAGAAGCCTCAGTAGTCAGCAGGGATACCGGGGCAGGGTTGCCACCACTCAGCACTAGAGCCCTGTGGATGTGCCAGCAGTGTATCCAGAATTGGACTGTCCTACTCCACTGGCTGATGGAGGTGGCAGAGGAGTGGGAGGTATGGGTGCAGGCCTGGTGGGAGGAGGATATCACCCAGGAAATTGCCCAGGAGGATGTGCAGGACCAGGCAGAGTGGGAGATCTGGGCCAAACTCCTGGTACTGGAGCAGAAGCAGACTGAGCTGGTCAGGAAGCAAGTGGCTATCCAGGCTCAGGCAGTGGAGGCCACGAATGATGACTGCCAGATCCTGGACACCCTCCTGGGCCTGGTGGTCATGTGTGTATCCCTCACTGCCCCATCTCTGTCCATGGCCCTGCAGGATCCCTTGTATCTGTCCAACACCCTGCAGCAGGCCCCAACCTGGGGCCTGGGAGGAGGTCCTTCAGTGCCTCTCACCCTCAGGAGCCCCGACCTGGCCCCTGCCCTGGATCTGCCACCACCTCCTGGCCCCGCCGCTTGCCCAGTGCCATGTGGCCAAGGACCTGGAGGTGCCAGGAGTAGCACCACAAAGGGATGCTGGCCTTGCTGGGCCTCAGGCAGCTGGAGGGGGAGCTGGCTGCCATGAACCCAGGATGAGCCCACTGAAGTTGCCACAGCCCCCAGTCCTGCGGGGGGAATGGGATGAGGCTAGGGTGCTGGGTGCCTACTCCACTCCATGGCCCCCAACTCTGCGACATTAAAAAACTGAGACTCTTGTGTATAATTTCCACATTGGGAAGAGGGTTTTTTTATTGTTGGTGGAGGGACTCTGGTTGAGCAGGCTTTATTGGTTATGGGGAGAGGAAGGGGCTTTGTGTGTTGGGGAGGGATGTGGGATGTTGTGAGGGGAATAAAACTTTTTTGTTTCCACTTGTGTCTGGCATTAGAGTGGTACTGGGGGTGGGTAGGGGGGGTAGGTTTTGTTGGTGGCAGGGGAGATGGGTGTTGGCAGGGATGGCTGGGTGCATCACAGTGTCCTGGCACTGCAAGTGGGGCCAGAGCTGGTGATGCAGGTCAGGGAGCATGGCCCAGGTCATGTGAAAAGTATTGACCCACTGCTCATTGCTCCAGTCCTCCTGCACCAGATGCTGCCACCAGTGCTGGCTGGCATGGTGGGCCCAGAGGCAGTGGGCCTCCTGGAGTCCCTCTTCACATGCTGCTGGCAACAGCTGCACAGCGGTGGGGGCCCTGGGAGGGTGTGCTGCGGGTAGGCAGGCAATCACTGCATGTGGGGGAGCTGGACAGAGCATGATGGCTGTGGGCCAGGTGATGGTGACTGCAGTGGGTCAACAGGGTGATCAAGGCAGCAATCAGAATTGGGGGACCCTATTCCTCACTTCCAGGGCCAGGGGCTAGGGGCACAAACTGAACTGCCACGTGCTGGCTCTGTGCGTGCCATGCTGCTGTTCTGTGCATTGGAACCGGCTGCTCGGACAGCACCAAGTGGGACTGTGTTTTAAAGATGGCAGTCAAGTGCTGGCAGCTGTGGCTGGAGGCTGGAGCTTCTCCCAGTGGCCACAGGGGCACATGGCAGGGCTGGAGGGACCTGGCACTCTGCATGTGTAGACACTTGCCCAAAATTGCTTACTGCACATTAAAGTAATATACAGTAAAGCTAGTTGTGACTAAATTGCATGTGTAGATGCTCCCACTAGGCAATAAGTTAATGCACAGTAAATTTAGGCTGGAGTAAATACATGTGTAGGTGTGCCCATTAGCACCTATACAGAAATGAATACTTCACATGGGCATAACATTCTGAGTAAGTACAGGCTAGTTAAGACTGTTTGGAAAACATTTGCGTGTGTCTGTCTTCTCCTGTTGTTCATCTGTCATGCAGGCTTAAGGCCCAATATTGTCATTTCAAACACAACCTCCTGGTAAAAAGCTTCTCAAACTTGTTTTATTTAACGTTTTAAAACAACAAATGGCATGCTCCCTAATTAGAACAGTGCTGTATTACTGCATGGGAAAAGGTGAAAGCCTAGAGAACCTTGAGAAATGGTGAATCTGTACATGCAGAAGAAATTCATAAAAATACAGGATTTTGCTGGGAAGAGAATGGATTTCCCCTGCAAATGTGGTATTTGCTGGCAGCTATGGTAGTATTTGAGTCTAGATAAAATTAGAAAACACTCCTGGATGCATCGACCATCACAGATGCTTGTGACTTTAAAACTAGTCTCTTTCCACTGCTCACTCAGGAGTGAAGAGAAAAAGGGTCTCTTCTGGTCATTATTTCTTTCCTTAATGCACCTTGTGCTTTACAGGTTTTCCTATTATGTGCTACTTCTGAAAAGCCAAATGGTGCCCAACTATTTCCTTAAAATGTGTTCAGCTTTCTTTCCCGAGTCTGGTATTCCACAGTCACCATTTTTCAGTCATTTAGTTGGTCTCTCTTGTATATCTGGTCATTTTCCATCAGCTGAAACTTCCTGCTTTTCTCCCTCCCACTCTCAGTACTAATGTGCTGTACCTGTATTTCCTTAAAAAATATATTCACACTTGTTAAAATGTCTTATGACACTAAGAGCTATCCCAGCCTGTTTTGGCTGCTGGTGCTAGCTATATTCGTGTTAGTCTCCCGTGAGTCAAACAAAATGTAACCCGGGTGGCGGCCTAATAGTTGCCACTCCTGCCCAAATATCAGGGATGGTATGGTGAGAGTGGGGGCAGGGCTTCTGGCCAGCACCAGTTTACTTTCCAGCAGGCCCCTGCTCCTCATATAGCAGCCTGTGGTCCCAAGAAGGTCTAACACCTAACTGATTTAAGTATTTACACTTTATTTACAAAACAAGAATAATAGAAAAGGTTATTTACAAGTGAACTTAAATGGCATAACCAGAATCACAAAACAAACCAAAATGCATTAGTCAACCCTTGACTCAAGAACCACAGCTAGGGTAATTGGCAGCTTTCAGCCACTTCTGAGATGCTACAGCAAGGAAGCAGGGTGCTTGCTTCCAGCAGCTCCAACAGGCTTCCCAATAAGCAACAGACTGCAACAGGTTAAGCTCTTCTGATCTGCAGCAATCAAATTGTATCAAACCCCAACCCCCCAAAGAGGCTGAAGGGTGACCCTCGGTGGCAACCAAAAAGGCAAGCAACAAGCAACAGAATAGGCTCCTGCAGCAATCAGCATGACCCAAGCACAAAACTCAGGGACTCCATGTGATGACAATTAGCTGCAGAATAAGGGACAGGACTGATTCCCCTCTGGGGCAGTCAATGGCAGAGGGTCAGCAGCGCAGGCAGCTCCTAGGGGTCACTGATCTAAGCTCCTGCTCCAGATGACTGGCTGGGTACCCCATACGCCTCGAGGCTTGCCCGTCCTGCTCTGAGCACTGGCCTGTGCCCCGAGCTCCTGGGGACCCTTGTCCTGGTGCTCTGCTGCTCCTCAGGATCCGAATGCCTTGCCTGCTGCTGTCCCGCTTCCCAGGGGAAGGTGAGGGGTTTCCTCAACTCACCGGCCCAACTCCCTGCTCCAGATAAGGATGCTGCCTGCGCTCTCGGCCACTGCTGCTTCTCTGCAGTGGAGTAGGGGGCCGACTGCCACCCCTAGCTTCCGGGATGCCTGGCACGTCCAGCACACTGCGACAGGGCCTTGGGGCACCAGCTCCCTGCCCCAAGCCCTGGCCACTGCTCTCTCTCTGCTGCAGGGCTGGAGGCATGGCCAACTGCCACTGCCTTCTTCTCCCAGGGCCTTTGAGGCCCTTCAGAGGGGTCTCTCTGCTCTCTCTGCTGGGTCAGCTCATCCCAGCTCTTCTTAGGCCTCCTGCGATATTCCCAAGAGTCACTGTCAGCAGCCCCCACAAGCCAGTTCGGTTGCTGCTTTTATCCCCTCCGGCGGTCCCTCTCTGGCTTGCAAACCGGCCAACGAGGGCTCAGGGTGGCTGGCCCACAACCCCGGCCATCTGCCTTCCACGCAAATGAGGGGACTGAAAACTCCTTCTTTCGATTGGCTTCTTTTCCACAGGGCAGGGCTCCCTTGCTCCACCCTTGGGATTGCTCAGAGTTCACCAGCACTATTTCTAGCCCAGGGTAAGTATCTCAAGCCAATCTGGTGAGCCCACATTGGCAGTCTGTTAAAAAATAATTTAGTAACCATATTATTCTTTTTGGAAATGCTTGTTCTTCATCCCCTTTATTCTCTGGCCACCCCTTTGGGTTTTCTTCAGGTGTCTCTTACATGCAAGATGTTTCCTATAAGCAACCTCAGCAGCTGTTTTGTGGTTCTGCAGTCTCTAGCCAGAATGGTTTGATGGGGCAAAGGGTATGCTCTCTGGTGATGGAGCTGGGTGGTTTATTGGGGTCCCAAACAGTTTGTAAGTTGGCAGATTTCCACTATCTGATGAAGTTCTATTTGTATCAGGTCCAAGAGTGAGTCTCCTTCACTTCCACAGAGTCTAGTTATGATGGAGAGGATAAGCCGGGGCAGTTGAAGGGCAAATAGAGCCAGGCTCACTCCCAATACAGGCTGCTTCTTTCCTCACACCCTGGACATTGGCTTGCCTTAGATTTCATTTACAGGATGCTGCTGGAGTAGATTTTCAGAGGCCTGAAAGGTCGTGAACATGAGTGAGACTTAGATGCCACACAGTCTTAAAAAAATTCAGGTCTCCCTCAGAGACTTCTAAATGAAAGCTGAAGTCCTCCTGGCTCCCAGGGGACAGTTCTATTAACATCAGAGGGCACTTTTATATGTGCTCTGGGGAGGGGGGTGGGTGGGAGAGGGGCAGTGCTTTAGTTCAAGCAGCTCCAAGAGCCACTCTAATTAAAGTACTGCTCTGTCTCATGTATAAGTGTTCCTTGTTTGATGAGTTTTAGTTCCAGCTCCCATGGCACTATTTTTATCAGCGGAAATGCTGATACACGAGGTGCAGGAGGCTTCTGGAGTATGGCAGTTGCTATGCTTTGGTAGACTTGGCTATTCGAGTCTGGTCCAATGTGCTGGAATTCCAGTGTGCCCGAGTAGCCTCTGCGCTCTTGTGTAGATGCCCAGAGATGGTACATTTACAGAATTTGATCAAATCACAGAATTAAAAGTAGTCTTAAAGGTGCTAAGTTAAGAAGATTCACTGACCACCTGTATCTAAATGCAATACTGTGCTACTCCTTTAAATTAACATAGCAAAGATATATGATATTCACTATTTGGTCAGAATCATGTGAAGCAGCTGCAGTGACAGATAAGATTAATTATACTTTACATTGCTGACATTAACCCTACTTGCCACTGGGTCTCCTGGAAGACTGCTATCCTCTCAGTAGGTCATTCTGTGAACACATTTATTACAAACCAGTTGTTTTAAAGAATCATAAAATGATACATCTCAAATTAGAGGTTGGTCCCTAGATTTTTATGCCATTTTGGTGTTGGTGATCATCCTATTCAGGAGTCCCTCAGTGAGAAGGTATACATTTATCCCTGTGATTGGCTTTCCTGGGTGAAGAAGGTTTAAAGAGAGCTGTTGAACCCTGCTATATCTGCTACTAATGTCAGTCTTCAACATAAAATAAAGAGACACCACTTGGAGATTAGTTGACATGAAAGAACCTGGGTTCTCTGCAGATAGGCTATTGTCTATAGGAAGTTGTAGGAAAAGCCCACTGGCCAGGCAGAGCAACCAAGGAAAAAAGGTACAGGAAACCGTCACTATTTGCGGATTTGGCATTCGCGGTTTCAAATATTTGCAAATGCTGAACCCTCATCTTAAATACACTTACAGGAGCTCCTCAGGAGCTCTGTGCTTGCCGCTGCTGGGCTCCCACCGTTGCCAGTGCAGCTGTGCCCCCCCAGCTGCTGGCAGCACTATGTTGGTAAGAAGACTTGGTGGCCTTTTTCTGCCCCCTACAGAGTATTTTTTTTAACTATGCCACAGAGCAGAGCTGGGCAAATTGGCAGATCCAGTCAGTGGCCAGACTCCATTTCCCAGCAGCCCCTGCCCATGTTGCTGCAGCCAGTTTCCTTGGGAGCTCCATGCTTGCTGCCACTGGATACCCGCTGCTGCCACCAGGCTCCCACCATTGCCAGCGCAGCCATGTCCCGCCCCCCTGCAGTCACTGGGGGCACTATGTTCATGAACACAGACAACGTTAGTGAACGCAGTGCCATATTCACAGATTTTGCCATTCTCAGGGATCTCCAAAACATATCCCCTGCAAATGGCGAGGGTCGCCTGTACTGTTCTGGAGGGAGGCAGTCCCTGAGTAAGAGACTATGTGAGTAACATGGCCCTGAAAGAGAGCAAGGGCCTACTCCAAGCCTGCTGCTACAAGCCATTTTACCCATGGAGAAACTGGGACACAGAAAAGTTCAAACCAAAATCTTTTAATGCAATTTCTCAGGTCGTACAGCAACTGTGAATTTCAGTGGCATATATATGCTTTAATTACAAAGGCATATCTGAAGAGATTCCTAGGGTCAATGTAGGGGTATTGGACTTCTGCGTAGATGGCGTGATGTCTCCAAATTTGAAAAGTGAATCTCTTGCTTATTTCTTGGAAGGCAAATCATCATCACCTCCAAGTGGAAAAAGACAAGGCGTCCCTCAGATTTCAGGGTACTCAGATCTGTGGTTGACACAGCCCTGCATGTAAGAAATGCCATCACCTGCTTCCCCACCCTGGAAAATTTCCACTTGGAAAAAGTTAGATTGAAAATGATGTCATGGATCACTATACACAATGATGAAAAAAAAATTGTAATGGCTTTATGAGTCTGTATAGAAATAAAAAGGAAAACTGCCACCTTTTAACAGGGTAATGGTAGAGAACATCCTGAGTTTGCAATGCTAAATTAATTTAGGCACAGGAAAGCTGTGAAGAAGTATAGTGTTAACTTGATTTAATTTGGGACTGTGCTGGCCACCTGTCCTTCTAAATATAAGTGAATCTGCAACATGACCCATTAGCAGTAAGAGGTGGGTAAGCCAATGAAAGCTTGCACTGAGTCCTGGCTCCTTTTGGCTCTCTGTGAATGAGGATAAGCCAAGGAAGAGCCAAGTCTATGAGGATATTTTGGCATTATTTCCTGGCGGTCACAGTGACCTTATATATGTCACTTTATGTAATTTTTTTTCAAATGTGTATAGTCAGTTCTAATGGTTCATTGATCCAAGCTAAGTCCCTTGGCTTGGCTCTGTTCTCAAATGTTCTGGTTTACCCAGGTCTAGTAGTTACGTGGCTTCTAATACTGATATGTAATATTTCTTGTGAACATTTTTAAGCAGTTCTGACTTATCATACTAACGTTCCCTGATGCTAACAAGCTAAACAACTTTCACTTGGTGCAAAGCCCTGCCAGGAAACCTACTTCCAGATCTTATCCGCAATGTAAAGGAGGTGTCTTATTTAAACTTCACACCGTCCCTCTCCATAGGGTTGAGTCTACATAACCCACATTTATTTCTGGACTCAAACATTGAATATCAATGTGTTATTGCTTAGAGGGTGACAATTGTTATACAAGTAGTGCTAATTAGCTTTTTATTTAAATGAGCCCAGGCACTGAACTTTTGTAAGCCTAGTATACTTGCCAACTGCAACATCAAATACAAAACTCTGGTAGACTCTTGTTATTTCCAGGCATGCCCCTTAAACATCTTTTGTATTTCACTGTCCTACAAATATCTGCATGTGTTTTGCTACAGATAATCTAAAAATATGTTTTTATTTATTCTGCCTAACTCTCATCCTTTTTCATTGGTGGGTCTGGCAATTAGTCATAAAATTACTGGTGAAGTAATGTTTTGTTTCTGTTGGTGCTGTAATTCTGTTTTACAGGAGTGACGCTGTTTTGTTGAGTACTGTAGACCTCAGGACACAATGGCAAGTAGATTCATTTTTATATATACATTTCCTTTCCCAAAAGCACTGCTTTGAAGAAGCAGCCCACCCTTGCCTGGTAGGTTAAAGCAGTTTTGGATACTACCTGCAATTTCATGGCATTGTTGGCACTGGAATTCTGCCTTCAGTCCAATTATATATGTATATATTTTTATTTGTTTATATTTATACACACAAGCACACACAACTGGACTGGAGATAGATTACATACATATATATATGTATATATAGATAGATAGATATACATATCTATATAGGGCTGTGCGAAACAACACTGTTTCATTTCAACTTCTGTTTCATTGTTTTGACAGGACAGTGTTTTGTTTCAAATTTCATTTAATTTCAAAACCACTGTTCCATTTAATTTTGTTGAAACTATTTAGCTATTTCAACACTGTTTCGTTGTTTCGCCCATAGGCTATAATGGGGAAGCATGAAACTGCCTGTAACTTTGTAATTTCTTGTCTGATTTGGCTGAAACTTGCAGAGATGGCAGTCCCTTCTGAGGCCATGAAGTGCATCAAGTTTCAAGGAGAACAGTTTCTGGGAAACTGTACCTCAGTCTTGAAAGCAAAACTCATGTTGTGTGTGTTAAAGGCACAGCAGGGTGAAAACTGCAGGCGTGGTAGCCCCTGATGAGGCCACGAAGCCTGCCAGCTTTCAAGGAGATAGGTGCAGGGGTTTCTGAGAAACTACACCTCAGGCTGCTGACAAGCAAAGCTTGTGACATGTGTGACTTTGTGTGTGTGTTAAGGTGTGCCCTTACTGACTCTGGGACCTCTACATGACACAGTAGTGTGTCCCAATGAGGTCTCCTCCTCCCCTACAGCCTCAGCCTGGTTGACCACTTTCAGTGACAACAGGTAAAATATGACAACACAGGCAAGAAGGCCAGTCAGTGAAAATGGAAATGGAGGCGTTGCGGGGTGAAGGACAGGCTGGGGTTGGGGAGAAAGGGGGATGTAGCAGGTAAAAGTGGAGAGGTACCTGGGGAGTCAGATGTCTGTCACTTTTCACAGATATGAGCCTATGAACTGCACTTCATCAACCTCCTAGGTACAGAAACTCATGTACTCAGTATAGACATTGGAATTCTGACACATTATAGCCTTCTGGACATCTGACTCCCCAGGTACCTCTACCCTTTTACCTGCACTGCTACACCCCCATTTCCCCCTCACCCCAGCTTGTCTCTCACCCCCTGATGCCTCCATTTCAATTTTCACTGACTGGCCTTCTTGCCTGCATTGCACTTCTTTACTATTCCTTCCATCCAGGAACAGTACACACATCAACTGCAGGTGCTTCCTCAGCCTGAAAAAGGGGTTTTCAACCCAAAAACTGGCATCCCAGGCAGCTAATCTGAGTTCACTTGGAGCCTCACAACTCTACTGCAATCAGGAAGCCTCAGGCCTGTCAAAGACATGACGGGTCTGGCCTTTCCCCAGCCAGGACTGTGTGTGTGCATGTGGTAGCTGGAGTTTATGGCACCTCCTACCTGCCTTTCACCAGGGAGATCCTCAGTCTTGGCATTTCCTGGAGCTGCCGTGCCACCACCAGTCCCACCAGGCCTCCCAACCCTGTCAGAGTGCAGTTTTAGTGGTCATGCCCAGGACCTAGGGTCTCCTCCTTCCCCATAGTCCCAGCCCACACCTCCAAGTTCATCCTGGCATGGAAGATCAGCAGGGAAATGTTCTTCCCTTGCTGGCTGGTGATGCAGTGAGTACCCCCTCCAGCTGAGGACAGGACTTTAAATGATTTGTAAAAATGAAAAAAGGAAATAGGTGTAGATGGAGTGAGGAGGGTGGCATTCACTCCATCTGCACCTGGTGATCGGGGAACCCCAGCAGCAGGAGGTTCACCTTGAGGACCACCAGCTGCTCCACCAAACCAGGATCCAAGCAGGTGCAGTGGAGTGTCACTACATCCTCAGCAATGCTGAATACCCTCTTGCTGGTCAGTGGACAGAACAGGTGTTCCTGGGCAATGGTAGCTAGATCTGGCCACATGTGGCTGCGGCTTGCCCACTAGGCCAAGGGGTAACACAGCAGCGGCTCCATGTCCTCAGTGAGATAGGCAGCCATTAAAGCCTGAGTGCTGTCTGCCTGATAGTGGGGTCTGATGCCTCTGGACCCCATGGAGGCCATGGTCTTGGCCCACATTTGCAGCATTTGTGGTGGAGGAGGAGACTGGCTGGTGAATGGAATGCTAGCATGAGACAGTGAATCCCCCTCTTCCACATCCCCCTGCCTTTGCCGTTCTGTCTCCCTGACTCTGTTCACCAGCACCTCCGTCCACTGATTCAGGCTTTGGCTGCTGCATACACTGCCCTTCACCCTGAGGTCACACATGGTGGCTAGCACGTGGACCATACTGGATTGCAAGGAATCAAGTTGTTTCCTGATGCCCTCCTTCAGCTGCTTCACCAGTGCCTGGATGTCTGGTGACAGCAGCTTGCCCAAGTCAAGAACACTGATCCCCTGGAAGCTCTCCATTTTGCTCTGAAGTTCCCTCACTACAGGGATCACCTGACTAAGGAGGGCATCACCAGCACTGGGGGTCTTGGTGGCCTCAAGGAAGGGCTTGAGGACCACCAAGATCTAGGGGATGGTATCCCACTCAACTCTGTTAAGGGGGCCACTGATCCCAATCTCCTTGAGCAAGGCCATCTCATGGATGGCCTACTGTTGCTCCACCAGCCTCTTGAACATCAGGTATGTGGGGTTCCACCAAGTCTCCATATCCTGCATGATTTTGTGCTGCAGGATGTTCAGCTCTGCTTGTTTGTCCTACAGCATGTTGCCCCCCTTGAAGCTCCAGTGAAAGTAGTCTGCCACCTTCCTGTATTTTGAAATGAGCTTGCTGGTAGTGCTGGCCCCATCATCAGCAGTCCTGTCTCCCTCCAAGGTGTCCCTGACAATGAGGTGGAACTTGTATGCCACACAACAGATGCCAACAAAGTTGGCATCACAGGCCACCTTGACCATACTGCCCCATTGCTGATGACAATGAATCCACAGATGAGCTTGTCCTGCCCAATGAGCCACCCCTGAGCCAAGCAGTTCATTTTCCCCATGATCTCTGTTGCTGTTTGGGACTCATCCATCACCTCAACTTGAAGGAGACCCCACTGATGGCCTGATTGGTTGCACCAGTGTCCTGTGAGGGAGAGGCAGGCATGATCTCCACCCCGGCTGCTCAAGATGTCCAAGGTGAAGTGTAAGGCTACCTGCAGATCTCCGTTGCGCAGCTTCTCCCTCAAGTACTCCCTGCATGCCTTATACAGGGAGGGCTGTCCTGCTGAAGGTGGTGCATGCGGGTACTTGGTATGATGGGGCCATGAGCACCATGAGCCACCTGATCCCCGGCCGCTCAACTAAGGAGAAGGGCTGGCCATCCACAACCAGCATCTCTCCAATGCTCTGGGTGATCTTGCTTGTCCTTGCAATGCACCCCCACTTCTGTTCATCTTTTCCCCACTGTTCCAGGGTGGCCTGCCTCTGCTTTGGGGGGACAGGGACTTTGGAGTGAGAGGGGGACTTGTTTTTGGGCATGCTCCCACTGGTGCCAGGCTGAGGAGGAGCAAGGGCAAGGGGGTGGTGCCTGCAGAGAAGCATCAGTATCCCCATGGTTCTCATGTGTTTTGTTCCCTTGCCCTGGCTGGTTTTTGTTCAGCAATGCAGGAAGATAGCATATGTGGGATCATCTGCCAGCTCAGAATGATCCCAGACCACACTACCCACTCGCTTCTGGGGTGCAGGCATATGTGTGGATGCTACAGTTTCCCCCTCCTCAGCAGGCAGAGGCATTAGAACAGGAGGAGCAGACTCAACTGAGCTGCTTGTCTCCACAGCCTCTACCTCAGTTTCCTCTGAAGTGCTTTCTGGGGAAGGAGATCTGGCTCTAGGGGATACTTGAGGGGTGTGGAGAACAAACTGAGCTGATTCCCCCTCCTTCTCCAGAATTTCGCTAGCTGGGCACTCAGATCCAGATCCAACTCCAGCTTTGGCACTGGAAGGCTCAGCATGGGAAGTGAAATGGGGGTGGAGGAGACTGTCATGCTGGTGCTGCTGCTTGTTGTCATGGTGGAGGTGGGGGGGTTATGGCTAGTGCTCTTGGAGGGGATACAGACTCAGGCACAGGCAGTAGCACTTGCACTGTTCCCGTCTCCTTGCTGCTGATAGAAGCCTCATCCCTGCTAGTTGTAGGAAAAAGGCTGCATCTCATTTTGGTGGGGGGACAGACTTACACCTCTTCCTCTACCTCTTCTTCTGCTCCTCCATGAAGGCTTTCCAGTTGCCTTTCCACCACACTTCATGATGTGTTTCATGGTGTCTTGTTGTAACAGGGAACCCTAGCTCTGTTACTAAGAGGCAGGGCTGCCCCTTTAAGACCCAGGTCTACAGGTATACCAAGTACCAGGAGGGTAGGGGTTAATAGTTGAACCACCCAGGCTGGTAGCCCAGAGACAGAGGGTCAGGCTTCCGTTAGACAGGCATGGGGATGGACTCCTGTCACACTTGTCTTTATAAAAATATATAAATGTATATGTGCTTTCCTATATAAATTCTATAGTACAATATGCTGCAAGATATAAAATATATGAATGTTTGTGCCTTCCTATGTAAATTCTGTATTATAATATGCTGCAAGATACTATAAAAATAAAAATATATGAATGTATGTGCCTTCCTGTATACATTCTATAGTATAATATCCAATATAATTATGAAATTGAAAATAATAAATCAATGAATATAATAATAAAATAAAAGGGTCGAGAAAGAAAGCAAAAGGTATTGCAGAATCCCACTTGCTAGACTAGCAAGTAGGAAATCAAATCAATGGTAGTCTTTGTTGTGTAATGCTCCTGAGCTTCTGGAAGATAGTAACTGATCTCAAGGCAGAAAGCAGGCCAGTTCAAATCAATGCTGCCTTTTTTGCTGTTTTTCCATCCCTCACCTAGAACACTGGGGTTGGAAGGGACCTCAGGGAAGGATCACAGTCACTGGCTAGCTACATAGTCAATATGAGAGCAGTCCTTCCCCACCTCTTCCCCTTGCTCTCCTTACTTTCTGTTTCCCTGCAGGCAAGCCCAGCTTCAGCTTGAAACTTGAAACATTTCAAAACTTCCAAAATCTTTCAACTGCCCTCATTTTGTTTCAAAGCTGTTTTGAAGCCATTCGTTTCATTATGATTTCAATGTTTCAAGCTCAAAATAAGTCAAAACAGTGTCAAAATGAAACAGCTGGTGAAATTTTGCACAGCCCTAATATATTATATATGTAATATATTGTTTATTTTACATACTCTATACACACACACAAACAGCTATAGTATAAATGTGTATGTATGTGTGTGCATGGCATTTATTATAGGATTAAAATTTGTATTCCTAATGACTTCCAGTGCAGTACTTAAACAGCTGTATATATAAGTTACAGGAAAGATAATTGATATCTTCCAAAGTCAAAGGCATCTCTTTTGCAAAGTTTGTTTAAAATCTTCCAAAGGCAGGTATAGGGCAAATAGCAACTGTTTGAAGTTCCATTTGCATGCCTTTGCCAAAACACCTTAGCTCTACCCTTCGGTGGGCCTACTAGTTCATTCCTGGACCTATCTTGAAATAGGGATATAGTACTCAGCAGTGAATTGTCCCAAACACTGTGACTTGTGTGGTGGTTTTATGATGCAGGGCACTTCAATTGGAGTTTAAATTTTCAGCCTGGTAAACTTCTTTCAAACTGACCTAAGACAAGAATCAATTCTCATTCCCTGAGGTAAGTAAACAGAAAAGTTGCATCTATTCTATTCTGCTGCCAAAATGGTCCTTGAGGACCTGTTGCAGCCAAATACTGTTCCTGTTTATACTGGTGCAAATCCGTTTCCTGTTTATACCTGGATGATTGGAAAAGGGCAAATTTAATGCCCATAGTTAAGAACTACAGACCAATCAGCCACAGCTCAGTCCCTGGAAAAATCATGGAACAGGTCCTCAAGCAATCTGTTTCTAAGCACTTGGAAGACAAGAAGGTGGTTAGGAACAGTCAGCATAGATGCACCAAGGGCAAGTCATGCCTGACAAACCTGATTGCCTTCTGTGATAAGATGTCTGGCTCTGTGGATGCAGGGAGACCAGTTGATGTGGTAGACTTTGATTTTAGCAAGGTTTTGATACTGTCTCCCACAAAATTCAGACAAGCTAAAATAATACAGGTTGGAAGAATGGAATATAAGGTGAATAGAAAACTGGATGAACCATCAGGCTCAGAGGGTAGTCATCAATGCCTCAATGTCTAGTTGTCAGTTGGTATTAAGTGGAGAGCCCCAGAGGTTGGTCCTGGGGCTGGTTTTCTTCAGTATCTTCATCAATGACCTGGAAGATGGCATAGAGTGCACCCTCAGCAAGTTTGTAGATGACATCAAGCTGGGGGGTCTAATAGGTACGCTGGAGGGTAGGGTTAGGATTCAGAGAGACCTAGACAAATTGGAGGATTGGGACAAAAGAAATCTCATTAGGTTCAATAAGAAGAAATGCAAAGTCCTGCACTTAGAATGGAATGGTCCCATACACTGCCACAGGCTGGGAACAGACTGGCTGGGCAGCAGCTCACCTGGCTGGGGGTTACACTGGACAACAAGCTGAATATGAGCCAGCAGTGTGCCCTTATTGCCAAGAAGGCTAACAGCATACTGGGCTGCATTGGTAGCAGATCTGCATTGCCAGCAGATCAAAGGAAGTGATTATTCCCCTCTATTCAGTACTACTGAAGCCACATCAGGAGTACAATGTTTAGTTTTGGACCACCCACTGCAGAAAGGATGTGGACAAATTGGAGAGAGTCCAGCAGGGGGAAATAAAAATGGTAAGGGGGCTGGGGCATTTGACTTGTGAGGAGAGGCTGAGGGAACGGGGCTTATTTAGAGAAGAGAAGAGAAGGCTAAGGGGAGATTTAATACTAGCCTTCAATTACCTGAAGAGGATTGACAAAAGCCACTCCACATAGTGTTTCCCAGTAACGTCTCCAATGGTTTTGAAATCGACAAAAATGCCAAAGTGCACAAAAATAAAGCTACGGTCATCATTTTTGTCTTATGAAAGACCTATCTGAGGGGTGGTTCCAAAGAGGATGGAGCTAGACTGTTCCCAGTGATGGCAGGTAGCAGAACAGGGGGCAATGGTCTCAGGTTGCAGCAAGGGAAGTTTAGGTTAGGTATTAGGAAAAAACTTTCTCACATAGGAGGATAGTAAAACACTGGAACAGTTTACCCAGACAGGCTGTGGAATCTCCATCCTTGGAGGTTTTTAAGAGCCGGCTCAACAAAGCCTTGGCTTGGATGATCTAGTTGGGGATGGTCCTGCTTTGAGCAGGGGGTTGGACTAGATGACCTCCTGACGTCCCTTCCACTCTAATTGTTTATGATTCTTTGATTCTAAATCCGCTGACAAAGATTGCACCTGTGTAATAAGAAAAGAACTTGGCCTATAACATATGCACTGTATGGGCATCTCCCCATGAGTGGGAATGTGTGTTCCTCCGGGACAACTAGTAGTGGCACATATTTGTCCATCAGGAATGTCCCTGGAGCCTTACCTGAGTCCTGGGGGCCTCCCAGGACTCCAGCAGCGGCTATGCAGGTGCACAGAGCCTGGGCGGCAGCTCGAGCATGGCTCTGGCCAGCCAGTGTCTGTTTTCAGGCGATGCATGTTACTACCACATACACTGCCCTGCTTTTTTCTGGTGTGGGTTTTTTTGACGCCGGGATCTCCTAGTGTCAACCCCCCCCACCACGCTGCTGATGAGCAGTACGGTGAATGCCTGCATGTGTGGCACTAGTGGTTTGTGGCACCACAGATGGGTCTGCGGCACCACAAACTACACTTGCATGCTCATAGGGACACGCTGTATGTGGCATAGGCTAAATTCTCCAATCTTTATCCTTAGGCAAAGCTCTGGCTGCAGCTCAGAGTATATAGTGAAGAAACAGACAGAAAAAAGGAGAATGCTTTTTGTCAGATCCATATATATGAGCAAATTGCTCATTTCTCTTCTGTATTTTAACCAAATAAAACCTACAAATATACATTTATTTTGACTAAACACTTCCAGAACTAAAGTATTTTTGGAAGTATCTAATATATGTGCATGAGGTGCCAGTCTGTTAATATTTTCTTCAACATGGATTTGAATGTTTTGGTATCATCTTTGCCAGTTTGTGCAGCATGTAATACCCAGATGGTAGCAGTTTAAGCTGAAATTCCATTATAATGTAGGATTGTGAGAAATATTTCAGTTGTCTCAGTTTCTTCCATGTCCCTCATCTAATTTTTATTCCTATGTCTCTTCTCATTTTATCTTTTTAGTATGACATCTTTAGTTCTTATGATCATTGCAATAAGTTGGCAATGCTCTAGACTTCTAAGTTACATCTGTAAAATTATCAGTAGTTTTACCTATGAAAAGTTTTTTGCATTTACATTTTAAAAATCAATAGAGAAATATAAGTATACTGCAAATCTACAATTTTCAAATACCAATAACTATTTGAACTATATTATTTATTACTATAATACCAAAGGGCTCCAGCCAGAGAACAAAGTTAGAATTGTGCTAGGCACTGTTTATCAGTACAAATATAACTATATAATGATCTAATTTAAAAAAATAATAATTTTAGGGCTCAAGTGCCAATACTCAAAAGCTATGAGTTATGATTTTATGTAAAAATGTAGGGTTTTTTTAATGATGTCAGCAGATCATCTGCATAATATTTTGCTTTTGTATTGAACTATTTATTGGCCTGCCCACTAACGATTGTAAACTCCATCTTTAAAATACATGTCCTTTGCTGTTCACATAAAAATCTATTTCTAAGTCACAAGTTCTCTTCACAAGTTACTAGGATGCTTCTGGTTTTTCTGCAACTGTTCTATTCCTATAAACTGACAAACTTGGTTGACAGTGTCAGATCTTTTCTTTCTGATGCTGTGAAGGCCTGAAGGAAGCATAATTAAGCAGAGTAAGATAGTTAGTTGTGTTATTCTGAGGTCAGGCAGAAGGAAGAGCAGGTTGGCACCATAAAGATGTTCAGTACTTTCTGAAAGTGTAACTGCACTGAACTGTCCTGGGAATTTTCACTGAAAACACAGTAACCCCGAATACAGAAAAAGTGAAATTTGCTGTCACTTGAACCAGCCTATGCTTGGTCTTCATATTGTAAAAGATAAAAAGCAGGAGAAGCTGCAGTG
The DNA here is from genome assembly GCF_052110815.1 of Crocodylus siamensis. Classification (NCBI taxonomy): domain Eukaryota; kingdom Metazoa; phylum Chordata; order Crocodylia; family Crocodylidae; genus Crocodylus; species Crocodylus siamensis. The sequence continues at coordinate 61,879,119 of NC_143400.1, read as the reverse complement.
CAGGTGAGGTAAATTAAACAGAACAGTTAATGTTGCAGAGCAGGAATCAGGAGAATTACTTCTTTTCTTTTGTTCAGTGGAACGTTTTTGGTTACCTCTGCTCCTGGGGCCAAAGTCCTGCCAGATTCTGTGTTACCTCTGCTCCCGACCTGGCTTTTGCTGGGATTCTTTGCACATTTTCAATACTGCTGAATTCCAGATTTTGCTGAAGAGAAAGCTCACATTTCAGTGGTAGGTCTATAAAAGAAGGATATGAGGGGCCCTGCTACTGTAGAAACATACGGTGACTGATTTCCCCGATGACACGTTTACGGTGCTGTAGCAAGGGGAAGGGTGGGGGTGAGAGGGGCAACTGCTTCGGGCACTGAAGCAAAGGGGCTTCAACAGGTGATGCCCAGCCAGGGCAGGGAGCAGGACAGAGCCACGAGTGGCTCATTTTGCGGGATGCAGAGACAGGAGGGCAGCTCCCACTGCTGTGCGCACTCCCAGGCAAGCATGGCAGGGGTTGGAGGGATGCGTGTGCATGGGGAGAGGGTGGGCTGCTACTGCAGGCTTTTCCCCTGGTACCAAACTTCCTTGCCAGTGCACTGCGTGTTTACCTTCTTTGGCAAATACTGAGAAGGAATAGTGTGAATTTGCTGACTTCATAAAGTATCCTTCCTCCATCTCAGAAGTGAAGATAAAATGTAAACAAGTTACCTATTGCATTCCATCATGTAGTAGTATATGATGTAGATCATGTAGTATGGATTTTTCTCTCTAAATTTCTTCCAATCTTGCATTGTCTTATTGACTGTTGTGCTGTGTGCTTGTACTATGAACAAATCTGAAGTATTTAATGTCTGTGACTAATATCCCCTGCATCCCCTATTCTAATCCATGCTGTAGAGGAGAGTGATAAAGATGCCCTAAGTGGCATGGGGTAATCTCATGGGGTAATCACTTCCTGTACCAGAACTGGTGTGGCTGCTTTCTCCCAGCTCAACCACAGGAACTAGGAAAGTCAGTGGATGAGGCATGGCTACAAGTGCCAGTCCTGAGGCAGGCCCTGAGATTCGTGAAATACAAGGATTGCATACAGTGGTATTGGGTGGAACTCTGATGGTTATTTGATAAGTATAAATGAACTAGCTAAGGAAGCTCTTGTATAGCAATGATTGCTGTAAAAAAAAATGAAGATTTTTTCCCCCAAAAATGTACAGTAGTGAGTTCTCTAGTTGTTTCCAAGCAGGCAACTGATAATCGGATTAAGAAGGCAATAGGTACATAATGAATTCTTTGTTCAAAAGCCATTTAAGGATCACCACTGTAGGCAATACAATTTACAATTTATTGTTGAAGTTTTAGCAAGAATTGTCTGCAGGCAAATAACCCTGTGGGGCTGCAGTATTGAACAGTTTTAGCTGATTTTTTTGGTATAAAATGTAGAATATTATTTTTATAGTTGTGATCCTTTATTTGCCTGTGAAACAGACTGTTTAAATATGGGTCATCCAGTACTGTCTTAATTAAAATAGAAGAGATGAGTACACAGAAAAGAATGAGAGAATACAACCCAGGTATTTGTACTATAAGGATCAAATCACACGTTCAGTGATTTGTGTGACAACATGGTAATCATGAGAGTGAGTTGTAAGCAGTTTGTAATGTTACCAGAAGTCTGAGGATGGTGTGCCATCTTATTCAGTTTTTCTTTAACTTCTGCTACCTTGGTGATTTATTATTAATTTATTCCAATAGTTTTGTCTCCTGATTTTTTTATTCCTGCAGTATTTGCCAAAGAGATTTTGTTTTCATATTCTAACATCTAGGAGGGGCAACTAGCCATGGTTGCTGTTATAAGGCATGTGTGCAGAAAATAGCCTGCATCACCCCGCTCTACCAGGTGGCGTGCCACTGCCATGAACCTGGCATGGTAGGTGCCAGGTTCACTTGTCCACTGTCCACAGGTTAACCTGTCCACTCTCATATGCCTGTCTCAAGCCTTTAAATTATTCAGTGCAAAAAGATTTCAACCAGTGGACTGATTGATTTCCAGACAGCTCTCAGAGGCTGTACGGTCAAGGGACACGGTTGTCATGGGTGAACTAAACTACTCTGACATCTGCTGGGAGGAGCAGTTAGCTAGATCTAACTCTTCACATAGGCTCTTAACCTGCATGCCGGACCTTCACCTAACACAGGAGGTATATGGTCCCACTAGGGAAAATGCCTTACTGAACTTGGTCCTGGCTAATTTGGTGGGGGATCTGCTGACACAAGGTAACCTAGGGAACAGTAACCATCACTTGATTGAATTCACTATCCGGTGTAGGGTGGGAAAGAACCAGTATGGCAGATGTGCTAGACTTCAGACAGGCTAACTTCAGTGTGCTCAGGAGATTAGTTAGTGAGGTACTGAAGAACAGGAGATTGGTGAAATAGGAGTCAAGGAAGGGTGATTGTTCCTCAAGGGAGCAATCCTAAAGGTGCAGAAGGAGACAATCCCATTGCACAGGAAAGGGGCCAAAGGGGCCAAGAAATCCTCTTGGCTGAACAGAGAAATCCAGGAAAGCCTAGGGGCAGAAAAAGAGGCATATAGGCTGTGGAAGCAGGGGGTAGCTACCAAGGTGGAGTATACCTACTTGCCCCACATTTGCAGAGAGGCAGTCAGAAAAAGCAAAGCAGAAATGGAACTTAGGCTGGCAACAAAAATTCAAGACAACAAAAAGTCCTTCTTCAGGTATATAGGGAGCAAAAAGAAGGCACAGGGTAGCATAGGACCCCATAGGACAAACTAGGGCAATTAGTGACAGATGGGGGGGGACAAGGTTTAGCTCTTACATGAGTTTTTTGCCTCAGTGTTCCTGAACTCAGATCAGGACAAATCTCCCAATTGGGTCATAGGTACAAAAGGGAAACCAGTCCACCAACTGTTAGCAGTGATTTAGTGAAGAGATGCTTGGAGAGGCTGTATGTGTTTAAATCAGCTGGACCAGATGATCTTAAACCAAGGGTGCTGATGGAATTGGCCAGTGTCATAGCAGAGCCACTGGCATGGCTATTTGAGCACTTTTGGTTCTCAGGTCAGATCCCAGAGAACTGGAAAAGGGCCAATGCGGTCCCTATTTTCAGGAAGGGGAGGAAGGAGAATCCAGGTAACTATAAACCGGTTAGGCTCACCTCTATCCTTAGGAAAATCTTTGAAAAAATTATTAAGAATCACATTTGTGGGAGTCCAGTGGGAAAAGCAATGCTAAAGGGCAACCAGCATGGATTCATAGCAGGTAGATCCTACCTGACTAACCTTGTTTCTTTTTATGACCAGGTCACAAAATGCTTAGACACAGGAATCGAGGTAGATGTCATCTACTTGGATTTTAAGAAGGCCTTTGAATACGGTACCTCATTCTATTCTCACAGATCAAGTGGTCAGCTGTGATGTAGATGATTACACGGTCAGGTAGGCAGCAAATTGGCTTAGGGGTTGCACCCAGAGGGTGGCGGTGGATGGGTCGGTATCAACATGGAAAGATGTGGGCAGTGGAGTCCCACAAGGCTCAGTCCTTGGACCGGTGCTGTTCAATGTTTTCATCAGTGGCTTGGATGAAGGCATGGAAATCACTCTGTCCAAATTTGTAGATGATACCAAACTACAGGGTAAAGTGAACACACTGCATGGTAGGGAACGAATCCAGGCAGATCTGGACAGGTTGGAAAAGTGGGTGGAACAGAATAGGATGCAGCTGAATAAGGACAAATGCAAGGTGCTGCATCTAGGAGAGAAGGAATCATTCTTACAGAAGTCCATGCTTACAGGCTGGGGGATGACCTTCTCAGCAGCACAGCAGCAGAAAGGGATATTGGAGTCATAGTTGACTCCAAGATGAACATGAGTTGTCAATGTGACAAAGCAATTAGTAAAGCTAACCACACTTTGTCATGCATTAGTGGGTGCATAACAAATAAGTCCAGGGAAATGATACTTCCCCTTTATGTGGCATTGGTCAGGCCACAGTTGGAGCATTGTGTCCAGTTTTGGGTGCCACACTTCAAGAGGGATATGAACAACCTCGAGAGGGTTCAGAGGAGGGCCACTCCTAATGTTAGGGGTCTACAGGCAAAGCCTTACGAGGAGAGATTGAGGGCCCTGGATCTCTTCAGCTTCTGCAAGAGAAGGCTAAGAGGTGATCTTGTGACCAGCTACAAATTTGTGTGGGATGGGGCAATAAGGAATAGGAGATGCTCTGTTTACCAGGGCACCCCTTGGAGTAACTAGGCCACAAACTGATGGAAAGCAGATTTAAGTTAGACATCAGGAAGAACTTTTTTACAGAGAGGGTTGCCAGAATCTGGAATGGGCTTCCAAGGGAGGTGGTGCTCTCTCCCACCTTGCAGGTCTTTAAGAGGAGGTTAGACATGCACCTGGCTGGGGTTGTCTAACCCCAGCACTCTTTTCTGCCCAGGGCAGGAGGTCAGACTCGATCTGCTAAGGTTCATTCTGACCCAAACATCTATTAATCTATGATTACAAACTGCTGAACCCAGTGGGGATACGCAGGTACGTTTACACCTATTAATATGTTTTCAAGATCAGATTCTTTACTTGTGTATGCTTGGGCACAAAGTGGATATAAAACTTTGTATGGCTTTGTATAAAAGAGGTATTATAAAACAAGCAGTGGAAGTTTTGCCACTTTTTTCCATGACAGTAGGATTGGGACCATAAATTGCATTTCTCAAGCTTTTGCCCCTTCTCAGTTTTCCAGTAAGAAGTACCTTGAAGTGTTTACCAGAGATTTCATCTCTGGAAAACTCCTCTTCCCAGTCTTGTGAACTTGTCATTTGCCTTTTAGGAATAGTTCAGGACAGATGGTGAGTGAAACACTATGCCACTCTGCGAACTTCAAACTGCTGTAAAGGAGTTGTCCAGCAAAGCTGCTCATGAGTGATATAAGATTTTGTTGTGATTGACCAAGCTTGCCAGCTTACTGGGTAAAGCCAGGTATGGAGCTGGGGGATGCAGGGGTAAGGGTCAGAAACCAAGCTAGGGCAGGTGCCAAGAATCAGAAACCTAGTTACCAAGTCCAAAGGGTAATCCACGGGGTGAAGTCCAAGAGTAAGCCAAGCTTGGATCAGGAATCAGAAACAGATCTGCAGCTCTAATCCAGGAGGCCCAAAGGCCTAAATTCAGGAGCAAGCCAAAGGAATGATAAGGAGCCAGGGAAACCAGAGATGCTGCTTGTGTGGGAGTTGCTCAGAGACTAAAGACCAGGGTTTTTTTGTACAGCAAGGCTCAGATTCTAGAGGAGTTCCTTAAACGAATCTCTAGAACCAACCAGAGCAAAGGGGCTGGGGACCAGCTGGCCTTGATTAGAGTAACTGGGTCGGTGCACTTAACAAGGTCTGCAACCAAGGAGCCTGCCTGAACGTTACAGAACTGACCCAAGGTGTAGTGCAGGAGCCGTACAGACTTGGCAGCTTCTGATCCTATAAGTTTCACTTGACTCTGGTGGTTTTTGTTCATATCAAATACATTTTGCCTGTCCCACTAACTACTTTAGCATTAAAGAGGAAACTCAAGAGGCAACTGATGAATGTAGGTACTTAAGCTATCTATCATTAATCTTGATTTCAGGAGGTGTAGCAGAACCAAAAGGTCTTTCAGTCTGACCAAAATGTCAAAAATGTCACAAAGTAGTAAACAAGAGTAGTATTTCAAAGGTGTTCTCCATACTGTGTTCTATGCAAAATGTTCTTTTTGTGGGTCAATGAACTGGTCTTGGGTCACAAAAAAGATTTGTCTGAAACTTTTTCTTTGTGGTAAATGTGCACCTTAATTTTGGTGCCTTGCCTATTGTTGGTGGCTCTTAAACCATTGTTTGATCAACTCTATGTTGATAGCATCAACAGGATTGACATAAATCAGGGGTACCCAACTTTCTGGCCCCGTGGGATGAATGCCATGGGATCAGTCCCTGGGGTTGATCTAGAGGCCTGATCCTGCGTGCCCAAATGCAGCTGTGTGCTGCCCTCATCCTGGCCTGAACTGGGTAGGCACCACCCCTATCTAGCTACATGCTGCCCCAACCTGCTGTGTGCTGCCTTGGCCTCATGCATCTGGTACTGACCAGACACAGGTGGGACCTGGCATGCAAGGCCATGTGTTCAGCCTGTGAGACTCTCCATGAGTCCAGAAATTTGGCAGTAGAGGAGCAGCAATTAATGCTGCTAGTGCTACTGCACCGCTAAATTTCTGGACCCTTGGAGAGCCCAGGGGGCCAGATGACATAGTTGCAGGGTTGGATTTGGCCCATGGGCTGGGGGCAGAGCATCTCTAGCATCAAGTTTTGTTAGACCTTGCTGTGAAGTAAGATATGTAAACTCTAAATAGACTTCCATAACACCTAGGGGCTGGAAGGCTTTTTGCAACTGGGTGAGACAGGACTACTTGCCACTAGAGCTGTGTGGAAAGTTTTATGAATAGAAGGAGGGAAAGCAGTTCAGGAGTGTTTAGTTAGCTACATTGTGGGCAGGCAGAGTTTTTGACAGAAGAACCAATTTCAGTTTAAGTGGCAGTTTGCTGGGCTATTGCAAGGCAGGGGAGACACCTTAAAAAGGGGGCATGGTCAAAATAGAGTGTAAGAGACCAGGGCATAGGCAGTCTGGCCTAATGGTTAGGCCACTGGGGGAAAGTAAGGCCTGGGATTGGGTCAAAGGGCAGGAATCTTAGAGAGATCCAGAAGTAGAGTCTATGACAAAATGCAAGGTCAAGTTCCAGGTCTCAGATGCTGAGTAACAGTCTGGGGGGCAATCCAAAGGGCAGAGTCTGAAAATAAAGCCAAACTGGGGTCAGGAGGCAGGAAACTGAACTTCAGGAAAATGGAAAGCCAAAGTCCAGAAATAAACCATAAACCAGGGTCAGGAACCAGGAGGTTTGCCACAGCAGAACTGTTAACTCAGGGGCAGACCCAGGGCTCCAGGGGGTGCTGATTGGAGAGGTGGTGCTCCTAGCAGCCAATAGGATGCTTGCTGCTCCTCAGCTGGGGCAGAGTTCATCAGCTGGGGCTTGCTGCAGGTATAGTTGTTGCGGTACCTGATTCAGGCTGGCCTGCTTGCTCAGAGTCCCTAACAGCAATGAGCCCAGGCTGGTCTGCCTGATCCGTGCCCTTGAAATAGGGCAATGCCAAAGACCAGAGCCCTGTGTAGCAAAATATGTGCCTAGTGCCTGTAGGTGGAGGAACAAACTTATTTGGGGGTCAGAGCATGCATGCACTCTGCCTCCCCCCCCCCACAGCAGGTAAGTCTGTGAGGGAAGGGACGTGGGGAGGGAGTAGATCGAGGCCCCCATGGTGAGGGAGGTAGCAGAGCACAGGCAGGGGCTGAGGTGAATGGGGCCCAAGCTGGGCCAGGTGAGGGGACAGTTAGAGCCCAGCCAGCTTGTCCAGGGGTGTGTGTGAGGGGGGCTCCCAGTGCTGTGTGCACCCTGGCAGAGGCCCAGGGGCATGTGTGTGTCCCCCCCCCCCCCCGATCTGGGTGCAGGGTGGAGGCAGCTACTGCACTTTTTCTTTATTTCGTATTTGTTTGCTTTTTTATTTAAAGGCAGAGCTGTGTGGCATTGTGGTGCCACAAACTATGCCTCACTCATTTACTTTTTTTCTTCATGCACCAGATTCTCTTAATGCAGCAATGCAGTCAGGGCTGCCAACCCAAGAAAAAAAAATTCTACTGACAATCTGCAAACTGTTTACTGACTTATGTTTAACATGTAATTTACAGTTCATTATATGTACCTTTCTGCAAGGCCCTGAATGGTAATGACAAGGGTGGGGTTCAATGCCAACAAAAGTAAAAATGTTTGGTTGTCAGTAAAAAGTTTGCAGATTGTAAGTAAACAACATTTTCATGGGTTGACAGCTCTGCTTCACTGCAATATTATACAACACGTTGTCCCCACCCAAGGGTTCCCCTATTTACCCCCACACTGATACCCCTGACTGCAAATCATAAAGTGCTGCCCTCACCAACCCCACTCCCTCTGTCTTGGAATGAGTCCCCAACCAATATCTCTTCCCCTCCCTGCCTGCAGCTCTATCCTGGCTGTACATCCCCCTCTACCTTTGAGATGAGCAGCTGTTAGAGGGACGGGAGAGCCAAAGGGACAATAATGGCAGCATATGGGTGGGGAGGAACATGAGGGGCAACTCAGGCTCCAGTGAGTCACAAAGTCCCTGATAAGGTCTTCCTGCAGAGAGCAAGTTCCTGCTCAGACACCAGATGACACTGCTATGCTTCGTCCATCTGTCAAGCTCATTGTTGTTTAGTTTTTATGGATGAATCTAGTTTTTATGAACTTTATGGACAGACATTTTTGCTGTATTTTTTAGGGGCTGCCTTTAAATTTATATACAGTTGCCAACCCTGAATGTAGAGTGGTCCAGAGTCAATGCCAGTAAGCACTCCTGAGATAGAGATCTGATATCTGCTTGGTGGCATATGTGAAATAGGTTGGAAGTCTCTCTTTTTAGTAGACAAAAGTCCACATTGCTAGAAACTACATTCACAATAAGTTTAGCAGAGCCAAAGGATGAATGAATGGTTGTGATTTTCTTTGTCATCTGTCTAACACATTGGAAAGCAGTGGTGCGGAGCTCCCAGAACATCTGCCTATGCTGTACCTGTTCTGTGACTCTCAGTTTCTAAGTGCCGTCAGTTGAACGCATGTCCCAAGCACCATATTCATTTCAAGTAGGAACTCCGCTCCCATGTCAACTGCAGTGACAGTTTCACAGATGCAGAGAGTTGAATAGTTAAAGCAAATTACAAAGCTGTTGACAGGACTGCTGATTTTCTTCTCTTTCAGGTCATGGCTGGCTGGATCTCCCCTTCTCTGTGAACAATACCATGAAATAGACATTTCTAATCAGTCAGATCTAGCCCCCATCAATAGCAAAAAAGCAAAGGCAGTAGCATCAGCAATTAGATAGCTTTCTGTTTGTCAGTCTGCTGGTATTTTTAGGAAGCTGATGGAATTTGGCTTGTCATATAATGTGCTGACTCCACGCCAAGTGTCAGGTCCCTTGACCAGCAGCCCAAGTCCCTCTACCAACTGTTATCCTCCCTGGCAGAAAGCAGAATGCACTGGAGTCAGCAACTTGATGAAGAATTAACAGCATGCTTTAATTAAACAGCTCTATAGACAACATCTGTGAAAAAATTCATCAATCGCAGAATGTTTATTATTGGAATTAAAACACCTCATAACTAATGCATAGATTTGCATTGATTACTATATGCTGGAAGGAACAAACTGTGCCAGGTTATTTGTCTGTGCATTAAGAACATCTCTTCTTGCTTTGCAATCTTTTTGCCTCCTGATTGCCAGTGAAAATTAAGGGGCTGATCAGCTCCTTTACAGAAAGGCAAGGACAATATTTGTATTAATGGGGGTTGCAACCCAAACGTAACATGGAAACCCAGACTGTAATTTACCACAGTTTCTGTAGGACTGGAAACAGTGGACCTGATTCTGATTTCAGTTACGCTTGTGTATATCAAAGGTAACTCAATAGAAAACCACTGTGAGATCAGAAAAGGGATTAGATTCTCTGTTCCTCTTTTAATTTGTTTTTTCTAGCTGTAATTCTATCAGCATTAGTTAAGTGTGTTTCTCTGCTTTTGAATAAGAACCGTTCTTTCTAGTAAGTGTATACTGTAAATGAGCTAGCATGGAAAGAATGTCAAGTGTACAAGGTTATATCTTCCAAACAGCATGGTTAACACTTGTGCAGTTGATGCAGTTGTGCATGCAATTATAACTGCAGAATGTTTGCCTAATTTTGAAGCAAGGTTGGTTGCCTAAGTGCTCATTTACTAGGACTTAGGCCGTATGAATGCAGGTAGAGGTATGAATCCTTCAGGAGGGATTTGTTCCATTTGCATAGCACCAACAGAGGCCTATATGCCATTTAGGTCCATGTAACGCCCTAAAAGTTGGTTGTGTATTGCAGTGAGCCAGCCATGAGTAGTGTGTTTCATCCTGAATGATACGGACTTTAACTGCCCTCTCCCCATCCTGTCCCCTTCCTCCACCCCCCGCAACTGTAATTCAGCGTCCCTTTTCTTTGAAGACCTAACACAAGGAGAGAGACCAAAGGACTGATTCCAAGGCCCTGGATCCATAATGAGCTCATGCAGACTTTTGTGTCCATGCTGCTGTGTTTCCAGGTTTGGGTGGGTGACTGGTTTGAGAGGCTTTTGGGATGCATTGCCATACTTTATCCCTGGACATAAACAATTTTTTACAACGTGATTTTGAAAGTGACAAATGGCTGGATTTAAATTACTGATCTTTTTTTTTTCTTGAAGATTATTGTGTCTGGGGGTTGGTGATGGAATATTTGCGTTTGATTTAATTCCCAGGTGTGACCACGGATGTGTTTGTGTTGGGTTGAACTGTGATGTTATTTAACTCAGTAGTGCAACAGTAAAGAACATGTCTGCAGAGAAGATTTATGAGTACCCTTTACATTCACAACACTAAAAATGGATAGTAAAAAGATAAGTTGTATAGATCTGAGTTTGTGTTCCTGCCAGTCAAGACATTTCTTCTTTTTAAATAAACACTTTCAATGAAGTTGATGTCTCATAACATGAGGTTACTCAACATGACATGACTGCTTTTTAAAATAATTTGTGCCACTTATAACTTAATAATCATTCCAGTGTGTAAGATACACAAGGAATTGTTGTGATAAATTTTCTTGAATATGCAAATACATGAGATACTCTTCGTTATAAGAACCAGCAAATAGGAAGTGTCAATGTACTAGTTAATGTTATGGCCCTTGGTATGGTCAAGGCATTTTGGACATAGCTGAGGTATGGAGAATGTATAAATCCAGCATCAGGGTTCAAATGAGACTCAGACTTTTGGGGGGTCTTTGGCAGTGGCAGCCGGAAGCCAGAAGGAACTGCTGCTGCCATTACCTAAGCTGCTTAGGAAGGCACAGGGCAGGCCAGGGTCTCTCATCTCTTATGTGGGGCTCATCCTCCTGACCGTCCTGTATTTTGAATCCTGACCAGCATAGGGGAAATTCTGGTCCTGTGTGTTAATTAAAGACTTTAGTGGGGTTCATCAGGATTGGAAGAATTCAGGGAGTAAGGTTTAACAACTTAAGCAGTTTCTCAATGTATAGAGCAATGGATTCCAGTCAGAAAAGTCTAAAATATTTTATCTTACTTTTGCCAGGTCATTTTCAACATATTGAGCATAGTTCATATTGTGAACCACCTGTCTAATGGGGAAATAAAGGGCTGTTACCAATGGGTTTTGAAGAGCAAAGAGTTTAGGGTTTCTGCTTTATTTTCTGTTTTTTACCCCTCATAAAGGCTTGATCCTGAAATGACCATTGATTTCAATTAGAGCAGACTTGGGCAATTTCTTGTGCCAGTGAAAGCTTAACTGGACTTCTGAGTTTTTACTCTATTGTTGGCTCTGTGACACCTGTCCTGGTGATAAGGGGTGATACTGGAATGGTCAGGGCGGTGACTAAATGAGTTCTCTACATGCTGGAAAGCCAGGTCAGAAGGATAAAGTGAGATGTGAATTAGGACAAAGCACAAAATTCTTATTGGCCCTTTTAGGGTGCCTTCAATTTACATTTCAGCAGGCCTAAGTCTTGGGTGTTTAACTCCAGGACAGCGATTCAGAGACATTTAAGTGTCTAGACTCCCTACACAAGTCAAAGGGAGACTTAGGTGCCCTAAAGGGAAATTCAAGGACCTTGATTCTGTGTGGGGAGCTGTCTAGAAGAAATACGTGCCATAGAGATGTGTCTAAACTCTTGCCCCTCTGTGGGCCATGGGTACCCAATTAAGGACTGCACATTAGGTGCTACCAAACACTTTGGAAGGATCCAGAGTCTGGAGGATTGTTCTGAGGGTAGTAGGCAAACCATTGATCCTCTGTATCATGGTGTACATGTAAGAAGTCTACTCAGGTGCCTGATGAATCCGTTTGTGGCTGACAAGCCCAATTCAAGAGTGACACAGCTTGTTACAAGTTTCACAGATCCATATGTTGTCTGAGTTGGAGCCCAAGTTAAAAGTATACTGCTTTCTTCTTTCTTGCTTTGGGTCCATCGTCTAGAACCAAGTTGCTTCATGTAGGGCTGCATCCAGTGCTAGGTATTCCCTCCAGATTGTACAGGATTCTGTGAACTCGTTCCAGCTTTCTATGTTGATGTTGAACAACAGCTTCTAATTTTTGCACATGTTGTGGTACCGCCATACAGGGTGACCCTGCTTTCTAGAGCAGGCAAGCTCCGGGGGGGGGGGGGCGTGGCGTGGCGTGGAAAAGATCAGGCTCACGGCTTTTCTTGGGCTGAGCTGCTTTCCTGGGCTGCTGCCAGGCTGCCTATAGGGCTTCCTGCAGAGCTGCACGGAGCCCGCTGCTTCGCTCTGTGGCTGTAGAGGCAACAAACTAAAACTCAACTTTGCTGCGGCCCAAGTCATTTAAGGTGCATTACGCCACCAAATTTCCTACAGCGGCTGGCATTAATGTGCGATACACTGCTGACACGTGCAAAGACTAACACCATTAAAGCAATGCAAAAGCTTTTAGCCTGCTTTAAAGTTGTGCACAGATGCATCTCGTTTCGTCTATCCAGGGCCTATGCCTTTTGCCATTTCTTACCCAGTAGTAATAACAAACTTAACTTTAAATAATAATTACATCACATGGGTGTGCCGGGGATGTTTAGTTTGGTGAGTGATTAATCTGTACTGATTTCTTTCTTGAATAAGAATGTCCCACTTTGAAACTGCTCTGTCATGCATGCCAAGTACTTTCCCAAGTGAAATGAAGAACTTGATTTAGAGCAATTAATGGACAGCTCAGGTGTTCAGGATTTCACAGACATTGAGGTAAGAGTGGGGCATTAAAAGTATTGACACTTACTAGTCTGCAGTATCATTGTGGTGTTTGCAATATTTCTTCTATTTAAGAGTAGAAAATACTACAAGATCAGGAGCCAAGTTAACTGGTGTGGGTAGTATTTGTTTATTTATGTTTTTAAAAGCACCCAATGCATTATGAAAGTCTCTGTTATACATTTATTGTAAGACCCTTCTGACTCTCGTCTGTAATAGAGCTTTTTCATCTGATAGATATTAGTACATATTAACAGCAGTTGAATTTCAGTGTCAACTATGGAACGACCTATAACATAAGCTATAATAAACTAGATATTCTGTTTCAAAGTGGGCCCATGATCTGAGAAAGATGTTTAATCTTCTTTGCACTTAGAATTTTTTTCAGATCAATTTTCTTAATCTTCCCTTTTTATTTTTTTAATTTTTTTTTACTAGAAGTTTGCTTTTGTAGGCTTCTCAGATCTAATTTTTTGACAAATCTCAGTTTACTGTGTCTAAGCTTCAAGTACAATATGGCAATTGCTTAGAGTCTCTGGCTTCTTATTTAAATGAAGAATGTATTTTTAAACCTTATCTTTATATTAAGTGCAATTTTACAGTTGCTACACAAAATTGAAACAATAGTTTAATTAAAATTTGAGATGTATGTATACTTGCATATTATTTTTAGTTACAAGACCTGTTTTTATGTCATTGTAAAGGTTCCAAGTATTTTCAAATGTAGTGTCTCTTTTAGGTATGAACTTGAACCAAAGTAAATGATTCAGCTTTAATTAATCCCATTAGTTATTGCAGTGCAACTGTGTGTGGAAATTAGCATTTCAGGATAAGTGTGGATAAGTGTGTTTGGTTATAACTTATATTTTTGTTGTTGTTGTTCAAAATGGGTCTGAAATGGGATGTGAACTGATTCTGACTTACCTTAATGTGTGAATAAAATTTGCTTCATTATTTTGTTCCAGATTGCTTTTAGACTAGCTTCCTATCCTAGATTGTTTTCCATCAACCTAAACTTGTCAAGATAAACACAAAAACAAGACAACCATAAATCAGTGATGAGTTAGTGAGAGGAGGTGTTATTGGTTGAAAACAATGATGGAAGAGTTTCTTGAAAAAATAATTTTAGTAAAATATGGCAGGAGACAAAGGAGGGGGTCTATGAATGGAGTAGTGTGGTAGGAATAAATATGGTTAGCTGTAACTGGATCAACTGTATACTTGAAAACTGGGAAATGGAATAGAAATTGTAAGTTGTTATAAATTGGCTTCAGTTTGATATAATGGAAAAGAATATCTGCTTTATGTAATCTTTTTATCTTCCCTTTTAAATACATTTTAGCCGTAGGTGATATGAGAAGTAAGTCTCTGCTTTTTAACACATTTATCAATGCAAGTTTATTTCTGCAACTACAGCCTTTTTAATTTTGTCCTCTAGAGACACTTTATTGAGCCACTTGTTAAAATCTAATTGATTAAAGTTTTTCCAGTTTTGCAGTATCATCTTTAATGCAATGACTGTGAGATTAATTATCTATAAGTCTTTTCAATGATATTTCCATATTAACTTTACAAGCAGAGGATTTGAAGTTTATCTGGCTGTTAGTCATCCAATTTGGTATTTTAGCTATTTTTTTTATATGAATGAACAAATCTGTGACCTAATAAAGAGACATCTCTTTTGGGTTATGTTTGAACCATTAAGATGTCATAGTAAAAGTTGTGTTCTTTTTTGCTTTTACAGTAAGATATTGACTGTTGCTTTTTGTTTGACAACAGTATATCTTCAACAAATTTTCTGGACAAACTAAGTAAAGCTTGAATTTTCTGAGGGTTTTCAGTGTGTTAATTAGTTTCTGAATACTAACATAAATATGTAAACGTGTCTATATATGAATACATATATTATTCTCCTACTTGAGTCATTTACTCTAGTTATATGACATTGGCTTCTGAAGAAGTTTCCAGTCCAAACATCAGTAACTGCTCTTTTTCTGAAGAAATACTTTCCAGGTGAGGGAGATTCTATTATTTGACCAATCTCCATTATATACTTCTTCTGTGACAATATTTTCTAGTGCACAAGACACTCTTATATACGAGATACCTCCTGCCCCCCCATAAAGGATAAAATTGTGGAAGAATTTCATAGCCAGGGTAGTGATAATCTGGTTGTGGGGAGGGGATTGGGAGAGGGATATGGGTTCTTATACTGCAAGAACTTGTAACTGCTCTTCAAGGCAATTGATAGAAAAGATGGCATCCACAGGATTGGAAGGGTGGCAGGAATTGGAGGGCACAAGGACAGAGTTTTGCTAGAATCCTCTTCCCACAGAGGTAGTCTTCCTCAAGTCACAAGAGGGGAAGGTATGGTGGTTACAGCACAGCATTTCTCAAAGGAGCAGACATAAAGAGATGGTGATACCTTAGGCAGTCAGTTCTGGGTGTGCACAGAGAAGGAATGCATGAAGTTAGGTGGGCCATTACTGCCACCTTTCCTCACATTTTCCTATGGCCCTGTAGCAGGGCACTAAGGTGCCTGCTACTGACAAACAGTAATATGGGTTCAGCTGCCAGTCACCAGGGCAGCACAGGCATGGGTTGCCGAGACAACCAGTCTGGTCAGCTGACCGGAAGGGGGTAGGGCCTGGCCTATATAAACAAGCCAGGCTGAGGCCGGAGGGAAGTTCCCCTCTGGCAGCTGAGGAAGCAGGAGCTCTGCCGGAGTAAGCAGAGCAGTAGAAGCCTGATGGTCTGAGCAGTTTCTGCACGAGGATACTGGGTGGAGGAAACTCTAGTACGGATATGAAGGAAGGTTAGCCAGTTTGGCTTGGAATTTATGTTGGAACACAGGTTGGAGGAGGCCTCATAGGAGCTCCCCAGTAGCGTGGGGGTTCCTGGTGCCGGAGAAGGCGCTGCGTTTTGGGGTGTCCTGACCCCGGCCCCAGTGTGGGCAGTATCGGGAGGAGCCCAGTGTGGGCACAGGTGAGAAGCCCCAGTGCGGGCTACGGGAGCCGCGGGGAGACAGGCCCCAGTGTGGGCTATGGGAGCACGGGTGACTGCGGGACTCGCGTGCAGCCCCAGAGGTTGGAGTGCACCAGGCAACTAGACAGAGCCAAGATACATCAAGGCACCATGCCAAGGAGGGTTAGAAAGGCAGCCTCCCTTTAACATATTACCATCAAAGATGTGGTGGGCGAGATAGTGAGGGTGCATTAAACCCGATTTGGCATGGTAGGTAGGGGGCACTAGGGGAGTTCACGGCACCCCTAGGTCGTGTCCTGCCACAGGCCCCTTGGGATAAGATGGTGATGTTTTAGCATTCACAAGAGCTCCTTTACATGTGGAAGCAGGTACTGCTGTTGAGAGGAAATTACGATGCTCGCAGCTGGCTCATGTTAGGCTATGGTACCCGGACAGTTCAAGTTAGTAAGCTCATTAACAGGTGATACTGTAAGTAGGATGAATGATATCATGCTGGTCCTATGTTTGGTTATTTTCCATATGACACCTTTAGATATAATGAATAGAGAGCATGTGGGGGTGTGCACAGCAATGTGCAGAGCCCTGGCGTGCTGGGTGCACTACCCCTATAAAGGGCTTTGATTGACAGAAACTAAGTGAGTGAGCAGGGCTTGTTGTGTTTGTGTGGCTGGTGTTCTGTGTGTTGGCGAGGCTACACTTGTGAGAGGGCCTGTAAGGATTGATAGAGAGACAGTGACCGAGGAGACCAAGAGAGAGTGACAGCTTGTGTGAGTGGGTATAGATCCTCTGCAGAATCTGGGCCCCCTGCGAGGAGCAAGGATCCCTGGAGCAGTTGGAAACCACTCCTCAGCACACCACTATACTCAGTCAGAGGTTGGCTCCCTGACATTTTTCCCGTCAGGTCCATAGGGCTTTGGTAGCGGCCTCACTGAGTAGTTGGTGAGTATTCCCCGTACCTTGGGAAGGGATACTTTCATGGGCTTTCTGTTATATGCCCTTGTAAAAGACCAGTGACCGGTAATAGGGTAAGGTAAGCCCTGGCACTGGGTCTGAAGAGGCAGACAGAGCCGATGATGGCGCTGGTCCAGTAAATATCTCTCGTGATTGCTGTCCTGTTGTCCTGGTTATAAGATTTATAGAATGTATAATTAGTGTTAATTGTTACTGGTGTTACTGTTGTTCTTTATATGTATATTACTAACAAAGTAGTGGCTGTTTTGTATTTCTTAAATAAACCGTTTCGTTTGTGTACCACAAGCCTTCCTCTTAGTGATTTTTAATTAAACTGGTGACAGATACAGATGGGGCCAAGATCCACCTTACCTTCTGGGGAGAAATCTGAGAAGAAGTGATTGTTTAGGCCAGCTTCAAGATTTGGTTTAAAAAGGCATGATTTTTCCCCACACTGCCTCAACACCCCTTCTCATCACATGTTGCTTACTGGTGTCTCAGGGCTTTATTGAGCCCCTTGGGGCTCTCTGCCAGGATATTACAATATTTGCTTCAAAACTTTTTCTTCCAAAAAGTATCTGATGTCAATATTTTTTGTTCCATATTTTCATGGCTCCTTTTTGGGAGCTGGGGAGCGGGGGGAATCTAGCTAGTTAATTTGTATTATGTGGCAATGTAGGTTTTTACCTGTGAAAGCTCAGGCCTCTCTGAACCAGTTAGTCTCTAGGGGTGCCTGTACATGAGTGCAGAGGCTACTCTGACATGCTGTATATTGGAACAGACTCATTTAATCGAGTCTGCTGGAGCATGGTAATTGTGGAGCTCTAGCAGCCTCCTGTGTTGCGTGTATCAGCATCCCTGCACTTCAAAATGGTGGCGGGGGCACTTGAACTAAAGGTCATTGACTAAACTTTAGTTCAAGCATCCCCACCACCGTTTTGAAGTGTGGGGATGCTAATACATTAGATGCTGTGGCGCTTAATTAGACCGGCTCTCAGAGCCACTCTAATTAACGTGCTGCCCCTCCCACACTAGAGCACATGTAAAAGTGCTCTAAGGTGCTGTCTGCCTACCTTCTGTCTTGACTTCAGACTGTTTCTCCATTGTTAATATGGGAACATTTTAATCCAAGGATAGTGTGTTTTTATGACTTGATTACTACAACATTTTTTGCTGGCCACCAAAAAACAAGTTTTTTATAATATGCACAGATGATACAAAGCCCTGCTGTTATGATACTGCTGCTATTCATATGTTATTTATCTCAGCATATTAAACCACCTTTCCATTCACTTCAGAGCCTTCTTGTTAATTAATGTATTGATGACAAAATTGCTCTTTTACCTAGAAGTCACAGAGGGCTACATTGTACTCCATGTATTATTAGTCGCCAACATATGATTCTATTCCATCCTGCTTGAGCCTTGGAAAAACAGTAGTGCAAAAAATGAACTGGATGGTGCATTTTTGTGATTTAGTATTAAGACTAAGATGGTGGAGTATCACAAAAGTAGGTTTGTTAACTTGTTGGACAATGTGGAATACGATCACAGTTGGCCAAGTGCCTAAGCCCATTTAAGGTGCCTAATTGGTAGAATATGCTCTAATTCTAAATCTCTATTTTCCTCCCTAATAAGTGAAATTGCTGTCTTTCAGCCTGATTATCCCAAAAGATTATCCCAAAAGATGGCCATTGAACTTGCACTGTTGTACCAGTAAAGTACTTTTTGTCTGCTCTAGAGATTTTAGGATCCAGAAGCCCATGTACAATTTTGGAAATACAAGGGTAATAATATCCAACAATACATGAAATTCTAATTGCAAATTTAAACACACAGGTCAGATCCTAATGCATCTACATGTAGTTATGCATCTTTACATTATCTTATTTCACTGGGCCCCAAGAAACAGGTAATGGAAAAGATGGATAGCCCCTTGTTTTGTTTCCTTTTTTTGTGACATAGGCCACATATAGGCTTTATGTTTCTACTGAGAGAATTGCTCACCCGATAAACACCTGGTATGCTTGTGGTGTCTATCAGGTTTCTCCCACCGAAAAAAGTGCCTCCTGTGGGAGAAAGTTCTTCCTCTTTCAATAAGGATGGTCTCTCATGAGGGAGAGAGTTTCCTGCAGGAAAAATGCCAGTATACTTCCCTAAGTGGGGATGGCACAGCGAGCAGCTCCTGCTTACCTCCACTCAACTCCTTCCAGACAAGCTCCCATGTCTTCTCCAGACTGGGGCACTGCAGTGTGGGGAAGGTGTGGGGGCACTGTCCTGCTACTTCTGCCCTTCTGCCCCAGGGAATTTTTCAGAACTTTCTACTGTTAGAAATGATCATCTTACCTTTAAGACTAGGACCACAAAAAGACAATGATGTGTTTCAAAAAAGTAGGCTGTGGCAGGGCACTGTTTGTGCCTGATGAGGGCAGCCATTTTTTAACCTAGGGCTGCCTGTATAAACAGGGCAGTTCAGCTGCTGGAGGCCAGGCAACAACATTGCCTGGCCAGAGGGCTGCTGGTATCATCTGGAGGTAAGGGAGAAGCTGTAGGGGATGGTTAGGAGGCTTCTGGTCCCAGGTGTGATCTAAAACTGCACACTGCTGGGAGTGGGTGGCCTGGTGGGGCTCTCAGTGGCACGGGAGCCCCCAGGAAGTGCCAGGCCAGTTACTACCCCAGTGCAGGCAGGTCAGGGCGCCTTAACCCCTAGCCCTCACAACCAGGTGGGTTGCCCCTTGTTGGAGGGTCTGGAAGGTGGACCCCATGGAGAAAGAGTGAGGCCATAGATTCACGCCTGTCTGAAATTCCCCTGACTGGCCCATGCTGGGGCCAGGACCGGAAGGGTTGAAGGGCCGGGGGCCCACCATGAGGAACGCCCAAGAGCTGCGCACCTGGGGTTTCGACTGGCCTGGACGTGGGTCAGGGCCAGTGAACCGAAGGTCCCAGGGGGACTACACCTGAAGGGGAAGCAGTTCAGGGAGCTATGCTGCCCGGTATGAAGGTGGAATAGACCGCCTGAGGGGAGGAATCCAGACGGGGTTCAATTAGAAGGATTCTGGGGCTCAGTGTGGGGGCCACTGATTATAATAACATTGAAATGCCATCTGTGAGACTTGGGCTACAGTGTAGGGAAGGAATGGAGCTGCAGATAGCGCCCCCTGGCATCAGGGCAGGAAATGGGCAGCCTCCTGCTTAATTACATAATTAACTAATTAATTCCAACAAGGCGTGGTGGGCGAGAAGGCGGGTGGTTAGCCCACTGGGAAATTGGTTCCAAGAAGGCCCCCTGTTACATAGGCTTTTTCAGGGACCTGAGCAAAATGTATAGGACCGACCTAGGCACCTAAGTTCACTCAGGAAATATATAGCTATAACATTTGTATTCATATAAAAGAATACTGATATAAGCTGTTACGATTCTGCTGTTAAGTATACATGATTCTGTAGCACTACAAATGTAGCAAAACCACCATAACTTAAGTTTTATTCAGGGCTACAGTTAAGATTGATTTAGCTCACTTGTATCACTGTTGGAACTTGAAGATGTAAAGTTAGATAACAGCTGGTGCATCCTCCTGAGCAGTGGCTTTCCCTTCCCTTAAATCAGCTAAAAGATACTTGTGTCCATACCTTTTAGATGCCTAATAGATAGATAGGCTTGGCAGGATTTGATTTTTATTGGTAGATGTTGATAAACATAAATTTCACCCCACGCTCACGGACCAATAAAAATATTTCCATCATTAATAATCAAAATATATAAAAAGAGGATGTAAGAAAAATGATGGCTGATGGACTGTGTGATGACAGGGGGAGCAGTCCTACAAAACCACGCTGACTGTAGTTTGTACTAAAACTCCCAGAGACTCCAAGGGACAGGAAATGAAGAGGAAGTGACAAAGCAGATGAGGGAATTATGGGCAAGCTATAGGACTCAGCTGGAGATAGTCTTACAGTACTTACATTTGTTGTAGCAGGTGGTTAAACTGCACTATAATAATAGTATACTATCATTAATAAATTGTCTGCCCCCTCATAATTTCACACAATCTTGAAAGTTTACACTGATAAAAATCAAAATAAATGCCTAAAAACCCCCCATTATTATCATCTGTCAAAATTATTAAAAAATAAAAATTGAATTCTGCCAAGCCCATATATGGAATGGGAACTGCCATGATATTTCTGTTAAGGGAGTTTGCCTTAATTTTTAAAACTGTTAAAGATCTTTTAAGAAGATTCAATTATACATCATGCAAAGTGCTCCTATTAATTCCCTCCTCTAACTGCTTAATATAAAATGCATAAAGTGTGCCTAGAGAAGGGACAAGAATCTTGGATTTTCTTCTGCCAAGTGAGTACTCACATCACTTTGCTACAGAGTTTAGCTTCCTTTTAAACTATCTCTGGTCCTATGAATCTTGCACTTTTTGCTGCATTACAAAAATGGTTAGTTTTTGCTGAAAAAACAAAAGAACACCAACAAAAAATCAGTTTAAAATTTTGGCTAAATTTTTGTTTTTCAGGTTTCTTTTGGATTTTCAATGGAAAAAAAGAAATTAAAATATGATGAAAGCAGACTGTTTCTATGAGGAGGTAATTTTCCTAAGTGCTTTTTAAAAAGATTATTGGGAATGTGTGACCATACCTAGCCTTTCCATTTGGATGTCATTGATCACTGAATGGCTGAGAATCACCGTCTTACTGAGTTGGGTGAACATGTCCTCTAGAATTCCTTATTTTCAGTCCTGTGATCAAGATAAACCACTGCTTGGGCATGAAAGATCAGCCACTGTATCTGCCAGAGCCCATCAAGGCCAATGAATGTACTCTAGAGTGATTTGGTTGTGACAGAGTAAAATAAGGTATTCCCTCCCCCAGGGGGTCCAGTAGATTGCACATGCTGCAGTTCCATCCACTGCCAGCCCACACAGTCATGTATCAAGCTCAGGTCCTCAGGTGGGCAGCCTGAAAAAAAGTAGGTGCCATTGCTAGTACTACAGTATAATGCTAGTTTGTAATTTTAAAAGTGAGTGATTCCACAGAAAACATACTGAAGACTACTGTTGACATATATCCTATAAGAAAGAAAGACTTTTACTCACTCAGAGAGGTGTTTTAATTTTCATTTTAAACTAATGAAAGATAGATTACTCAACAGGGCTAGATGTAATGGAGAACAGAATTAGCAGAGTCTATCTAAGAAGGTGATGGTTGAACCCCTGACATGTAATTGAAAGGTAAAGTGTTCTTTCTCTTAAGTATCGAAGAGTTATATCTTCCATTTAAAATGCTATAGACATATCCATCAGGTTCTCTGACAGGGAAATTAAATTAGGTTCCAGCATTCCAAGGAGCCCAGATCATATGCCCCCTGGGCAATAACAAATCATGGAGATTTACTTTCACTAAGTTTCCTTCTGTTTTTTACAAGAATTAATTAAGTCTAAAACTAAGCTATGTGTTTTATTCACCAGTGACCACAACCCAGTCTTGGGAGGCTTATGGGAAGGGTTCAGTGTTCCTCACTAAAGTCAAATATTAAATAAGAATTTTCATTTCTTGTCCATAGAATCCTGTGGTTCCCAAAGCCCTGTATCTCTTCCTCTTAAGAATATTAAACTTTTAAACCCAAAAACAGTACCAGGAACGATTTAATTGTTTCATTTTTCAGTAGATAATGCAAACATTACTTTTGGTTTCCTGTGTATGGGTTTGTATCCCAGGTGCCCCATTCTGTAGGGAAGAGGAAACAAATAGTTTCCATTAAAATCAGTGGGAGTTAGAGGGAAACAGGCAGAAGATGATTACAGCTGTGAGATTTTCCTTGAGTGGAATATCTGACCCCAAAATTCAAATAAAAATAAAATTAAAGCCATCTAACTTGTGTTACACATTTCAGTAGTGAGGCAGGACTTGCTAAATGGAGCTCTGTTGGGAAAGAGGGGTACTTTTACTATTGAAATTGGATATCAAATGTATGTATAGTTTTGGGTGTGCGTGTATGTGTATAGCTAGGTATGGATTATTAAATAAAGTCTACCATTTGGGACTGCAGGTGCTTTTTAACAACAGTGAATAAAGTCTTTCTCTTGCAGAACTGTAGCAGTGGGCTGGGCAGCCTAGATTGTTCTCTGCCCCATCCATACTTTATTAGATCCAAAAGAAGATTTTTGAAAGCCAAATGATTTCTATTTTAATGTTTCTGTTCAAACATGAACATTGTAAGCCAGCACTCTCTTGATATTATTTTTAAGTGTACTTTTAAAATACAGATAAAAATTAAATAAGGAAAGTTTATGAGATGAGAACAGGCTAATGTTGTTTAATGAAATGCATCACCTCAATCTTTTTTTAAAAAACATGTTCTTTCTTAATAAAAAGTCTGAGTAAAATTTTTCCCTTCCTGGGTTCTATTTTGCACATTTTATATTTGCTTTTAGGGATTCCAAAACTAAATAAACCTTAAGTCACAGAAGGTAGAAGAATAAGAAATCTTAATTTACGGGGGAAATGCTTAGGGACTATTTATTTAACAAGTGGGTGTCCTGAACTTGCCACTGGCAGACAAAAACTCTCACAGACATTCTAGTTGTAGTAAGAGAAACAACTGGAAAGAAAGACTTGATTTAACATTTAAAACAAGAATTTTTAAAAAAATATTTAGCAAAACGTAAGAATTTCAGGACTAGAAAAATCATGCAGAATTATGACAATGTAATCATTTGGATCTAATAAAACATAAAGAAGGGTATAAGAAAAATACACGTACAATTAAGTGGTTTGAATTGTTACGCATCGCAACTCACTTCACACCTTTGAATAGAACCAGAACAAGGTCTTTAAGGGAAGAACTAAAACTCAAATATCACACAGGCCTCGGTTTGACTATCTTCATAAGGGTGAATTTCCTCCTTAGATGACAAGTCTGTCGCTGACTGTACTTATTTGTACTCTCGGCAGCAAAACTGATGGAAGTTCTGGGTGGAATTGGAATTAGGGGTCATACCTTACCATATGTCCAGTCATGACTTAAAAGCCTTGAAGCTAATATTTGGCAGCGAGTGTAGGAAACAAACCTTACTTTTTGTCAGCTGGAAAACTTACATTTTGCCCATGGCACATTTTTGCAAGAAATCTTTAGTTTTAAAGTTAGTTTTCATATTTTCTGCAGGAATGCTTGTGTTTCAAATTAGTCTGCAAACAAACATGATGTTTTCCCTGGGAGAAACCATTTTACCCCAGGAGAAAGTGTAATTATTTAGATGCCCATGTCTTTGGTCCCAAGACAAACCCTAAAAAGGTTCATAGCATAAGAAGTGTTAACAGTTTGTCCTGGGACGTTGCAAAGTGCACCTGAATGCTTCAGTTGCATCATTGAATCAGAGGCAGGACAACAGCACTGCATTCAGTCACTCACTAAACCCTGCCTGAGAGGGTGATATGTGTACATGACAATCCTGGGACTTTTCTATTTCAGGACAAATACAGGTATAACTTATCCTGAGACGATTGCAATGTCTGTTCCTATGCTAACTGAAATGTCTTTTGTTTCCTTTGTTTTGTTTAAAGTGTCATTTCATTTAGGTTTTTCAATATTGAAGAAAATTGTTTTTCTATTTGTGGGTTTTGATTTCCATTCTTATCTCTCTCTACTCTCATTTTTTATTCCCCACTCTTTCTTTTAATACTAGAAAAAAGGGGTGGGGTTACAAGTGTGTGAAAAGTGAGGGGGGATGTTTTTCATGCTTTTTTTGGAAAACAATAAGAAAAAGAATCTTCGTGCACATTCACATATATTATTTTGTTCGCTCCCCCTTTCCAATCCCCCACAAAACCCAACCAAATAAAACAAAGTGAAACAACCCACACTCCCTATGATCTGAAATGGGAAACCAATTTTTTTCCAAAAATCAAAGGGAAACAAAATTTCATGATATAACTTCATATATTGATACAAACCAGGACAATTAATTTTCTTTTGACATGTCAGTATGAACATTTGTTTGTTTGAAAGCATTTAGCTCATCATTTTTTAGAAGGCATTGTATCATGGCTTAGAATTTGTCTGATGTAGAGGGTTATTGCTTTTGTATTTCATTGCTGAAGACCAAGACTCTAATTCTGAATTCAGATCATACTAGAAAACAAATGTGGTGGTTGCATTCTAACCCCTATTTGGGTAGTTGTTAACAGTTGGGTACTACTGGCAAAGTCTATGCAAAAGGACTAAAATAACAGGATGTTCCAGGTAAGTCCTGAAGGGCTTTGGCAGACTTGTATGTAAAAATTATTGCAAGCTGTTATCTGTGTTAGCTGCATTTAAACTCATGAACACTATAGCCCTCCCCATTTGTGCACTATACCACTACAGCCCTAGACTCCATGGTTAAGTAGTACGTACCTGGAAGCATATTCTTTCAGGTCTTTGCTTTGCATTGCAAAATATGTTGCATAGTTAAATGTCCTGTGGTATCTGTAGATTTTATATTTGATATTAGACTCTACTTGGGTACCTGTGGTCTAAGGACTATTCTGTACATGGGTATCAGGTACATTGTATGGCTACTGGAAACTGGGTACTCAGAATGAAGTTAAACTGAATTATATAGGAGTATGTTTGTCCTTAAAGTGATGCAAAGACCTGTTACTGACAGTTCAGCACATGTTTTGCATCTCTTAATTTTAATATTACTATTAATCCTTGGTTCTTATTCCTATTAGTCTTTGGTATTTTTTAACTTTCTTCTACAATGGAAGCAGCTTTCTTTCTGGAAAACTTTCACATTTTCTTTCTTTCCTTTTCTTATTTTATGTACTTTAAGTTTGATTCAACTCCCACTGGCATCAGTGTAAGTCTCTGCAATGAGGACAAATAGGTCAGATTCTGGGAGAGGTTACAGTAACTTTGGACCAGATTCTCACCTCTATTTTAGCCATGTGGTATCTTAAACAGGTATCTACAGGGCATAGCTTAGGAGGCATAGCTCCTCCAGTGGCACCCTTGGTAGAGGGGATTTGGGTGGAAGGCTACATCCTTGGAAACCAGAATAGCTCCTTCAGAACCAGAATAGCCCCTTGGGAATCACTAGAGTTTGGTACAATTTTGTATTTGGTGCTGAGCTAATTTCTTAATAACCCAAGAGTAGGGAAACATAAAGGTGGCATAAAGACACCTTTTGACTATATCTTCCTACCACTGTTTAGCTAGAATCAAGGTTTGGATCTAATTTTTTTTGCATTTTCTAGTTCTATCCTATCTGTTTGTCCTTTACTTTCCAACATCATTCTCCCCTTTCCACCTTTCTCTCTTTCCCCCTTTCTCTCATATTTAACTTTATTTGCTTCTCATTTCTTCCATTTATCAGGTGCTCTGGAATGAGAACTTAAAAATGAAGAGTAAAACCTTCCCATAATGGTGTTAGAGCAGTGAATGTGTATTTGTGCGTGTAATGGGTGAAAAAAACACCATTAACCATAGAACTATCACTACTGTACTAAATTAAACATATAAACTATAAATTATCCCAATGCAGTGAGACCCATCATAAAGGTTATTATGTAGGTGTCTCCTTGCAGTGAGAGCTTCAGAGATGACTTTGCCTTGGCAAGGCACAAGTCCTTCAAAAACAGAGAAGTTGTATGATTAGCGTGTACTGGATAGAGATAGCAATGAGCCTTTTCTTTGTGATGAAGCACTGGCCTGCAGCTTAGTATAGCTCTTGAACTATCCCTGTGACTGGTGTACAAGAATAGGAAGACCCTTCATAGTTCCCTTCTGCATTCTTGTGCATCTATTCATCTTGCTTGCTAGCACTGGCACATGTCAAGCCAGAGAAATGTAGGTATAGGATTGTCCTTCCTTGGCCACAGCAGCCACTTGGACAACCATAACTTTCATTATGTCCTAGTGGGTCACTTTACTAGTGATTTAGAGCAGATTTACTTTTATTAGTAGATATTTAGGATTGTGAATCCAAAAAAGATAACAAAGCCAGTAGGGAAATATAGATCACCCGAGCGAGGGACTAACAATAGAGGGATGGGGGTGAAGAGTGAAACACAACTAGTTTACAGGAGATACAATGTTAGCCAACTAAGCCCGGGGGTGGGGGGAGGGGGGAAGGGGGAAGACGAGGGAGGGGGTTCATGATGCTGAGAGAGAAAGGACATAGATACACACAAACCTGTTACAATGATCTGCAATGGTGGAGGAAGTGGTTCGAAGAAAGTTTCTCAGTCCATATAGAGCCTCATTGCAGGGGTTCTCTTTGGGTGGAGTGGGGTCATCTGTTGCTGAAGAATCCTCTTGAAAGTGAAGGTCCATCTGGTGCAGAGGTGGAGGTTCAGGCGGTGAACTACTACACAGTGTCACTGTCTACATATGCTGTGCCCCTGCACTGGATGCTGCAGGCACCTGCCAGGCCCAGCAACACCCCGGGCACCTGTAGCCAGCCTCTGGCCACAAGGTCCTGTTCCAGCTAGCCCCAAGACACCGACTTCACCCATAACTGGACCAGGGGTATAAACAGCTATAACCTGTACGGGAGGGATCGAGTGGACAAAAGAGGTTGAGATATAGTTCTCTATGTCAAGGAGAACTACACATCCCTACAAGCTGACATCAGCACCCAGGGTGGAGGACTAGAGACCCTCTGGGTTAAAATCCGTGGGGAACACAGCACAGGAGATACAGTGGCGGGAGTCTACTACACACCTCCATCCCAGAATCAAGAGATTGACCAGGAGTTCACCAGGGAATTGGCTGAGGCTGCAAGCTCACAGTCCGTGGTTATCATGGGGGACTTCAACTACCCAGACTTCTTGTGGGAAGAGCGCTCGGCCAAATCCAAATGGTCGCAAAGCTTTCTAACATGCCTGGATGAGCTCTATCTGACTTGAGAAGTCTACGGCCCAACAAGAGGCAAAGCGCTCCTTGACTTGGTACTGGCAACCAAGGATGACCTAATCAGTGACCTAATTTCATAGATTTCATAGACATTAGGGCTGGAAGGGACCTCGGGAGATCATCGAGTCCAGCCCCCTGCCCAAAGGGCAGGAATTCAGCTGGGGTCATAGGATCCCAGCAACATAAGCATCCAATTTACTCTTGAAGGTGTTCAATGTAGGCGCTTGAACCACCTCCGCTGGCAGACTGTTCCAGACCTTGGGGGCTCGGACCGTTCGACCTCGTCATCCCATGGGGCACTCTGGTGAACAGATGTTCCCCCAGATCCTGGTGGTCACCCCTGATAAACTTATAGGTGGCCATCAGATCACCCCTGAGCCTGCGCTTTTCCAGGCTAAAGAGTCCCATGGCTCTCAGCCTGCCATCGTAAGATCTGTTTTCCTGACCTCTGATCATGCGCGTGGCTCTCCTCTGGACTCTCTCAAGCTGCTCCACATCCTTTTTGAATTGTGGAGCCCAAAACTGGACGCAGTACTCCAGCTGCGGCCTCACTAAGGCCGAGTTCAAGGGGAGAATGACGTCCCGGGATTTGCTCGAGAAGCATCTATGGATGCACGCCAGCATTTTGGTCGCTTTACTAGCCGCAGCATCGCATTGGA
Source organism: Crocodylus siamensis (assembly GCF_052110815.1). Taxonomy (NCBI): domain Eukaryota; kingdom Metazoa; phylum Chordata; order Crocodylia; family Crocodylidae; genus Crocodylus; species Crocodylus siamensis. The sequence goes on along the minus strand of NC_143400.1, from coordinate 61,850,704 downwards.
GGCTCATGTTCATCTTGTGGTCAATGATGACCCCCAAGTCTCTTTCTTCTGTAGTGCTAACCAACGTAGCACTGCCGAGCCTATAAGGGTGCTGCAGGTTTTTCCTCCCAAGGTGGAGAACCTCGCATTTTTCGGTGTTAAACACCATGAGGTTCTCGTCTACCCATTTGCTGAGCTTGTCCAGGTCAGCCTGGATCACCTGCCTATCTTCTGGCGTGGATGCTTTGCCCCAAAGTTTGGTGTCATCGGCGAACTTGGCCAGTCCACTCCTGACTCCAATGTCCACATCATTAATGAATATGTTGAACAGTATGGGTCCCAGGACAGAGCCTTGAGGGACCCCACTGGTCACAGGTCACCATGATGAGTGCCTGCCATCAATCATAACCCTCTGGATCCGACCACGAAGCCAATTTCCTAGCCAGCGTATCGTGGTGGAGCCAAAGCCACAACTGGGCAGTTTGGCCAAGAGGTGATCATGGGATACCAGATCAAAAGCTTTTTTGAAGTCAAGATATATGACATCAATCTCTTCTCCCTTGTCCAGGTGATAGGTCACCTGGTCATAGAAGGAAATGAGATTGGTCAAACAAGACCTACCCGCAACAAACCCATGCTGGCTGTCCCTTAGAATGTTAGCCTGGGCCAGTCCCTCAAGGATGGCCTCCTTAATAAACTTTTCTAAGATCTTCCCCAGGATAGAAGTCAGGCTAATGGGCCTGTAGTTAGCCGGATCCACTCTCCTCCCTTTCTTGAAGATCGGCACCACATTGGCCTTCTTCCAGTCTTCGGGCAAATGATCAAAGGGAAGCTGGGTGACAGTGACCACGAGCTGATCACCTTCACCATCTGCTGAAAAGCTGTCAAGTCAGTCAGCAGGACAGAGGTCCTTGACTTCAGGAGGGCTGACTTTGACAAGCTCAGGAGACTTGTCGGTGAGGCCCTAAGGGACCACGACCCCAGAGGGAGGGGAGGCCAGGAAGGGTGGTCACTCCTCAAGGGAATGATCCTAGATGCGCAAGCTAAGGCTATTCTGTCTAGGAGGAAAGGCAGCAAGAGGGCACAGAAGCCCCCTTGGCTCTCCAGGGAACTGGTGGCCCTCCTGCATCTAAAAAGACAAACCTACAAAGGATGGAGGATGGGATCCACCTCTAAGGAGGAATACTCTGCACTGGTCTGGACATGCAGGGAGCAAACCAGGAAAGCCAAGGCTGCCATGGAACTCCAACTGGCCACAAGTATCAAGTATCCCTTTTTTAGATATGTGGGGAGCTGGAGGAAAAGCGAGGGCAACATTGGACCCCTGCTAAACCAAAAGGGAGAACTGACAACTGATGCCCAGGAAAAAGGCAACTTGCTAAATGGGTACTTTGGATCAGTCTTTCACAAGTCCCATGGGATGCCCGTGCCCATTATGGGATAGGGATGACTAAGCGAGGGTGGTTCCTTGCCCTCCACCAATGCTGACCTCGTGAAGAAACAGCTTGAGAGGCTGGACACCTTCAAATCAGCCGGCTCTGACAATTTACACCCCAGAGTACTCGAGGAACTGGCTAGCATCATAGCTCATCCTCTGGCATGGATCTTTGAGAGCTCCTGGCAGCCTGGTAAAGTGCCCAATGATTGGAAGAAGGGCAATGTGGTGCCTATCTTCAAGAAAAGGAGGAAAGTGGATCCGGCAAACTACGGGCCCATCAACCTGACTTCTATCATGGGGGAAGTCTTAGAAAAATCATGGAGGAGGTCATCCTTAATGGACTGGCCGATGGCAACACCCTGAGGGACAGCCAGTATGGGTTTGTTGCGGGTAGGTCATGCTTGACCAATCTTATTTCCTTTTATGACCAGGTGACCTATCACCTGGACAAGGGAGAAGAGATGTTTGTCATATATCACAACTTTTAAAAAAGCCTTCGATCTGGTATCCCATGATCACCTTTTGGAAAACTAGCTAACGTGGCCTCGGGTCCATCACAATCCTCTGGCTGGGGAATTGGCTCCAGGGTCGAACCCAGAGGGTGGTGGTTGATGGAAGTCAATCATCATTGTGCCCTGTGACCAGTAGGGTTCCTCAAGGCTCTGTCCTGTCCTTGGACCTATTTTGTTTAACCTCTTCATTGGATATTGGAGTCGGACGTGGACTGGCCAAGTTCGCCGATGATACCAAATTTTGGGGTAAAGCATCCACACCTGAGGACAGGGGTAATTCAGGCTGACCTTGACAGCAGTAAATGGGTGGACAAAAACCTGATAGTGTTCAATACCAAAAAAATGCAAGGTTCTCCACCTTGGGAGGAAAAACCTGCAGCATGTCTATAGTCTCGGCAGTGCTATGCTGACTAGCACTATAGACAAGAGTGACTTGGTGGTCAGGATTGACCACAAGATGAACATGAGCCTTCAATGTGATGCTGCAGCCAGTAAAGCGAGCAAAATGCTGGCTCGCATCCATAGATGCTTCTCAAGCAAATCCCGGGACATCATTCTCCCACTGTACTTGGCCTTGGTGAGGCCACAGCTAGAGTACTGTGTCCAGTTTTGGGCTCCACAATTCAAAAAGGATGTGGAGCAGCTTGAGAGAGTCCAGAGGAGAGCCATGTGCATGATCAGAAGTCAGGAAAACAGACATTATGATGACAGGCTGACAGCCATGAGACTTTTCAGCCTGGAAGAGTGCAGGCTCAGGGGCGATCTGATGGCTACCTATAAGTTTATAAGGGGTGTTCACCAGAAACTGGGGAAGCATTTGTTCACCAGAGCGCCCCAAGGGATCACAAGGTTGAATGGTTATAAACTCCTGCAAGACCTTTTCAGGCTGGACATAAGGAAGAACTTCTTTACTGTCTGAGCCCCCAAGGTCTGGAATGGCCTGCTGCTGGAGGTGGTTCAAGCACCTACTTTGAACGCCTTCAAGAGAAACCTGGATGTTTTTCTAGCTGGGATCCGAAGACCCCAGCTGACTTCCTGCCCCTGGGTAGGGGGCTGGACTCAATTATCTTCCGAGGTCCCTTCCAGCCCTAATGTTTATGAAATCTATGACAGCAGCCTGCTCAGACCCTGCTGCTGGTCTCTGGCACACCCTTGCCATGTGCCTACCTGTCCTTCACTGTGCCCCTGTGTAGGGCACTGCACAGACCTGCCCAGGGTTGCCAGTACTGAGACTGCTATGCGGAGGCCTAGCAAGCCATTGAGGGAAGCATGTTGACATCCTCCCCAATGCCACATGCCACCTCCTGTGGCCCCAACTGGTCCCAGGAGGAGACTGCAGACCTCATTGTACTGTGAGGAGAGGCTAAGGTCCTCAGCTATTGTGTTTGGACCAGGCGTTCCAACTTGTGCCTGTCAGGCACATGAGGGCCTGTTAGGCCTCATGTGGGGCCATAAGCATGACTGATCAGTGTGCTAGTGCCACATACAAGTAAAGGCATTGCAGGAACAGTGGGTCATCATCACTGACCAAAACCGCCAGCTGCTTGCAAGTCCGTGACCTTGATGCAGCACTACATCCTCGTGCCCCGTGCCCCTGGCTGGAGCTGTACTGCCTATTCCAGCATGGGTGGCCTGCCTGAGCCTCCGCAGTGAAGGTGGCTGCACTGGAGGAGAGCCCCTCAGCCTGCCAGGAGCCCGTTCCGTCAAGCTTCCTGTCCCTGGCCTCCTCCAGCAGCTCCAGGAGACCAGGCTAGCACCTGTCCTATCATCTCCATATGCTCAGCCCCAACCTGGGGGCCAAGCTGGCCATGGCACTGCTGGCCACCAGCAGCTCCAGCTGTTCCCTGGAGGGGGCCCTACCAGGGCAGTCACATGCTGCTGTGCTGTGTCTGGCTCCTGGAACACTCCCTTGCCCCCCCCCCCACACACACAGAGCATGCAGGGAGGCAGGGGACAGTGAAAAACTTTATTGAAAAGCTTGTCCCTGCAGCTAAGTGGGCATGGTTCTCTCATGTGTAGACAAGCCCAGTGACAGGCATTACACAGCCTGAATGTTATTATATGTATTGCACTGATATTTTTAAATGGGTGGGCACAATAGCAAAAGCACTGGTTTTTTCACTTACCTGGAATGTTTACAGTCTAAGGAGTAGACTTGGGGAATCATTTCACTTTGCAAATAGTTTTCATAGTTTCATAGTTTCATAGTAGCTAGAGTCGGAAGGGACCTAGGTAGATCATCTAGTCCGACCCCCTGCCTTGGCAGGAAAGAGCACCGGGGTCAGATGACCCCGGCAAGGTGCTCATCTAACTTCCTTTTAAAAATCCCCAGGCTAGGAGCCTGCACCACTTCCCCTGGAAGCCGGTTCCAGGCCCTAGCCGCCCTGACTGTGAAGTAGCACCTCCTAATATCTAATCTAAACTTACCCTCCGCCAGCTTGTGACCGTTATTCCTGGTCACTCCTGGCAGCGCACGGGGGAACAGGGACTCCCCCAATACCTGCTGATCCCCCCTGACCAGTTTGTAGCAGGCCACAAGGTCCCCCCTTAACCTTCTCTTGTGGAGGCTAAACAGGTTCAGGTCCCGTAGCCTCTCCTCATAAGGCCTGCCCTGCTGACCCCTGATCATACGAGTGGCCCTCCTCTGGACCCTCTCCATACTGTCCACATCCTTCTTAAAGATGTGGACTTGCAAAAAGTCAATATGCAATTAATTAAAGAAGTAGCATCACTAGTGATCCAAAGGGATCAGGAGTGCATGATTTGTAAGTCCATAAGAAGATTATATAGTTAAGTGATATTCATTTAAGCAGAGTGCACTGTAATTAAAGTCTATTTCAAAACATTCTGCTGCTTGCTTTACACTTTCACATTTAAGTAATTATCTAAACTTCACCTCAACTTGTCTAAAACTTTTAATTCTCGATATCAGGCTGGAAATTGTGAAAGAGCAAGCATTCTTGTGTTTTCTGCTCTATTTGGGTCCAGATTCCCTAGGAAGTATATTTAATTATGATATTTGGATGCTAAAACTAGAGAATAAATAAAAATAGGCAAAAATGGAAAAATAATTATAATTTTTATGCCTAAAAGATTTTCAGTTTGGTTTTGGTTTGCATTCCATCTGAATTGGTTCACCCATTTCTATTTTAAAAACATGTTAAACAAAATAGAAAAATAACTTCACCATTTAAACAGGACATCTTTAAACTCCTATTTTGATCATTTTAAAATGTTTCATTTTGACTTTTTTTTTAAAGAAAAAGATTAATAACTTTCAAAACAAAAAGTCATTCTGAATAAAGAAGTCGAGACTTTTTAAATATAGTTTTCCGAATGATAGATTTGTCCAAAATCAACATTTCCCATGTACATTATTTTTAAATGGATCAAGATTTTGCAGCGGGTTGGGAGGGACAAAAACAACCTTCACTGAAAATTCCTGAAAGTGCACAGTCCTTTCTTCTTTGATTCTCACTGAGTAAGGGATTCCCCTTTGTATCATGTCAGGATATTTATAATTTCATTCATTTGGGACAGGTGAGCAAGAGCAAGGCTGCCCATGTGGTGGTCTGTGAGGAGGTATGTTGCAACCCCCCCCCCCCCCCCCCCCCCCCCCATTGCTGTGGCTGTAAGAGTAGCTGGGGACTTTGCCTCCCCTCCCACCCCTTTTCCTTCTGCTGGCTTTTTCTCTTTGGCCCGCTGCCTCTGGGGGCAGGGCAATGCAGCACAATGTGGCTTGGAGAGCTGAGGGTGAGCCTGGGGCTGTGCAGGCATGCACGTGGGCGAGGACATGTAGGCACACAGTACCATGGTCAGGGGAGGGTACAGGAGTGTCCATGTGTTCAGTGGTCCAAGGTACCTGTGACTTCCCCTAGTGTAGCCTGTGGTGTGCAGCCCCTGCCAGTGTAATCTGTGGGGCACTTGGTCCTCAACTACTTAGAAGTTGGACTGAATTGATCCATAACTTGATATTGTTTCATTTTGATCAGATTAGGGAAGAGAAAAAAATCTGCATGTATTGTAAATTGAGTAAGGATATATACAATCTGTTTGTTCCACACATGACCCAGGTCCTAACTTCAAATGTGAGAGTCTTGTCACACAGGACATTTAAAACATGTTTTATTTAGATCATAAATAAACATCTATTAAAAGTTAAAATGTGCTCTGAGCAGTTGCATAGTAATGATTACTGTGATCTCTAACATCATCTCCAGCTTGCTGATTGTCAGCCCTAGTCCTGGCACTGCACTGGAGTCTTGAACCAGCTCCCAAGGAGTCTGGGACTGACAACCAGCTGATGGCTGGTTCCAGTGCCAGCACCACACTGGCTCCAATGTGGTTCAAACACAGCTTTGAGGAACTGGAAACACCTTCCAGACTCCACGCCCCACAGTGTTGTCCTGTGGCTGGAGCTCACAGTCAGCTAACTGTGGCCTCAGTCCTGGAACTGCGAATTGCTCGGACTATCTCAATGGAGTCATTGGACAGTAGCAGAACACATGCTATTTAATGTGATCTTAATATGATACTCCTCCCACAAAAACTCCTAACTTTGCTACTGTACAATCACACTTAGCATGTGTGTTATTGCTTGAATGCATGGGAACTCACATTTTAAGTGTAGTTAACGAGTCTTAAGTGTAACATGAGACCTGGCTCTGAGTATTAATTCCATTTAACTAAATGCCAAACCTCCTATTAATTTTAGGGGAACCTCAATTTCATCCAGTGAATCTGAAAGTAACAAACATTCTAAGTATTTGGTGGACAAGGTTATGTAAAAGAGTTGGTGAAAATATATGCTGTTTAATGTTAAATTTAAATATTACCTTGAAACCGTTGGCTGGTTATTGAGGATATCAAACTTTTAGTTCAACTTCAGTCTGAGAATTATTGAACTTTTCCATGGCCTGAAAGTAGTTTTCAATAATTAATTCTCAATCCTGTTTATCAGTGTCCCTCTAAATGCATTCACCATGATGCTTTAATGTAATGTATTCTTAATGAACTCTGCAAAAGAACAAAAAAATTGATATTGAATTACTCTCTGTGTGGGGCCTGGAGTTTTGTTTTGTTTTGCAGATGCTATTAGGACCCTTTAACTGGTGAGCAGATCATAAACAGGAAGGAATCATAACAATTTATGAGAATTCCTGTGACTTGTTTCTAAAAAATAATAATAATCCTGATAGAATGGCTAAGTTATGTCATTGCAACTGAAATAATCTCGAGTGGTGTTGTACAGTCCTTTGTAGAAGTAAAATTCTCTTCCAGAATCTTGCAAGCAACTTTCAGTAGAAGAAAAAGTCCTATTTGTAGATGTTCCTGGTAGCAGTCTGACATCAGTAAAGGAAGTTACTGTTCCCTCCAACCTACTTCTATCATCCATTGTCTCATAAAACAAATACTTTTTCTCTGGAACAAATATGTATTGAAGGAGAGATCATGTTAATACAAGCTTGAAAGTTGCATGAGCATGTTCATGTCCTTTGGTACCCCAAAGATAATGGAGGCTTGGAGGTCAGTTGGTATTTAGCACAAATGACATCAGAATACCTGCAGGGTACATTTACGTAGACATACCAGGTGCTAATACTAAATATTGATGCTTATTCTGCCATGCATTAAATTTATACACTGTAACTGACAGTGCCATTAGTAATATCTTCTATCTCTAAGAATATTCCATTTGGGTCAAAATTATTTAGCAAAGGCACAGACATTCTGGCACTTAATTTCCTAATATTCGTTTTGTGTAAAAGTTTCAGAATAGGTTTTCCCTATGATATTCTTCATTGGGATTCTTGCACACAGGTTTCTCTTCTTTTCCTAAGTTAGGGACATTTCTCTTCTGTTTGTGCAAGGAAAGGTAGAAAGAATGGAAGCGAACCGAGAATAAAATTGAACATGAAAGAAGTATGTTGCCAGGCAATATGGATAATCTGTATATTTCATTTAAGGAAAACAAAATCCCTAATACCAATGACTTGGAACCATTTGTCTAAAGGAAGGTGCTGCCTGCAGGCAGCTTTAATTTATGGGCTGACAAGTTAGGCAGGAATTTGCTAGGATAATTACTCTGCTACTCAGCAATAACTAGCAATTATCATAGCACCCTCACTATCACATGTCATACACACAGTCTCAGCCATTAAACCAGAACCCTAAACAACCATTTGTCTCAGCAAAACATTTTTATGTTCCTATCTGCATTGCCACATCCACTCTGCACTTTCCTTTGACTTCAGCCGTTATGTTAAGAACCCTCTTATTTTAATATGCTTTGCAAACAACCAAAACAAAAACAGCAGTGAGGGGAAACTGATGCTCTCTGCCAGGACAGTATGGAGAGCAGGCCCTAGTCGAGTCCCAAATCCGATGAGAATGAAGAAGGTGCACTTTATGAATTTTTGTTTACACAGCAATTTGGTGTCCTCAGTAAGCTTAAAAGAATGCATCAAGACCTGAAAGGGTACTTTAATTAAATTTTGAACCTGATAGGGGATAAGAGCCTGCAGTCCTTAGCTGGCTTCAGTTGTATAAGTACATGTCATTAGTTTGGGGGACTTTAGTATATTCATTGGCGACTAAATATAAGGTATTCATCTTGTTTTCAAAGTCCTAGGGATTTTTTTTGTTTGCTTATTTGCATAGTATCAGCTGTCATGTCTGTTCATTTGAAAAATAGTCCAATTTGAAACTAAGTAGGTATAACTTCTTATTTTGACTTCATAAATAAACATGTAAATATTGTAACAAAAATTCCATTCAGGAAGTTGTATTAATAAATAATATAGGAAAAAATAGGTCTCAGGCCTAGATCCTAAAAAAAAAAAAATTAGGCACCCAATTTCCACTTTACTGGCACCTAGTTCCCCTCTACATGTAATATATATGCTGCTATTAACATGTTAATTGTGGCATAAATGTCAAGGGTGCTATACATTCACGCAATTTAAGGCACCATAAAATGGAAAGCCAGCAATAAAAATGTTCTACATATATAAAACATTTCTATGGCTGGTTTGTATGGTGCCTTAAATAGAATGTGTGGCACATCTAGGGCAGGACTGACAATCAGATGATTGTTGACTCTGGCCAGGGACCACACTTTGGTTTCAAATTGGCCCCAGAATGGTTAGGGGTCAGGACTGACAATTTATTGATTGTTAGCCCAAGTCCTGGCTCTTGCAGGCACCCAGCTTTCAACTTGCTTGTGCAAGGGAAGCCTGGGATCATGATCCCAGAATCCCCCTAGACTAGCAAGTAGAACAGATCTGTCAGGTGATCTGATTCTAGGTCTCAAAATTGTACCTCTTGCCATAGCCTGAGGCCTGATCGATAGGATCGGGGTTCAAACCTCATAGCACCTTTAAATGAGTGTGTACTGGGGGCCTAGATCCAAACTTATATCCTTAGAACTGCTTAGCTTCCACCTACCCTTGGAGACATCTAAATTCCCTAGGCAGTGCGGTCTCTATTGTAGCTACATTTCTGCTGAATAGTGTGCACAATCACCCAAGCCCTCATAACACCAAATAGCACAAGACAGAGATGAGATTCCCATATCTCTTTCAGGGCCACGAGGTGTTTTCAGAACATGCCTTCCAGGTCATATCTAGTATAAAACACAAACAGAAGGGAACAATTACTTTTTTGTATTCAGTAGTTCAGCAGGTAGCACACTTGCATGGGACGTGGGAAACAGTTTCAGAATCCCATTTTGCTGGGGCTGGAGCAGGGCTATGAACCCAGGTTTCTTGCCTTCTAGGAAAGTGCCCTAAGAAGTGATATATTTGTTGTGCAGTTCATGAGCCACAAATGGCTCCCCCACTTACCATCTGCAGGTTTTGCACAAAACACTGGAGATTTTTCCCCTGTGTGCATTGAACGTGTTTTCTGTGCAATCACAAACAATATAGCAGGTACACTATCTAATACTATTCAATACATATGTTTGATAAAACATAGAATCATAGAGAATAAGGGATGACAGGGACCTCAGGAGGTCATTTAGTCCAACCCCCTGCCCAAAGGAGCATTATCCCCAACTGGATCATTCCAGCCAGAGCTTTGTCAAGCCAGACCTTAAAAACCTACAGGGATGGAGGAGATTTTGTCACCTCTAGGTAACTTGTTCCAGAGCTTCACCACCCTCCTAGTGAGAATGTTTTTTCCTAATATCCAACTTAAACCTCCCTTGTTGCAATTTGAGAACATTGCTCCTTGTTCTATCATCTGTCTCTACTGAGAACAGTCCAGCTCCATCTTCTTTGGAACCTCCCTTCAGGTAGTTAAAGACTGTTATCAATCCCCTCTCAGTCTTCTGTTCTCCAGACTAAATAAATCTAGTTCCCTCAGCCTCTCCTCATACATCATGTGCCCCAGACCCCAAACCATTTTTGTTGCTCACTGTCGGACTCTTTCCAACTTGTTCACATCCTTTCTATAGTGGGGGAGAGGGCCACAATGGGACACAGTACTCCAGATGTGGCTTTACCAATAGAGCAGAATATTTACTTCCATCGATCTGCTGGCAATGTTCCTACTAATGCATCCCAGTATGCTGTTAGCTTTCTTGGCAACAAGGACACACTGCTGACTCAATTTCAGCTTATTGTCCACTGTAACCCCCAAGTCCTTTTCTGCAGAGCTGCTGCCCAGCCAGTCAGCCCCCAGCCTGTACTAGTGCATGGGATTCTTCCATCCCAAATGCAGGACTTAGCATTTGCCCTTGTTGAACCTCATAAAATTTTTTTTGGCCCAATCCTCCAATTTTTTACAGTCACTCTGAATCCTAGCCCTATTCTCCAGTGTATCTACTACCTACTCCACCTCCCAGCTTGGTCATCTGTGAACTTGCTGAGGGTGCAATCTATGCCATCTTCCAGATTGTTAATGAAGATATTGAACAAAACCCACCACAGGACCTACCTCTGGGGCACTCCACTTGCAGTGTTCCGCATTTTCAGTTTTTATTTTAAAAAAAAATCCGGGACTTTTTGGGGTTTATCTTTGAAACATAAAAACCAGGATGAAATCAGGATAAAAAGAAGAAAGGAAAAAAAATCTGTTTAAATCGGTGGTGAAGGAGGGAGAGAGTAAGGCTGGGACTAAGGAAGGGGCAGGGGAGGTGCAGCACAGCCCATCAGCTGCTCCTGGGGCTGCAGTAGGGAGCAAAGCGGGGGGAGATGTCAGTGGGTGTGGGGTGGAAGGGGCATGGGTCTTGCTGCTATGCGTCTCATGGGAGGGCTGTAGGCTGGGCTCTTCCTGGGGGGGAGGTGCTTGTCCCCGGATCAGTGGTAGGAAGCACATGGCACCCTGTCCTGCCCTTCTTCCCCAGCTGCATTTGCACCCTTCTCTCCTGCTGCAGTAGCTTACTGCCAGGCTGCCCTGGTGTTTGGGGGGAGGGGGGAGTGGTGTGTGGCTGGATGTGGAGTGGGGCACCGGCACCTCCCGCCCTGCCTGGGGTCAGAGCCAGGAGCCCAGGCCCCTAGGCAGAGACTCCAGGCCTGCAGGCCCATGCAGAGCAGCTGGGTGCAGCGCCCGCTACAGAGAGTGGGGCCAGGCTGTCCTGCCTGCCCCCCCCAGCACAGTTTGCTGCTCCCAGTGCCTGGTGCAAGGCTGAGGCTGGAGCCACTGGGGTGCAGCTCAGACCCACCTGCCCCAGGAGTGATTCCCATCGTCTACCCCACTTTGCCTGGGGTCAGAGTTGGGAGCCCTGTGCCCCCAGACAGTGGCTCCAGCCACCCTCCCCCGGCTCCCATGTGGCCACCGCCGCCACCCCCCCCCACTCCACACGCAGCCACTGCCACCGCCACTGCCCCCCACATGTCCAGCTGTAAACCTGTGCCCCAGGTAACCGGTACAGCGGCACTTTCAGCTTACCAACACCACGTGTTTTTCAGTTCAAATCCATGTTAACTGGCACAAGTGGAAAATTCCCCATTTGTGCTGGTTAACAGGGATTTGAACTGAAAAACGGGTGTAAATCAGTAAAAACAGAATGACTTCAAAAATCAGGGAATTTATCAGTGAAAATTGGTAAAAGCTGAGAATACAGAACACTATCCACTTGAGACCAGGTGCCAGCTAGACATTGAGCCATTGATCACTACTTATTGAGCCCAACAATGCAGCCAGCTTTTTATCCAACTTACAGTCCATTCATCCAACCCATATGTCCTTAGCTTGCTTGCAAGAATGCTATTGCATACAGTATCAAAAGCCTTGCTAAAGTCAAGGAATATCATGACCACTAGTCTCCCCACATCCACAGAGCCAGTCATCTCATCATAGATAGCAATCAGGTTGGTGAGGCATGACTTGCCCTTGGTGAATCCATGCTGACTGTTGTTCCTCATCACCCCCTTTTCCTCCAAGTGCTTAGAAGTGGATTCTTTGAGGATATGCTCCATGATTTTTCCAGGGACTGAGGTAAGGCTGACTGGTCTGTAGTTTCCCGGATCCCCCTTGTCTTTCTTAAACATGGGCACTATATTTGCCCTTTTCCAAGTGTATGGGACCTCCTCTAATTGCCATGAGTTTTCCAAGATAATGGCCAGTAGCTCTGCAGTCATATCAGCCAATTCCCTCAGTGCCCTCGGACACCGTGCATCTCGCCCCATGAACTTGTACATGTTCAGCTTTTCTAAATAGTCCCTAACCTGTTTTTTTCATGGCTGAGGGCTGTTCATCTAATGGTGAGTTAGTAATACCTACTTCCCTACACTGTGTATTCTAATCACTGCCTTCTATTTAGAAGCTTTGCTTCCTGCAGTCCCTTCACAGCATCTGATGAAGTAAGTCACTGCTAATGAAAACTTCTGCTATGTAATAGGTGTATTAAGCTAGTCTATAAGGTGCAGATCTACCCTGTCTTCTGCCTGAGTAATACAGATAACTACTTCTCTTTAGTAATACCTAGCCCTCTATTTGTAGTTGTTTAAACCAAGTATGTACATACATTTAGCAAATGTTAACAGGATTATGATTTCTAAAGAATTTTCCCATTATATTATTAAAATATTAATTTATCATACAGCTTTGTCTTTTTGAACCAGTGTGTTGCCATAAACTCCCTAGGGGGGACCAGAGGAAAATAGGTGAGACTCTGTTCCCCCAGGCATCACCTGGGATAACAAGGAATAACAGCCACAGATTGATTGAGAGCAGGTTCAGGCTTGATACCAGGAGGCATTATTTTATGGTAAGGGCTGCCAGGCTCTGGAATGGCCTCCCAAGGGAGGTGATGGTCTCCCCTACCTTGGAGGTCTTCAAGAGGAGGTTGGATAGATATCTGACTGGCATATTGTGATCCCAGCACTCATTCCTGCCTGGGGCAGGGGATTGGATTTGATGATCTGTTCAGGTCCCTTCCGACCCTAGAAACTATGAAACTGGAGTGAATTGCTACAATTCACTTATGGTTGTAAATATTTGTGTGGCTGCTTGGTTAACAGTGAGTGCACATTTAGCTTTTTACCCAGGACTGAGTAATATTGCACTGGTCTACTGGGCATTTGGTATTGTTCTCTCTCAGTTGCTCTTCTTTTCAAGTTTTTCCATGTGGCAAAAGATACCTAAAGAGCTACTGAAACAGAGGTTGGATACTGAATCTCTTATGTTAGCTGTGATAACCACTAAGCTATATATTCATTTCAACTGTCTTTGGTCTATCTCTCTCCCATATCTCACCATAAGCTAAATCACAATACACACTAAGAAAATACAGTAATTTAATATTAACAATAAAGAGTAATGCATGAAAAGAAACTAGCCACCAGCACCAAGAAAATACCTCAGGCAACCTAGCCAGCTAATAATTCAAACCTGCTTGTCCTACCTCTTGGCAACTGTTGATTCTCTGGATTGTGGTGTACATGCAAGAGATCTATGCAACCATCACACCAAGACTTTCAGCACATACACCTAGCAAGAGTATGGAGGAGGGGAGGCTGCCTTAGACTTACCCTCCCTCCTTTAGACCATTGAGACAGAGTCCAAAGGCCAGACCCAATTCTGATGTTCAGTGTCTCAACAGTTGTAGCTTCTGCCAGAGAACAACAGATTAGAGCTATTGCTGACTGCCTAACACCTCAGCAGGGGTGTGCTTTTGTCAGGGTGATGTCCCAACTGTGTGGCATTTTATAGGATCTACCCCACCAGGAGTAGCCCTACCACGTTGCCACCAAGCCCTCCAATCAGATGCAATTTACAGTTATACCCATGATCTCTTGTAAAATCTAATGTACATAAAACATCATACCATACACCATCCAGCCAGTGAAATTTGAAAGAAATCACATGATGCATAAAACCCTTTTATGTTTTACACAATGGATCAGAACCAGAATGTAAAAAGTTGGTTATGACCTAACTCCCATCTTGTGAAATTTAGTTTTCTCCTTTTAGAGGAGTTTGATAATCTGGAAAATAGTAAAAATCCTCTTCAGATACAGAGCCAAACCGAACCTTTTCCTGACTCCTAGCTGTAGCCCTGTTTTTGCTCCCACACAAATTCTATTTGAAGTCTTATAATGTTAAGCTTTTGCTATGGTTGGCTGAATGCTCTCTTCCACTCTGATGACTTCATGGGCACGTAACATATTCTGAGGTATTTCTCATCTCACCTCATCGTAGAGTAAGTCTTGTCCCCATTGGAAATGGATAGATTTGCTGAGAACCTGTGAAGTACTTGGTAGGATATAATCAAAGAATCGCATGGCTATTGCAAACTGGGAAGAAGGGAAGCTGGGTTTGTAGAGAAATAGTATTTTAGGGGATGTTACCGAAATGGTATTTAGGGATTTTTTTCATCCATCAGTTATCAAAGCATGTTGCAACGGAATACAAGTAGCACCCTTTGTTTTAGAAATGGGTGCAAGATGAAGTAGGCAAAATAAGCTGTTGTTTGTGACAGAAAGTCAGTGTTAGAGTTAGGGAAAAAAAAGTTACCATATTTAGGTTAGGATTTTTTTTTGTAGGAGAAAGAATAGAGGGGAATAGAATTAAGGGTGAGAAAAATATTTGGCGGAAGGACCGAAGACAATGGGAACTCTATGGAACAGAGTATAGAAGTTTGTGTGGAGAAGAGGAAGATCACAATAGATCTGGATACATTTATATATAAATATTTGGGGTGAAGCTGGTGCCATCAAAGTCAGTGGTAAAACTCCTATTGATTTCAGTGGAGCCAGGATTTCCCCAGTGGTCTTTTGGGAGCCAATGTAAACTGAGCCTCCAAAGCTTTTGAGGTTTGCCTACAGTATCAACTGTATGTAGTATGCTATATGAAACTAGTTTTATGACTACTATTCCCCAGCATATGCTATCCATTCTTTCGCCTTTAAAAGCTATGTAAATATTTCTCTGAAAGCTGCAGGTGCTGGAAATCATCAAAGGTAGATTCCCTGATCCAGTCTAATTTACACCCCCTGCCCTCCCTCCCCGTGCCTGACAACTCACCATGTCTGGGAGACCTCAGGTCAGTTTTATGGAGAGCAAACATTGTGCTTTTGCGCTGTTCCTTCCCTCATCAAAGCTTTTGTGAAAATAATACTCTCTAGAGAACCTGGCCAGCTTTTGTATCTCCCTGTAGCAGAACTGTGGTATGTAAAGAACCAGCTTCAGCAGGAGCAAAAGGAAAACAGATTCTCATCTAAAGCGCACATTGAACATGACACAGTCATAATGAGGAATGCCCATGCAAGAAATGCTGTTCTACATGATAGGTTTGAGTCAGTGTTCCATGTATTTGGCATAAATTATTCTGGAGATATTCCCTCTGCATTTACCTGATTAGTAATCCTAATTATTTTTCACAGTTTCTAGGACCTGATAAAAATGATATTCCCTCCCAATTACTTTATCAGGCCCCGCTTCTACGGGTTATTGATAGTTCTGCGTTAACTGGGCTGCTTTGTTTTTTTGGTGGGCTGCCAGTTGAGGGGAAAAGCAGCTGTTCCTTGAAATGGGAATAATAAAAAATGCCAACTGATACAGTCTCTCTGAGTTTTGCAGAACTGAAAAAGGCCATTAGTAGCTCTTGGAATTCTTTAGCTGTTTGCATATTTGTGTTCCAAGGGAAATAATGTGGGAGGCAGGATACCATTGAGAACGTAATGCAACGGGCACTGTCGGAAATACCAGAGATGGGGGGCGGTGGGGAGGGGGAATCTGAAATGCAGACTAGCAGTAAAATACAGGGATGACAAGCTGTCGTCTATTGATATATGGGTCTTTTCCTACTGAGGATACAGCGTGGGTTGGTTTTAGGACCATCACACTGGGCTAAATCCTAAGCTTCTTAGTCAGAGCCTGATTCTGACGTGTTAAGTAGCAGCACACTCAGTGAATGCTGATTTTAAACTGCTGTTTCTACCTCTCTTGCCCTTGGTTAAAGTAAAAGCTCATGAAGAGACTTTTCCCTCTATATACACCCACCCTGTAGTCCTCAGAGACCCCACAGAGACAACCACATTTGGCATTTGAGTAGGAGTTTTAAATGAGTGCCAGGTTTGGGAGATGCCTAAGGATAACATAGGGCACAGGAGTGAAACAGCAGATTCACAAAGGGACTATTGCAGACTGTATCTCAGCTGCCATGCAGGGAGTCTGACGTAGAGAATAACCTGAAAGCACTGCCACCTGAACACTCCTCTCATTTTTAAGAATCCATGAAAACTGGGTGAGAAGATCCAGAGTCCAAGAGCATAATGGAGAAGGCAAGGCAATTTAATCAGAAATGGGGAGAAGAATCAGTAGGTGCTGTGGACCGACAGCTGCCATGTCCATTTGGCTTGCCTATAAGTTAGGTCAATAAATGGGTTCTAGCTTTCCTTTGCTCACAGAAAGGTAGAGCTTCCATAATTCCAAATGTAAGATTTGAACCTTCCTAGCTTGAAGGTTAGAAACTGAGTTTGAATGTTTCCACAAAATGTGCTACATCATGCCAAGAGGAATAATTCTCTTGAATTTCTGTGATTTGAAGATGCAGTAGTGAATTCTGAATTGCAAGGAAACTTACATGAGATATTACAAAAGTTTATCCTGGCATGTTTCATGTCTTTTTCTGTGTGTGACAGGATATATTTGTATTGAAATGGGCCAGACAAATGAAAGCTAGAGTTCAGGAATCCAAAACACTAACACCAGGGGCTGGCGAAGTAGGGAAAAGTTACTGGATTTAGATGCACAGAATGCTCTTTCTAGCAGCCCATGTGTGTTGTCTGGTTAGATTTGTTTTAGTGGAAGGCTTCAGCCACACAAAATCTGGAACTGAGTTCAGACTTCCCTAGAGTCAGTGGGATGCCCAGCTCTGCATTTCTGTCATAGCCTATTATCAAGTTATGAAGGCCAGTTGTGAACATTTGACTGACTTTGGCATGTGGGTGTGAGAAGAAGGAGGCCAAAGGGTGTTGAATATTGAAGGTTGGTTTGAGATCCTCATTAGATAATTTAGGCATATTTCAAAAGCTTTCTGAACTTTGGAGTTGGGGGGTAGGTGAGAAAAAACAGCAGGGAAAAACAGAATATGAAAGGAAGGAAGGGGTGAAGAAAATTTGTCGGAATTTGGAAACAGTTTTTGTTAGGCCCAGATCTGAGTACTCTATACTCTGACATTTAGCTATTGGAACACTTATCTAGCAAACAGACTTTCCACCTGGATTTACAATTGTCTGAGCTCAGACTCCAGTTTCCAGTACATTTGGGTGGTGTAGCTGAATTTCAAGTTTGTTTCTTGGGCTTATAATTCCCTCATCTTGTCCTAGAATACAGGCAAATGTGGTGCAGTGAGGTTATGTCCCTTGCTTAGAATAACATATGGTATCAGGTTTAAGTTCTGTGAAACCACTTTAGGTGACTTTGACAGTTATTCTTCTTTCTGTGTTTAAGCTGGAGCATTCAGAATGGACTTTAGATCAGGCTCCAAAAGCCTGCCATTTTATTCAATTTCCTTCCTTCCTTCATCCGTCCATGTTCAGCTCAGGAAAAGTGAACAGTAAATTACCTGCAGTTTTTTCATACCAGGGGATACCAGAAACTAGGAGACATTTAAAATATTTAAAAATTCAGTTCAACTAAGTTCCCCAAATGTTTGGACAAAAGTTATTGAAATACTATGGACCTGCTGAATTAGAAAGGAAATGTCATAAGTGTTGTATATCTTGTGAGTTTTCAATGCTTCCTTCTTCTCCTATTTAGGAATAACCCTCCTCATGGTATCTCAGCCCATTTAGACCCAGCTGCTTTGGCTCTAGGATACCTGCAAGGAAAAGGGGAGGAGATGATGAAGAGAAATGCTGTAGCAGCTACAGCAAAAAGCTGGCTGATACTCATATGAGAGACTGCTACCAGTCAGAACCATTCCAGGTATGAAAAATATTTCTCCCATTTTCAGGATGCTTCCTCCCAAGGACTTTCCTCAGGCCGGAAACTGGATTTATCTGCTACTGGAACATGTGCAAATGCTCATTTATTTGTATTTTTGGTAAATACATTATATCTTGAGAAAGCTTAGGACTTTGGTACTTCATCCCTCCAAGCTGAATCTCTGTTGAAATGAAGAGTTGGGACCATAGGCAGAGTGAGAAAATATTATTTGGAGGGAGGCTGAGCATGCACCCCCCCACCCTCCACTAGTAGGTAAGTTTGTCATGGGGGAGGGGTGTTTGATTTATAATGATAAATGAATGAACTATATTTCCAGAGACAGATTCATTTTAGTTTCATAATTTTTTTTGACCTTATGCACTAATGTATAAAAAACAGCAGAACCCCTAAAAGTGTAGTGTAAGAAACTGATTGATTGTGCATATAGTTACAAATATGACTATACAGTGTTAAAAGGAAGAATATAGAAGCCTATATTTTGCCAATAGGAAGACAAAAGCTGTCGATTTAAAAACCAGAACAACTTGGGTCAGAAAAAAAGCAGGCAAACTTTAAATGGTGCAACAACTTAGTTTCATAGTAGTTAGAGGTCAGAAGGGACCTGAATAGATCATCTAGTCTAACCCCCCACTACTGGTTGCAGCACACGCTGGGATCACACAACCCCAGACAGGTGTTCATCCAACCTCTTTTTGAATTTACCCAAGGTAGGAGTGAGGATCACTTCTTTAGGAAGTTGGTTCCAGATCCTAGCTACCCTAACAGTGAAATAGTGCCTCCTAATCTCTAACCTGAACCTGTTCTCCAGCAGCTTCTGGCCATTGTTCCTCATCACCCCAGGTGCTGCTGGGGGGAATAGGACCCTTCCTATTTGCTGCTGATCTCCCCTAACAAGTTTGTAGGCAGCCACCAAATCCCCCCTCAGCCCCCGCTTGCTGACGCTGAACAGGTTCAGGTCCCTCAGCCTCTCCTCATAGGGCCTGCCCTGTTGCCCTCCAACCAAGTGGGTGGCCCTCCTTTGAACCCTCTCAAGGCAGGCCACATCCTTCTTAAACTGTGATGCCAAGAACTGGACGCAGTACTCCAACTGAGGCTGGACCAATGCCACGTAGAGGGGGAGTATCACCTCTCTGGACGGCTTGAGATGTATCTTTGGATGCACGACAAGGTACAGTTGGCTTTGCTGGCTGTGGTCTGGCATTGGCGGCCCATGTTCATCTTGGAGTTGATAATGACTCCAAGATCCCTTTCCACCTCTGTGCTTACAAGGGGGGAGCTCCCCAGCTTGTATGTATGCTGTGGATTCCTTCTCCTCAGGTGCAGCACCCTGCATTAATCTACATTGAAGCCCATCCTATTACCATCTGCCTACTTTTGTAGTCTGTCTAAGTCTAATTGCAGCCTCTCTCTCCCTTCGAGCATGCCTACCTCTCCCCACATCTTGGTGTCAACAGCAAACTTGGAGAATGTGTTTTCCATCCCCTCGTCCAAGTCGCTGATGAAGATGTTGAACAGCATAGGCCCCAGGACCGAGCCCTGGGGGACCCCACTGTTCACATCCCGCCAGGTCGAGTACGACCCATCCACCACCACTCTCTGGGTGCACCCCATCAGCCAATTTTTGACCCATCCAACTGTGTAGGCATCAATGCCACAGTCACTCAGTTTATTAATGAGAATGGGGTGAGAGACAGTGTCAAAGGCCTTCTTAAAGTCCAGAAAGACTACATCCATGGCGACACCATCATCCAGGGATTTAGTTACCTGGTCATAAAAGGCCATCAGGTTGGTCTGGCAGGACCTGCCTTTGATGAACCCATGTTGATTTCCCCTGGGCATGATCTCCCCTGCTGGCCCCTCACAGATGTGATCCTTAATAATTTTTTCAAGGATTTTCCCCAAGACCGATGTGAGGCTTATGGGCCTATAGTTTCCTGGGTCCTCCTTTCTCACTTTCTTATACATGGGGACCACATTAGCTAGTTTCCAATCTCCGGACACCTGGCCCGTGGACCATGATTGCTCATACAGCCAGGCCAAGGGCACACCAATGACCTCCGCCAGCTCCCTCAACACCCATGGGTGGAAGGCATCAGGGTCTGCAGATTTAAAAACATCCAGCCCTTCCAGAAGATCTCTAATTACTTCTGTGCAGACCCAAGGCCTGGCAGTGCTATCCTCAAGATTGCCCCTACCTTTGGTGGGAGAGCTGTCCTGGTCCCTGTCCAAGAAAACAGAGGCAAAGAACTTGTTAAAAATTTTGGCTTTCTCTCCTGACATAGCCACAAGATTACTATTTGAGTCTAATAGGGGCCCTATGTTACCCGGTGCCTGCTTCTTACTCCCAATGTATTTGAAGAAGAACTTTTTGTTGTCCTTAATCCTGGTCGCTAGCCTGAGCTCCACTCCCACCTTAGCCTTCCTAATGGCTCCCCTACACTCACAGGACAAGAAGAGGTATTCCTCCTTGATGACAGCCCCTCTCTTCCAGTAGGTGTATGCCTCCCTTTTGGCCCTCAGGCATTCTTGAATGCCTTTGCTAAGCCATGAGGGTTTCAGAGCACTCTTACCCCCTTCTTTCTCTGGAGGATCGTCCCCTTAAGGTATGACCATCCCTCATGGATTCCCATAACTATAAATTGCTCCAATTAAATTATATTATGTTATATAATAAGTGAGCTGTTGCAAAAATCTCTGGGAACCTTCCTGTCAGACCTTCAATTTGTTAGGTTTTTCTTGTTTTGTTTTTAAAATGTCTTTTACAACAGACAGTGTTGATAGAGATGGAGACTAAATGACCATAATTAAACACAAAAAGCTGTATTTGCCACATAAAAATACCACCTCCCCTGCACACTCATAAAGGAGCTGATTCTGGGAAGTTCTGAGTGTCTATGAAAATCTGCTAATCTTATTCTCTACTCTTTTGTATTCTGTGTAGTTATTTAAACCTGGGAAGTGTCTGAGATGCATGTAGACATATACAGGATATTCTGATTTGGTAAGTCTTTTTTTTTTTTTCCTTTTTAAAAGATACCTGGAACTCATTCTGCCCATAAAGAAATGAAGTCATGAGCATGAAGTGCTCATCATATGTCCAAACTGGCAGTGGTGATGGGTAGTCTGACATTGGTGTACCCCCTGTCAGGCCATGCTCCTTGTAGTCTGCAAGTGGCAGCCAAGGAGCGAGGCCACCGGCAAACGTGACATTGGCCATGTGGGACCCCCCCAGGTCAGCGTGATCAGAGTCCTCCCTGACTCAAGAGGCACCAGTTGCTCATGCAAACTGTGCTGCTTTAACATAGGTGGACACAAATGCCAGATTATTTTAAGTAAAATTATGTTGCGTGCACTCTCACCACTGGTATCATATATTATCACCACTGATTCCTGAAACGAATCAGATTTATGGATAATACCTGCTCTTATGGCTGAAGATTTCACCTTACATTAAATTTCTTCACCTTAAGAATGGCTGAAGAAATTGCTTGCAGAAGCTGACCTTGAGCTGGCAATGCAGAGTAGCTTGCAGAAAACAATTTCTAAATCTCTAGTGACGTAGTATATTTATGACAACTTTGTATATTCTTCAAGTTATTTGTGGAAAACATTTTGAACTACTGTGTCATCAGTCTTGGCTGTTCTCACCAAAAGCAAAATAGAGGCAGCATCTGTAATCACTTAAAGGCTTTTAAAATACTTTCTGGTAGAACTTCATAGGATCAGTTCACATGCAGATTTACCCATTTCATAATCAAGGAACAAGCATATAGACACTTAGCTTGGGTGCCTGAGTCCTGGTGTGCATAAGAATTTTGGTTTTGTTTCGCTGTTGTGCCTAGGCCTTTACATGTCAAAGGCCATTCCACAGATCATTGGAAGCTTCTAAGTTCTGGAATACTGAAGATTTTCCTGGTACAAATCTCCTTATAAAATATTTGTGGATGGAAGAGGAAGGATGCATGCTTTTGATGAACATTGTGGGACTTAAATTAACTGCATTTTTCATGAAATTGCCATTGTTTAAAATGTTGAAGCAATCTCTGGAGCAGGGATTGAACCCACATTTGCACCCCACACCTCAGCAATCTAAACACTAGCTTATAAAGGGCATGGAGAGAGGAAACAATCATAATGACTTAAAAGAGGAGGAAGAGAGGAGGCTTACTGCAGTTCATTGGAATCTGCTCCTACCATTTCATGTGTCTGCTCTATCCCATGGTAAATGGAAACTAAACCATAATAAGTGATCACTTGTTTCATTCAGGAGCAAATTACTGAATTTACTGCCTGATAACTGGTTCTTCTGTTCACATCTACAACAAATCAGCTAATGTGCTTCCTTTCCTTAATACCTGTGGGACAAGGGGTTTAGCAGAATTCACAAATTCATTGGAATCTGACAGGCCAGTGCCATGAGTACTTTTGCTGTAGCCTCAAACTTGCAATCTCTGGGCTGTCAACCATGTGCTTTAGTGCCCACACCATCTCAGCCCCAGCTAATGGACTTATGAGCAGTAAGTCCCTTTCATTTTAGAGTGATATAATTGATTTTAAAGCAATACTATTGCTTATTCCCTCTCTAGCCCAATGAATCTTGAATTCTCTTTTGCAAAGTAGCACAGCTTTAACATGAGGAGTGGGTCTTTCCCATCACATTTATTAGAATAGCTGATAGAATGTTAACACACCAGAGAGACTGAGACCATGATTAATGTCTTATTGACTAGTATATAAAAATGATGTCAGAGGAAAGGCATATTTCCAAAATCCATGAACTTTGTATAGCTGGTGGTGATAGTGAGTTTCTTTCTAGCAGAGGTCAAAATTCTATACAATTTATTTAGCTATTTTCCTATGTTGTAAGCTGAAGTGAGAGGTTTCTCAGTGAAGTGACATGCTTAACTCTTCAGTGCCAACCCAGCGCTCTAGTCACAGACAGAGGAACAGGGTGCTCCAAAAAATGGACTAGGCAAATACTTTGCACTGTAGTAGTTAAGTTTTGAAGTTTAAACTAACTTGCTAAGTTACTTTTTTGTCAATTCATGGAAAATTAATTGTATTCAGTTAACCCAAAGATCAAACCCAACACCTTCTTAAGGTACCTCAATATTTGTAATTCATCATCTTACAATTTTCCACTATCTATTAGCTATTTTTGTATTTTATAAGATGTATAAGTAGCTCATGACTCTCTCATTTTATTTGGGCACCTAAAAGCTTATTTTTATAAATAAAATGAGTTGCTGTACTGGTCTTTCTGGTTCTGTATGCAGCCTTCCATAATGAACAGTATTTTATTATTCATGGAATAATGAACATTTTTTTGTCTAATGAGATTTACCACTTGTACACTATAATAGGGGCAGTTGTAGATGATGAAACAATTCCTCTATTTTCTTCTTGGTACACATGAGATGCTAGCTGTACACCTTGAAGCACAAGGAGAAAATTTCTTCTGAATTAATCACTTGGGCTAGGCACAAACATTCAAAAAGCCTGAGCCTGAATTGATTCAATCTTTGCAGGTTAGTCCAACCTGCCTAGGTTGAACCAATTTGCAACTGCACAGAAATTCCCTGTGGACTAAACAAAGGCTAGCGCATGTCTGCAGTGGCTCAGGCTAGAAGCCAAGGGGTGCTAGAGCAGCCCTCTCTTCCCTTCCACAGTGCTGAGCTGAGATGGTGTGGCCAGGCCTCAGAACACTTTGATTAGGGAGGGGTTTAAAACCCCACCCTACTGCAGTCCCAGGGTTTTACCCATTCTCCGCTCAAGGGGTGGGAGTGTTGCCAGACCCCAGCTAGCACTCTGAGGCAAAGGGGTGTGCACAATGCATGCATCTATTGATGACACTGAGCTTTTTAATCTCCCTCTCCCTGCTTCTTCCTACTGTCTACAAACCTGACAGGTGAGGGAGCCAGCAGGGAGCTGATAACACAGCATTTGTCAGCCCATTAACAAAACAGAAGCCTCTTTTATTAGTTCAAGCTCTTCTTAAACAGCTTTTTCCAAGGAAGGAATGGAGGGACATTACCAGCTGACCTGTTGATTAGCTCCAAAAAGCCCTGAGTGGGCAATGTTCTGTCTGCCTGTCCCAGTGAAATTGGTGACACAGACATACAGACACTTCTCAGCATTAGCTAGCATACCACATTCCTAGGGTCCATTAAGCTAGGGTCCATGCTGTGGGAGATGGGTGGGAGGGAGGCGGAGATCGTGTTTGAGCAGCAAACAGCGAAGGGGGTGGGGGGTATGAGGAAGCCAGGCAGACCCTGCTGTGCCTGCAGTGTCTGCCGGAGCTCCAGCTAGGGAGCAGAGGGTGGGGCCAGTGCTGTTCTCTGGAGTAGAGAGCACAGCCCAGCCCAGCACAGCCCAGCCCAACCCAGCTTATCCCTGGGCTGCAAAGCATCTGGGATGCTGGCGGACTCTGGTTTAACTTAAATGAGGAAGAGGTCTGGGACAGAAATTCATAAACCAGTTTGACCCAAATCAGTTAAGTCTGATACTACATTTAATCAGATTTATCTTAAACCAGTTTCAGCCATTTTGAAACTGGTTTATGTGCACTGAACTTATGTTCTGTTACAGGTTTAAACCAGTTTCTGATCACTTAAGCCAGTTTATGTGTAATGTCTATCCCTACCCTTTCAGCTGATTCTACACCTCCACTCACAATACTTTTCTCTGCAATTAGATCCTCCAAATTTACTGGGGTTACTTACAAAGTGAGGTTCTATTGAATGTGAACAACATGGCTGAGCATAATTTTGTTTATCTTTTCTTTTTTTTTCTTGTGAAAGATTTTCTTACCCAGGCTGAAGTTCCATTGCAGGACAGATTTTTCACAGGGACATTTCATTTCTGATCCAAAGTTTTACATGGGAAATTTCAAACAATTGTTTTATCTTCTTCTGTTATGTTTCATTTTTTACTTGATAGTAGTTTTATTATGTTTTTGTTTAGGATTTCAGTGTTTCATTTGATTAGTAACTGAAGGTTAAAACCTTTAGACTTGGATTACAAGGCTAACAAATTAAATAATAAGTTTAAATTTGCATAACAAACAGATGTAATGATTAGCATAGCCTGATCTTCCTGTGCAGCATGGTACATAGTCCTTTTAATAGGATCCTCTGAACATGTATTAAACATCCCTGTTTTCCCTGTCATTGCAGTGGCAGGGCATTGCTATGTGCCCTTTTCTCTCCTGCTTTGACCATGGTATGTTGCAGGGTGTTCTTAGTGTTTCTGGTTTTGTGCTTGATAGTTGTGTGTGAGAATACAAAGTGTTATTCTGGGTATGCTTGTGTAGAATTTATAACCTCAAATCATTTGCTTGAACAAAATGGACAGATATTGAAATCTGCAGAGAATACTACAAAATTGTTAATGCAACTTTTTAATTAAACTGGGTAGAGCATTTGATAGTAGATTAATTTTCAAAGTGGTCCTGGTGGGTAGCCCTAGAATGTATTACAATATTTTTAGGATACATGGTCTATATTTAAGAGAAAAGATTACTGACATCTAGCCACAGGTGGATGGAAAAATCCTCACTGAGAATCAGGATCAATTAAAGATTCAGAAGGATCCCAAATGGTGAAATTTAATAATAAATAATAGGTGGTTGTCAGCAAAGGCATTAATTTACCCTCTTTAGAGATTTGATCCTAATCAAGTTTTCTTGAGAAAAGAAATGACTAAATACAAATATGCTCTCACCCTAGTCTAACATGCTTTAGAAAGGATTTTCTGCTATAGCTGCATATGGTACTATGTTCAAGTGAAAGTTTCATTATCATTATGGTTTTCAAGGATTTTTTTTAATGACTGAAATATATCTTATGCTTGTGAAACAGCACAAATGACAACATTTGCTAGTTAATAAAACAGGGGTGGGCAATTATTTTGGGTGGAGGGCCACTTCCCTAGTTTTGCCAAAGCACTGAGGGCCACAAGGGTAGCCCCACCCCTTGACAGGAGGTCCACCCCTGGTCACCATCTTAGGACCAGAAGTCCTTCCCCCTAACCCTTCACCTTTGCCACCAGAAGTCCCTCCCCTTGCCCCCGGAAGTACTCCTTTCAGTTTTGCTGTCTCAAACCCAGAAAAATAACAAATTATATTCTAAAAATCAAACAAGTACTACAACATTAATTAATTTCATTTCAAAAAATATTTTTGTCCTGGTTTACATGTGTTCATGTAGTGTACATAGAGGTGATAGTATAATAGCTTAAAATGAAGTCTTACTCTTGTATATTGTGGGTGGGTGGGTGGCTATGTGGGATGTGGGGGAGGGTGTGGGGTTTTTGGGATGGATAGGTGTGGGTGTGTGTGGGTGTGGGGTGGGAGAGCATTTGGGGGCATGTGTGGATGTGTAGGGGTGTGTGGATGTGTGGGTGGGTATTGGGTTTGTGGGGACTGTTAGTGTGTGGGGGAAGAGTGGCTGGGGAGGGTTGTGGCGTGCATGAAGAGAGAGGGTCCTTCCCCCCCTGCAGCAGGCAGGAGCCCCACCAGTGCTCCTCCAAGCTTTGGCTTCATACTTCTGCTGCTCGTGGCCCTTGGGCACCAGCACAGGCCCCATGCTCCTGCTCACTGCCACTTCCCCTTCCATCAGCCGATCCTGCCCTTCTCCTGCCACTTTCTCATCTCCCCCACCTGCTTGCCACTCCGGCACCATGTCTGGCTGCATGGCTGAGACCTCAGGATGCAGCAGGAACCAGACAAGCCCAGCCAGCACTGCGTGGAGCTAGCTGAGAATTATGAGGGAGACTGGCTTCTGCTGAGTCCTGCAGCCTGGCTGCAGCCAGGAACCACGTGGTGCTGGAGTGGCACCAGCTGCGGGCAGGAAAGCAGGGAAATGGCTGCAGCAGGATTCAGGGGAGTGTTAGCGAGTGGGTATATAGAGTGCAGTGACAGCTGGGCAGGAGAATGGGCTCCATGCCAGTGCACTGGGCCCAGGGTGGGGCGTGGGATGGCAGGGGCTCTATGGAGCTGGCCTGGGCTGCACCAAGAGGGTGAGGGGGGAGCCATCCAGGCTCCATAGAGCCCCTGCCAGCCTGGGCCCCCTCTGGCATTGGCCCTGGTGCACTGGTGCTGGTGCTGCACTCCTGCCCAGCTGTTGCTGTGCACAGCACCTGCTTGCTGCCCCTTCTTCCCACCTTCCACAACCATTTCCCCACTCCCCCATTCCCGCTGGCTGCTCTGGCACCACATGGTTCCTGGCTGGAGTGCCAGGACTGCAGGAGCCATCCTGGCCTGGCCTTGAGGATTGGGGTGATCACCTGTGGTCCTCCCCTGCCTCCCTCCTCTCCTCCTTCTTATCTGAATGTCCTTCTCTGGTGCAGGGAGGCAGGAACAGCCCTGGGGTTGCAAGCCTAGCAGAGGCTTCTGGCTTGAGGTGGTGGAGGCTGGAGTTGGGGCTGGGTGGGCAGGGGCCTGCTGTGGCTGCTTAGTTCTGCCACTGGCTCCCCCTAGATGCTGCTGCTGCTGGCTCCTGTCATCTTTGATAGGCAGCCAGGGACAGATAAATATTAATTTTCTACATTTTTAGGGGACCTGTGGGCCAGATAGAATGGCCTAGTGGGCCGGATCTGGCCCATAGGTCATATTTTGCCCACTCCTGGAATAAAAGAATGCAACATAGTTGCATTCACATTCCCACGTTATTAACATTCTGCAGTACATGAGATATAATGTGTTTTGCCTTATATACAATATTTATTAGGAAATCTATATTACTAGTGACATTGTTTTAGAAGTTTCTTGTGTGATCAGAATTAAGAGATTTAATTGGTTACAAAACCTATTAATGCAGGACTTCACATTGAGTGGAACGAAATAATTGTACTGTAACTGCTGCACAACTGTAATTTTTCATGTAACTGTGTTACATAATAACATGATAACTCTGGTGGTAAGACTAATGTTGGGTTAGGCAGTTAAAGAAGAGACTACAATAGAGAAGTGCTAATAGTATGTTGTTAGAAAGGTGGGTGCCAACGGAAATGGGAAGGTGAGAACATAAAAAGAAATCCAGAGGGAAAAATTGCAAAATATATAAAATAATCTAGTGGGAGAGAAATCTGCATCATTTGACTTGATGTTCATTTAACTGTTGTTCTCTTGTAAGGATCTTTTAGATCCTTGTTGGAGGGAATACACTGAGAGGTCAAAGAAATCATGATTATGTGAAAAGAAGTGGGAAGTGATGGGTTTGGGAGCAATCACCTTGTTTAACAACTGCAAGGTATCTTCTCATAATGCGTCTGCCAGGTTTGTGTCATATTTCTCTAGTGTATACAAGTAGACATTTTTCTGAGAAGAATAAATAGCTATTACTAAAAATACCAGGTAGTCTCCTGAGTAACATGAAAGGAAGCAAAGAACTCCAGATGGTGGTAGCAGGAACGATGAGATAGCAGACTTCATTATATTTTTTGTAGTATTTGAGCAGAAGGAAGGTCAAAAAGTGTTGCAAATATGTCTGTACAGGTGGCATTCTTTGTAAAGTACCCTGTGAATCACCTCTGACAGCAGAGCTAGCTTTTTAAAAATATGTAAAGTTTATGACAAATAAGCACATAGGTACTTGAATTTTCCCAATATACAAATTCACAATGAGAGTATTCCTTTTAACTATGTCAGCATAATTATATATATGTAATTTCCTAAGTGGCAGCAAACTTATCTCATTCTTCATGCATGTGTGCTTGATATTATGAAAATCAGAAAGGTATAAGAATTCTTACTAGACTGTGGACTTGGCACGATCTAAAAAACAATACCAACAGTCTGTTAACTAAATAGCTTATAGGAGAGACATAGATAGACTGAATATACAGAGGTGGAAAGCTATAGTGGACATATCTACATGAGATACTTAACTGTAAAGCAGCATAGTTTACTGCACAGTAAGCACACTAATCTACACATGTGCGTGTTTACTGCGCGCTAAAAATCTCGAATCACAAGTAAATTTGCTACCTGCAAATGAAGGTGGTAAACTGACGTCTGATTAGTTACTGGGCAGTAACGCACATGTAGACATGAACCAGGAGCAAATTTGCTCCCAGATCAGCTCTGTCAGTAGAGGGCTGGCCTCAGCCTAGCCCCAGGGTTCTAGGTTCGGAGACTCTCCTGCCCCAGGGCTGGGCTGCCTGTATGGCAGCCTTTGCCTCGGGCCTTTAAGGGCGCCTATACATGTGATGGAGCTCTGCTAGAGTGCACTAATTAGCATGCATTGGAGCATGCTAATTGGCATGCTCCAGCAGCCTCCATGTCGCATGTATTTAGAGTCCCCATGTTTCAAAATGGCAGAGGGGGATCCCAGCTTCAGGCAGCTTTTGGCTGCCACGGCCAGATCCACCTGCCCACAGCCCACCCCCAGTAGCCTACCCTGATCCCACAGGTGCTGTGGCACATTGCCTCAGCCATTTAGCTGCCAGTCCCATGCTGAGCCCCTGCTCTGGGCAGTGCAGGCAGCTGCCCAGGCCCAGCAGTACAGGGACAGCCATGTGGAGGCCCAAAGAGTCAGCATGGGAGCACTGAATGTCTCATCATTGCTGCTGCCCATGCCTGCCACCTGCGGCCCCAACTGGTCGCAGGAGGAGACTGGTGATCTCGTGATGCTGTGGGGCAAGGCAGAAGTGCATCTCCAATTCAAGCAGGATGAGCCCTCCAATGCCCAGGTCTACGGGGGGCTGTCAGGCCAGATGCGGGAGTGCAGGCACAAATGGTCAGAGTGGCAGTACTGCATAGAGATCAAGGCCTTGTCGGAACAGTGTGTTGCCATCACCAACCGCAGTCATCAGTCAGGAAGTTCCTGGAAGTCAATGCTCTTCATGTGGGAACTGATGGACATCCTTGTGCCCTGGCATCCAGGTTGCAGCCATGCTGTCTATAGCAGCATGGGCAGCCTGCCCAAGCCCCCTCCCTGGCCTGGCATCCATGGTGACATCACTGGGGGGGGCACCTTGGGGGTCCAGTAGCCTGTCCTGCTGACTCCCCAGCTGCAGTCTCCACCAGCAGCTTGGGGAAGAATCATAGAATCATAGAAAATTAGGGTTGGAAGGGACCTCAGGAGGTCATCTAGTCCAACCCCCTGCTCAAAGCAGGATCATGCCCAAATAGATCATCCCAGCCAAAGCTTTGTATAGCTGGGTCTTGAAAACCTCCAAGGATGGAGATTCCACCACCTCTCTGGGTAACCTGTTCCAGTGTTTTACTACCCTCCTAGTGAGAAAATTCTTCCTAATATCTAACCTAAACTTCCCTTGCTACAACTTGAGAACAGTTGCTCCTTGTTCTGTCATCTGCCACAACTGAGAACAGGCCAGCTCCATCCTCTTTTGAAACCCCCTTCAGGTAGTTGAAGGCTGCTATTAAATCCCCCCCAGTCTTTTCTTCTCTGGACTAAATAAGCCCAGTTCCCTCAGCATCTCCTCATAAGTCATGTGCCCCAGCCCCCCTCACCATTTTTGTCACCCTCCACTGGACTTTCTCTAATTTGTCCATATCCTTTCTGTAGGGGGAGGCCCCAAAACTGAACACAGTACTCCAGATGTGGCCTCACTAGTGTTGAATAGAGAGGAATAATCACTTCCTTTGACCTACTGGCAATACACCTACCAATGCAGCCCAGTATGCCATTAGCCTTCTTGGCAACAAGGGCACACTGCTGGCTTATATTCAGCTTATTGTCCACTGTAACCCCAGGTCCTTTTCTGCAGAGCTGCTGCCCAGGCCAGTCAGCCCCAGCCTGTACTGGTGCATGGGATTGTTCTGTCCTAAGTGCAGGACTTTGCACTTGTCCTTGTTGAACCTCATGAGATTCCTTTTGGCCCAATCCTTCCAATTTGTCTAGGTCACTCTGAATCCTAACCCTACCCTCCAGCATATCTACTACTCCCCCCAGCTTGGTGTCATCTGCAGACTTGCTGAGGGTGCACTCTATGCCATCATCCAGGTTGTTGATGAAGACATTGAACAAAACCAGCCCCAGGACTGACCCTCTGGGGCACTCCACTTGATACCATGGCTGCCAACTAGACATTGAATAATTGATTACTACTCTCTGAGCCTGATGCTCCAGCCAGTGTTTCTATCCACCTTACAGTCCATTCATCCAGCTGTACTTCCTTAGCTTGCCTGCAAGGGTGTTGTGGGAGACCATATCAAAAGCCTTGCTAAAATCAAGGTACACCACATCCACTGGTCTTCCCCATCCACAGAGCCAGTCATCTCATCATAGAAGGCAATCAGGTTGGTCAGGCATGACTTGCCCCTGGTGAATCCATGCTGACTGTTCCTAATCACCTTCTTCTTCTCCAAGTGCTTAGAAATGGATTTCTTGAGATCCATGATTTTTTCCAGGGACTGAGGTGAGGCTGACTGGTCTAGTTCCCTGGATCCTCCTTTTTCCTTTCTTAAATATGGGCACTATGTTTGCCCTTTTCCAATCATCTGGGACCTCTCCTGATTGCCATGAGTTTTCAGAGATGATGGCCAGTGGTTCTGCAGTCACATCAGCCAATTCCCTCAGCACCCTTGGGTGCATCCCATCTGGCCCCATGGACTTGTACATGTCCAGCTTTTCTAAGTAGTCCCTAAACTGTTCTTTCACCACTGAGGGCTGCTCACCTCCTCCCTAAACTGTGCTGCCAGGTGCAGTAGTCTGGGAGCTGACCTTGCCTGTGAAGACTGAGGCAAAAAGGCACTGAGCACTTCAGCCTTTTCTGCATCCTCTGTCACAAGGTTGCCTTCCCCATTCAGTAAGGGACCCACATTTTCCCTGATCCTCCTCTTGCTACTGACATGTACTTGTAGAAACCCTTCTTGTTACCCTTCACATCCCTTGCTAGCTGCAACTCTTATTGTGCTTTGGCCTCCTGACTTCATCCCTGCATGCCTGAGCAATGCTCTTACATTCTTCCCTAGTTATTTGTCCAAGTTTCCACTTCTTATAAGCTTCCTTTTTGTGATTTAGTTTACTGAAGAGTTTCCTGCTAAGCCAAGCTGGTCTTCTGCTGTACTTGCTAGTCTTCCTGCACATTGGGATGGTTTGTTCCTGCACTCTTAGTAAGGCATTCTTTGAAGTACAGCCAGCTCTCCTGGACTCCTCTCCCCCTCAGTCTGGCTTCCCAGGGGATCCTGCCCATGAGTTCCATGAGTGAGTCAAAGTCTGCTTTTCTGAAGTCCAGGGTCCTTTACTTTGCTGCTCTTCATCCTTCCTTTCCTCAGGATCCTGAACTCAATCATCTTGTGGTCACTGCTGCCCAAGTTGCCATCCACTACTACATTCCCCACCAATTCTTCCCTGTTTGTGAGCAGCAGGTCAAGAAGAGCATGGCCTGTAGTTGGCCGCTCTAGCACTTGCACCAGGAAGTTGTCCCTGACACGCTCCAAAAACTTCCTGGATTGCCTGCACACTGCTGTATTGCCCTCCCAGAAAATGTCAGGGTGATTGAAGTTCCCCATGAGAACCAGGGCCTATGGCTGGGAAACTTCTGTTAGCTGTTTGAAGAAAGCCTCATCTACCCCTTCCTCATGGCCTGGGGGACCATGGAGTGAAATCCCCTCTGACTGTAGGAGGGCTGGTCTCTGTGGGGCAGGCAGGTGACAGGGATATGGGTCCTGTCCAGGGCCCTGATGCAGTGGGGAAATCCCAGGGTATAGAACCCAGTCATCACCACCACCATGGGGTTGTGCACATGGAGTCTGGTGTCCCCCAGCATGTTCTGAAGGGCATTGCACACCTCCAGGATGGCTTCCCTGGTGGTGGTCTTGCCCACACCAAACAGGTGGCTGATGCACTGCAAGCTGGCAGGTGTGGCCAACTTGAGCAGGGAGAGGGCCAGCTAGGTATCTAGGTGGAAAGGCAGCTGCATCTTGGTGCTCTGATGCTCCAGGTGTGGCTGGAGCTGCTCCAGAAATCCCAAAAGTTGGCCCTGGTCATTCTGAAGGCCTCTAGCTACTGCTTATCCTCCCAGGTGTTCTGGATGATGCACTGCCACCAGTTCTGGCTGGCCTGATGGGCCCAGAGCTGGCAGGGCTGGAGGCCTAGGAGGGTGAGGGTGGCCTCAGCAGTGGCATTATGGAGCCTATGGTGGGATCTAGCGAGGCAGACTGCATCAAGGAGACAGGTGAGTGATGGTGGTCCTGACATGGATTGTGGTGTGTAGGCAGGTGATTGCTGCACATGGGGGACCTGAGAAGGGTGAGATGGCTTTTGGGCATGTGGCAGTTGGCACGGTGGGCCACAAGGACCAGCATAGTGGCCAGCAGAAGCATGGGGTACTGGTCGTCGCTGCCAGGGGCAGGAGCAGCCATGGCGCAGGGAGGCAGAGCACTGTTGCATGCTGTCCCTGTACTGTGCATGGTTCTCTTGGCCAGGGAAGTGGCTGGCCAGAGAGCAGTGAGTGGGGCTGCCTTTTCAAGGGGGCTGGCAGCTGCAGCTGAAGCCTGGAGCTTCCCTTGGTGGCAGCAGGGGCCCATTGAAGGGCCCCAGGAAGTGGGAGCAGATTGGCAGACTGATGTAG
The DNA here is from genome assembly GCF_052110815.1 of Crocodylus siamensis. Taxonomy (NCBI): domain Eukaryota; kingdom Metazoa; phylum Chordata; order Crocodylia; family Crocodylidae; genus Crocodylus; species Crocodylus siamensis. The sequence goes on along the minus strand of NC_143400.1, from coordinate 61,816,834 downwards.
AGCAATTGTGTGGAGGGTGCCTCCCCATTTTTTCTAGGGCACTACATGGGAATGCCTAAAATCAAGCAGTTGCCTGAGCAGAGGGGTGTAGTTCTTAGCTGAAAATATCCTGGGCATGAGGCTTCTTTCATTTTGTTCCTTTCAAATGCATCAGGATATGGGCATATCATAGTTTACCCCTAAGTCATGTAAACCACATATCGATGTCACACTTATACCTGCACATTTGGCCCTGTCATCAGTCTAGCCATAACTAGGCTCCTGGTTTTGCATATGAAGTAAAACTTAAAGAAAGCCACAAAAGGCATCTTAAAATAGGAAAAGATTCTTCAAAGACTTTCTAACATAAGTAACATGAAAATGAAAGCAGGAATTTTCATTATGAGACTTCAGTGGATGTCAGCAAAAGCACTACATTAGCTGAAGGCTTCAAAAACAGCATTAACTGGTTTATTAGAAACAAACATACACACAAAAATGTGTACTAAGTGGCTAGAGAAAGATAATATCCAAATGCAGCATTTTAAAACACACACTAAGCCTCTTCAGTGTTTGCATTTGTATACCACATCCATTTAATGCTCTTGAAATACTTTACCATTTAATAGGAACATTCATTCTATGGAATCCCACATTAATCTCTCTCGAGCACCTGGGTTTTGCTACTTGGAAGGAAGGAATAGCACAAATGATGGCAACTTTCTCTTGCTATTAGTCTCACAATTAGATCAAATGCAGAAGTCTGCACAGTGCATCTGAAGAGTCCAATGCTGCTAATGACCCATGTTGGTATCAATATGATGTATGCTATATAATCTTTCTGATAATTTTTGACACTTATGGATTGATTGGTGAAACGCAAGGACAAAGGCAGCCATGGCATATGTTTTTGTTTGTACTTATTTCACTAATAAGAACTTCTCTATGTGATTAAAAGAAATAGCTCCATTTGTTTTTGTAAGACAGGGAGCTTATTGCCATGGGATGCTTCATTTGATTCTTTTGTTTTTTTTCTTGCATTGGTAATCATTATCTCAGAGATATCTTGCATCAGCATCCTTAGCTCTATCTGTGATATTCTGAAATCTAGAAGTGTTAAATTTTATATGTTAAATATCCTATATAAGTGTGTCAAATGTATTTTAAATTATGTGTGTGAAGGGCCTGTAATCTAATTTATATAGGTGTAAGTCAAATTTTTTTCCAGTGGTTTCAGTGAAAAAAATCACCTCTGTAACCAAGATCAGATCCTTGACTATTGTATGTATGTGGATAAATGAAATATAAATATTTCAAGAGAGATATTTTTCTTATGACATCATTCACATTTTATAGCTCTACAGAGCAACTGCTCTTACTGATTTATTATAGCTACAGTGGAAGAACTGTAAAGCCTCAGTCATGGACCAGAGGTCCATTGTGTGAAGAACTAAACAGATGCAGAACACAGAGACCGTTCTTGCCCCAGGAAGACAAAAAGCTAAGTTAAGGGCCCAAACTCTGCTTCCATTTTAAGTCAGCTTAATGCTGCTGAAGTCAACTGAATGAATAAGTAACATTTGGTGCAAATGCCTTTTTGCTGTTAACTGATGTTTATAACTGAAGTATTTCAGTTAGCCCAAAGGCCATATCTGCTGCCTAATAACTGACACTGGCTAGTGAAAACAATATCACTTCTTTATTCTTTTGGAACAGATACCTGTGTTAAATAGGACATGGGATCTAATTTTGTACACCATGTGCTCCAATTTAGTGTCTTCCTGAGGAATTAGCAAAACTGCTCAAAGTCCATAAGGAGCTCACATGCTCTTAGAAGCACCTTGGAAAGCACTCACACAAATAGTAGAATGCCACAAAATTGATAGAACTGCTTTTTAAATAAATGAGAAATAGCATACAGACTTTTAAAAACAGCATTTATGGCATTCCACAATGAGAGTGCATTTTGATTTTCTTTGGAAAGTTATTCTTAGCTACAGGATAACTTTGCACATAGTACCAAAGCACTTTCAAAGAAGAAAATGCTTCAAACTGGTTTCTGAAAGTCACCTGTTAGGAAGAAGTAGATGGATAACTATCAGAGAATGTTAGGCAACAAGCAAGCTTATCTACACATAATATGCCATTTCTTAAAACAGTTATGTTGATCATAGTTGTTTTGGATTTTTAGTGAATATTTATTATATTAAAAGATTGATTAGACAGCTTTTTCAGACTTCTTTCAGCTGGTCTGTAATGGGTGAATATTTTTTTCTAGAGGAATTATTTTACTAAATATATTTGCTTAAAATATATTAGACAATATAATTTATGCTGCTCTACTGGGTCTAATTATCATCTGGATGTTTTAAGTTTACAGTTTCACATAGTGTTCTTGTTAAAACTGGCACTTTTAGCACATGCCTAACTTGACTGAGAATACACTCAAGGTCCAGGATTTCAACTGTAAATTGCCTTGGCACAGGTTTGTGTGTGCATGTGTGTGCATGCATGTCGTGTGTGTAAAATACTGTGCAGCTCATGCTGCAACAATAGTAATGGAGATGTTTCCCACTCCTTGCCTATACTTCCAAAATTGTCTACTGCAGGGTCACAGCAACTATGAAAGAATTAATAACACTAGCTACAAAACCAAGGGAACTCAGTAAAGTTAAAGGAAAGGTTTTTTCAGAGCAGCTCACCCTTAACCTTTTATGACATACTGGCTATTCTGTTTGTCTTCAGGCAGAGATTGCTGGTCATGTGAAGCCAGCAAATGTTATTGAGAGATTAGATATGTACACCACGGTTTGAACCCAAGCCTCCATAGGTAGTAAATTTAGGTGTCATTTTAGGGCCTTGTTGCATAGTAATTTTAGGCATCTTCTGGAGCTCTTAATCCCTGGATTTTTACCTATTAATACTTTTAAGTGTCTTAAAGCATTCATTATTCAATTTAAAATTACTCCACCCAAGGGCAGGATTATCTCTAATCTGCCTAATTTTGCTCCTGTTCCACTAAGGTATGGCCACTCCCTACATTCTCCCCAAGTTGAAGTCCTGCAGTATCCCACGAAGCAGTGGCTCCTCCTGAGTCAGGGTGTGTGGAGATGCAGTGGGGCCAGTCCAGAAGGCAGTGGGAGATACCGTGGCTACTGAGTGCTCCAAGGCTGTGGCACTTGTTCTGTCCAGCGGGATCAGTGAGCCAGTCCTGCCCCTAGGTCCTAGTCCTGTCCCTCTTCACCAAGCATCTAGAAGCAAGTCATAGTTGTGCAGGTGCAAGAGTTGGAGATGGTTTTTTGCCTTCAGGTGTGACTGTTCTACTAAGCTGAACAACACTAAGATGATTAACATTTGTGTGGCTTTACAGCAAGGCCCTTAGGTGTAAATAAGCATAGGTATTAGAAGTAAAATGACCAGCATTCCAAAGAAGAAATACAGGCAATTATATATATATCCCAAACAAGGCATCTTTCATATGGGTGCATAACAGATAGTTAGATTTCCAAAACGGCTCAGCAGCTAAAAGTATGTCTATGTGGAATTATGTAGTGCCATGCAGAGATGCCAGAGCTAGCTCTGAATGAACTAACTTTGGTGTCAGAAAGAGCATGTTGAATTAGTGCAGCACTCTGCCTGGCCTAATTAACACTGCTGTAAACTTGCCAAAAAGAGGCAAAAGTGACTAAATAGAAAAAATATAACTTGTGAATAAATTAGTCATCACAAAGAGTTTGAGAGAAGTTGATGTGGAGGCTTGTTGCTTTTCTTCTGTCTTTGCCTGGAGACTTGATTTAAATGAGCCCACCCTTACTTATCAAAGACTCTTCTGCTGTGTGTGATAGGTGGGCAGTGCGGGCCTAACTGTCTCTCAGCTTACGGCTGCTTCTATCAGAAGCCTGACACATTCCTGTTAAAGACCGTAATTAATACTCTGTGCTATATTTGATTCAATTGAAAAGCCAAGGTGGAAGGGTTATACAGACCAGTAGAACCATGAGAATGTTTGTTTCTTTTTTCTTCTTCCTTTATGACTTTTCAGATGTTATTTGAGACAAAAAGTTTCTTAAAAAAATACTGGTGAACAGACATTTGTTCTGTGGGCACAAATCTATTCTAACAAATGCTTGTGTATTGACTACAACGGAGATGCTTACAGAGAAGGCTTGAACAGCAGTTTGGGATTTGATAGAATAGTTGTAAGCACTTCCTTGTCTTATTCAACAACAGACAGTGAAGAGGAAGAGTTACCTAGGCAATTCTGGGGTGAGGTGACTTTCAATAGCCTTAGAAAGCTGAGTGGCTTGAAATTCAGAACATCAGGTCTGTGGGAAATTCTGGTACTTTGTGAAAGATGTTACTGTTCTGAATTAGAAAGCACAGAAAAATAGCATAGAAGGGAGATTTTGAAAAATGTTCATTTTAGAAAAATTTAAAACATTGCAGTTCATTTTCTCTCCCTTGCCCTTCATCCTCTCCCCACCCCTCCACCCTGTAAAATGGAGCACTCTTTGGCCTGGTTTCCTCAGGACCAGTTGCACTGCTTTGACTCATTGAAACTTCCAGAGCTGCTCTTGTACAGTCAGAGGCAGTCTGGAATCAGAGAGGGCTTCTTCCCATGGTTGGCTAGAGTCTGCCACCAGGATTTCCAGGGATGTCTGGTGAGGTTCCCAAGGCTCTCAGGTTCAGCATGGAGAGCCCCTACTAGACTGTTGGAGTTCCCAGGGTGTTCGGGCACCTGGCTTCATGGTGGGGATCCTGTACGATTCTTGATTCTGAGGCCACCTGCAGTGTTGTCCCATATGCATTGATCCTGGAAATATGAGTCCCTGGTAGACTGCCAGGTGAGCTGGCAGGAATGCAGGTGTGTTTCCAATGGAAATTTCTCTATGCCTTTGTGGAACTTCATCAGAACCAATTCATTTCCATGACACATTTCAGGTTCAATAAACCAGCATTTCCTGATTAAAAAACCAAACAAAACCTGTTTCATCAGAAAAATCCCAAGCAGCTCTATTAGAAAGCTGGTAGGATTTGGGTGTCTGTGTGCCTTGGAAATCTCGATCAAAGCAGTTAACTGTAGTAATTAATACTTAGTTCTGGGCAACTTGCCCTTGCAGCCTAGTAAGAACATACATTTGTGCTTTGCTCAGTTTTCATTTCTGTTTTGTGGTTGACTTTATTCTTACAGCCTTGGATTTGCTGCCTCTTGGTGCTGTCCTTTATTCTCAAAAACTTCAGGCCAATGAAGCTTTTGTTTGCATAAACATTTAGAGAGTGACTTGAGTGGAGCTATTCCAATTTACTTCAGCTGAGACTGGGCCCTTCATCTATTAGTGGATAAACAGATGCATGCCAAATCCTTACATAAAAGGGAAGGTAAAAGATGCCTGGGAAATTGCAAGTTTAGGACAAATCTTTTTAATCTTTCTGATGTTATTTTTTTTATGCTTTAAATTATAGGGGAACTCATTTTATGCTTCTCTGAATCAGGGCAAGCTAAGCTATCCATGGTACAAAAAGTAGAAAAACAGGGCTCTCCTGTTTGAAATGGAAAAATTATCCGTTACAGAAAGATGAAAAGGGTGAGTGAGGTTAAACTAAAGAATGTACCAGTGCTTCTTAGCTGAAAATGGAGACCTACAAGATGAAAAGATTGCACATACAAGCAAAGGGACCATTGATGTTTATTGTTTTCTTTCAAGCAGTTTACCTGGAAAACTGGAACTATTTTTTTAATCTTTATTTTCTCATAAAATAAGCCAAACATTCAAATGGAAGAATATGCATTTATGGAGCTGTTGTTTTAATAATGAACATATGCCTGCACGTGTGGGCTTTCTTTTTTGCCTTCTAATTGGCATAAATTCATGTGACAAGTCTTCAACTTTAACTGAAAAACTTGCAGTAACATCAAAAGTCATTGTGGAATTTCAGACCTTTGATGTCTAGTTTAACAGAAGAGCTGATGGCTGCTAAGAAGTAGCTACCAGAAACAAAAAGATCTTCTAGGTCTTATTGAAGCAAATTATTTTCTGCTGACTTCTGACATGTTCTGAATTATGCAGGCAAAAGTTCATCATGATGCCCGGTAGAGGAGGTATATGCCATTTTGCAATTTCTGCTATTGTTCACAGCTAATGAAATTTGGCCTAGAAAACTTTTCTTTAAGGTGGAGAAGCTAAACTGGTAGTGCATTTTTTTTCCTAAAAAAATTAGAATGGTATGATAAAGTAATTAAAGATACTCTATAAAACCTTTTAAATCTTGCATACTATATTTGACTTAAGTTACATTCTTTCAGTCATACAGTATCTCAGCAATATAAGTGGTTATATAAGTTAGCTTTGTTAAGCTAACATTTGGCATTTATATACGGATAGGGAAATAAGGTTATTTTAAAAATTAAGGGGCCTGATCTGCTCTCACTTAAACCAGTTTTATATCATTGTAACCTGGGGATCTGCTTATGACTCTTGTTGCTGGAAATCCAAGCAGAATCAAATCCATAGAAAGGGATGAGATGGAGGAAGACGAGAGGAAGATGAATTTGTGGGGCATGAACTCAGTTTAACATTAAGTATTCAGGTAGCTTGGTGGAAATCTTTGGCAGAACTCATGAGATATTACTTGCATGGTTAAGCCCCTCTCTGAATCTAGGTCTATGTGGGAGAAAATCAGATCGAATTGGGAATGTGGGAGGAACTTGGAAAAAAATGAGGATGGTGGGATAAGAACTATGATGAAAGGGAAGAAAAGAGCACAGTAATGAAGGATAGGAGTGTGGAAGAAAAACAGGTTGATTAAACTTTGAATTTATTCATTAGTGGGTTGGTGTACCCTGTTGAGGTATACTGCTGTTAAAATAATGTTAGGAAGCAGCTTGGTCATGTATATTACGCTGCTTGCCCCAGCGAAGATTATTCATGCCCTGCATGGTTACCTGAAAGATTTGTTGCTAGACCACCTTTAAGTGAAAGACCAGAATCTCTTTCAGGAGGAGGGCTCTCTCTTTTCATTGTCCCTCAGAGGTTTTTTACAATAATGTCAACAGTCCACATGTGGCAGACTCGCCGCTTTTGCCTGGCAAGCCTGGCTTGAAGAAGGACGCTTCGGATTGGTGGAACATTTCTACCAATCAGGTAACAGCTGGGAGGGGCTTGCCCTGCCCCTGCTCAGAGTTGGGGGGGAAGGAGCCACTGGACTTGATTGAAGACTGTGTTTTGCATGTCTGGAAGACTTCAGGGGCAGGGTCTCCAGTGTAAATCAAAGCCCAGTGGGCTCATCATGCTGGGCAGAGTCGACAAGGGATGTTGGAGAGGGAAGAGCCTCCACAGGATTCCTTCTTTGCCCCAGTGGTGTGCAGGCCAGTGCATGGGGCTTAGGCTCTGGGAGCCACTTTGAGGCAGCTCAAGCCTGCATCTTCAGTAGAGGGTGGGATGGAGTGGTATGCAGACTGGCACACAGAAAGCCAGCCCTGGGAGCAGCTTGAGCCTGCTTGGGCCCACACGGTGTGCAGTCTGGTCTCGAACATCCATTCGCATGCCACCTTGGACCAAGCGGCCAGTGATGGACGTGCTGATGCTTTGTGCAGCCCCTGAGGTAGGTCTGTATCTCCTTGGTGGCAGCCCCCAAACTCTCCTGCCATGACTTTGAATGTACTACCAGTGGGGGGAGGGGGAGCAAGCCACTGGAGGTCCCTCAGGGGTGAGTACTCTGCTAGACGGCTGTTCATGGGGCTCCACCTCCCCTACACCCTAGCCTCATGCCAACCTCTGGCGAGACACCAGGTCTTGAAGCAGTCATCTCTCTGGTGTAGATATTTCCTTGGCCTCGATGCCTCCCTTGAGGTTTGTCTTGAGCGTTTTATGCCTGTGGTGGATGCCCTTCCTTGGGAGTTTCTTTGCCTCCACTACCACCAACCCATCTCCTGTACCCAGTACCTGGGAGTATTCAGGAAGAAGACCCGTCATCTCCCCTGGGTCTACTATGGCTCCTTCTTCTGGGCCATTGCTCCCTTCATGCCACCGAGTGCAGCTTGCGGTGCCACTCTCCCTCTGTGTTGCCTGAGGTGTCCCACCACCAGCATCCCTCAGTCCTTGGGGCTTGAGGTGTGCATTGCCTGAGTAGGGAGACCCTGTCATCTCTGCTACTGCTCCCTGCCCGGATCTTTCCTCACTGTACAGGCACCGGCCGCCGCCAGTGTAGAGGGCCTCTGCCACCTCTTCTGCTCTCCCCACTTTTCCCACTGCGATCCTTCTTATTTCCACTGGCCAATGATTGCCCATGACATCACTGGCTGGCTTCAGCTGGAAAAAGGTGCGGCTTGTAACCCACGCAGGCTCTAGTCCTCATTCCCGCAGCATCATGCATCCTGTTGCAGGTGAGTACTTTTTTTGTTTTTTTGTTTTTATACATGGTCCCCATCTGTGGAGCCCCCAGGGTGCAGCTCAGTGCTCTTTTGTCTGAAGGCCTCCAGGACACTGGCACATGGAGAACCTGCCCTGGGAGCAGTTTGATGCTGCTCAGGTTAGTCCCAGCATAAGGTGGATAACTGGAGCCCTGTAGTGTGGCCTGGTGAAAGAACTAAATGAGCTCTGGAGCCTTAAGCAGGGCCTGGGAAAGGGGAAGCTTAGGGGAAGGAGATCCCAGAGGGGAGGGGAGCCAGGTGTCCAAGGTGAGTGGTCGCTCCTTAAGGAGACGTTCCTCCAAGCCCAAAGGAAGGTAATCCCGATGAGGATCAAAGGGAGCAGGAGAGCACACAAGCCTCCATGGCTCACCAAAAGCATCCGGGAATGTCTCCTTGCTAAAAAGGAGGCTTACACCCAATGGAAAGAAGGGGTCATCTCCAGGGAGGACTATTCTGCAATTGCTCAGGGATGTAGGGGGGTAGTTAGGAAGGCCAAGGTGGAGATGGAACTGGGACTAGCTTCCCAGATTAAGGACAATAAGAAGTCCTTTTTTAAATACATAGGAGGTAAAAAAGAAGGTCCTGGGTAATGTGGGACCCTTGCAGGATGCATTGGGAAACTTGGTTGTCACACCAGATGACAAAGCTAACATGTTTAATGATTTCTTTGCCTCTGTCTTCCTAAGTAGGGACCAGGACAGCCACCTCCTTGCTGGGCCCCCCTCAGGCCCCAGGGGAGGCACACCTAGGCCAAGGGTTAGTGAGGATTTAGTTAGGGAGCTTCTCGAGGGGCTGGATGTTTTCAAGTCAGCCAGTCCGGATGATCTCCAACCTAGAGTTCTAAAGGAACTGGCCGAGGTCATTGCAAGTTCCCTGGCACGGCTTTATGAGAACTCATGGTGCTCTGGAGAGGTACCGGAGGACTGGAAGAGGGCCAACGTGGTTCCCATCTTCAAAAAAGGGAGGAGGGATGACCCGGGAAACTATAGGCCAGTTAGTCTTACCTCGATCCTAGGCAAGTTGTTTGAGAAAATTATTCTGGCACACATCCATGAGGGACCAGCAGGGGACTGCATGCTTAGGGGCAACCAACACGGGTTCATCAGTGGCAGGTCCTGTCAGACCAACCTGGTGGCCTTTTACGATCAGATCACCAGATCATTAGATGCAGGGGTAGCAGTGGACATAGTCTTCCTGGACTTCCAGAAGGCATTCGACACTGTCTCTCACCCCGTTCTCATTAAGAAACTGAGGGACTGTGGTGTCGATGCCCACACAGTCAATTGGGTCGCCAACTGGCTGGTGGGCCGCACCCAGAGGGTGGTGGTGGATGGGTCCTTCTCAACCTGGAAGGACGTGGGCAGTGGGGTTCTGCAGGGCTCGGTCCTCAGGTCTGCACTGTTCAACATCTTCATCAGTGATGTGGATGAGGGGATAAAAAGCACCCTGTTCAAATTTGCTGATGACACCAAGTTGTGGGGGGACATGGGCACACTAGAAGGAAGCAACAGGCTACAATCAGACCTAGACAGGTTACAAGGGTCAGCGGATGAGAATAGGATGGGTTTCAAGACAGACAAGTGCAAGGTGATGCACCTCGGGAGGAACAACCAGCACCATACCTACAGGTTAGGGAACTCCCCTCTTGTCAGCACGGAGGTGGAAAAGGATCTTGGAGTCCTCTTTGACTTCAAGATGAATATGGGCCGGCAGTGTGGGGAGGCAGTCAGGAAGGCCAACTGTAATGCATCCACAGATGCATTTCAAGCAGGTCCAAAGAGGTGATCCTCCCGCTCTATGCGGCACTGGTCAGGCCGCAGTTGGAGTACTGCATCCAGTTCTGGGCGCCGCACTTCGAGAGGGATGTGGACAGCATGGAGAGGGTCCAGAGGAGGGCCACTCGACAGCAGGGCAGGCCCTATGAGGAGAGGCTATGGGACCTGAACCTGTTCAGCCTCCAAAAGAGAAGGCTGAGGGGGGATCTTGTCTGTTATAAACTAGTCAGGGGGAATCAGCAGGCATTGGGGGAGTCCCTGTTCCCCCGAGCACCGCCAGGAGTGACCAGGAATAACGGTCACAAGCTGGCAGAGGGTAGGTTTAGGTTAGATATCAGGAGGCGCTACTTCACGATCAGGGCGGCTAGGTTCTGGAACCAGCTTCCAAGAGAAGTGGTGCAGGCTCCTACCGTGGGGGTGTTGAAGAGGAGGTTGGATGAACATCTTGCTGGGGTCGTTTGACCCCAGTATTCTTTCCTGCCATGGCGGGGGGTCAGACTAGATGATCTGCTCAGGTCCCTTCTGACCCTAGAAACTATGAAACTAAGACTGTTCCTCATATTTTGAATAATTATTATCATAATTACAAATATATTGTACAAAATATTATGGAATTGGGTTAGTTTGGTATAATGGGTTTTTGGCTTATTGTATTGTAAATATTCATCTGTATACCTTTTGGTGTTGTTAAAAGATATTGCTAAGAATATTTTCAGAAAGTTTTCCTTTGTTACCTATATGAATATATATATATATATATATAAAATAAGAAATAATATGTAAATTATCATTCAATAAACTGTAAATAGTTAAGAGCATTGGCATGGAGTTGACTCTATGGAGGAAAGAGGGACCTGTGCTCAAATCACTGGTGTCCCTCTTGCAGCACTGTTGCCTGCCTCGTTTATCCCTTCCAATTGAGGATGGGCACACCCCTGAGTGTTCCCGGGTTACACACAAAAAGACTGGCTGTAGCAGGAATGAAAACTCAGGCTGTAACAGGAAGCTTTTGGGGCACATCTCTACTGCCACTACCAGACTGACTTTTGTTTTGGCAGGCAGGATGACTTTTATGCCATGCACCATACAGTAAGCACATATTTCTGAAATAACATTACCTTGACTTGTTTTGTGTCTGCTGACACAGTTAAGTGACTTCCTTAGTCCTTTGTTCCCTTTTTGAGTAGACCTCGACTATTATCCTGTTTGACAGAAACTGATGTTTTAGGTTCATTGTGTATGTATGAGAAAAATGACAGGATGGTCCAGCACATGGTTTCTTCATGGAGTGTCAGAGAGCAGTGTCCCTGTCTAGATTATTGCTGAGGTGTGAATATTTCTTGGATGATTGGAGAGCTATTTTCATCCATGTTTCTGAGATTCTTCAGGCTGAGACATACGTGTTTGAAATTTGAGGACATATTCCTGCAGTTTACAATGAGCAGGGATCCTGGTTTTCTCTGATTTAAAAAAAATAATAAAAAAAGTTTAAACTGAAAATTGGGAATTTTTTTTAATCAGAGAAAACCAGGATCCCTGAGAATGAGATATACTGTACGCATGCTGGTTAATATTTTTAGCAAGTAACCAGTCATGGCAAAGAATCTTAGAAGTTGTGTTCAAAATCTACATGATGCTCTTGAGGCAAATATTTATGTTCTGTCAGTACTTGGACTGCCTAGTATCTTCAGCACAAACTATTGATTATTTCCTCCTCCACTAAGACTGTTGAATGGCAGTTAATTCAGCTGAAAGAACATTTCTAATATATATGGCTTTTCCTATGGTTTAATATCATGGTTATAGAATCCATGTTTGCTGTATAGTGGATTGAAAATGCTTCTCCTTAGCCTGCATGAACTGTTTTTTGAAGAGCCATCTACAAATTTGTTCACTCCAGGGCATCAAGGTGCCTGGACAAAATTAATATCCTTATTGCATCCTGTATAAATTGTTAGATATCCTGCTTATCTTGGCTCTACTTCATGAACATCATGAGATTATGTAGCTTCTGGCCTGGATCTAAGTTGCTCCCAAGCAGTAAGGGTCAAAATTTTAAATGAAAATTAGTGGAACATAATCTCCTAAAATCTAAGTCTGACTGCCTTTGACTTCCCACCCTGAATGGCCAGGTATCCATTTACTACCAGTTAAATCAGTTGTAACTTTTTGGTGCAAATCCAGAGTGAAGGTTCAGCTGTGGATTCATTGCATTCTTGGCCATTTGTCCACCACAACTCCTAGTGGAGAACTAATGTACCCTGCATCTAAGAAGGCTGAATTAATCCTTGTTAGAGCACTATACTAACATGGCTGCAGTGCTGTTGTTTCCCAGGCTAGCTCAGGTAGCTTTGCATAGCATTGCATTTAGCAGTGTAGGCATCCTTGAGTGCCTAAGTCCTGCCACCCTCCTACTCTAGGCTTCTAAATCAGGGGCAGGCAAAGTCTAGCCTGTGGGCCAGATCTGGTCAGCAGTGGACTCCAGCAGCCCCTGCCCACATGGGGCCAGTTTCCATCGAGACCTCACCAGCATCCACGCTGTGATAGTGCAGGGCCAGGGTTTCTGTGGAGACTGGCCTCAGCAGCACTTGCAGGCAGCAGCAGCACCAGCCTTTTCCTGGTGGGGAGGCTAAGGAGTTGTGCTGTGGGCAGAAGCAGGACAGGCTTAGGTGCCACTGTTAGTGTGGGATAGGCAGTGGTGGTGGCAGTGCCACTGGGAAGGGGAGCTATGGGGGGGCTATGGGGAATTTTGGGGTGTCTATAGCTCCTCCAAATCCCCCTGGCTCCATCCCTGCTGGCAGGGTGTGCAGTTGGGCAGGGAGCTGTTCCAGAGCCTGGTTGGGATCTTGTGGTAGTGACAACATGGTCAAGAGCCAGGGCAGAGCCCCAATCTTCAGCCTACATGCCCCGGGCAGGGTCGTTCAGGCAGCACATCGCAGCTGTGCCCCAGCTCCAGATCACACTGTCACTGCTACAAGAAGCTCGGGCAGAGCCATGATCCACTGCCTGCATGTCACTGCCCAGGGCATGCAGGCTGCAGATCACATCTCTGCCCTGGCTTTGGACCATGCTGTCACCACTGCTAGATCCCATTTGGGCTCCAGAGCAGCTCTGTGCCCTGCCATGCTCCCTGCCAGCACAGCTCTACTGTAGCTAGTCTACATGGAAACCCCAGCCTCGCGCTATCACAGTGTGCTGCTGCTCGGTTCTCCATGGAAATTAGCCCCAGCCGTGAGGGCAAGGGCTGCTGGGAAATGGAGTCTGGCCACTGATTGGATTCACCATTTTGCCCGCCCCTGTTTTAAATTCAAGATTGACCATACGTGTAATGCGTCACCAAAAGAAAACAGGAGAGACAAGGATGTCACCAGTGCTAAGGCTAATACAATCATTGGAAATGTCTCAAAATAAAATAAATTAACATGAGCCATACAACCTACATTTGGACCCTGTACAGCACTCCAGGAATACTCTTGAGATTATAAATGATGCACTGGAAGGGTGGGATTCTGGCAGGAAACAGATTTCACTTCAGGCTTTTAGTAATGTATAGTGCAGACAGCCATGAGAAAAAAACTGTTTCTTAAAACAATTCTGAAACATGCCCTGAGAATGTTCTTTTTACCTTAACAGAGACAAAATTGATGTAATTTAAATGTGTTCATCATTGTGCTTAATGGCAATGCCAGAAAATGCAGTTTAGTAAAATAGCAATATGCAAAAGTCCTTTCTGTGGTAAAAATACCCAACCCTCCCCCCAAAAACCTTTGTGGTAGAAGGCAAACACTTTAAGATAGTTTCAGTAAAAGACCTTAAGCTTGTATTTATATCAAAGTTGCCTACAGAAAGCATTTGTGGCCAGCTAGCATGAAACATGCATGTGGAAGGCACATAGAAGGCTTAAAGTTTTTTTTATACCTTAGTGCATAGCACATTTGGTGTATAGATTACAAACATGCAGAGTCCTGTATAATTGGATTTTTCTGTGTCTCCATGCTCATGGTATCATTATGTGTTTGGTATAATTGACTTATTACTATACACTAGCTCTAGGTAAACCTAAACCAAAGGATCTTCATCAGCAATCTCGGTGGATTTTTGCAGCATGATGTTAACATTTCAGCATGTCAGTGGTGATTCCCATCCCACGTAAACGGACATTTAGAACACCTGGTTATAACTTTGTCTACCTTTCTTTACTTCTTCAGTACAATACATTCGTCCAGAGGATGTGTGAAGCTTGAGACAGTTACAGTTTGGGCTTATCTAGCCATAATGCAGTCAAGCCAGTAAGTTAACTTTCTTGCATGCTGTGTGTTCAGGGTCATGCCACACAGTTTTCTCAGGGAGGAAGCACAGTGCAAATACTTTTGTCTTGTCATATGATGTCTTGACATCATGATGTCTTATTTGCTGAAATCTGAAAAGTTTTACATTTGTAGCTATATTTAAATGAGTACAAGTAGGTTCTAGGTTACTGCCCAAGTGGGTAAATCATGCAACTGTAATCTTTAACTCACTGAACAAGGAATGGAGCCAACTTTGAGCTAAATATACTGATTTATGAATATATCAGTATATCAGGTTTAAATTAATGTATATACCATCTTGTACCTTATACCAGCACTGTACCTAGACTTCTGGCAGCCCCAGGCAAACTTTTAGTATTAGGCTCTCCTTTGCCAGAGATAATGATAATAATAATGATTATTTTCACCATTTTTGGGCCCCCTTTCTGTCTGGGCCCTGGGCAGCTGCCTGGTTCATCCTGCCTTATACCTACAACCCCTATGCTTCCCTCCAAAAACACCCAGCTAACTAATAATGAGCTTCACATCCTTCATATTTCCTTCAAATGTAAACAAAGCTGGTCTTCTATTGATCCCTGATGATGATGGCTTTTTTTACTAGGCAAACAAAGACTTAAAGTTGCCATGGAAATACCCAGATCTCTCAATTCAAATATTCATCAAAGAAGGATCATCATCATCAAAATAGTATTACTATAGTGTGCTCTTTTGCTCTCTCCCTGTCTCTTTTTCTCTCTCTAGGTGTTTGTCACAGGGCTTTTATTAATATCAGAGGAATGAAAAAATAAACCATTTCTCATGTAATAATTATTGAAGCTAAATGGGCATGTATTCCCAACAAAGAAATAAACCAACACTATTTTAAATGTACCTCTGTTTAAGCAGTCCAATCATTTTAGAGGTTTTTGTTTTTAAAAAGTCTCTGGATAATTTACAATCTTGTGGATATTTTTATAATAGCTATTTTAAATACCTTTCCTTAGATTTACTTCAGATTGTTTTTGTCCCTTGGTTTGCACATTTTTCATGAACAACCATTACAAAGTGACAACTGGCTTAATCCTCCATTGCATAGCATTGAAAGATAACAGTCTTCAACACTACTATCACAAGGCAGTGGGTTTATATAGACTCTTATCCCTTCAAGATGTGTATACATATCTACAGTGGTGGATCTCCTACAGAGTTGTTGAAGTCTCTTCACTGTCAGTGTGAGTGAGATCATGTTATAGATCCCAAATTTAGCTTATATCCATGCTGACAGAATTGATAAAGACAATATGTTTCAGAAGTACAAAAAGAAGTTGAGATGTTGATACCTTATTAGCTTCTGCAATGGTTCCTTTTTCTCCAACCTTTTTTTCTGAAAGGCCTTTTCAGTAGCCTTTCATGATTTCTTTCAGTTAATAAACAAAACTGAGATATTGAATGTTTGTATAAGGCCAGACCCATTTCAAGATGCATCAAAACTAGGAAATCTGCAAGGGAAGCTATTAATTAGATTACTCTGAATTTAAAATACGTGACACTTGCAAGACTATAGAAGACTAAGAAGGTCAATCCAAAAAATATTTGGTGAAATACTTTGCTTTTCTTTAGTAGAATCTTTGTTGCTAACATTTAAATGTCTTAACTCCATAAAATACAATACTGTACTGTAATTGCCAATGAGTGGATTTCAGAGTTTCATTTCAGATAATTATCATAATTTCTAGATATTCTGAGCTATTCACAGCTTTTGAGTATGCAGAGGTGGACCCAGCAGCTCCAAAGATGAGTCAGCTGAGATTTTGAAAAGTGGTTAATGGTTCTAGGTGCCTTGATCAATCAATTTATTTATCTAATTTACTAACCTACCATTTTTTCCCAAATGACTTTTAATTTAAGGCGACCTCCCAATAATTAATTAGAGGTCTAGGAAACATGACTTATGACATAAGACTGGAAAAAACTGAGATTCCGTAGACTGGAGAAGGAAAGATTAAGTGGGATTTGGTAAATGTCTTCAAATACCTGAAAAGTGGTTATAATTAGTATAGGGTTAGACTGTTTCTGTGTCTACGGGCATCCAGACAAAAAATAAAGGTCTTAAATTACAACATGGGAAGTTTAGGTTGGGTATTAAGAGAATTTGCTCTCTATGAGAGTGGTTGAGTATTTGAATACACTACCCAGAGAGGTTTTGAAATCTATATCCTTGGAAGTTCTTAGGAGATGGCTAGGCAGACACTTGTCTGGGATGGCTTAGACAGTGATTGGTCTTTCCTTGGGCTGGACAGACTACATGACCTCCCAAGGTCCCTTCATGTCCCATTTTCTAAGATTCTATGATTTTGGGGGTATCTATATATAGAGGGTACCCTCCTTGTTCAAATCTAAGTGTTCATACTCATGAATCATAGTACCTTATGATCATAAAAATAGTGGACTGCTTCACCACAAGAGGGAAATAAAAGGTATCTTGCTACTAGAGGAAAGTAAGGGATATAATGAATAATGTGAATAATGAATTAAGTTACGTTAGTAGTATGTGTTGGTGAGATAAAGGGGTACCTCACAGAGTATTAACATAATCTTTATTTGGAGAAGTTCATGGGTTTTGTGGATAATGCTTGCTGGCATAGAGGATGGGGTATGTAATGATTGCATCATTTTAACAAGGTCAATAGAGGGGTGGGCAGCTAGCAGCTGACAGTCTCAGTACTGTCCACTCAGAGGTTCATCTGGTGAGAGATTCCTTTGACATGTTCACCTTGGAGCAACTCTGAATTTAGTTTTCAAGGAAACAGGGCCCTTCAACACACTTTGTACCTGGCCCTGCCTTCCCCTGAGCTAGTTCTGCTCACTTGGTAAGTTGCCCTGCTGTTCTGAAAGAGTGGGGATGCTACTAACTTAGATTACACTAGGAGGTGGGAGTGAAACATGTAGCCTGGGTGTCACTGGCAGAACCTAAGGGCTAAATCCATTCTTATTGTTCGCAGTAGTTCTGGCTGAATAACCTACTCTGTAATGGCAATAGTAGAATTCTTGCCAGCCCACACCTCTCATAGTGTGTTTCTATAATAAGTTTTGTTGCTGTTTTCCATTGCTAACTAGATAACTGTCTGAGATTCCTGATACTTCACACCATCTATGGTAGCACAGAATTCAGTTTAATCGTTTCCCGGTTCTTTTTTTTTTTTTTTGTATGTGTTTACAGCTCCTGAGCGTTCTCGCAGCCTTGTCAGATGACATTCCATCTAAACTAGTCCCTCGAGGTTCTCTAGTTTCCAGGCTACCTATGGTATTTGTTTTTCTGGTCTTCTCACTCCCAACTAGGCAGCACTTTATTTGGAACTGACTTTATCTACAGTCTCACAACAAGACCAAATCATTTGAACTTTGCTTTCGTTATCTCTAAAGCATTGTTCAGAGGCCAGAGCAAGATTGGTCAAGTGTTTTGCAACCATCTGGCTACCTCAGAGATACCATTATATTCATTGTTATCTTTTACAAAAAGGGTGAAATCTACCTAGCAGCAAAAGAATTTCAGAATTCCTTTCAGTCCAGCACTTGAAGCTAACTTCCGTGCAAGCTCTGCTTAGGTCAAAGTGATGGAAGGTTATGGTAGCTCTGGGTAAGCTTGATGTGAGTCCACAATTAGTTTGAACTCAGTGACCCCAATCTTTTGTTTAGCCAGGTCATTGCCTTAATCCATCCCAGAGACTGAACTACTTGCTCTAGAGAGGCAGCACAGCTAACTTGCATCAAGCGTCATAGGAGGAATTCCTTCCCCCTTGCTCACCCAGTCTTTGTTTGGATTTCAGAATAATGGGAGGAAATTATTCAGCTCTGCTTAGTAATATAGCTGTGGTGATATTCTAATAAGTGATTTCTATGACTTAAGTCTATTTTAACATCAGTGCATTGGATTACTCATGTAATAATCTTCCTGTATTTGCTTATACATTTACATCATACAGAAATTACTTAAGGTGCTTGGGACTTTGTTCTCTCACATCAGCTTTACACTGAGGTAGCAACATTGATATCTGTGGGGTTATCCTGACTCCCATCAGTCTGGTAACAAAACCCAAGCAGTTGTTGTCAAATGGCATTTACTCAGCAACCAGTTTGCTTTTACTGAAATACATGTATAGTGTTACAGTTGCATTAATTTTCTTGTTGTGTCATAGACATTTCCCTCAAAATTGGGTATTTTCTCAAACCGTTTGCAATATTTGGATAGTTTTCCAAGATATGCCGTTTTTGGAAATTCTGTTATTACTCTGAGGTACTTTGTACTATTTGGTATCAGTTTCTGCTGTTTTTTCCTACACTGTAGAGTACTTCATTTTCCTAATACTCCCACTGAACTCATTAGTAGTGGCAGCAGGATTGGGTCATTGTTGACTTAAACATTGCATGAAGGTGAACACTTTTTGCTACTTCTAACTCTTATTAGTACTTTCTCAGAAATACAGTGCCATATTCTGCAAGCCTCACTTCTCTGAGTATGTGTACCTATTAGAATTGTTCAATTAATGGATTTTTCTTTTGGGTTCACTAAAAACAGTTTACTTAACTATTTTTAATTGTGTTATTTTAAAAGCAAGTTTTAAAATGGAAGCATCAATGCACAATGAAAAGTCAAAATGTTTCTCAGAAAATATGAAAGGTTTTAATTTTTCCAATTTCCCCCCATTCTTTTTTTGAAACTGTTTGCTGAATTTGTCTTATATTTTAATCCAACTGAAACTGCCTTAACTATTTTCTCCTAAAATTCATCTCAAGTCTGAATGAAGCAGTCCTTCAATTATTTTGATGTCCAATTTTGTGCAAAAAAATGCTAAACATTGCAACCTGCTGCCTTCCCCCTCCTGCAAACAGAAGTCAAAATTAATTACTTTAATATTGGTCTTAACTTTGGTGATATTCAGTAACTGTTATTGAAACAACTTTTTAGCATTCACCTCTAAACTTCCTCTCCTCACAGTGCTACACTGAAATGCAATTTGTTTGGCAGGTACTTCCTAGCCACACTTAATTATACACTCATTAATTTGGAGGCTAATTGGTGGAGTATACTGTAAGTGGTATCTAAAATGACTCTGTGTTCAGAATTCCTGTAATTCCTAAAGTCAGTACAATAGGGTAGGTAAAACAGAATGTCATCCTTCATTCCATATGTCTTTCCTCATGTTACTCCTGAGACCTAACTTTATGGTGAAATGGGTTTTAATATTAATTTTTCCTTTTGGTAAATAGATTAATGGATAGACGGACTCATTATCTATAAAGTTGCTCTAATCTATTAATTACAACAGTAGAGTGCTTTGCTTCCTGGCAACTTCCTGTGTGCCCATGATGTAGGCTTCCTGGAGGCCACTGTTCTGTTGCCCCCTCCAAAACTGTGCCTGGGGTGGGTTCTCCCTTTGCCCACCCACAGTTACGCTGCTGTTTTCTATTGACTTCAGTATAAGGGCCTAAACCGAACTGTTGTGAGGTTTGGATATCTATAGATGTAACTGATTTTTGTAGTGCATGCCAAGTACACACACCACTCACACTTCTTTATATAGTGGAGACTGCAAAAAATGTATTTTCCCAGGATTGAAAGTAGTATGTTTATGCAGTATTTTTTAAAAATCGAAAAGTTCTTAAAAAGGACTTGTAAAGAAAAAAAAGGTGGCTGAGAATTCTATGCAGAGATTAAATTGAAACATAATACAATGTTTTGTGCTTGCATTCAAATCTGACCTACAAAATATTTGTGTAAATATAGAACTTGTGCTCTTTTGGGGCTTCTTGTGGGGGTGGGGACAAGGGTTTGGCTATTTTATGATTTATGAAGAAAGCATGAAAGGTTTTCAGGTTTTTTCCTGAAAAAGTAAAGTCTGACTGCCTCTGGTTTTGCTCAGAGAAGGAGGGCAGCTCAAGTTACCCGTTCAAACTTTCATTTCTTAAATGACAATATGAGATGTTGAATCATTAAGGCCATGTTTTTATATTCAGTACTTAGGTTGAAGCCACTTTGAAGAATTTTGTATGTGTACAATACTTAGTGCACTGGGCCGCCAGCTCCTTTGTGGGTCCCGATGTGCTACCACAGTAGAAATATTATTATTCTTCTCTTTCCAGCAGTATGAGGAGTTGACTCACTTAGCAAGGTGGACAAGTAGTTCAAAAGCTGCAGTGATAGGCTGTAATTCAGAGTCACTATAAAAATTTATCTAATTTTTAATGAAAACAAATGAAATATTTTAAAGTGACATTTATTTGTTTTAAAGTAGCTTTTAGTTTTTATCTGAGTAATTCTCCAATCTGGATGTGCTGTTGTTATTTTAATAAGGGCTTCTAAGAAATATTTGATTATTATGGAAGATGTAATGGTTTCCTGATGGGGTGAACTTCCTTCGAGGCAAAGAAATTCTCTCAAACTTCCCTGTAATGGGTGGAAGAATTTTAAAATGGGGCTCTTGGGATCTTTCTTCATCCTATCACTAAAATATAAAAAAGGTGGAAAAGTTCAAATCCAGCAAGTAGCATCTTAAAAACAAAGTTTTAAAGATATAGTAGTTACTTTTAGTTTATTTCTTGTTCAAAAGGCCTTTTCTGGCCCATATTTTTAAATATCTCTTTTGACCAAAGTGGTTTTTTTAGCTTAAAAGTTGAGTTTGTTGTATGTGGCATTTTAATATAGCTTTAATGTCTTTGGGTAGAACTGCTATGTAAATAAGTTACCACTGTCACAGCATCTCTTTGGTTCTAAAAAGATATTAAATGTAAATATATCATATCATGGCTGCTACCAGAATGGCTTTCGTGTATATTTTAGAAGGGTAATAAGTATTCATAGTTATGCTCATTCTGGTAGCATTATCTCAAGATTCAAGTATGTATTATAAATA
The DNA here is from genome assembly GCF_052110815.1 of Crocodylus siamensis. NCBI lineage: Eukaryota > Metazoa > Chordata > Crocodylia > Crocodylidae > Crocodylus > Crocodylus siamensis. The sequence continues at coordinate 61,795,470 of NC_143400.1, read as the reverse complement.
CTGAATATCCAAAGTCAGCATTGGGGGATTTTTGGAGCTGGAATAAAACAAAGAGGATTAGATTTCAAGTAGCCAAGGGGATAAGCCATGTATTCTGAGCTACCAAATGATTTTTATGCTACATGGAATATTGCATTCATACACAGAAAAACAGGCTAATGTTGAGGTTGCAGTTAGGAATTTCTATCCCCTGTGCTTTATCATGTCTTCCCCTGTTTCCTTCCAAATCCATTTCTGTTCTATTTTTAATGTTTTCCATCAAAGATGAAGTATTACCCACAAATCCAATACAAAAAAGCATGGAAAATTGATTGATTTCTAAAAGCTGTTATAGTGTCAAATTGCATCTCACTGTATATGTGCCTATATGTATTAATGTCAGCGTATGTGTATTAATGTCAGCGTGAATACTTTTCTGAACTGAATCAAACCTTTTGAGTTTCAGTAAACTAAAAAATGTAAAAAATGTGTGTAGCCATTCAGTGTTATATTTTATAATTTTTGTTGTATCAAAAAGGAATTAGTAAGTTTGATATAGTGTTAGTTCTTCAGACTAATAGAGTTAACTAATTGTGGACAATATGCTATTGAATTCAGTGGGAATAAAATTAAGCCCCAGGGACTCAGAGGAACTATGAGCAGCATTTTCATATGTGCATGCCTATATCTATGGACCTAAATATGTGGTCTGACTTTCAAATATGTTGAGTACCTTCTGTTTAAAATTAATCTGATGGGAGTTGTGTGGGAATGAGTAACTTTCTAAAGCAGGTCATTTACTTAGATATTCAGCTAGAAAGATGCATGTTTAGAAGTGTTGACCTGAAGCAAAAAACTCTAGTTTCTTGTTTAAAGGTTCTTGCCACTAGCAAGAGTATGTGATGTTCAAGGAATCCTATCTAATAATAATAGGAGCATAAATAATTATTGATACTGAAGTCAATCATTTTCCACACTATAAAGATAAGAGTTTGTCCTGATACTGGAGAACTCTTCTAAAATAAGAACTGGGAGCTTTTTGATGGGCAGAAATTTTTCCTACGTTCTGGTACTTCCTGCATTCCTACAATAGTGTACACTGGATCTTACTGATGTTCAATTATTAATAATGGGTATTTTATAATACTCTGTAAGTAATTGACTTCAGAAGATGGCATGCACCAACAGATGAGAACTTAAAAAGGCTCTGTGCTTACCTAACGAGGCCACTGATTTGTGATATTCATATTACGGACATAATTGTGTATATTATTGGCTTCAATTTTGTGGTGATGTTTTTCATGTACAACCATTTATACCCAAGGAGTACAGAATTTGTGGCTGTAAAATTATGGATACAGATTAACAGACTAGGTTGAGGTTCTTTTGGAAGCTTGTTCCTGAAACTGTAATTGGTGGTCCAACTTTCTGACACATTGTTAAACACCATTGATTCACCCCCTGAGAACCATAAGATGCCACTGATCTGTAACTATGGCCTGATGAGTATCCATTTGGATACTGTCATAAGTGTAAAGCCTATTCTAAAAAACCAGTGAAGACCTGAAACGTTGGCCATTCGGATGAATTTTTTGGCATTAATCTTGCTGTAGCAGCTTGCCCTGGCTAGGGATGGGCTCTTCAGCCCACATTAAAGAAACTGGCATCTGACAGTGAAGAGGCTGATGTGACAAACAGTTGTTCCTTGAGCCAGTTTTTCAAGCAGGCAGTCCAAATCTGCCTGGTTGGAACCAAGTTCTTTCCTAGCAGCTCTGCCCTATTCATGTATCCTGAATACTCACTCAGCTAGACTGATTTTAGGAAATCCATAAACAAAAGTTGTTGATATACTATTTTTTCTTGCAAAACTCATTTAATTAGGCGAGGATTTTTGAGGTGGATCTATCAAGAAAGGTAGAAAAGATATATAGTGGGATTTCTATATAGCTTATATAGTAGGCTTTCTAAACATGGTGCAAGAAATTTGGCTATTAGAAAATGACAACTTGATCCCACTTCACTCCTGAAATGACCCCAGACTTATCAAACTCACATAGGATATGGCTCTATTGGTATATGTCTATTAGTATATAGTGTAATTCTGTCATGTGTGTTCACAGTGTCCAGTGCTCAATCCCAACCTAGGCAGTTTATCAGGTTAATGTTATTAAAACACCTTAGTGTCCATAGCTAATGACATTCAGGGTGCTTTACATAAGATATTTTACTGGGCATAAGACTCTTTACTGGGCAGTATTTTAATCTTTAGTTTACTGTATTTCAAGCAGTAAATGGGGTTGCTCTCTTCCCCCCTGTCTCAGTGCTGTGTGGCTCCTGGCTTTCCTGGTGTTCTTTTTAGGTGGGGTCTTTTAGGAGCTGGGAGCCAAGCAGCACCAGGGCCAGGGAGCTGTCTGCTTCTCTGCTCAGCTGGGGTCTTGCTGGCATCTGTTCCACTTGTGGGGCAGCTGCCAGTGAACCCCCAGCTGGGTGGGGATAGCCAGGAGGCTGGCCAGGGGGCTGGCCAGGAGCTGTCTCACCCAGGTGGGGCTTACTGGCAGCTGCTCCACAAGCAGAACAGCTCCCAGCCAGCTCCTGTCCCACCCAGCCAGGTGCTCAGCAGGCGCTGCCCAAGTGGGACAGCTCCCAGTGAGCCCCCTGCTAGTTTTGGAAGCCAGTCTGGGCACCAAGCTTGCTAGCAGCTGTGTTCTGATGTACGTAGGGCGAGGAGAGCCCTGTCAGCTGCAGTAGCAGCTGTCTTGGTCCCAAGCACAGCAGGACTCCTCCTGATGTGCGTGGGGCCAGGAGACAGCTGCCACTGAAGCTAGCAAAGATCTTCTGGCCGCACACACATTGGGGCCAGCCATGCTCATCAGGACCAGATTTGCTCTCAACAGGGTACACTTATAGACGTGCTCCTAGGGAAGGATTACTGCACAGTATTTTACAGTGAAGTAAGCCTACATAGCTTAATAACATGTGTAGATGCGTCCCCTGAGAAGTTATGAGAAATGAGTAGTTCCCTAGCCTATTGACCATTCATCGGTTGGATGGACTTGTGTCTTTGGCTGAGGAAGCTTTGAACCCTTGCTTGTTTCGTTGCAGGGAAATACCTTGAACTCTCTGCCTGCTTGCTTTTTTCTCATAATAAGTAGTTCCTTACTCCATGAATGAAATTAATTTTTCATAATGTGGCTGAGGACAATAGGCTGAGGACAAATGACAGTTTTTCATTTCAGTCTGAATTTTTCTATATGATCACATAGAAACTAGGTGGTCCCAGTTTTCTTCTTTCTAGACTATTCCTTAGTTGTTTCACTGCATGTATGATTCTGTTCCTGGTATCTAAATCCCTACATCCCAGTATCTCAAAAACCCACAGCAGAAAAAGCAGGGAGGTGCACATGGCTGCAGTGTGCATGACCTGAAACTGGAGTATGGCCAGCCAGAGCCACACTTTGGCTGCTGGCCAGCCTCCGTGCATCTGAATCACTGTGACTGTATCCCCAGGAGGCTCCCAGGATCCCAGGTAAGGCTGCTGGGGCCTTGGATGTTGGTCCTAGCCTCTCCTACCCCACCTGAGGCAATTTGCCATTTGCCAGGGTGCACATGCAGGGATGTGCCTGGGGACAACTAGCAATGGCATAGATATGTGCCACTGCTATTTATCTTTGCAGAAACTCACATTCCTGCTCATGGGGACATGCACAAAAGAGTCCATTACTTCTAGGAAGACATGTGCTGGATCCTGCAATATAACATCAGTCTATTCACTGTAATAACACAGTCTATTCAGTGTAATAACTCCAACCACTGCAGCAGAAGATAAAAAAACTCAAGTATAAAGCCCAAATATAAGTTGCTACACAATACAGAGAGAGAACTACAAGTACTGGTCATCTTGCATCTGATATTGTGAGAGATGCATTTTGTGGTGATCTATATTGCAAACTCAGACTAGAATATTTTTCCAAGAGAAGTCCTAGAATTCTCATATGAGGTAATTTATATCATTCCATATGTGCAGTCAGTGTAACAAGTATCTTAAAACTCACTGGCTTGGTTTTCTTGTCCTAATTATTCTGTTCTAGAAAATCTCCATGGGGATCAATGCCCCAGTCATATAAACAAAAGAGACCACCTAAAAAGGAGGCAGATACAATGTTTTATACTACACTATAAAGTATTGAATCTGTTCAGTATGCATATTATTAGCTGGATTTCTCAATTTTGGAACGTGCTTAAATTGAATGTACAGGGAGTAACCCATATACAGACTTGTTGATTACTGTTAGAAGTAGTGTCTGAAAGGATCTGACTGGTAATTGTTTCTTCTGTACAGCTAAAAGCAAATATGCATTCACTATTTCCAGAAAATATAGATATTGTGGGACAGTTAATTGTAGCTGTGTTTTAGTAAGGTTTTTTATTAACTTAATGTTTCTATCAAATTTTGATCACACTTGCAGCACAGATCACTCCAAACTGAAGTGACAGGGAATATAGAGAAGTATAACATGACTCAAAGGAGATAAATCAACATTAGTCAGCATTTGTATGTAAAGTTCTGAGGGTCACAACCTGTTCTAAATTAACATTTTCTTCCTACACCTTGACAAAGGGAAAGAGACTTAAAACCATCAGTGTCTATTTAATAGGGAGTTGTTGGGGAGAAAAAAAACACTTTGGGGAAAATAATAGGAACCTTCCCACAGGTGAATCAGATTTCTACAAATGCCTTTTCTACTACTAATTTTTTTCCAATGACAGAATTATTTTAGTTTGGGACAAAGCACCTTAAGAACTAGAAGGATTTTTCCAAGTCTCTTCTACTGCATTTCTTCTTTTTCTTCCTTCTTCCTGAAAGAAAAAGAAGAAAGAAAAAAGAAATTCTTTTTTCTTTCTTCTTTAGGGAGTAAACATGAGATATTCCCTGGGTACCTGCAGAGGGGAACCAAAAATACTCTTTCCCATGTGGGAATCCATACTTTTGGACATAGGGGGTAGGAACAGTGACCTGCATTGCAGGGGTGGTTGCACCTCTGCTCCTATCTATTCCCCCTGCCCCTCCCCCCCCACACACCAGGGCAGGCAGACCATGCTGCAGGAGCAGCAGGTGACTTCTAAAAGTCTCTCAAGCAGGTAAAAATATCCCTTCCCCTCCCCTCTTGTGTGCTGATGCTGTCCCAGGCTGACTTGAGGGTGCCTCCAGAGTCACTCCTTTCCCACTCCAGCCAGGCTGCATGTGCAGCCAGGCCTGGTTAGAGATAAAGGCAGCAGTGGTTTGGTTCCCTTCCCCCATTTCTGCTCCTAGGCTGACAGACAATTCATGGGGAGCAGGCAGAACTTGCCCACTGCTGCCACTGTCCCTGGCTACCTCATCTCTCTAAGGAGCCCAGCTGGACTGGGCAGGAATGGCTCTGGAGCCACCCTCCATAGGCCCAGGGGCAGCTGAAGACATTGGCAATGTGGGGTAGAAGGGGAGGGGAAGGGATGTATCACTGAGCATGACTGGAAAGGGAATGGGATTCCTATTTGTTTTGGGAACTTAAAAAGAGTCCCTGGCTGCTGCTCCTGTGCCATGGTTTTGTGAAAGTGGGGGCATGTCTGCACTACTGAATGCCCGCTTCCCCCCACCTCTTGGCGCCTTCTCTGCTGATGGCTAGCAATCTCTTGGGGTCATATCCAACAAAACCACTTCTGTCTGCAGCTGCAGAAGGGTAATAAAAACTCAGCAAGCTCATTAAGCAGTTGTGTTTGTTAAATCAAGTTGTTAGTGATATGTTTCATCTCTACTGTCTAAGGCTTAGAACTATAGATTCATAGATGTTAGGGTCAGAAGGGACCTCAGTAGGTCATCAAGCCTAACACCCTGTCCTGGGCAGGAAAAAGAGCTGGGATCAGATGACACTAGCGAGGTGCTTGTCTAGTCTTCTCTTGAAGACCCCCAGGGTGTAAAGGAGAGCACCACCTCACTTGGAACTCCATTCTAGATTCTGGCAGCCCTTCCTGTGAAGAAGTTCTTTCTAATGTCCAACCTAAATCTGCTCTCCATCAATTTGTGGCCATTGTCTCTAGTTATTCCAGGGGGTGCCTAGTAAATAGAGCATCTCCTATTCCCTGCTACCCTCCCCTGATGAGTTTGTAGGCAGCCACAAGATCACCTCTCAGCCTTCTCTTGTGAAGGCTGAACAGATCTAGATCCCACAGTCTCTCCTTGTAGGGCCTTGCCTGCAGGCCTCTAACCATATGAGTGGCCCTTCTCTGAACCCTCTCAAGATTCTTCAGATCCCTCTTGAAATGCAGTGCCCCAAACTAGATGCAGTACTCCAACTATGGCCTGACCAGTACTGCATAGAGGAGAAGCATCACCTCCCTGGACCTGTTCATCATGCATTTGCTAATGCGTGATAAAGTGCAGTTAGCCTTGTTGATCATTTCATCATATTGATGGCTCATGTTCATCTTGGAGTCAACTATGACTCCCAGATCCCCTTCTGTTGCTGTGCTGCTGAGAAAGTCCTCCTCCAGCCTGTAAGTGTGCTGGTGGTTCTTTTTGCCCAGGTGCAGCACTTTGCACTTGTCTTTCTTGAAATGCATCCTATTTTGTTCCACTCATTCTTCCAACCTTTCCAGATCCACCTGGATCCATTCCCTACCCTCTGATGTGTTAACTTTGCCCCATAATTTCGTATTATCAGTGCACTTGGATAGGGTGCTCTCTACACCCATGTCCAAGTCACTGATGAAGACATTGAATAGCACCGGTCCAAGGACCGAGCCTTGTGGACTCCACTACCCACATCTTTCCAGGCTGATATCGACCCATCCACCACCACTCTCTGGGTGTGACCCCTAAGCAAATTTGCTACCCACCTGACTGTAATCATTGACATCACAGCCTGTCAGTTTATTTACTAGAACAGAATGAGATACTGCATCGAAGGCTTTCTTAAAGTCTAGGTAGATGACATCTACTTTGAATCCTGCACCTAAGCATTTTCTGACCTGGTCATAAAAAAGGAACAAGTTTAGTCAGGCAATGAACCCTTGCTAATTTCCTTTCAGCATTATTTCTCTTGCTGGGCTCCTGCAAATGTGATCCTTAATGATTTTTTCCAGAGTTTTCCCAAGGGTAGAGGTGAGACTAACTGGCCTACAGTTTCCCAGTTACTCTTCCCCTTCTTGAAAATAGGGACCACACTGGCCCTTTTCCAGTCCTATGGGACCTGACCAGAGCACTAGGAGTGCTCAAACAGCTGTGCCAGTGGCTCTGTTATGACACTGGCCAATTCCTTCAGCATCTTTGGATGAAGTTCATCTGGGCCCACTGATTTGAATACATCCAGCCCCTCCAAGTGCCCCTTCACTAAGTCTGTGCTAACATGCCATATGATAATTTAATGTTCTGAAGTAAAGCTATAGGCCCTGATCTCATGGCTCATTGGGGCTGCTTTGTGTTGCTCTCTTTAGGCAAGAAGCCTGATATTTCATGAATCTGGCTACCTGGTTGTGACATCCTGTCATGCACAGTAAAATCTTTGGTGATAGAGAGCTCTCATGGTACCATCTATGATACTAACTCCCTTCTGAAAGTTACGGGATATGACAAGGTGAGAGGGAGCTGGCAGCGTTCTTTTAATTAGCATGGTTTTTCCCTGCCTAACAGAAAGGCCACGACAGGCCTTTGGTAGCTGGCAAAATTTAGAGCAGTTCTTAACTACAAGAAAAACACTTTGTCTTCCTCCCCACTGCTGAGACCAGCTACAGGGATGGATTTTAAATAGTCACTGTACTGTGAAAAAGCTTTCTACATCAGTGGGGGCTAACATTTTTGGCAGGCATGCCACAAATGAAGCTTTCTGCCCTCCCCAATGACCACTCCAACCCCTTCCCCTGCCCAAGCTGCCACTCTGCTTTCTGCTTCCTGCCCCCTTCCCAATCTGCACACCAAGCTTGGCACCCCTTTGACACCAAGGAAAGGGTGAGACAGAGGGTGCAAGGGAGGGCGGGGGGAGGAGCCAATGATGGGTAATAGGTTTTTAGCTGTTAGTGTTTTTTTTTTTGTTCTGCTTTTTTTTACTGACATTAAAATAAAATTTTACATGAAATTCAAATGAATTTTCTTCCATGTCTTTCTGCTGACAGGGGAAGGGTTGCAGTGGTGTAGCCTGACCACACATGCCCTTGGCTGCAGGTTGCACCCCCACTACACACAGAGAGGCAGGAGGGAACCAGTTAACAAATGTTTTATTGAGATACCTGTGTTCCTAGAGTTGGGTGGGCAGTGGCCTCTCAAATGCCAAGGAAGGCATTGATGCTGGTGGCAATGTCCTCCTTGGCAGTGAGGGGCAGAGATGTATAGCACTGTGACAGACGACTGGTGGCAGAGGTTGCATGGCAGCTCAGGCTTGCCCCCAGTGTGGTCATAGCTCAGGGTCCTGAACCAGGAGCACAGGTGTGTCTGGGTCACCAGCAGGATGAGCAGGAGCAATACATAGTGGCCTGGGCACCCCTCAGCCTGCATAAACAGATCATTGCACACTGCCTGGGGGACACACTCCAGGGTCATGCTTAGGGTGCAGCAGTGGTGCAGGGGGAGGAGGAAAGGTGGCCTCTTGATGACTCCCTGGAGAGGCCCCTCATTGGGGAGGGTGGGATCACAGGCACCCCTTTGCCCCAGCTGTTTGGGATTCCTGTGCAGGCTGCCTGAAATCAGTGCACAGCATGGTGAAAGCCACAGAAGACTGAGCAGGGGCAGGTGAATTGGTCAGTAGCCACCTGGGCACAGGAGCCCAGCCCTGCCCACTCGGACAGCTTACCATGTTCCCTGGGAGCCCTTGGACTTCCGACCTCTGATCTGAGGCTGGGTGGTGCAGGGTCCCTGACAGAATCTAATCTCTGCAATGTTGCAAACTTGCACAAAAGGCCTCTGTCTCTTGCTTGTGCAGGGTCAACATCTGGGCACAAGGGTAAGGGAGCATGGCCTTTCAGGTCCATTGCCATCCACCGCTGAAGTATGGGCATGCACCAGAAACTGGACCCTCCAGCAGCAGGTGGCCAGCTATGGGAGGCCAGTGGTGGCCACTGTAATCGGGTCTGCTGCAGTGTGCCCATAACATTTACTCTGAGTGCATGAAGCTTTACATGATTCCCCAGGCAGCCCACCCAAGAGGGGATGTAGGCAGGGCAGGGCAGGGACCTTCAGGACCTGGGTTTTTATTATTATAACCACAGAAAGAGACAACAGGAAAACCAAGGCTGGTTTGTGTCTTGGCCCAGGAATTGGCTTAGGCAGGGAACCCTAATTGGGCAGGTTCTCTGACCTCTTCAAGCTACCAAGAGGTCATCAAACAACCATCCCCCAACCATGCACAACCATACACAAGCTAGCAATCCCCCCTGCTTCCAAAGTCCACCACTTCCTAGTATCAATGTGCTTAGGGTCGGAAGGGACCTAAACAGATCATCAGGTCTGACCCCTGCCCTGGGCAGGAATAGGGTAGAGGGTCAGACTTAAACAGAGAGGAAATGAAGTGAAAAATCCAACAAATTAAATAGAAAACTGTATTTACAAACAATAAAAATAAAAAAGGAAACAAACCAAAGAACAGCTTTTTTACAGCACTGATTCAAAAGTACTATAAATAACTATGGATCACTATACTGTACTAGAGCTATACTATGCTATAACTATACTATAACAATAACTAGCTAAACTATTACTGCAACGAAAACTAAACCATTACCATAACATTACTAACTACAACAATTCTAAATAAATGAACCTTACCATAGGTTCGTAAGTGATTCTGAGCTAGATAGAAAACTGTCTGTTTGCAGAGTGTGGATCTGTGTCCAACGTTGCTGCTGACTGGCATGGGAAGGTGCAGGGGCTGCGGCAAGACTGGGTCCAATGACCACCAGGCATAGAGTGGTGAGTAGTATGCCCATCAGTATTGGCCAGTCCTTCTGGGTCTTGGTATGCCTTCTGGACTCAGCACAGGTGCTTTAACACTGAATGCCCATGATGCTTCCCATAGCGTGACGGACCTGTCTGACAAGCTCTGACAGCCACTATTTTCATTCCCAGAGGCATTCACCAGCCTGATGGTTCTCGTATTGGCTGCTTCCTGCCTTGGCTGCCTGCCCATCCTTGCTGGAGGCATTGGAATCAGAGCTGAAAAACAAAAAAATAAAGAAAATGAATAAATGTGGGCATTAGAGTGAATTAAAGATACTTGCCACTATAAAAAGATGCACTCAGTGAATCCTGCAAGCAAGAAAGAAGTGTTCCAACCAAAATGATGGAGAATAAGTTCCTGGCTACGGGGGGTGGGGTGGGGGGGGAGAGGTATAATAGGCCCTGAGTGGCTTTAAACAAGTGTAATCCCACTGCAAACAAGTTCCCCTCTTCCTATTCACCTTACAGCCCCGCCTAATTGCAGCTGCCAGTTCAAGTGACAGGTGGCTATAAGGTTACCCAGGGCTTCACTTACTGGGTGTGGAGGTCGATGTCCTTGCTTTGTCTTCTTTGGAGGAACCAGCTGATGACATGCCCAGGACCCTTCTGCTTTCCTCTCCACTGGAGTCCCTGGATTGCCCATGAGTGGTAGCCATAGTTGGTGAAGCGTCCACAGGCAAGGATGCCCCAGAGGCCTCTGTTGCTCTCTGTTCACAACAATTCAGTACTTCCATTAGCAGCTGGAGGTACCTGTAGTGAGCCACAGGATGCATTAGGCTGCCCTGCTGCTGTGCTCAGTTTACAATGTTGTGGAATTTTGCCTGCAGTCTTAGCCTTGACACGGCACTGTAGTGTACTCTTATTATGACCCCATTCTGACATTCTCCACACCACATCAAGGTAAATGTGCTAGTTGGACTGTGGGCTCCAGATGAACTGGTGAATGACATCAGAGTCTCCCAGCACATGCACCAGACTCTTAGTTTTGGCAAAGGTCCAAGTGTGGACCTAGACCTACACACCCTGGAATGCTTACTTCTGCCATGAATTTCAGGCATCTCAGATCAATAAGGGGTACCCCAGGGAGCTGTGAGCTCAATTTATAGGTCTTGAGGTGGCCAACCAAATGGTGAAAACTGAAACGCTGCTGAATACCCACTCCCCTATTCCAGAACTAGAAAGCAATAAATAAAATGAAAGATCTAAAATGTCTCCTTCAAAGACTTCTGCCTCTCAAAAACCAGCGTCCCAGGAGAACGGGCAACCCTCTTCCACAGAGCCAAGGTGATGCTCTTCACAAAGTGATGGTCATGCTGCAGGGGAAGAAAGAATATGGCGGGGCTGGTTCCCCATACTCCTAAACTCACCTTCCCTTACAGGAGATATCCCGAGGGGGATTTCAATAAGCCTTTCTTGAAAATACCCGTGCACTCGGTGTGACTAAACATTCTTGTGCAGGGAGCTGGGTTGCTGCATCACCTGTCCTCAAGCAAGGCACAGCTGGAGGGCAATTGGAAGAGAGAGACAGCAGTTAGCCTGACATGTTCCAATGTACCTTAACCTATGCTTTCATGCTTTCCCCTATTGCCATATGACCAAGCCCCACCCTTGCAATTTTGACCCCAAATATGCAGCCTGGAGAACATTTTTCTGTTCCGAGCGTGCCTCTTGCAGTGTCTCAAATTCAGTTGGGATGCTTCAAGAGGCACATGTGCACTCTTCTGGATCCACCCTCTAGGTTTATCTTGTGAATCATGCATAGGTGTTTGCATGCTTAACAGTGCTAACATTACTCAGCATGCCAGGGTGCTGCAGGTCTGTGGTTGAGAATCTCTGATCTAGCATCTGTTCTACCATCTGATCATGCTCTATTACAGTGAAATTGGGGTGTGGCCTGAGAAAAGCCTGTGTGTCAGATCAAGGTACATTGCACTATGTTATCTTTAAAAAAAAATCCTAATTTCCTTCTAAAGCACATCACAATTAGCTGCTGTTGCTTCTGATTTGCAAAACTGCTTAAAAATTCCTGGCACACTATACCCAAATGTACTTATGCTCTACAGTTTACTTGCCTGATGGAGTCACCTGCACATGATTTAGCAGCTTTAGAAGTGTGTGGATCAAATGTGGGTTTTCTGATGTGATTTTTGTAGATGTGTATAATGTATATTTCTGAGTCCCCTCTGCCTGCCCTCTGCTGTGTGACATCTTTTCCTGACATAGATTTATTGCAGAAAGCCAAGTTGACAAAGAACTGGAAGCCTTACAATGTGGCCCAATTTAGTTCAGTAAACTTGTTTCGCAGAATTGAATAGAAAGCAAAATATAGAGCGGGTCAGAGCTCTGGACCATAAAGTTTGTACTGATTAGCTTTGACAGAATGATGTGCAAATGAAGCCATGCTGTTTTCAATACCTGAAATGGTTCTTCAGAGATAGCTCAGGTAACTGTATGTGGAACTGCGGTGTGCCAGTGCAGGCATGCCCCAGGAGCTTCACCTTGCCGATATTTTTGGTGTTGACATAACTGGGAACATGTTTAGGCCAAACATTACAGTAACAGAGATAATTAAATGCTTGGCCTCCTTATTGCTCTGAAATCTGTGTCTGAATTCAGGCATTTTCAGGTCCGAATGTATTTACCCAATATCACATTTATATCTTTCTTGGTATCAATTTTGTCTTCCAGTACCCAAAATGTAAAACTAATAAATAGAACAATATGCCCAAAGAAATATGCAATTAATCAATTGTGGAATGCTACATATGGGAGAGAAACTTCTAACTGACCTCATGGTCCAGGTAGAAACTAATGCATCTGAGTCAGGGGGTGAGGATAAAATGTCATCCTCCATACCTTAGCATTCCGGACCACAAGCAACATTGTTATGACAGAAGGGATCATTGTTCCCTTTTACAAAACTAAAATGTGAGGTGATGTGTTTTGCAGGAGGGAGTTTCAAATAACAGATTCTGCTCATGTCTTCTCTAAAAGAATGAAATGCCCAACGCTTGGGAATCTTCAACAGTTTTTTTTTCAGAACAAGAGAGATCTGATGATGCATTTCTTGATTCTTTCATATAGTAAAATTGATCATGCTGTTACAGCTGTATAGATCAGGGCTGTCCAACTTGTAAATGGCTCAGTGGGGGCTGCACTACTGGGGGCCACAGCCTCCTCCCACCCGGTTGCATGCTACATGATCTCCTCTGCTACATCATGCATGCAGGCAGGTACCCTTACGCCCCGGCTCCATCTCCCTCAGCACCATGGGATACACTGCCCTGCCCAGCCCCTTGAGATGAGGGCATGCAACAGAAGCTGGAGGAGAAAGGGGGAGCCCACAGATCCAGGCTCTTGCTGCAGATGGAGTGAAATGGGCAGCAGTGGCTTGGTGGGAGCCTGGGGACTGCAAGTTAACCCCACTGGTTTGACAGCCCTGATGCAGACAATATTTACATTTCTCTGTAAATAAAATCTAATTGTTATATGCTTTCCCATCAAAAACCTGGGATAAGGAGACAAAATCTTCATGTTTTCATGTTTTATTCTGTCTGGGAGGAAATTTGATCTCTGTAACTCACTAAGCTATGAGGAGATTGAAAGATCTGTCATAGGCCAAGTGCCCTGTCCCATGGCTTTAGTCCTTATTAACTTTAATATATATTAATATATATCACTATCTGTTTGCCTGTCTTTCTAATATATAATATTATTTCTCCTGGCATACTAAGGAAAGTACAGATTCATCCTGACCTTCAGAAAGCCCTGTGAATTGCCTTGGCACTGGGGATAGGAGATACAGATTGTATTGCAGAAGCATAATGAGTAGTTTTTGCACTCTGGGCAGCAGTGTCACTTAGGGAAGCACACTGGTGGCAGTGGCTGCCAGGCCAGCAACAGCCAATCTTGTGCTCCCTTTAGGTTGGCACCCAAAGCCGGTTCCCTACTCGAGTAACCCTAGTTACTCTACAGGAGTATTGAAGTGGTTCCATGTTGGTTTCTAATGGGGAAAGACATTTTTGGTGTCAGTCTATTTTATATTAAATGTTTGTATAAAGCACGATATCATTTCTCTTATTGGTTCTTGTATTGTGCACTGATCATTTCATTTTCTGTGCTTTTATGTTGTTTGAGGCATCAGGTCTTTTGTAAAGGTCCACAAGTTATTGATTATGTCTTCTCCTTTATACCCCATTTTGTTGTACTGTGTCAAATATTGTTGTTAGCACATTGCTTTCAAACACTTGCAGCCGTTTCCCACTTCCCTTTGTCAGCATCCATGATTCTCCTCCATATAAAAGGACAGGTTGAATAATTGTACTATAAAGCTGGATTTTAAGGTTTCTTGAGATTTTTCTTGATCCCATTGTTTTATCCAGGCCTAACTGGCATATATTAGTACTGTAAAGTTTTGCCTTGATTTCTTCAGTTATTTGATTGTCAATTTCTCTACCTTTTTCACATTGTCTTTCCCTATCCTTATCTTCCTGTGATCTTGAGATTTATTTCTGTATAGGGTCAAGTATTTAGTCAAGCTGACTTTATAGCAAGCCTATCTTCTTTAGAATTTGACTCAGTGATCTCTGTATTCTTTTGTACTGTATCACTGAGTAATTTAATATTCCATAAACATTTTATTTAAAAGGAATTCAGTCTAGTCAAGCATGACACCTTCCCCAAGACAAACCCCAAAAAGCATGAAAATCATAAATTTTGGGATAATTCTTAACTCTCTCCAAATGCCCACACAGCATATTCTTACTGCCAGTGACAAACTGTACATTGTCATAAAGAATTTCTTCTGTTTGTGACTGATAAGGAAACATTACACATAGCACATTACTCTCCCCATAGTATAATGCAAAGCCTTAATTATGACCTCTTTATTTTCCCATATACACATAATATACCACACACTTAGAATGTGCACTTATATCAGTGAAGACTTATTGATGTTGCTGAGCTTGTTGCTTAAGGTTTATGTTCCAGTTTTTCATGCATCTTGAATCTTCTGACAGTTCTTATAGATTGGCTTATGTTTTGAGTTTTGTGTTGAAAAAATGTGTCAATCTTATGTGGCATGTGAGGACACAGTACTGTTACAATGATGAATTTGCTTGAATAAGCTCTGTCTATCATGATTTCGATCACTGAAACATTGCTTAATAATTTAACAAAAACGTTAGCAGCTTCTAGTTACACTGTAGCTTTTCCATTTGCTTTTACTAGTGGGCAATAATATCAGACAGCCTCTTCTGCTTATAAATATATTGTACCCCATTACAGAAAAAAATATAGCACAGAGGCAACATTTTATTCATCTTTATTAGGCCTTCTAACACACTGCTAGGCAAGTGTGACTTACTATACCTATTATGCTAGTAATCATGCAGATATCTATCAGATCTCTTCAGCTACCTGTCTGATTAATGAAGCTCCTGTAAAATGGAATCAGATATTTGCTCTTAGCAAAAATGTAATTTAAGATGAAACCTGGACCTTGAGGCCTGACTCTTTAATCCAGGGCTTGTGAAAACACCAAATTTGGACGCGTGGTAAATTCTGAGATTTCAAAAATTGGGTGCATCCTGCTCAGGGTTGAAAATGCAAAAATTTGGCACCCATTAGTCCAAGAAAATAACCAAAGTACTTCATTTCATCTTTAGCATTTTGAATATAATATTATAAAGGCAAAGAGATAATGTGGAGATGTGTGGTTTCAAATGTATATTATAAACATTTTTAAATAAATTCCCACAACATTTATGACAAAAATATGTTCTTCACAGTATTCCTACTTCCTTGAAATAGCATTTATAGATGAGCTTGTGTGTGAGCTAGATAACTTGCTGTTCCGCCTTATCAAGACTTTAAAGGTGTGGATATAGTCAAAAGCTTAATCTAGTGCAGAATAGCAGATTTTTCTAAAAATGGCCACTTTATGAACATCAGCTGTCCCTCCATAAATTGCATAATCTATTTTGTAGTTGTAAAGATGCCAAATCAGAGTGTTCTGACAGCATCACAAGCAGAAACTAACCTTTTGTTGGCTCAGTTAGGACTTTCTCAAATATGCTACAAATCTTAAGTTTTGCAATATTTTGAGGCCAACAAGAGGTTTCAAGCCTACCTGAAAGAGTTCAAAAACCAACTTATAGCCTTACTCAGCCTTCTAGAATATCCATTGTTTCAAAACTTTGTAAGGGAATGACTCTCCAATGGCTACAGAGAATTAGGCAGGAATGTTAGCGGAAGTCCTTGGGACAGCCTTTTCAAAATCATTGTACATTGGCATAACTAGTCATGACTCTATCAAAGTCAATGATGTGATGAGTTGAAGAGCTGGGTCCCTTGTGAAATTTGGAGGTCAAATACACTCTATGGAGAAATCACCAGTGTAGAATCTGTAAATTGTAATCTGAAATCTGAAAACTGAGAAACATAGTCTGGCCAAAGTCATTAAGACGTAAAAATAAAAAGCAAGAAAAGTATGTGATTCTTCTGACTCATAAATTTGCATGCTAACTGGAACATATTAATTCCTCAGTACCTTTTCTGGCAAGAATAAATTATTTTCTGAGGATTTAAATAATGCAGGGCTATTTTAATCCCCTTGAGTTTTAGTGCAACAGTTTAGTATAATATGAAGTTTTATCTTTGCATTATTGTATAATGGTTATATAGTATTTTTTGTTAGCCTCTCTACTTTGGGAAAAATGTTTAGGTTTACTAAGTAATTTTACAGTCCTTCATAGACTTGTTACAAACTGTATCAGTTGTCTCAAATCTTTCTTTGGTTTTTCCTTTAAAATTTTTGTTCAGTTTTAAGACTTTAATGACATTAGGTCTATTCTCTTTTCCACATAAACACAGAGTTCTATTAATACTATAGGAAATTAGGTGTGACCTAAGCATTGAAAAGGCTCAATAGAGACTGCCCTGAGGAACTTAAAAGGAAAAACAATCTTTCATTTTGACCTAGTAAGATCAAAACACATCTAAACTTTCCTTTTTGTTTGCTTTTTGTTTTTCATAAAATAGTTTGCCTTTTTCCATGTTCAGTTAGAAAGACTGGGGAATACAGTAAAAAGAGAAAGGGAGAGTGCCTGAGGGAGTCTGAGCTTAAGTTTTGCTAAACTCGGTACCTCTACACACGCAACTAGCATGTAGCAATAAACTCTGGCTCCTGAGTGCAGTGTTTTCATGTGTGCCCAGGACCGTAGCTGTTTGAGCGAGGGCAGAGAAGATCCGAGCTGGCAGGTGGTCCAGGAGGTCATCCCCAGGCCAGGAGGTTGTGTCAGGTGGCAGAGGGTCTGGCTGGGGAACAAATATGCTACAGTGTCGGGCTAGCTAGTAGGCAGCCCCCTCATTATAGCACCTGCATGTCCCACCCAGCCTGGGTCGCTGTCTACACATGTGTTTCAGCACACTAATGCTAGGGGCAGACATTACACATAAACTGGTTTAAGTGATCAGAAACTGGTTTAAACCTGTAACAGAGCAGATGTTCAATGTACATAAACTAGTTTAAGAAGGGATGAAATGGATTTGAGATAAACCTGATTGAATGTAGTTATCAGATTTAGCTGGTTTGGCTAAAACCAGTTTATGCAATGTCTATCCCGGACCCCTTGTTATTTTAAATTAAATCAGAGCCCCCAGCATCCCGGCATGCTCTCTGTGCTGGGTGGGGTGCTCTTCTCCACAGCAGGCCTGGCCCCTCCCCTCTGCTCCCTGGCTGCAGTCTCTGCAAGCATCTGCCTGGCTTCTGTTCCCACCCCTCTGCCTCCCACCCTCCTAAGCAGGCATTCCCTGCCCCTCACAGACACCTCTCAGCATTAGGTAGCAGATCACATGCTGGCTACCTCCAAGCTGTGGCACAGGGGACAAAGGCAGAATCAACAGATAACAGGCAATGTCTCTCTGTTTTCTTAATGGGGTGATAAACACTGAGTTAGGGGTGATAAACATTTCCTGCTGGGCTGTTCAGGAGGGAGGGGTAGGAACCCTCCTTAATCACAGTGTCTTGCCGGGCCTGGGCACACCCCCTCAGCTCATCTCTGTGAAAGGGAAGGGAGGGCTGTTCTAGCACCCCCACCCCCCCTGCTTCTAGCCAGAGCCACTGCAGATATGTGTCTGCATTTCTGGGATGTCTGTCTGGTTACAAAACTGATTTAGCCTAACCAGGTTAAACTAACCTGCAAAGAGTGAATCAATTCAGGCTCAGGCTTTTTGAATGCCTGTCTCTAGCCGAATGACTCCACTATAGGATAGTACCTGCCCCAGAGAGTGCTATCTTACAACGGAGTTAATTAATTTATTGTGCCCTAGCATATGTGTAGATGGTGATGCTTTACTGTGGAGCTAAATAGTCACCTCCACAGTAAAGTGCATTTGTAGATGCACACACTGTCAATGGTGTACTAGCATTATCCATCCTTTTTTAGGTTTTTTATGCTAGCTTTCATTATTTTACTTGAAGGTCATTGATGTAGTTATCAGTAGTCATTAGGGCTTTGAAGGGCACAGTACATGACCAAGGGACTGTGAGATATGTAGGAGTAGGGATTAACTGATCATCAGTTTCTCCATAATACTTCCCATGCACACACTTTTACACACTGGTAAATGAAAGCCACCCCACAGCAGATTACCATTCAGTGAAAATGGTTTAACTTTAACAAGTTATTTTTCTTTTATTGTGGAAAAAGGTCATGCAGATGGGCAGTCTCTATTGAGTAACTAGTGCACATAAATCCCTGCCCACTCTTACATTGTGGTAATTTGTTTGTATATCTAGGGTCTCAGTTTTCTTCGTCTTCCTGTTTGCAGTGGCTTTCAGAACAAATATGATTTTACTGCTCACCTACGGTAAGCTTGATCACAATAATACTTGTTTCAGCAGAGGTGACCTCTTGATTTGAAGTACCCAGCCTTGCATTCAAGTAGGCTGAGGACATAGATCAGTTTATTTTCAGATTTATTGGGAGAATTCCATGACACTAAAGTAACTGCTCTATTTTGAAATAAGGAATTTATATAGTAACTCTAATGCTGCACATGGTGAGCCTACAGGCAGCTTAGGTAGACTGTCAACACTGAAGTCAATGAGCTGTACCTGCCAAGCCCATCTGGATTGAAGTGCCTGATTTTTGGCACAAAACTTTGAAAATGGTAATGTACATGACTTGACCTGTTAGTTGAACAATTGTGCTTAAGGCATAGTTAGGGCTGAGACATAGAAAGAGAGAAGCGTTCCACTCTGTAAAGCATGTTTATTAAGAGGTAAAACAATACATTAAAAAACAATGGGTTAGTTACCTTGCAAAGTAGTTGCTTTATTCCATGAGTATTGATCAGAAAGCCTTTTGGCTCCTTGAGACAGTGGCATTACCTCAGCAGTCTTGAAGGCAAGAAGTCTCCAACCACTCTTTCTATACACTTACCTTTTATTAGCTTTACTTAATATAATACATTAGCATGATAATGTCCCTAGACCTATTGGCTCAACATTCTATTTTTACACTCCCCGTTATGCTTCACTCATGCCCATGCAAGGCAATGCTTGTTACATCTCTTTCTACCCAAAAACAGGATTTCAGGTTTTAGTTTTCTTTTAGTCATTACAAAGTTTTAACGAGGCCTGTTTTTGAGCTTGTGCAAATAATAGGAAAAAAAATTGGTTTTGCTAATTTTAATTCAATATGACCTTGGTGAGTTTGTGCAACTTAAGGATGAGCTCAGATTTTGCTGGTTTTGTTATTGAGGAGTGTGGAGGCGTGGAACTGTGGTTAGGGGTGTAACAGGTATGCTGATTGCAGGCTTTTGGCCTACAGACCCAGGATATTCTCAGTGCTGGGTTTACTTGGTGCTCTTTTTTGTCTACAGCATAATGCTTTGATATTATTGAAAGGCTCCTCCTTGATCTTACCTATGGTAGAAAACTTCTTGGACATTTTTCTGCTCCATCATTGTCATCAGTAGCAGAAACTATGTATGCAGGGAAAAGGGTTTTATCACAGGCTTGGTAAATTTTTCTGCATTGATGTAAGGCAACTGGGCTGATACCAGTTCATCCTCTATGTCGGGGCGAGCAATTATTTCAGGTGGAGAACTGCTAACCCAGTTTTGGCAAGCTGTCGAGGGCCACATGGGTAGCCCTGCCCCTTGACAGGTCCTCCGACCCCTGGTCACTATCTTGTGACCATTGTCCCAATGTCTTGGAACCAATGTCCCAGGGCCAGCACCAGTGGGGCCCAGAGTGGGGTACAGGCTGGCAGGGGTCTGTGGAGCCAGGCTGGGCTATACCAGCAGGGAGAGGGGGGATCTGGCCCATCTCCATAGAGCCCCAGCTGGCCGGGACCCTGTACTCCTGCTGCCCTGCTCTGGGTCCTGCCAGTGCTGGCCCCGGGACACCAGTGTTGGTCCTGTGTACCTGCTCACTCCTAGTGCCCCTCCAGCCCCATGGTACTGGTGGGGTGCAGCATGCAGCCCTGACCCCATGCTCACCAGCAGGTAACGAGCTTGTGCTGAGTGTAGGGAAAAGCAACCCCTTCCCCACCCCATGGCTGGCGCTCCCTGCTGCAGATGCTTGCAGCCCACGTGGGGCTGTCCTGAGCAGGCACAGGTAGCTCCAAGTGGGCTGTGAGTGGTTGCAGTGTGGGGTACCAGACACAGGGTGGATGAGGGGCCAGTTTTCCCCCGTGTACTCAGCACCACTTGTAACCTGCTCCCGCTGCCAGCCTGGGCCCCGTGCTGGCTCTGGGGTCACCCGTCGGGACTGTGTCACAGCAGGAACAGCTGTGGCCCTCCCACTTGCCATGCCGGGCAGTGTTTGCTACGGCTGCCTCTGTGCTGCCCAGTGCATGAGCTCCGGGAAGGCAGCAGCAGCAAACACTGCCTAGCATGGCAAGCGGGGGGCTGAAGCTGCTGCCATGGTGTGCAGCCCCAGTGGGTGAGCCTGGTGCTGGCACAGAGTCCAAGCTGGCAGCAGGGGTAGGTTACAAGCTGGTGCTGAGTGTGGGGTAAAAGTGGCCCCTCCCTTGTCCTGTAGCCAGCACCCTGCACTGCATTTGCTTGCAGCCTGCCTGGGGCTGCCTGTTCCTGCCCTACGTGGGCTGTGGGCAGCAGGGAGTGCAGGTCACAGGGTGGATGAGGGGCCACTTTTCACCAGGCTCCTCCCCTACCCGGGGTCCCCCCCCACCTGAATTTCTGGTTTGGTGCAGCCACATGGTCCCAGGTCAGAAGCCCTGCTGGGGCTTTTGGTTGGGGGGGGCGGGAGCGGGGGCCGGGACAGGCAGGCCCTGCTGTTGCAGGAGCCCACCAGGCTTGCCCTGGGTCCTAATGCCCCTGGTTCCTGTCATTTTGAGAGGAACCAAGGACAGATCAATATTAATTTTATAAATTTTTTAGGGGCCCCATGGGCCAGATAGAAAGGCCTCATGGGCCAGATCTGGCCTGTGGGCCATATTTTGTCCACCCCTGCTCTATGTAATAGTACTGATGAAGCTATACTCATGCAGAAAAATGCCACACACTTTTGAGGCTGTAGTGGACCTTACCCTGTGGGCAGAGGTCATGCCGACTGCTCAGCAGAATTGCTGGGGATCATACTAGCAACTGATCCTTCAGAACAAAGACGTAAGTGTAACTCTTCTGCTGACAGGTGTTAGCAGCAATACAGGCTGGGTTCAATTTTGGGGTACTAAATATATTTTACCTTGGCTTGAGCCCTCACCCAATCTGCCCGGGAAATACTAATTGAATTATTAAGGTGTCCAATAAAATCAACAAAACAACCTTTTTATCTCAAGCAATAGAAACACAAAATCCAAATTTATTACAAAGAGTAGAGAAAAAACAAAAGTAACCACTAGTTATAATTTTAAAACACTGCAAACTACAAAACAGTCTATATGTGGCACCCTCTTGCGGAGGCTTTACCCATACCCAGTCAGTCTGGGACTTGGGACTCCCCAAAGTGGGGCTAGGCCCATCTTGGCTTGGGCCTGAACTACAGCTAGTGTCCAACCGCTCCACTGGGTTGGGGAATAAACTGCAAAGGGACAAAAGAAGGCCCAGGTCTATTTCGCTGGGCCTAGACTGAGCATCAAAAAGTTGGCCAGGCCGATGTACCACAGAGGCCTGGCTAAACAACAGTGCCAGGGTTTCACTCTGGCCCAAATCTGCTAGCTGAACATATGGCTGAGGTTTAGTCCCACACAGGTGAGCTGAAATGCAACAGCTGTAAAACAGCAAAAAGGGCCCAGGCTTATGGCTGCAACCTGGACATATAGTCCCAGCTATACCACCATGCTGAGACACTACAATCCCCAAACGAGGGGCCAGTGAACTGCCAGGCCCTTGTTTCCTGGTCAGTTTGCACTAGGGAATAATATACTCATGGCATCATCCCACTCAAGGTCTGCATGGCCAAAACTGCCAACAAGGCACACAGATGGGGTTCAGTGACACAGCTATGCCGAACCCAAGAGATGTTGGAACAGCAACTAAAACATGCCACGCTCTCAGCCCTGGCCCAGAGCATGCCAGTGAAACTGCCAGGCTGGTCTAATTTCCTGCAGAGATTGATGCCCACCTATGGCATTATCCCACTCAAAACCTAGAAAAACAACAGAGGAAAGAAGAGGGAGAGAACAGAGGTCTCAAAATCTGAGGCAAACTTTCTCTCCCTGTACCTAAGGCTTTCCCTTCTCATCATTTTGGTTTGCTTCTCCAGTGAAGAGGGGTGCAGGAGACCCCCACCTCCATGGGGAGCAGGCTTTCTGGCTCCAAATTCAGGTTTCAGCAGCTCCAGGAGCTGGAAAAGGAGCCCTAGCCCAGGTGGCCTGACACTTAAATACTATTTTTAACCTCATTACCTGGTCCTGACTAGAAGCAGGCATTGTTTGAACACTGCTAATGCAGACCAATCATTTCAAAAGTGGTCAGCACTCCAGGTGAAGTGGCTAGAGTCACCAAACTGTTTTTTCACTGGTCCCTTGGAGGGAATCTTAAGACAAAGGTCCTGGACACAATGAGCATTTTTACACATGTAAGCACTCCAGCACCAGGTGCTTTGAAAAGCACCCAGCGCTAAATCACCTGCAATTTTATATAAGCAGCAAAATGCGCATCAGCACTGAGAAAACGGCGGCAGCGTGCTTTTGAACTAGAACACGTACAAGGTCCTTTAGTTCAAAAGTGCACCACCACCATTTTGTGTATGCTGACGCACATTTTGCCACTTATACAACTGCATGCGGCGCAGTGCAGTGCATGTCAACTTGCATGCAGAGAAGACTTGATTAATTGAGTGCTGCAAAGCAGTGGATCTGTGGCATGTCACGGGATGGAAAGATGTGTATAAATGCCAAATGAGGGGGTACGGGATACTGGTTCTCTTTCAGTCCTAGAGGAGGCAAAATGTACAGCACAAAGGAGATACACAGCAACATAAACCCAGAACACACTTTACCACACACAACCCCAAGTGTGTGTGGGTGTTACATAAACAAATCTAGTGCAGGGATTGGCAGCCTTTGGCATGTGTGCCAGAACATAGCAAATGAAACCATTTGGCAAGCCACAGCTGGCCTGGGCTCTGGGAAGGCCCCGCCACTGGCCATGCAGCCTGAGCAGGTTGTGGCAGGCAGCCAGGACACTACGAGTGGCTGCACTGTGGAGCCCCAGCCGAGCTACTTGCTGGCAAGTGGGTGCATGCATGCCTCAGGGTAGACAATAGGGAAGGGGCCAGGGCTGCGCTGTCACAGGATTTCAGCAAGGATCAAGCCTCTCATGGCTTGCCCACCATATGCCTGTGGCACACCAACATCTTACAGGTTGAGGCTTTGGGTTTTGTGGCGCTTGGCTCAAAAATATAGCTGAACTTGGTATTAGATAAATAATGACTGTGGTAAAATGGAAATTCATTTGAAGGTATTGATATACACTTTGTTTAAATGACCAGTCTTTTCGATACAAAGTCAGGTGAAATTAGGAGAGAGGGTCAAACCTGAGTTATTACATTTAGACAAAGTAAAAGTGATATTTTTGAACAGATATTAATCTTATTTGTTGTGGGTTACTGTATCTTGTTCCTTGATGGTATGAACTGAACTGATTGATATAAATATGTTTGCTGTAAGTTAAGACAGAAAGCATTTGTCAAGCTAAGTTGCAAATAATGTACACAAGAGTCAGTGGGAATACAGCTTAATGACTTCCACTTTGATAACCCTGTTATTTTGCAGAGATACTTAATAACAGTACTTTGACTCCTGTCAGAAACTAATTTAGTAGATTTATTAATTTGAAGGGGTATGTTAAATAATTATGCAAAACCATTCAGTACAGATTAATTAGAGGTTTCTATGTAGGATTCCCTCCCAGCACTGATAGAAACAGTGAAGAACTGTTGAAATTCCCAGCAATTTCAGTGACTCTGCTTGAAGTAGCAAAAATATCTTGCATCTGTTAATTTTGTTCCTCTGCTGCAGCGTATGTAGCCATTGCAGCAGACTCTAAGGTTATGTATAAGTAGCAGAACTTTAAAAACAGAACTTTTAATGAACACATTGAAGACTAGAAATTGTCTGCAAAATCAAATCTTCCATTTAGCTTCTATGTCTTCTGCATCTTTGTCTCATCCTTTTCTGACTTCAGGAAAAAAAAATGTTAGGGGAAAGCAGGCATGTGGTCGATAGCTTCACAGGGCTCAGCCCTTGCCCTGAGATTTTGGCTTATTGTCTTCTAGACATTGAGCCAAGTTCAAAGATGAAAACCTCAAAAAAGGCACTGTATCAAACCTAAGAGCAAACAAAGGGCTATTATACCTGCTGCTGTGGTGTAGGAAAGTTAATTGCACAATCACAAGAGGGCTGTGGGATAGCTTCAACCAAGTGTATTGCACATGCCTGCATGTCCCACTGTGAGTCAGGTGGGTGAGGAAAGGGTTGACTGCTCTCTACATTGTGCTTATAAAAGATAGTTGATCCTGAAGGATTCTCATACTTGAGAGAGAAATAATGATCAAAGGTGTAGGAATAGGACCTTGCCTAAGCCACCCAGAGCAAGAGAGGGTGCCACTCAGAAAACAGGTTCCAGTTCAGTTGTGTATATCTCTTTTGAACACAATCAATGTGAGACAGGTATTTTGGCAGCATAGAATTACAGTACTAGTTGATGCCTGTCACAATTGATTCTTCATAGCCCAGTATTCACAAAGCTACTACTAGCAACCAAAGGTCCATTGTGACTCTGGCAAGATACTTTCCAGACCCAGCATGATCATTTACACCATTCTGCATATGTGATTTAGGGCTTTGGTACATGTTAATTTTAGGTGGCTCCTGGAGCTCTAAACCCTCGGCTTGTCCACACATTAACATATGAAACTAGTTTTTGTAGGCAGCTTAAATTTATGGTACTTTGGGGCAGGTTTATTTGTGATCTGTGTTACCCAGCCTGTGTTACACCAGGGGTTGGCAGCCCTGGAGGTGGCTTATCTGTGGGGAGTGGCCACACATTAATGAAATGGAAGTTGGGTAACATGGATCAGAGATGAATCTGCCCCGGAATGGCATATCTTTAAGATATCTGGGCTAGGGATAGACATTATATATAATATATATACATATATATATATATAGCCGGTTTAAGTGATCAAAAACTGGTTTAAACCTGTAACAGAACAGATGTTCAATGGACATAAACCAGCTTGAGAATGGCTGAAATTGCTCTGAGATAAACCTGACTGAATGTAGTGTCAGACTTAACTGATTTGGCTAAAATCAGTTTATGCAATGTCTGTCCTGGACCCCATGCTATTTTAAATTAAATCAGACTCCCCCAACATCCTGGCATGCCCTGTGTGCTGGGTGGGGTGCTCTGCTTCACAGCAGTCCTGGCCCCTCCCCTCTGCCCCCTGGCTGCAGTCTCTGCAGGCATCTGCCTGGCTTCTGTCCCCCCCCCCCCCCCCCCCCCGCTAAGCAGGCATTCCCTGCCCCTCACAGACACCTCTCAACATTAGCTAGCAGATCACATGCTGGCTACCTCCAAGCTGTGGCACATGGGACAAAGGCAGAATCAAGAGATAGCTGGTAATGGCTCTGTTTTCTTAATGGGGTGATAAACACTGAGTTAAGGGTGATAAACATTTCCTGCTGGGCTGTTCAGGAGGGAGGGGTGGGAACCCTCCTTAATCACAGTGTCTTGCCGGGCCTGGGCACACCCCCTCAGCTCATCTCTGTGAAAGGGAAGGGAGGGCTGTTCTAGCACCCCCCCACCCCCACACACTTCTAGCCGGAGCCACTGCAGACATGTATCTGCATTTCTGGGACTGTTTGGTTACAAAACTGATTTAGCCTAACCAGGTTAGACTAACCTGCAAAGAGTGAATCAATCTTTGTAATAAATGTGTATTTTGTGTTTACACTGCTTGCGAGAAAAGGGTTGTTGGTTTTATTGGACACTTTAGTAATTCAGTTAGTATTTCCCAGGCAGACTGGGTAGGGCTTTGAGCCAAGGTAAAATATATTTAGTACCCCAAAATTGAACCCAGCCCATATTTCTGCTAACACCTGTCAGCAGAAGAGTTACACTTACATCTTTGTTCTGCTAGTATGATCCCCAGCAATTCTGCTGAGCAATCAGCATGACCTCTGCCCACAGGGTGAGGTCCAATATGTCTAGGAAAGTGTGTGGCATTGTTCTGCACCAGTATAGCTTCATCAATACTATTACATAGAGGATGAACTGGTATCAGCCCAATTGCCTTATGTCAATGCAGAACAATTTACCAAGCCTGTGGTAAAACCCTTTCCCCTGCATACACAGTTTCTGCTACTGATGACAATGATGGAGCAGAAAAATGTCCAAGAAGTTTTCTACCATAGGTAAGATCAAGGAGGAGCCTTTCAATAATATCAAAGCATTATGCTGTAGACAAAAAAGAGCACCAAGTAAACCCAGCACTGAGAATATCCTGGGTCTGTAGGCCAAAAGCCTGCAATCAGCATACCTGTTACACCCCTAACCACAGTTCCACATCTCCACACTCCTCAATAACAAAACCAGCAAAATCTGAGCTCATCATTAAGTTGCACATCATTAAGTAGAAGGTGCATTAGTTCAAAAGTGCACCACCATAATTTTCTGCACACTGACACACATTTTGCCACTTATATAACTGCATGTGGCACAGTGCTCTCTGCATGGCAGCTTGCAGGAGCAGACTTGATTAACTGAGTCCTCTGAAGCGGCGGATCTCTGGTGTGTCATGGGATGAAAAGGTATGTGTATAAATGCCCAATGAGGGGGTGGGGGTACTGGTTCTCTTTCAGTCCTAGAGGAGGCACAAACAAGATACACAGCAACATAAACCCAGAACACACTTTACCACACACAACCCCAAGTGTGTGTGGGTGTTACATAACCAAATCTAGTGCAGGGATTGGCAGCCCCCAGCATGTGTGGCAGAGCATGGCATATGAATCCATTTTCTTCAGCATGTCACAGCTGGCCCAGGCTCTGGGCAGACCCCTGCCACCAGCCACAAAGCCCAGGCTGGTTGTGGCAGGCAGCCAGAAAGCTGCAAACAGCTGCACTGGGGGCCACAGTGCCCCAGCCCAGTTTGTTTCCAGTGGCAGGTGCACATACACCTCGGGGAAGACTGTGGAGAAGGGACCAGGGGGCTGCGCTACCACAACAAGGATCAGGCTCCTTGTTGCTCTCCTGCCATCTGCCCCTGGCAGACCACCATGTTACAAGTTGAGGCTTTTGGATTTTTGGCACAGTGCCCAAAAACATTGCTGACCCCTGTGTTACACTAAAATGTGGCCAGTCTATGTTACATGTTCATGTAACACCCCATGCACCCTCCTCCTCTACTGGCCCAGATCATACCTGCTGCCCCCAACCCTGCCAATCAGGCCAGCATTCTCTGCTCCTGCCCCTACTCTCCTCTCCACACCCCTGCCCACAGCTCTTCACTTGTGGCTGCTGGTGCTGTCCGGAGGAAGAAGGCAGGGAAGGGGAACCTGCCTTCCCTGATGTTGCTGCCACCCTCTGGACTGGGCAGCCACAAGTAAACCAGGGGACATGGGGGGCTTGAGTGTGCCATGAGGGCTGGGGCTGGAGGTTTGAAAGGGGTGGCGGGGGGAACCCAGAAGGAAGGAAAAGGGACGGGGGGGGGGATTCTTACCTTTCAGTCCTCAAGGCCCTTGCTTATCTAAATGTGTGACTGCTTCAAACCTGAGCTAACACTAACACTGATCAACAGTTGAGAAGTTTAAAGTGTAATGTGTAACAAAGCTCCCAGTTATGGTATATTTCTAAGGGTTACCAAACATCTGGGTTTTCCTGGACATTTCTTTTTTTTTGGCCTCTTGTCCTCGTGTCAGGGCAGGTATTTAAAATGAGAGCTAATGTCTGGGGTTTTGTTCTTCCTCTGCTTTTCTGGGCTGACTGCTTGGGACTGGGAGCAATGAGCAGGGTGATTGGCTGTTGGGGGTCACATGTTCCCTGTGCAGGCCCCACCCGCCCCAGGTAAAGAGACACTCTGTGTATGTGCTCACATGTGGGCAACAGGGCTGTGGGGGGAGGGGGTGCTGTTGCTCAGGAGTGAGGGGCAATGGCAGGGCTGGGGGGCAGGGGACTGTGGGTTGAGAGTGAGGGGCACTGGCCTGGCTGGGGGGTGGGGCAGAGGCTGTAAGTCCTGAGTGTGCGGCACCGGTAGGGCTGGGGGCAGGAGTCTGTGGGTCGGGAGTGAGAGGGGGCTGGCAGGACTGGGAGGGCAGGGGCTTAGGAGTGAGGGACAGAGGCAGGTCACAGGCATATCACTGCCCCCTCACAATCATATGCCCCTCCCTCTTCTCTGACCCCTGCCCATTACATGTGTCCTGTTTTTTGATGCTGGAAATAGGGTAACCCTAATGTTTTTGTGTGTGTGTTTAGGGTGCTAGTCATTAAGGGTATCTAGAAGAACTGGTCTCTGTGTTGTATCTGTGTGTTTATGTGGTTTTTGTGTAATCCACATTTTTAACTTGTACCTGCTTCTATCAAAGATCTCTGGATGGATACCTTTATTTGGAAACTCAGGGCACCTATCTATGAGCAGTGAGACCACTCCAATGTGCTGTAATTACAGTGCATCAGAGCAGACTCAATTAATCAAGTACACTGGAGCATGGAAAGTGCCATGCTCCAGCAGCCTCTAGCATCTCATGTATCAGCATCCCTGCACTTAAAATGGTGGTGGGGGCTGTTATCTAAAGCTCATTTGACAAGTTTTAAGTAAAGCATCCTCACCACCATTTTTAAGCACAGGGGCACTGATACACAAGATGCTCCAGGCACTTTAATTAGAGTGGCTCCTGGAACCACTTTAATTAAAGTGCCCCCCTCCCCACTCCCAGAGCACATGTATAAAGGCCCTCTGCTCCCCCCTTGATCTCTGTAAGCCCCTTTACTTCTCCAGAAGCTTGTTTCTGGGTGTGCATCGTGCCAGCCTTCTATCCTGTTGCAGAACACAGAGAGTAGAACACTTTGTAAAAAAACTGTACAACACATGACTATCTATGCAATTATATATTAGGATGACTGTGCAGTAAATGATGACTTGTCTCTGAATTTTTACTGGAGAGACAGAATGAGCTGTTTGGATTGTTACACTGAAAGTTTAGACTGGAGTAGAAACTGGGAATAAAGAAACTTTTACAACAAGAAGAGGCCTTTTATTTGCTGTCTCTAGTGCTATATAGCCACAGGGCAACATAATGGTAATAAAGATACTTTAACCAACTTTACATTGCATTCCACCTGGAAAACATCCTGCAAAGTCAGTGTTGGCAGCACACTTTTCTTCTTAATAGGTTCCTACTGTAAAAAGTGATGTAAAGCATTTTCCACAATTGAACCTGAGGCCTTTTTTGCCTCAGGGAAAGAAATGACGTTTTAAACACGTATTAACTAATGCATGTTAAATACCTGCACTAAAATATTAGGCTGCCTATATACATGCTGGTTCACATTCTAATTAGAATAAATTTAGAGGTTTAGATAAAGTGTTCTATGGCCATTTTTAAATGCATAAGGTCTTAATACACATGGCAGTGAGCTGTTTTAGTTAGAATGGCTGCCTGGGAATCGTGCTAATTAAAACCCATCCTTGAGCATGTGTATAGGCAGCCTTAGCATGGAAAAGGCTCATACCTCACTAAAGGTATGACTAAGGCTTGTACCCTTCTGTGGTACTCTCAGCACTGAGAAACATGCCTCACTCACATGCTTCTTCTCAGCATGCACTCATGCTGCAAGTCAGCCTGAGGATATCCCCTTCCCTGCCTCTCCCACCCCCATAGTTCTTGATATCTGTTTCTGTGATGTATTTGATAAAGGCAGCAGGGGGATTGCAGAGGGCAGCCTCACTGTTTCCTTTCCAAGTTAGGTGCATGTAGTGGAAGAGTTGATAGGTAGGCGTGTCATGCTTTTCCATAGTGCTCTTGGAGTACTGCAGAAGTATCATGGCAAACCCAGAGCACCCTGTTTGTATTATATTTTAAATCATGTTAATTGCATGTGTTGGCTAACACATGCTGACATCACACCTTTAAATCCCAATCTGTATAGGACCAATGACACTTGCAGACCTCCGTGTAGCTGGGGCCTCAGAGGGTGGGTAAAATACACAGAAGAGGGTAGTGGAAAGGACCAGTAAGGGGTACAGAAGAGAACTGAAGAAAATGTATAAAATAAGTGTAGGACATGAATACATTTAAGAAAGAATAGCAAAAAAAAGTAATAATTTGAAATGAATGAAGTATTAATGAACAGTGAGAAACAATGCATAAAGAATAAAGGAAGGTTATGGAAAGACTCATGGATGAAATCATCCGCAAGAGACAAGGAAGGAATTGTAGTGAAATGACATATAGATGTGCTTTGGTGCCTTGCCCCTCTGCAAGGGATGTTTGGCAAATCAGTGGTGACCAAAGGAGTTGCTCCTGCAGTTTCACTTGCTGCAGTACGTCAAGGGTAGGGTTCTGTGCTACTGCTCTAGTGTGGACTCACCAACCATTAGAAGATTTTGGCATGTGTGAGTGGAGGGAAAGGTACTTATAAGCTTATTTTGTGCTCTTCTAATTCTGAACTATCCCTGTCCTTTGGCCATAATTTAGACAGTTATTGGACCCTGACTTACATAAGAGTCCTAAAACTGACACATAGACTCTGTAGTACTGTTCAGAATCTCAGCATGTCTGTCTAATGTGCCTCTTCTACCCTAAACATGTTTCTCATATGAAAGATTGAAAAGGCAAACTTGGAAGACAGTTTTATAACTGTGTACCATGGGACCTATACTGGGAAATCCTATTTTGGCCAGAACAAAAGCTTTTAGAGCTACTTATTGGTGCCTTGGACTTTTATGGAGCTGCAAGGGGCCAGAAAGGGGGTTGAGGATCTCATTCATAAGATGGAAATAAGTCAAAAGGTCATTTTTAAGCTGAGAGAAACTTTTACTCCTGTGGTTATAAAATGGCACTGGTAACATTATTTAATGCATTATTAAATCATTTATGACATTATTTAAAGTATGCCCATAATTTGACTTATACCCCATTGGATTGTCTCCAATGTCTTTGGACATGCTTATACATTTTCTTCTTTATCTAGATGATATCCAGGGAACCAAATCACTACCTAGTTGAGATCTAGAAGATGAAAGATGTTGCCTGCTACTCAGTATCTTCTGTAATGGATGATTGTCTTGAACACTTCTTAGGTCAGTTTTGTAGTGCATTTGAAGCTTTTAGAATTTTTAAGAGAGGCCAGGAGTGAATATGTAGCCTCCTACTCTACTAAATTAAAGGCCAGTTCCTTATCCAATGTAAATTATGGTAGCTTCATTTACTTCAGTGGAGCCACATTGATTTATCCAGATGAGGATCTGGTCCTAAATCATTAAGGGAGGTGACACTGAATCACTTAGCCCCCTTACAACTTATTTCTAGGCTCCTCGGAGGGGTTAGACATTTGCCATGTTGCATCTATTCCATGCTGCAGAAGATGTAATTTGAGTGTGAATTCTGGTGTATCTGTTTTTCTATGCTCGTTGGAACCCAAATAGCTCTGAAAGATTAGGAAAAGAGGGTGAAGAGGTAACCCCAGATATTTTGGCCAACCTTGTTTACCCTTACAGCCCACAACTGAAAGTTGTATGCACTTTCAAATCACCAGGCAAAAGAAATCAGTTGTTACAGTTTTACAATTGAAAACACCTAACATTAAATAGACAGGCTGAGAAACCACATGACTGAAGATTAAATTAAGTTCCAGCTGATACCAATGTCTTTTAAAAGCTTCAGTGTATTACGCTAACAAGTTTCTACTCAGCTGCATTTTTTGAGGGATGCAATGTGAGCACTGGTCTTAAAGAATACAAAAAGTTAATGTTTTTGCTTAACGGACATTTTATTAGGCACTGATGTGTTGCTGCCCAGGCCATTAGTATATTAATGGCTGTGTATTTTAAGAACTGTAAAAGAAGTGTGTCTGTACTGTACAAGATAATGTGAGAAATTAAAAACAGTGGGTTCTCTGTCTCCTGCAGTTGCTTTAGGTAGTATGTAACATGTGACCTCATTTTGGGTCCATAGCTATAAAAATACCCCTCCTTGCAACATAGATGTTACCTTGAATAACCCCATCCTTACACAAAGTTATATTGCTAGCTTTCCAAATCATACAAATTACTCTGAAGTGAAAACCACAATGGAAACATTCCAAAAGCACATTCTTGGCCCAGCTTGTTGTACCCATGGTTATTTGCCAGTTCCCTTTTCCTTGAGCTTTCAGGGTAGTTAATAAAAAAAGTCATATTGAAGACTGGCACCAATGTTATTTCCTTCATATTCACAGTTAGCAACTACCAAGATAGTATCAGGAAGGAACAAATTAATGTCAGTCTAATAGCACATCTATATCATAAGTTCATTACCCCCTCATACAGATGACTAATTTTATTATTTGTATGCCACTGTATAATAAAGAGGCCCTATTCGATTTGGGTTTGGATTCAGCCTAAATCAGGGACAGTGTTTCAAGTTGTTGATTTTGATCACTGTCCCCAATTCGATTTGGCCAAATCCAAATCTGAAGATTCCATACTGATCTGGAGAATCTGCGATTCGGACATAGACACAGCTTTAAATATTTTTTCTACTTACCTTGAGGTACCAGGTGCGGCTCGTGAATACTGCGATGCTGGAGTGCATGGAGTGTCCCACAGGAGTGCGGGGGGAGGGCCCACATGCTCGGCGGCAAACCCAGAAGTGGACTGGAAATAGTTTTGGTCCACTTCCAGGTCTGCTGGGAAGCGTGCTGGGGGCCCCCCTCCATACACCCCTGGCTCGGCAATCAGCCATGGGAGGGCCCTGGGTGCCCCCCAGGCCCAGGAGGCACCAGTCGCCGAGCCAGAGAACTGGAAGTGGACTGGAAGTGCTTCTGGTCCACTTCTGGGTCTGCTGCTGAGTGCACTGGGAGCCCCCCACACTTCTGTGAAGCACTCCATCTGCCCCACCATCGCAGCATTCATGAGCCACTTGGTACCTAGAGGTATGTAGAAAAAACATTTAAAATTATCTCTATGTCCAAATTGCTGAATCTTTCTGAATCGATTTGGTGGGTTCCAATTTGATTTGGAGAGATTAAAGGGTCCTCTGATTCAAATTGGTTTCAGAAATTGGGCCAGATCTCTGCCGAATCGAATCAGGGACCTAAGCTTTGCACAACCCCAATAAACAGTATAATTCAAGCTATGCAGGGAACAAAAGGGATGAGAATATAGCTCTATGACATGCAATTGGACCTTATGTGCTATAGTTGTTCAGTGATCTACCCCTACCAGTTGCATTAGGAATTTGCAAGGTGTCTATCCCCTTGGCACTTACGCATCTTCAGGTGGCGGTGGCGGTGGTGGGGGTGAAGGGTATTCTCTGTTAGACAACAATAAAAATAATGAGAACTACTTTTTTGCACCAGATGTATTTTAGTGCTGGGGATTAGGGTTAAATATTTAAAGTCCCAAATGTATGTAACATAGCTAAGTGATAACTAAGAGCCAAATCTTTTCATACATACTTTGATTTAATAGTCCTTTGTTTATGGTCAAAGTAAAGAAAATATACTGTTCTATGCAAATAAGGAATCTAGAATCCGATCCTAATTGTTTCCAAGTATTTGAAAGGTAAAAAGCCATGGTGGAGAGACAATACAATGGAATTTGGCCATCCAGAAGAGGTTAATAATTATTAGCAGTAATACAAATTACCATGCTAGTACCTAGAGACTCCAACCAGGATGAGGGCCTAGTGCTGTCATCTCCGGAGAAGGGAAAGAGGGAAAGCAAGCAGGGCAGGGAAGGAGAAATCTGCAGGGTGCTGAGCAGGGCTCCCAGCACAGCTGCTTCCTGCAGTGTGGGACAGGAGCAGCTCTGGGTCCTAACCTGTGCCTGGATTGGTGGGGAAAGCAGAAGAAGGTAAATAGTGGGACGGTAGTCACCAGGGAGGAAAGGGATGAGGGGCAGGATGCCTGTTCCCCTCTCTGCTTTCCCTCTGCCTCCCCCTTCTTTCCCTGCCTCATACTTCTTTCCCTGCTGCTTACTTCCACCTCTGCTTCCCCCCTACATGACCCCTTGCTTCTGCTTTTCCCATTGCCTGACCCCTGCTGCTGTTTTCCTGCTGCAGCAGTGGGGGACATATTTAAGATTACTTCTCAGTAATTAGATTTTAGGTATGGAAAACTATAACAAATAGATCATTTTCTATGTCTAGAATCTAATTATTGGGGGGGTTGTCTTAAATTTGAAGCTGTCTTAGAATTGAGTAAACACAATACTCTCTGACTAGTCCTACTGGAAGCTAACAGGAGCATGAGAGGTACAGATTAATCAGTACATGTTAGGAAATCACAATAGTTTAGTTTGTACATTTTTTGAAGTGAGGAACAATATTTTTGCATCAGAGGACAATTATTATTATTATTATTATTATTACTACTATTATTATTATTGCATTGATCATAATAGTCAATAGTGTGAAACAGGATTTGCAAACATCCTTTTTTATTCCAAATCACTATGGACCATTAATACAATATCTTATTTGGCATTTGGAAACATTCCTGCATGGTTTTGTTCACACAAATGTTTGTTCTTCATCTGAATGCTCACATGAGGACAGAATGTTTGTGTGTGAACAGGAATATCTGCTATTGGCTATTGAATTACTAATCTTCTGATTAAGAGATTTTAGTAGCCCAGAAGTCACCAATGCAGTTGTCCAGTCACACCCTGTAAATAACAAATAGAAAATGGCTCATGGAACATGTCATGAATACTTTGTTTGAAAGCAACTCTTTTAAGGCCTGATACAAAGATCTCTGAAGTAGGTGGGAGTTTGAAATTTTGGATTAGGCCCGTAAACTGTCCACTGTGCAGTTACAAATAATAAAACAACAGTTGTTTGTCTGCAAACAATTTGTAACTGGAAAAAGGCTGAATTTGTCAGGAAATACATTAACAGCTAGAGATTTGACCTGCTTGTATGCATTACCTTAAGTGACATTTCTCTTCTGTGAAAACTTCCAGACTATGCATCCTACTAGTTTTCTTGGTAACTGGCATGCAGAAAGCATAACATGCATTCTGTGGAACATGTCCATTAAGCCTTAAATACCCACAGGACTTGCCGTTTATTATTCTTTATATACATGATATGCTGTTTTCCAGTAGATTTACCAAAATGGCAAACAGTGCATGCATTTGATGCAGAAAGGAGAAGAGTTCCTCTGACTTAAGATTCAGATACATCATTTAAATGACTCTGCTAAGCCATGAGACAATGACACTTTTGCAAGCAAAGAAAACTTAGTCCAAGCTAATGGGGGACAGTGAGGTATTTGTTTTTATTTAATTTAAGAACTATTTGTTTTGTATACAGTGAGTTTTCTGAGTAATTAAATGAAATGGAAAGCAACGCAAATCAAGCCTCACACTGCACAAGTCAGACAGAGATCCAACCTGTGCACTAATTAATGAAGCTCAGAGAATGGCTGCTTGAACTCCCATATCTCTTAACATCCAGTTTTCAAGTTCAAATTTCTCATCTGAATGTATCTACATTCTCCAAGCCTTGCTTGCCTGAGAACTGCTCTGACTCCCTCTTGCTATGGTGGTGCACTCTGGAGTGATAACAGAGACACCTCCTCTGCATATGAGATATAACTGCTGCTGTTCTTTCACTTTCT
This sequence comes from Crocodylus siamensis, assembly GCF_052110815.1. Lineage (NCBI taxonomy): Eukaryota > Metazoa > Chordata > Crocodylia > Crocodylidae > Crocodylus > Crocodylus siamensis. Next base: position 61,759,223 of record NC_143400.1, on the reverse strand, counting down.
CAGGTTTCCCTTTTAAGGTAGCAAGAACCAGGCACATATCACACCACTTGATGGCCACTCTCTTGTTTCCCACGCTGAATATATATATATATATATATATATATATATATATATATATATATTTGAGGGGGAAGTCGAGGGAGAACATGAACTGCAGTCATCAGTCACATTTGTAAACTAAGCTGTGACACTGTCAAGATATGGTTCCTTTTCTAGTCTAAGGCTTCGTTTTCCTCCCTTCTTTGCTTTTGAGGTCCATAACTCTGATGCTAATATATGATCTCTTCAAGGCCTGGCCGTAGGGTTCAGATACTTTCCTTTTCTGTTCACAGAGTTAGACTCTTCTCAGGGTAGTTCTGCAGTTGAGCACTTTACAACAAAATAAGTGATGTCTTTTCATTCACTGCAAAATCATACCTCTTTTATTACTCCCTGGATGTGTCTGTATGTGCAAATAAGCTGGGAGCAGTTTACTCAGCTCCTGGACATGCGTCTACATGTTCAGGGAAGCAGGAGATTTGCTGCTGGCAGATTTGCTGTTCCTACTGCTCCTCCTTCCTGTGGACCCCTGCTGCTTCTGGCTACAGCTGCCTGTAGCCAGCAGCCATCTTTAAAAGGCAGCCTAATTCTCTGCTCCCTGGCCAGTCACTTTTCAGGCTGGGAACAGTGTGCAGAGTATGAGGGCAGCATACAGTGGCCCTCTTGTCGCAGCCTCTGACTCCCTGTGCCATGGTTACTCCAGCCCCTGGCCCAGCAGTGACATCCAATGCCCTGGGCTCATGGTTGCCATGGTGCTGGCCCTGCTGGCCTGCCACAGCAACTGCTGTTTGGCCCAGGATAGTATGGGCTCTGCTGGATCCCCCATGCACAGAACCCACCCTTCCAACCTCACCGCACTGTCCCAGGCCCCATGGTGCAGCTGCTGTCCGGACCCTGCCTTGTTGCCTGGACCACAACGCTGATGCTGATGATGTGCTCCTGGACACCACTGCCGAGGCCATCTACACTCTTCTGGGGTTCCAGCCCTGACACTTCTGGGCCCACCCAGCCAGCCAGGGCTGTCCAGACCACCTGGGATGATGCTTGGAGGTGTTCTGAATGATCTGAGCCACCTTCCAGGGCCTCCTCAAGTAGCTCTTTCTGTACCTGGAGCAGCAGGATACCACCATGCAGTGGCCCCTGCTTGCAGACACTCAGCTAGCCATCATTCAGCTTAAGCTGGCCACCCCCCCACAGCCTCTGCTACATCAACCACATCTTTGGCCACCTCTGGGAGGGTTGTTCTTGAGGTGTGCACTGACTTCCAGGACAGGCTGGGGCACATGGTGCTCTGTGTGCACAACCCCCTGGAGGTGGTGGCAGGGTTCCATGCCCTGGGCTTCCCCCAGTGCATCAGGGCCCTGGATGGGACACACATTCCCATCACTGGCTGGCCCCATGGTGACCACTTCTAATACAGCCAGTGGGGCTTCCACTCCATTGTGCTCCAGGCTGTCATCAACCACTGCAATACCTTCATGAATGTGAGTGCTGGCTGGGCGGGCAGTGCCCCCAATACCTGCGTCTTCTGGAAATCCTCCCTGCCAGCCCTGGTGCAGACCATCGGCTTTGTGCCAGGGATGCTGGACCTGCAGTTAAGCACTGTAGTGGTCCCGCTCCTCCTCATCAGGGACCCCACCTACCCGCTAATCCCCTGGCTCATGTGGCCCTACATAGGGCAGCTGGATGTGCCACCTGTTCCTCTGCCCCTGAGGATACTGGTAATGATGGATTATTAGCTAGTTGGGTTTCACTTATTCCTGCCAGTGTCTCCTAATTAGAAGTATGACACTCAATTAATTTTGGATAGAGGCAGGGCAGGATGGCACCTTAAAGCAGTGCTTCTCAAGCTTCCTAAACTCAAGACATACCACATGAGACTTGAAGCAGCCCTTGAAAAGTGCTAGCTCTTATTTTTCAAAGAGGTCAGAAAGACCACAACAAGGTGGAATGTTTTTAACACTATGCATTCTTATTTGAAATCTCTGGTTTTATTTTGTGAATCATGTTTGCACACCTAGCAGTGCTGACATTGTGTGGCATCTTGTGGCACCCTTGCAAGAATCTCAAGACAACACTCTGTTACATCCAGGTTGCTGCAGCACCCTGGTTGAGAATCACTTATCGTAAAGACTAACTTGTTCAGAGAGTCTCTGAGGTATCACTCAACCTGGCTAACTATCTCTTTATTTTGGATAATTATGAAGTCACCAAATATGATTACACTGCCAGTGGCAGAGAAAGACAAAGAAAAATCAAAGTAAAACAGAGAAATAATGAAATATTTTAAAAATCTAATTGAATAATATAATCTGGTTATGTTACAAGTTATACCTCGACTTTAATGAGGCTTATGATGCGGCCTCCCACAACATTCTTGCAAGCAAACTAAGGAAGTACAGGTCTATGAATGGACTGCAAAGTGGATAGAAAAGTGTCTCAATTGTGGCTCAAAGAGTAGTAATCAATGGGTCAGTGTCTAGTTGGCAGCTGGTATCAAGTGGAGTGCCCCAGTGGTTAGTCCTGGGGCCAGTTTTGTTCAATATGTCCACCAACAACCTGAAATATGGAATAGATAGAGTGCACCCTCAGCAAGTTTGCAGATAATAGCAAGCTCGGGAGAATAGTAGGTACACTGGAGAGTGGGACTGGAATTGAGACATCTAGAAAATTTGGAGTATTGGATGAAAAGAAATCTCATGAGGTTCAATAAAGAGAAGTCCTGCACTTAGGATGGAATAATCCCATGCACAAGTACAGGCTGGGGACCAACCGACTAAGCAGCAACTCTGCAGAAAAGGACCTTGTGGTTACAGTAGACAATGTTCTGAATATGAGCCAACAGTATGCCTTTGTAGCCAAGAAGGCTAATGGCATACTGGACTGCATTAATCAGAGTGTCGCCAGCAGATTGAGGGAAATGGTTCTTCCCCTCTATTTGACAATGGTGAGGCCACATCTGGAGTGCTGTGTCAGTGTTGGGCCCTCAACTACAGAAGGGATGTGGACAAATTGGAGAGAGTCCAGTGGAGGGCAATGAAAATGCTGACGGGTCTGGGGCATATGACTTCTGAGAAGAGGTTGAGAGTGTTGACCGGTGGGGTCAGACCAACTTTCAGGATCTCAGAATTGTGCTGTTAGATGGGAGGGTGTGATACAATTGTATGTATACAAACACACAAATCAATTAGGTGCGTGCGCGCGCGCACACCCACACCCACACGCACACACGCACACACACACACTACCAACTCAGGCACTTAAACATCCAAGATTACCAGCCTAGGCACACACATACCTATCACCAATTCAAGCACATACACACTCTAATGATAAAGACATGAAATCATACACAATACACATATACACACAGGTTAAACATTGACTCAGGTGACAGTGCGTGTGTGTGTGTGTGTGTGTTGATGCCTGTAGTACATATGCTTGAGGTGCTTGGTTACTAAAGAGCAAGTGGCAGAGATCAGGGGAAATTGCAGTGGGGATAAGGCAATAACAGTGGCAGAGATCATGGGAAAAGGCAGTGGGGATAAAGCAATAGCAAAGAAAGAGGGGTTTGCAGGCAGAATGGAGCTCAGGGTGACTGGAGCCACAGGAGCATGGGACAGGTGTTGGAGGTAGCAGTGAGCCAGAAGCAGGAGAGGGGGAAATGAGACAGAAGTTAGAGGGGCAAGGAGCAGAAATTGGAACAGGGCCATAACTGTAGTAAAGCAAAACCCAACTCAGGGTTCCAAATAACAATTTTATTAAATGAACACTGTACTGTACAGCTTGGTTCCTATGCACACTCGCACACACTCACACAATGGTAGCAGGAGAAGGAGACTCAGGTGAAGCGTTGGAGTCCAGGTAGGGAGGAGAAACAGAGTCTAAGTCCTTGTTTGAAGAGAGGGTGGGGGTGATAGCTACCTATCCTGGGCTGTGAGTTGATCCTCAATGGCCAGTTGGGGTCTTCCCCAGCACGGTGTTGTCCAGAGGGGGTGGGGGGGCAGTCACTGGCAGGGCCTCTGGGTGGATAGGTGGTATGGTATGGTGCTGTTCCAGATGGAGAGGGCACCCCAAGGAGTCAATCTTTACTACCCCTTTTTATGGGACAGACTACCTATGATCTCCTACGGGGAGGGCATTTCCAGTCAAGGTCATCCCTGTTTTAGAGGGTTCCAGATGTTCATACTGAGCATGTACAGCCTTGGCACAATGGTGGGTTGCCTCATCCTTTGTTTCTTGAATTCTGAGGGTGGTTCCAATGGCTGGGGTCATTGGTTCAGGTATCTGTGTTGATCTGGGGTGATTTAGGAGGGGGCCCTGCTATCATTGTGTTTCACTCATCCATCCACTCTTTTGTTATAGGCATTCAAGGAAAACCAATTTACATGGGAGAGGTTATAGACTTAAATGTGAGTCATAATTGCAACATACTTACACAGCAGGACATGGGGACAAGATGGAAACAAGATTGGAACCTAACACAAAATGGATACTTGACATCACTCATGCCAACCCACAGTGCAGGCCTAAATTATACAAAGTTAACACAGAGACACTTAAGACACAATAACCATACAGTGTAATACATTAGAGTAATCCAACACACACAGCAAAACACTATTACAATAGCTCATGGGTACTATAAAAGGGGACTTATGTATACAGGGTTTCAACTTAACTTATAACTACTTCAATATATATCCATGGGGGATAGAGGAGGGGAGAGAAACAGGCAGAAATGATGGGGAAAAGGGAATGCCATATTTCTAAGTAAAAAAAACAAAGAAAAACATGGGGGTTTTGCTACAAGGGAACTGGGCTTATTTAGTACGTAGAAGATAAGGCTGAGAGAGGATTTAATAGCAGCCTTCAGCTACCTGAAGGAGGTTCCAAAGAGGATGGAGCTAGACTGTTCTCAGTGGTGACAGGTAATGGAACAAGGAGCAATGGTCTTAAATTGCAACAGGCGAAGTTTAGGTTAGATATTAGGAAAGAACTTTCTCACTAACAGCATAGTAAAGCACTGGAACAGGCTATGCAGAGAAGTTGTAGACCAGGCTTGTCCAACATACGGCCTGCAGGCTGCCATGTGGCCTGCCAAGCCATTATATCTGGTCCGCGGCGGCACTGCTGCCAAGCATGGAGTCATGGTGGAGCCACTGCTGTGGAGTGCGGAGCCGCTGCCAAGCGCGGAGCCATGGCAGAGCCACCACGACAGAGCACGGAGCTGGTGGTGAGGTGAGGCGGGCAGGGCTGGCCCGTGGGCCCCAGCCGGCAGTGAGGGGAGGGGAGCTGCTTACCCCTGCAGGGCCGGGCTTATCAGTGAGCTGGGTCCTGCTGCCGCTGCCCCAAACACTGATCAGCGTGGGGCTGCCCAGCTACGCCTGACTAGACGAGCTGGGGACAGCACATGCAGCTTCTTCTCTGGCTCCACCCCTTGCCCCGGCACGTGGCCAGGGGAGCTGCAGCATGGCCCACATCCTGCCCGCATGCATGGTGGATGGAGGCACAAGATAAGTTCCCGCACGGAGCTGGGGGTGCCTCAGGGCTGGGCCAGGGCTGTGGGGCACTCAGTTGCCAGAGCTGGGCTGGGCAGGAGGCAGGAGGAGCCCAGCCCAGTGGCGCTTTACGACCAGCCGTCTCCTTAGTAGTTCAGGTCCTGCTAATGTAGCCTGCATGGCTGAGGATGGGGGCCTGCATGCTGCTGGACTAGCTTATCCTTGAGATCTCTTCCACGTCTCTGCAGTATATGCCTACAATTTATATTTAATTAACCACAATGACCATGATCAAGTTAGTAAAGGATCTCAAGGATAAGCTAGTCCAGGTCTGTTCAGATCTGGTGAGGCTGTAGGCCCCAGCTAACACCAGCATGTGTTGCACAGGCTGCATGCTGTGGGGGTGGCTCCTAGAACCCCCTCACTGCACGGGCTGCTCCAGCAGCATGCAGACCCCCATCCTCAGCCGTGCAGGCTACATTTGCAGGACATGGAGCACTCCTCCCCCAACCACACAGGCCTTTCCCCCTTGCACAGCAGTGGGAGAGGTGGATGCCCAGGCCCATGCCCCTATAAACTACTTGCAGACCCCATGTAGACTGTGGGCGACATCCTGGCCCTTTGTGGGCCACATGTGGCCTGCAGGTAGTCAGCTGGGCAGCCCTAATCTAGTCCAACCCCGTGCAAAGAAAAATTATGTCCTGCTGTTCCTAAGCCATACCAAACATACATACTTTACATACCAAAACCACAACTTCCCTAGGCACATTTCCAGACCCATTTCATTGTCACTTCCTGCAGTTTCATCAGTGTCAAAGGTCATGTGACATCACTTCCTGATGTGACACCACTTCCTGTGAGGTCTTTGAATATGGCTCACCAGCCCACTGGGTGATAAAAAATTCATGATCCGGCCCCACATTCAAAAAGGTTGGACACCCCTGTTGTAGACTCTCCATCCTTGGAGCTTTTTAAGACCTGGCTGGACAAAACCTTGGCTGGGATGATCTAGCTGGGGTGGTCCTGCTTTGAGCAGGGGTTGGACTGGATGTGACCTCCTGAGGTCCCTTCCAATCCTAATTTTCTATGATTCTATGATTCTATTCTGTGATTCATCTTGACCCTGAGGCTTCCCATTGGAATATGAACAGAAAGAAACCAGGACCTACAGATTGTGCAGGATTCAGAATAGCATCTCAGCTTCATGCTCTTACCTCCCCCTGACTACCGTGGAAAGTGAACTATGATATTTGAGTCCCTCATGTCTGGCTGGGTGAGGGAGAGTCTTACCTGAGCTAGCCTCACCTGAATATGAGTTTGGACATCACAGAGAGAACATGGCTTGTATCATTGCAGCTTCTTAACTATAGTGGCTGGTATGGCTTATTATACAGGCATATAACCCATATGCAGGGGTTTTCCATCCCTGAACTGGCCTGCAGCAGAGTGGAATAGTGGCAATATTAATTCAATTCGCTTAATGAATCGTTCACTCAATTCTGCAATTCCCCCCTCACTTGGCCTCATGAAGAGTAAGGCAGGTTTATTATAAGAAACTCCTGGAGTGGTGGGATGACTTGAATGATCATAAAGCATGGAAAATGGCTTGATTGGATACCCATCAGCAATCATAGAATAACTGGTCTTTATCCTTTGACTCCTATAAACAGCAGGCATATATTTTTAACAGTAACTAGTGATAATGGGTCTTGATTTTTTGAGTGGCTGCCACTTTCTCAAAAAGTCCGGCTTCTTTAAGGTGTCATTTTAGTTGCCTAAAATGACATCAGTCACTACAAAATACAAGCCAAGGACATATCTTCTTTCACATAGTGTGCACAATAGTAGTGAATATGCATTCTCCTCTCTCTTCTGTCTCTTTTTCTTCATCCAACTACCATATATGCTTTTCTTTTTTCTCTATCAGTTTATTTCCTTCTCCTATCCTTCTTGGTTATTGAACCTTACTTTGGACCACAGAAATTAATGTTTTGCAGCTGTAAACCTTGCAAAATCAATAGAATATTTCACTCAGGAAATTGTGGTCTAACTGATGAACACAGATTAATTTGATGCATTACAAGGAACCACACTTACTGGGGTATTTGAAAGGGAAAACCAAAACAGAATTATTGGAAAACTGTGCTTGAAATCATTTAAGCATACCCCATTATTCACAAATGGATGTTGTTTGAAAATTTGCTTGTCACATATTTCCACTAATAATTATCAGGTCAAGAGGAAAATATTCTGTCTGCAGGGAGTTGGTGGGTACTATGGTTTATTTTAATGCTTTATGTGCATTATAAGACTTCTCTCAGCTTGCTTATCACTGAACGTTTTTTTGAAGTAAGAAACAGATGGCAGCATTTATTGTAAAAAGTACAGGAAAACATGCTAACCAATTAGGGAGATTCGACTGACTGAAAACCTGGATCCTTTTGCAACATTTTGTGGGTTTTTTTCTGTGTGTCTGTAGGAAACGTATTTACTGTTTATTCAATAGACCCATGGTAGAAAGGAAAAGATGTTAGGCCCCTGAATCTCCAGCAGTGAAACTTGATCTAAACTACTAAAATATAAGAAGTATATTTAAAAAGATAAGCAACCTTGATGTGCACATGACTCAAATAACAAGATAATTTTATTTATATAAACTTAATTCCCTGTTCTGCTGCCTAATGAAAGCTGTCCCTATATTCCACCTCTGCATATCTCACTGATTCCTGGAAGTCTTATACTATTCATCTTTGCTCATTTGAGTTGTCCCACTGGAAATATTTATAAGATTGTAAATCTGAGTTCAGTATTTCCCAAATTGTGACAATTCACTTCACAAAGTTTCATAAGGCCAATAACATTTAGTAGTTCTTAGATTTTAAATTCTTTGGGGCAAAAACTGTGACTTGCATTTTCAGAATATTAATAGTTTTGGGTGGGAAGGATGTGCTTTTTGGAGGAGCTAACCCTGCCTCCTTGCAGAAGACATTTTAATGAGTCATGGTGTTTTCACCATTATCAGTAGTAATTACAAACTTTGTTATGAAGCTATTGCTGACAGTTTATATAAACAACATGAAGAAGCATTGTATAGAGATAGCTAGCTACCTGAATGAGCTAGCTTGGCCACAGAAGAAGCGTAGCTGCACTCCAGTTAGCTACATGCTGGGCATGTCTACATATGCATTTGGTCCAGGATGAGTTTACTTGGGTGTAAACTTCTGCAGATTAAACATTCCCAGGAAGGTGTCTACACATGCAGGGACTAGGGAGTAGATCTGCTCCTCTTACCACCAAACATCCTGCAGCCTTGCAGTGGACCCATTTGGCCACCTGGGGGGAGGGAGTGGGGAGCTCCAAGCTCTGGCTGCAGCTGCCAGCGGCCCTCTTCAAAAGCCAACCCCGCTTGCTGCTCTCTAGCCAGCCATTTCCCTGCCCAGGTGCAGTGTGCCCAACACAGGGGCAGCATGTAGAAGCTCTTTCTGTGCCCACTCTGCCTCCGTGCTATTGCTGGTCCAGCCCTTGCCTATAGCAGTGACAACTAGTGCCCCAGGCTCCTGCTGGCCACTGCACTGGCCCTGCTGTCCTGCTGCACCAACTGCTGCCTGGCCCATGGCTATCTTGCCCCGCCCAGCTTCTACCTGCACGGCAATGGCCTGCCTGGCCACAGTGCACCATCTCAGGGCCTCTCTTGCTGCTGCACAGCTCCTGCCAGCAGGGACACCAACAAGGGGCTTCTGGACACCACTGCTGGGTCAGCCATTACCCTCCTGGCCCTCCAGACTGCTGCCTCTGGGCCTGCTGGGCCCATCAGAACTGGTGGCAGCATATTGTCTAGCACACCTGGGACAAGAAGCAGTGGCTTGAGGCCTTCTTCATGACCTGGGACTCCTTTTGGGACCTAATGGAGCAGTTCTGGCCACACCTGGAGTAACAGAACACTGGCAAGTGGCAGCCCCTTCTCGTGGACACCTGCCTGGCCCTTGCCCTACTCAAGTTGGCCATGCCTGCCAGATTGCAGTACATCCACCACCTGTTTGGTGTAGGCAAGTCCATCACTGTGGAGGCCATCCTGGAAGTGTGCAGCACCCTCCAGGACATGCTGGGTGGACACTGTGGTCTGCATGCATGACCCCCAGCTGATGCTGGCAGCATGCCCTGGGCTTCCCCCCAGTGTATTGAGGCCCTGGACAGGACACACATCCCCATCACCTGCTTGGCCTACAGAGCCCACCCCTATTACCACTGGAGGGACTTTCACTCTGTGGTGCTCCAAACCCTCATGGACCACAGTGGGGCCTTCAAGCACATGAATGCCAGATGGGCAGGCATCACCCACAATCCCCACTTGTTTCAGAACTCCATTCTGCCAGGCCTGGTGCAGAGTGGTTGCTTTGCATCTGGGTGCTGTAGCCATCTTTCCCCATCTCACTGGGGACCCCACCTACCTGCTCTTGCCTTGGTTCATGTGGCCCTACAGCAGCCACCTGGACTCTTTCCAGGTCCAGTTTACCTGCTGCCTGGGCTGTACCAATGCCTTGGTGGAGTGCATCTTTGGCCATCTCCAGGGATGCTGGTGCTCCGTCACTGCCCATCTTGAGTTCTTCAAGAAGAACCTCCCCCAGGTCATCGTCACAGCCTGCATCTGTGAGGCCTGGAGCCACCTGTTCCTTGAGGCCTGGGTGGAGGATACACAGTGGGGAGGGGACACTTGGCAGTGGGAGCACCACCTGTGGTGGCAGTGGCAGTGGCGGATCCCTCCTACTGAGGCACCAAAAGAGCCATGCACCTGCCAGCAGGTGCAGGGCACCAGGTGTGGGAGGCCCTGGCTAACCACCTCCTCCATCATTTCCTGCTCTAGCCCACCATGGACCCCCAGGACTCCTGCCCACTCCCAGCACCATGATCACTGCAGATATGTGTCAGAAGAACAAGTTTTTATTCCCCCCACATCGAACATAGCCTGTCTCCCCACTCCTTTCCCAACAAACAGACCCCCTCCATACCTCCCAAGCAACCCACCAACAATAAAAATCTTTCTTCCCCTGAAAACTATTTACAATGTCCTTTGTAGGCTGTCCCAGGGTGGGGGGAAGTGGGTGGGGGCACCTAGGGGGCAGAGACCAGGGGTAGGTGGCCAGCACCCTGGTCTCTAGCTGTTTCCCCACAACTATGGATGCTGTTGCAAGTGTGGCAGGGGGAGTGGTAGGGAGGCATGCCCAGGGCCAACTGCAGCTGCTGATCCCATGGCATGGGTGGCTCCCCCTCTGGCAGCTGGTGGCCAAGACCAGCAAGACTGGCATGTGGTTCTGGCCCCACTGCAAGCAGCTCTGGTTCTGTACCCTCATAGATCTGGGCAACTGGTGGGCCTGGGCCCAGGCGGGGGAACTGGGTGGCAGGGAACCCAGGGTGAGATATGGGGCAGGGGCTCTTGGCTGCTGCAGGTAGAGCAGCACCTCCTCCCAGGCCCAGGTGGGGGCCTGCTGTCAGGTGGCAGATGTCTGTCAGGGGTGGGTGGGGCTAGGGTTGGGAACAAGGCAGTGGGCAGCATGAACGTAGCCACTAGGGCCAGAACAGTGTCCAGCACCCAGCTGTTGTCACCCATAGCCTGAGGTGCCAATTCCACTCCCATAGCAGGTCCAGCTGCTGGTGCTCCAGGGCCAGGAGGTTTCCCCAGAATTCCCAGTTTGCCTGGTTCTACATGTCCTCTTGGGTGACATCCTCCATCTGCCAGGCTCATGAATCCTCCAGCCAGTCCTCTGATGTCACCACCACCAGTCACTGAAGGAGCCAGTGCATCCACAGGGCCCCTGGCTGTGGGCAGTGGTGACCCTGAGGCCATACCATGGCTGCTAAGGGCAGGCCTCTCCCTCATGTACTGCTGCAGGACCTGCAGAGCCATCAGACTGAAGCTGTTTGTGAAAGTTTGCAACATTTCTCTGATAAGATGCTCTGTATCAGGGGCCATACACTGCCTGGGCTCAAATAGAGTGTTGGGCATGCACAGGTGCCCAGGAACTATGGTAACTTGGGTGAGCAGGCCAAGGCCCTGGTAGACACTGGATGAGACCCCCCAACCCCACTCATTTCCCTGGGGCCGGCGGGCCGCTATGTGCTGGCTACAGGCAGCCTGCCTATCTTGCCCCCTTCCCAGGGTAGGACAGACTAGGTTTCTGATAGTACCTGCTGCAATGAATCCAGATCCCACTATCATGATGAGCTAGCTGGTACCCTAACTGGCCTGGAAATGGGGCCAGAGCCTAAGGAGGCTTAAGGTCCCCTTGATGGGGGGATATCACTGCCTAGGGGAAGAAAGTCTCAGTGAGACAATAGGCTGAAATGAAGGAGGCTGAAACTCAGTGATGGATGGGAGATATTCAATGTTGGGGTTGGTGAGTTGGGCCAGTGAGAGGCAGCCAGCAGCACCCCAGGAGCAACATATAGCCCAGTAGGGATAAGACTAAGGCAGGTAGGCCTGCACTGGTTCTGGGTATGACAGAAAATGTCACCCTTCTGGGAAAGGATGGCACTGGAAGGTGGGACTCCCTTTGGCGGGGGGGTGGGGAGTTCCCTAGAAATGCCAGGCCAGTTGCCTCCCCAGTGAAAGGCAAAGATAGGCACCTTAAAACCCCAGCCCCCACATCCTGGTGGGATACCTGAGTCTTGGGACAGGCATAGGTGCCAGACATGTCTCTGGACACCTGAGCCCCATGGGGTACAAGACCCTGGCAAGCCCCTGTGAGAGGGTGTATGTGGAAGGCCCCAGCGAGAGGGCAAAGGAGTAAAGTCCTAGTAGAAAGGCATAAGTTGAAGTCCCAGGAAGGGGGCAGTTAGGCCAAGGTAAGTCTATGGACACTTGAAGCTGCAGTTAGGCCAGACGCTGAGACCCCAGTAAGACCTCAGACATTGTGAGGCTGAGTTTGAGTCAAAAGATTAAGAACTGCCCAGTGTGAGGGCACTGTGACTGTGAGCTCCAGTGGGGAGTCAGAGTCCCATGTGAGACTCTGGTCAAAGTGTGGGGCACTGCAGAAACATGGATGCTACCGTAGGCCACGGTGTAGGGATGGTATGGAGCCATGGACAGTGTCCCTTGCCATCGGGGCATTAAAATGGTGAGCCTCCCACATTTTACACCAATTTCAGAAACAGCAAGTCTTGGCAGAAAAGTCTGGGCAGACTGCCCTATTTAGACAAGTGAGTGGGCCGACATGAGACCCGGCCCCAGGATGGCCCCCTGTCACACCCTGCCACTGCAGAGCTTGAGCTGGGAGATAGGGTTCTTCCAGCACCAGTGCTGTGGTCATGGAGATGGCACTGGTTGCTCCCCAGGCTAGTTCTTATGGAGCCGAGCAGGGACTAGGCTCTCCAACCCCCACCTCATAAGTGTGGAGCAGGGGCTGGGAACTGTTTCAGTCACGGAACTGTCCTGGTGCTCCTGGCCAGCACCTGAGGTAGCACCCATGGGAAGTCTAGAGCAGAGCCCATTGCCGGGCCCCAGGAAGTGGGAGCAGTTTGCTGTCATCAGCAGCAAATCTGCTTCTGCTTCCTTGCATGTGTAGATGCCTGCCTGGGAGCATTTACTCACAAGTAAACTGATCCTGGATCAAATGCATGTGTAGATGCACCCACTGGGCATGTCTGCACATGAATTTATGCTGACTTAACGCTATGTGGGTACTGACTTGAGACTAAAGTTAGTCCCAAGTCAGTCCACACGTGCACAGTAGTGTTGCAAAGTAATAGTACTGCGTCTCGATGTGCATTACTGCACAGTAACTAATTGGGTGTAAATATTTCATAGATTTCATAGACATTTGGGATGGAAGGGACCTTGGAAGATCATCGAGTCCAGCCCCCCGCCCAAAGGGCAGAAGTCAGCTGGGGTCATAGGATCCCAGCAAGACAAGCATCCAATTTGCTCTTGAAGGTGTTCAATGTAGGTGCTTGAACCACCTCCGATGGCAGGCTGTTCCAGACTTTGGGGGCTCGGACAGTAAAGAAATTCTTCCTTATGTCCAGCCTGAAATGGTCACGCAGTAATTTATGACTATTCGACCTCATCATCCCTTGGGGTTCTCTGATGAACAAACGTTCCCCCAGATCCTGGTGGTCACCCCGATCAACTTATAGGTGGCCATCCGATCACCCCTGAGCCTGCGCTTTTCCAGGCTAAAGAGCCCCATGGCTCTCAGCCTGTTGTTTTAAGGTCTGTTTTCCTGACCTCTGATCATGCACGTGGCTCTTCTCTGAACTCTCTCAAGCTTCTCCACATCCTTTTTGAATTGTGGAGCCCAAGACTGGATGCAGTACTCCAGTTGCGGCCTCACCAAGGCCAAATACAAGGGGAGAATGAGGCATAATGCAGGTATCAAATATATGCTTGAGTCAGCATAAGTCACCATAGTTACTGTGCTGTATAAATGTGCATGTATAGATGCACCCCTGTACTGCACAGTAATTTCAGTTGCTGCTCAGTAAATGTGCATGTGTAGACACGCCCACTGAGCAGTAAATCGCTCTACTTGGGAATAAATTTGCTACCTGTAAATACAAGTAGCAAATTAACTCCTGAGTAGTTACTGTCCTTGAAGCACTTTCTCTTTCCTTCTGTTGAGCATATGCCTTAATTGATCTGGGAGAATAAAATTTGCTTCTGGAGTTTGAAGTCAGATATCTAGATGACCTGGCTGGCCAAGCAAAGGGGGTGTTGGATGATCATTGCTTCGATACTCATTTGGTTGTGAGAGAATGCTAACGCTAGCTTTCCATTGGAATTAAAGAATCGTCTACAGGCAAAGTTGATGATACTTTTCCAATGACTTGAGGTGTGTCCTGTATGTTGTCCATGTCTCAGCTCCATACAGCAAGATGGGGATTACAACTGCTAGATAAACTATGAGTCTGGTTTCACATCTGATGATGGAATCTTTGAACACTGGTTTCCTCAGGCATCTGAAGACTGCTTTTACACATTTGAGGTAATGTGTAAATGTGTAATGTGTAATTGATCTTAGATTTCTTTGTCAATGTCAGCCTTGTGCAAAAGATGGCTTCCAAGGTATGGGAAATATTCAATGTTCTCCAGTCACACTATGAATCTGAATTATTGGAGCTGGGGACTGCTCGTTAAGAGCTTATTAATGGAGGACCATAGTCTTCTGGATGTTAAGTGTCAGTTCTATTTTCCTGTATGCCTTGGTAAAGACTTTGGTGATTGCCTGAAGGCCTACTTCCAAATGAGCACACACTACAGCATCACCTGCTTACTAGAGCTCAATGACTGAAGTCAAGGTGGTCTTGGTTTTGCATCAGAGTTGGCTCAGATTAGACAGTTGCCATCCATTCAGTAATTTAGCTCTACTTCTCTTGGAAGCTTGTTGGTGGTCAGATGTAGCATTGCTGCAAGAAATATCAAGAAAAGTGTTGGAGGAATGATGCAGCCTTACTTAACTCCCATTTTAACCTCAAAGGGACCTGTCATTACTGAGAACCCCTTCTCACATACCATTGTGGTCCAGGCACAGAATTGTGATACATTTTGGTGGGCATCCATACTTTAAAGGGATCCTAGACAGTGCTTCTTGGTTGAAAGTTGAAGGCTTTTGTGAGGTCAAGGAAGGCCATGAAGAAAGGTTTTATGTTGTTGCTGGCATCCTTCCTGAAGCTGGTGAGATCATGTCAATTGTGCCTCTTGATGCCCTAAGCCCACAATGAGATCTCAGGAGGAACTCTTCAGCAAGTGGAAGGAGATGGTTCAGGAGGGTTCTCACACATGATCGTTCCTGGGGTGGGCAGCAAGGCAATCCCTCTTTAATTTCTACAGTTGGACTTGTCTCCTATCTTGAAGATTGTCACAACTATGGTCTCCCTGAACTCACCTGGATTTCATCATCATTCCAAATACTCATGATGAGGGCATGGACTGTGATGTGAGCTCCCCTTCCCCCTTCTTGAACATTTTGGTAGGGATTCCATCAGCTTCAGATGCCTTCTTGTCCTGATCTGCTTTATGGATTTCCTTACCTTGTCAAGGGCTGGAGGGATTCTGAGATCGTCTCTGACTGGGTGTTGTGGGATGGAGTTGAAAGCACTCTCATGAACAACACTTGATTAAGAAGTTCTTCAAAATGCTTCTTCTGACAGGGTGTGGATGATTCTCATTTCCTTGGTCAAGTTTCCTTTATCCTTAGGTCTCAAGGGGATTGGCCACTGAGTGCTCAGACCATAGGTGGCTTTGGTGATACCTGAAAAAACCATGTATATGAGATGTCGAATCTCCTGCACCTTGTCTTCCCACAATCGGGTTCTTCATATCATGGGTCCTGGTTTGGACCTCTGCCTTGACTTGTTGGTGATTCAGTTTCTTATGCTTGGAATTGATGTCTTTCTGCCTTGTGCTTGTGGTCAGTCAACTCTTGGATCTCCCAGTCATTCCTATCAAACCAATCTTGATTTTTTTTGGCAGAGAATCCAAGTGTCTCCTCTTAGATGCTGATAATGGTAGACTTGAAGGCACCCCAAGTGCTGGTGGTATTCTCTCACTGTTGTTGACTGGAATTTGCCAGTTTTTTGAGTTGCTGGTGGAAGAGGGCTTGCTCACTTTCACTTCTGAAAAACCACATATATCCTTTGACAGTGCTGTGATATGAAGAGTACAGGTCACTCCTATAATAAGCCTGTCCAGCCCCCAGCCATGGGTCTACAAGTCCTCAACAGTGCTACACCTCTATTGCTTTATACACAAGTTAATATTTGAAGACATTGATAATAAGTGTTACTTTTCCTCCTTACCAGTTTAAGAGAGTTTATTACTTTCTTCAGGAGTTCTTTGCTTTGTGTAAGAATACATATGGAATATCCCAGTGGCGGTAATGCTACATTCCATTTTGCAGACACAATTCGGAGTTTCTTTCTTGACATTACCCCAACTTTTTTTTTGTTTTTTTTAATTGTAAACTGCTACTTTCTTCCACACAGAACTGTTCATCGTCTTTACCATTAACACTTTAAACTTCAATTATACCATTATTGAAGGTATTTCTCTACAGTTTTCTTGGTGTCATTTCTTTCAGTTGACTTCCATAATCAATAAGCTTGAAAGGGTGTACCTTAGAGGAGAATATGTATCACAGTAAGAGTAGATTTAGCATGCATTTGCAGACATTCTGCTTCTAGCAGCTGACCTATAAGCTACAGCATAAGGGAGCATATTGTCTCCTATCAGACTTTGACTTTTGTTCCTAAACGAAGATGCTTTGTTGTATGACTGACTCTGGACCAGTCACTTTTGGTAGTTAGGGGCAAAACAGGAATTGTTCTTCAGAATTAGAAACAACTGGTAGCTGTGCAGTTATGACTTAAATTTCTTTTAAAAAATTCTCTCTTACCACAAAGCTTTGTGTTGCTCAGTGATTTAATGCATTTGTACTTATGGAACTTTTTGTTGAATGCTGTTCTCCATTGTTTTTGGCTGAGAACCAGGCCTCACATCTTCTGGTTGTAGGATTCCTTTCTGCAAACTCCATCGTTTGCTGACAACTCCATGTAACGTGAGACTATCCCCATTTCCCAGCAGGCAGCATATTAAAGATCTGCATGTACCAGCTGCAAAGACAGGTGTTATTCTCTTTTTCTTTTACTCTTCTCCCTTTACTTGTACTTATAACTTTCCTAACAGCTCTGTCAACTCCTGAAGGAAATGAATGAGTAGCTTTTATAAGCTTAGAAAAGGCTCTAATTCAAATGGTTTGGAATTTTAGATTTTGTTCTGAAGTAGAGTGCCCTTAACCTCTTTTGTGCTGTGCTTTCCACAGATGCTAAGAGATGAAGCCAAATCCTGTATCTTAAGTAACCACAGTCAGGGTATCTGTGGTGATCTAGCTATAAGGCATCTTTCAGCAGCAATGAAGCCATTCCACAGGTGCTACTGAAACTTCTGGCTTATAATATTCCTTCCTGCTGCTGGGTTCCTGTACAGGGGAATTAATTGGACATGCAAACATATATTTCCATACAAATATGTGTGCAATAGAGAGAGGGAGAGAGGGAGAGCAAGAGCAAGCAAGCAATGTATCTTTGCCATCTATATCTCTCATGATGGAGAGATGTACAGGTCTGATCATTATCATGTGAATCTTTTCCTTGACTTCAGTATTTTTTGGATCAGGCCCTGTTATTTATATCATTCCTGATCTTATGTTTTGTAATTAAGGAACAACTTCATGCACCTGTACATACAAATGCGTTCAAAATTCATACAAAACACCTTTTTGCAGATGAGCCTACGAACTTCACTTCATCAATTTACTGGATACAAAAAATCATGGACTAAATATAGACATTGAATTCATGGCACATTATAACCTGCCCACCATCTGATAACCCAGGTAACCTCTCTACAGTTTACCAGCTACATTCCAGCACCAGGTCCCCATACCCCTTTCCGGCCCCTCACCTCTTTTTCACCTATTGTCTCTCACCTCCTCTGATTCTTCACTGCCAGGTATTTGCATTTAATTGACCTGCATTCCTGCATACTGGTTTCTGTCTTATCCAGGGGAGCACAAGACATCTATAGACTCTCCCTCTGCCTGAAGAAGGGTGTTTGTACTTGAAAGCTTGCAAAGAACAATTTTTCCAACTATTTAGTTAGTCTAATAAAAGATATCATTTTACCCAAAGAACCTTGTCTCCCTATGCTCCAGTTGGGATCTTTCTGACGATAATTTGTTTCTCCACCACAGACCTGTCTCATCTTCAGCCCTTCATTTTGTATTATATTTTGGAAGTCTGGCTGTAAACGTGATAATGGTCACCAACATTAAGGTAACCAACTAATCACAACACTCTAGGATTGATAGCCAGCTTATTTCTGCCGAGCCTAGAATATATTAATGAGGCTCTTGGTTGTAGAACAGTAAGTGTGATAATAAGAGTAGTCAGCATAGGTTGGACAACCCACTTAGTCATTATGGAAAACTTTTTTTCACTCACATTAGATTATTTTGCAGTGGCACAGAGAAACTGGTAACACACAGTTCTGTTCTAATTCTCAGTTATATGAACCTCTGTTATTAATTTGTTTAACTGGAAACAATTAAGCTTGATGTTTAAAAATGTATAGAAAGACCAATGGTGAGCAAAACCAAATTAGTAGTGATAAACTCTTAAAAATGTGTTCCAATTTAGAAAAAAAAATCAGTGTCAGGTGATATTTGATCTCCTCCAATAATATAGCTAACACAACTAAAATCCCACCAAGGAGCCAGTCATATACATTTAACTATATCTACTTTTTTGTTTGTTGCTGTTTATTTCTAAAACATCAATTAAGCTGGATAGCATGTGAAAAACATAACTACAGACACAACACTGACTCCACCCATCAACTATTAAACCCACCTAAACCACACTAGCCTTCCTCTACCATATGAACAAAGTTTAGGCAATGCTCACAGTGTTATTTGACCAGTTTGCCAAAGTTTAAAAAGTAAAATGAATTAAAAAATTCAGAAAAAACAGTTGCTGAAGCAAATACATAAGGGTGAGATTCATAAAGAAATGTGGGCACCTTAAATGGGAATTAGGTGGAATTCAGACACTTGCATTCATAGAATTCCACCTAAATTCATGAAAAACCTCCATAGTCTACTATGCTCACTAAACACAGGGCAACTCTGTTTTTTGATGAAAACAGATTTTGGCACCTAAAATTAGCTGCTGCTTATCTCCTGAGGCACCCTCATCCTGGCTCAACTAGAGTGTCGGGGTGCCCATGTCATGCCTAAAATTGTTTGAGGGTCATAACCTGGACACAAACTGTCAAGGGAGAACATGAGGATCTAGGAGAGCAACTCTTCAGAAAAGCATCATCTCCCCACCCCAGGACGGGAGGACGCAGTGCAATGGACACAAACTAGTCAAGGAAAAGTTTTGGCTGGGCATAAGGAAAAATGTCTTTTCCATACAGGTAACTAGAATCTGGAACGCACTTCCAGCAGAGGTGGTGCAGTCACCATCCCTGGCAGTTTTTAAGAGAAGGGTGCACAAACACTTTGTTGAGCTCATTTAGCCCAATTACTTCCTGCTCATGGCAGGGGACCAGACTTGATGATCTTACAGGTCCCTTCTGGTCCTTCTTTCTATGATTCACCTTATACCTATATCACCTGAAGGAGCCTAGTCAGAGCATACCTAACACTGACTGATGACACTGAGTTCAGCACTTATGGGCAGTTTCATTTAAAGGCAATTGCAGCATAGCCTAGTAGAGGTTTGTACCAGATTCCTTTTATCATAGCCTACTAGTTAAGGCATTCACCCAATAAAAGGGGAGACTCATTTCCTAGGTCGTCCTCAGCCTAAGAGGATTCAAAGCAACAGATTTCAGCTTCTCAGGAGAGTGCACTAAACCCTGCAAGATATAGCTGACACCCTCTCTAAATCAGTGCCTTACTTACCCCACTCTAGGTATGCTACTGTTAAACAGTCATTTGTTAAAAAATCAGATAGTAGGTGTAGCCTGATAGTTGTGGTACTCTCCTAGAAGGTGGAAGAATTGAATTTGAATGATCTCAGACTGAGGATGAACTTGACCCCAGGCTATCTACTAGTGGACAAGTTCTCTAACTACTACTGTTCTATGAATGGTCACTGACTTTACTGCTCCTGTGTCCATATCTTAAAAGGTAAGACTGAGCCTCTTGCTTCCACATGAAAGGATGACTTATGACTATGTCTAGTTTTGGGGTGGGAAGGCCCAGGCTGTGAATCCTAATCTGACATGGGTGCCTAACTGGCATTGCAGTTGTCCAAATCTGCTATTTCTATAACACTCTGCTTTCTCTCTGAGTAGAAATCACTGGCTCAAAATTCCAAGTTGTGCATATTTCTCCAAGCCATATCATGTAGCTATCTGGGAAGATTAAGAGACAGATATGTTGACAGCTTTGGAGTAGATTCTTTGTGGCTGCTAATTATAGAGCCATCCAGTTGTGCAATATTACATACCACTAAATATTATTTCACCAATATAGGAAGGCATGTGGTGAGAGAGATTTTTTTTTTTCACTATTTCTTATGGGCCAAACATAATAGAACCCCTTCCTCCCCCACTGGGTAAATACCATTATCTAGCATTCTGTGACATCCAAACAAGGCCAGATGTGACTTCATGGTTGTGATGCCGTTTTGCTGCATTGATTTTTTCCTCTGAGAAAAAGGGAGGCTGACTTAATTCATGCAATAACGGCAAATTAATGACCAGAGGCTGCGTCTACATGAGACGCTGACTGCGCAGTTGTTATGTGCAGTCATTTAATGCTTGCTTATACACATACTAAATAACTGCACAGTAACTTGGATTACTGGTCAGTAGTGCCAATGAACAGCTTTCTTGTGATACTGACTGCACAGTAGCCCTAGTAGCATCATGTTACAGTTGCTGCCACATGACTCTACTGTGCAGTAGGGCTGTGTGAAACAGCATCGTTCTGCTTCAACTTCTGTTTCAACGTTTCGAGGGAACAGTGCTTCATTTCAAGTTTTGTTTAATTTTGAAAGCAGTGTTTTGTTTTGTTTTGTTTTGTTGAAACGCTTTGGCTGTTTTGATGGTGTTTTGACATTTTTCCCATAGCCAGCACAGGAAAGATCAGTGCTGCCACTGGCCCTAGCCAGCAGCACGAGCTTCCTGTGATCTAGGAGGCAAATTGGGGGCCTAAACCCCTGGAAGCAGTCCAGACCTGTCCCCATAGCCCTCCTGGGGGTATGGGAAAGCCCCCTATATGCCTGCTGGATGATTGGAGGCTGGTGCTGCAAGCTGGGGCCAGCAGCAGTACCAATCTTCCTGGCACAGGCTGCATCCAGCTGGCAGCACCAGCCTCCTGTCATCCGAAAAGCAGATCAGGGTCTCACCCGCAGCTGTGGGAGGGCTGCAGGGGCTGTGCCAGACTGCTTCCAGGGGTATGAGCCCCTGATCTGCCTCCTAGTTCACAGGAGGCTGGTGCTGCCACCTGGGGCCAGTGACAGGTGGACCCAGGGCAAATGAGCTCATGCAGGGACCTGCCCCTGCTCCAGGATTGGGGTGGGGGTGGGGGTGGGTCCCGGGATTTGCTCATTTGCCCCGGGCCCTGCACCCTCCTTGGGCCGGCTCCAGTACAGGGCCCAGGACATATCACCTGGTGCAGGAACCCGCTGCCACTTTGATCTCAGGGCAGGGGTGGGTCCCCGCACGAGCTGATTTGCCCTGGGCCCCCCACCCCGCTCTGATTGGCTCTGGTGTGGGGCCTGGGGCAAATCAGCTCATGCGGGGACCTGCTACCGCCTCAGGATTGGGGTGGTGGCAGGTCCACACATGAGCTGATTTGCCCTGGGTCCCGCACCAGAGCTGACCTGAGAAGGCAGGGAGAGCCAGGGCTGTGCTGCCCATGGGGCTGAGTCACATGGAGCTGCAGAGCTGCTTGGAGCACAGCCCTGTTTCTCCTCTGCCTCCCACCACGTGGCTGCTTCAAAATTCAAAACGTTTTGAAACTTTCAAAACATTTAGACTGGCCTCATTTCATTTTGAGGCTGTTTTGAAGCCCTTCATTTTGCTTTGGTTTCTCTGTTTTGAGTGAAATGAGTCGAAACAGCATGAAAACAAAACAGCCGGCAAAGCTTTGCACGACCCTACTGTGCAGTAGTCTTGGGCTACTGCACAGTCAGCGTCTTGTGTAGATGCGGCCAGTGTAACTTAAAGCAACAACATGCAAAACTCAACTGAAGTCAGAGGGAGGCTGACTTATGTAAGGATTGCAGGATTTGGCCTAATATTAAGTAGATTGCTGTAATATGCTGAAGTCAGCTGTGTATGAAGAAAGTATTAATATACAGTACTTTATATTACATTATGTTCATATCAGATTTTGATTCCTGAGTTTTTGTCCATAGATCTTGTGTAGGACTTTTCAACCTCCACTCTCAGGGATTCATATTTTGATTTGGGAGCCAGAAGCTTCTTGGCATGGTAGATGCTGAGATCAGGATCAGGGTTTACTCTGTCCCCCAGCAACTCAACCAGAGAGGAGTAAGAAGTTAGACCTTCTCCCTATGACCATATGTGACAGCTGTCTCACAGTGAGATTATATTGACTTCAAGCCCAAACAGCTGTTCATCCTATGCTTAACGTGCAGGAATATTGTTAACCTACCAAGGTTTTGGTTCTGATTCTTATTTGTCTTATAGTGGTTTAATATTGACTTCATTGATATTACTTCTGATCTATCCCTGTGTGTCAGCAGCATCAGAACATTAACTTTGAAATATGAAGAAAAATAATATGCTCTCATGGTTCCAAAGTAGGAGGATTTGGTCAGCTTTAATGAGGAATAGAGAACAAGGAAGAGGGAGGGTTTTGAGGAATACATTATAGGAAAGTTTCCACCCTTTTTTCCTCTCCATGGGAGGTTCTTGTAGGATGCATTCAATGAGCCAATGCATGTGGGAAGAGACTGGCTGAACTTTGTGTCAACAAATAAAGTATAGGGAGAGAAAACTATTCCGTGGCTTATTGCTGATAGAAAATGTGGAGAATAACAGAAAAAACCCCAAAACAAAAAAAAATAGTAACAAATTCAGGTATATGTAGCTATGTTCTCCATTAACATAGAAATGTTCTCCATTAACCTATTCACCTTCTACCCTGCCAAGTTTGAAATGGCTAACACTGCCAATCCTATAGGTCTGCTCTCAGCTGATGACTTTATTTTGTGCCTCATATTACATGAAAGCATACACGACTGAACAGCACCAGTGCTGATAGCTAGAGACACAACCTGCAGGTGCATCCCTTATTGTGCCAACTGCAAGTGTCAGTTGAAGTTTAAAATAGAAACATCTTAGTGACACTAAAGCATTTGTGGGTTGATTTTAAAAGCTCAGAAGCCAGGAGGGAGGATGTTTTTTTTTTTCTGGGGGAAATTCCAGACAAAAGGAATAATAATAGGTGACTTGCCACCTGGGTGCTCTTACAGGGTGAGTCATCCAGGAAAAGAAACACAAGGCAATTGTGTGGCTGGGCCAGAGAGGCCCAAACAGTGATTTTCACTAATAACTTACACAGCCGTATTGGAAAGAGGAGCATAGCTAAATTTAAGTTACTGTGCCTATTTTCTTTGAACTTCATGAAAAAATATAATACTCTATAAACACTAGAGATGGGTTGAAATCACATTATGTGCACACAAATGTGGATTTAAGATGTCAGACATTTCCAGGTAGCTTGTAAAATGGGTTTTGCTCATCCCAGTAGACAATTGGGTGTCATTTAGATAATTTGTATCTTCACCCAACTTCTGATTTTTAACACTTTCAAAAGGCGTGTTTGTGTGTGTGTGTGTGTGCGTAAGAAAATTTTCAGAGAGACGTGAGAACTTGGCATTGAAACCCGATGACTACCAAGATGTATTATATGCCTAACTGTGAAATTCTTTTCCCTGAGAGTTTTGGTTGGGCTGATTTCATATAAAAATACAAGAAGTAATTTTTAAAAGGGGAAAACATTTGTTTTATAGAAATGGAAATAATGCTGATACTTTACTGCTTTCAAAAGGCCGAGTTATACAATCCTTGTTCTCAGCAACTTGTCTGGACTCCTGCAGGTAGTCATACTGATTATAGTGAGATTGTTCATAGAAGAAAAGTATACCCAACACAAATGAGTACTATAGGAGCATCAGGATGGGATAAAAATACACTTTTGAATGACTCTTCTTTGTTATAGATCATAATTTTATTTTATAAATCATAATTGTATTTTCTGTCTGTGAGCTGCTCTATTAGCATTCCATCCTCCCCAAAATTTGGGCTTTTCAGAAATATGATTCTCTACATAGTACAATGAATTTAATCCAAACATCAACTTTACCTTATATTATATTTCTTTAACCAGCCACATCATTAGTTTAGAGGGATTTTCACTAATAAATTGCTTTAGGTTAATGTAAGGTACCTTCAAACCACTGGAGATTTCATTGTGGAAAATACTTTGCAAAGCTGCATATCCTTAATGGTGATCCTTCAAAGTCTGGGATTCAGATCTCATTAACTGTAAATGACTGGCCAGTGGTAGATATACACACTTTTAAAATATACATCAGTGGAAAGATGGAGAGGGCTGATTTTGGAATTTTCATATACTGCTCAGTAGTTTATTAAAATAATACTTGATGGACAAAGTAATACTTTCCAAGTACTAGTTAGCATAGTGCATGGTACATTGGAAAGTAAGATTACACTTTGAAGTTTCCTCAGACACTAGGTGTGTTGATGTATCTTTTCTCTTGCTGCTATATCAGCAAAACCTTTTAGCAAACGTGCTCAATTAGCGGGAGTTAATGTCAGAGGAAGCCAAGTTCTGGTGTTCCTGAGTGTTTTTGAACATTTCACTTCTAGTAATTTAAGAGAGTCAAGATTTTCAAAGCTAGGAGCCTGACATTAGGCTGCTAAATTAATAATTTTCAAAAGTGCTGAGTAGCCAACATCTCCCAGGAACCTCAGGCTCTTATTTAAAATGTTGACTTGATTTGAGAAGTTGATTTGAAAATTGATGGCAGATTCTACAAGTATCATAGATTCATAGATGTTAGGGTCGGAAGGGACCTCAATAGATCATTGAGTCCGACCCCCTGCATAGACAGGAAAGTGCTGGGTTCAGATGACCCCAGCCAGATGCCCATCCAACCTCCTCTTGAAGACCCCTATGGTAGGGGAGAGTACCACTTCCCTTGGGAGCCCATTCCAGACCTTGGCCACTCTTACTGTGAAGAAGTTCCTCCTAATGTCCAGTCTAAATCTCCTCTCTGATATCTTATGGCTATTATTTCTTGTGACCCCCAGGGGTGCCTTAGTGAGTAGAGCCTCACCAATTCCCTTCTGTGCCCCCATGGTGAATTTATAGGCAGCCACAAGGTCACCTCTCAACCTTATCTTGCAGAGGCTGAAGAGGTCCAGGTGCCTCTCTTCATAGGGCTTGGCCTGCAAGCTGTTAACCATACAAGTGGCCCTTCTCTGGACCCTCTCCAGGTTATCTACATCCCTCTTGAAGTGTGGTGCCCAAAACTGCATACAGTACTCCAACTGCGGCCTGACCAGTGCCCAATAGAGGGTAAGTATCACCTCCTTGGTTCTGTTTGTCATGCATCTGCTGAAGCATGAAGAAAAGCTAACTGCACGACAAACAGTCTTCAAACCCTAGCACTTGCTGCATGTAGTTTGCTGCAGCATTGCTACACAACTACCTGCCCAGTGTGCGTAGCTCCTTTTCCTAATCATAGTGTTCTCCCCACGTGTACAGACAGAAAAGAGGGCTGTAGTCTTCTCTAAGCAGGGCCTCTGGCTCATGGTCCATTACTACGGTTGGGAGCAGATGGAGGGAAGAAGAGGTCAGCACAGTCTAGTACTCCTGGGATATGGCACAGGAATAGGAGGTCAGGGCCTTTCCTTCTTTTTGAGGCCCCTCTTGCTTCTAATTCCCAGGGACACAGCTTTGATTTCTAGAGAATCAGCTCCACAGGCTGGGCACCAGGACACTGATCATTGTGGCTCAAGCAGCTGGTTCACATGAGACTCAGTGTCCCAGGCAGTGAACCCAAAGAGCACCTCATTGATACATGCACAGAGAGGGAAGCATGGCATGCATTAGAAACCGTCTGTGGACAGAGATGGTGTAGGAGCTGTTGTGCTGGAATGAGGCCACTCATACTGATTAGCCCATGCTCATGTAATCAGTTCTTTTGACTTCATTTGACAGTAAGTTGCCACTGTCTACATAGGTAGTAGGCCTGTGTGAAGCTTCAGGTACTGATTCGATTCGAAAGAGATACGGCCCAATTTGGTGGCTAAAACTCTGAATCCAAATCAAATTGGGAAACCAATAAAAAGATTCAAATTGATTCTAAGGTCTCTGAATTGATTTGGAGAAAATTTGGAGATTCAAGCAGTCCCCACTCACTGCTGCAGAGAGCTGGACCTGGACTCTGTGCCAGTGAGTAGGGGGTGGGAGGGAGGGCTGAAGGAGGCAGTCGAGGACCATGGGGGGACCCCCACCAGGCCCCATCCCCTGCCTGTTTCCCCAGGCCCTCTTAGCATCCCCCGACCCCCACCACTCTCCCTGCCCATCAATGGCTGCCCACCCGACCCTAACATCCTGGATCTTTACAAGAAACCCCCCTGCCTTCACTCACCGGCTCCTCCAAGGCAGGGAGGTGATCCCTGCTGCCCCACACTGCCCTGTGGCTGTGGGGGGGGGGCTCTCCCACAAGCCCCCAACCCCTTCCTGCTCTCCCAGCCCCGTCAGTGGCTGCCCCACTTAGCCCCAGTGTCCTGGCTCTTAAAAAAAAAAGAGCCCTGCAGTCACTGGCTGCTGCAGCAGCCACTAGGGTTTCTCAGGCCTTGTAGCAGAGCCCCCCATGCAGTGTGGGGCAGTGGGGTGGTAGCAGGGATTGCCCTTCCCCCCCGCCACTTGGCAGAAAGCAGTGAGTGCAGGGCTTTTTTTTTTTTTTAAAGAGCTGGGATACTAGGGCCAGGCGGGGCATCCACTGACAGGGCTGGGAGAGTGGGTGGGGGATAGAGCTGTTTGTTTCGGAGATTCAGCCGATTCAGTAGCAGCCAAATCTCTGAATCAGATTAGGTCCAATCAATTCAGGACAGTGATTCGAATCACTAAATCGAATCACTGTCCCCTGGATCAGCCAGATCTGAATCCCAAATGAATACTAGCCACCTTGCACGGGCCTAAAGGGTATGTCTTAATCCTTATGTCATAAGTGAATACTCCCAACAATGCAAACTGGTTCAATGAAAGTTGATGCCTTACCTCACAAACCTTTTTTCTCCCATATCCTTAAACCATTATAATGACAACTTCACGACTACTCTATGATAACTGCTGACAGATATGGTTAGAAAGATCTGAGAAGAATATAAACTGTTAAAAAAGTGATTCTTTATTGATTTGGGATTGTTATTTAGTCATCCCATGTAGTTCTTTTACCAAAAGACCTAAAAGAAATCACTGTTGAGCAGGAATAACACCTATAGATATTAATATAGAATTATAAACATGCCAGCAATTTTGGACTTAACTGAAGGGCAGTATGGCTGGATAAAGCACTTGCAGTTACGAGGCTTAGATCCTGTCCCTGGCTTTAAAACTGACTTTCTGTATAATTATGGGAAAACCACTTAATTTCTTTGTTCTTTTGTTTCCTTTCCTACATTAGTTTGCATTGTCTAGTTATACTATAAGCATGTCAGGACAGAGGCTATCCCTTTTTATATAGTAATTCATTACCAATAAAGTGTCTCCACATTCTGGACTGAACTCTTTACATGCTACCATGGTACTACTTAATAGTAACAACAATAATACACTCATTATAGTAATTCTAGATTATGCTGATATAATTCTGTTTACTGTGGTGACTTATGCTAGTTAAAAGAAATCAGAGTCAGCCCTTTCTATTCACATGACAGGCACTGTTGAGTTGTATAAATAATAATAAAAAAACCCGAAGAGTCTTCAGTGCAATACTGGCACCATTTGGTTTGTAACAATTATTTCCTTCATTGAACTGAATTGGTTTCTGTGTAGACATTGTAATGTATTGAATGAAAGTCACAATCCTTGCAAGAGACCAAGTGAACTATACTAGGTTATATCACTTGGGTTAAACACCTTTTTTCACAAGTCATACTCTTGTTGGCACTTTCAGATGTCAAGACTTTTAAAGTTAAAGAATTCTCCAGAGAATTTTCTGAAGATAGTTGAAATTGGTAATGGTCCTGAAAAGCCTGATATTCTGATGTTATAACAGCAGGGAATAACTGAGTACTGTTTCTCACTCTTTCAAATATTGTTCCTTGCATGGTATCTCATAAAGTTCTGTGAATTGACCATGACTTGGAGATCTTCTGTACACTTCCTAGTTACACAGGGTGGGAAACAAAGATGAAATTTTAGCCTGTGGCTAATACATATTTTTCTATGTTTTGAATCAGGAAGCAAACATATTTTAAGTTGAGTATACTAGGGATTTCAAAAGGATGAATGAAACTGAGGTGGTAAAAGAAAGCACAGCTTAACCTTCACTATGGAATGGCTGCTGTTGCTCAGTAATATTGTGTGGAATAACTTCAGATTTTGCACCAATGTCCATGACATACTTTGCAACAAGGGAGAATAGTCAGACGTGTTAGTTATAAAAGAAGCAATTTCACAATATACCTTCAATAGGAATAGGACTTGGGGGAACAGTTTAGTAGATTAGATAAATCATCTGATCTTGAAAGATTTTGTTCCCCTGAAGGAAATCTAAACCATTTGCCTTAACATTAAGAGCCAAGTGAAATCCTCTTAAAGTGGCAACAGAAGATTGCCGCTTTCCCTTTAAATTTCTATTGCTTTCCTTTTCAATTACCCTATGTGTATCATCATTCTTATTACTTCATTATGTCCCAAATATGCCCCAAACATGTTATAGGCTATACAAGTACATTGTAGGACATGGTGGCTGCCCAGAAGAGTTTACAGTTTAAATCAAGACAAGGAGATGCAAAAGGCTTGCTTGAGAGTAGCAGCAGTGGTAGGACTCTCTACCCTTTCAGATCTCCCCAGCCCACTCCAGTCTGTGAGCCATAGAAAATTGCAGTCTGTATCATAGCTTTAAATATCTTCTTTATATCTTCTATGTAGAGAAATAATCTCATTTCTGTGTTTTTGGACCAATGACTCCCTAGTGTGGAAAGACACGGCAATGTATCTATTGAATATTGTGAGTACAATGTATTAATGACCAATGGAGTATAGTGTTCCAACTAAGTAGACAGAGAACAGGCTTGGTCAACAGGCCCTAGAGAGATGCCTGTTTTTTCAGTTATATCCAGGACTAACCGAGGTCTGAGATTCATTACACGAAGCTTTCCTGACTCAATAGACATGGAGAAAGCACATGTCTTTATTACTCCACCCCGCTTTATTTTAAATACATAGGGCCAAATCTATGATTCTTGTTGAGGCAAAAGCCTTTGTGTAGTCTATGTAGGCAGCACAGCCTTTTCTGTGAACTCTACCATGTATTGAATTACATGGAATGCATCTGTGTATAAGGCCTGCTGTTGTCTGCCCATAGTGCATGGGGAGAGCACAAGGAACTCAGTTCTGTGAAAAGCATACCCTGTGCTTTCCATCTCCTTGCCCCAGGTGAAGGGGCATAGGAGCCATGCCTTCTGGGCTCAAAATGGGAGAAGAGGTAGGACCATGGTCCACTCTGCCTCCCACCTGCCTACAGAATTGGTCAGCTGCCTGGGGAGAATACATTATGCCTACATGCTCACTTCTTATGACATAACCAGGTTGCACTGGATGGTAGAGTGGGCATACTATTTATTGGTGATCCATTTGTCTTCAGATCATCCTGTGCCCTACAGGCCAGGGTTCCTTCCCATTTGCACAGATTCAACTCTATTAGGCCATCTCTGTCCTGGTACTTAAATGGAAAATGGTGCCAATTTTGTGTTAGTATGCGAGATTGCCCTGGGTTCAGTGGAGCCCTATCAGTTTATCTGCTTGGGGAAGTGGTAGAAGGCTGTGCACCCTAAATTAGCTTGTGCCCCTGATGGCAGCACGGTGAAGAGGATGCTCACTACTCCTTCCTGGAACAGCCATGAGTGCTGTTAGATGCCTCTAGGTCCCCTGAATAGTCCTTCACTAAGTTGCTTCATTAAGTTGCTACTGCTCTGCACCTTTGGTGAGGTAGAGTAGGTTTGTGCCCTTAATATATGAATGTACAGGAACTGATTTCTGATTTGAGAATGTCTCTTCCAAATCCTACCATGGCAAGATCCTTAGGGTAGAGAGCATCTCTCTGTTCTGCTCAATACCTAGCCATCCTGGTTCATGATTGGGTTCCCTATGACTTACTTTAATACAAATGACAAAGGTCATAATTCAAATGGAAATGAGCAAATTTTTATTGAATTCAGAAGGCCTTGGGAATACAAATATGCATTTGAATTCAGCGTGCTGTGAGATTTAGTTCTCTGATGCAGTTTTTTCTTTGTAATTATGCAAAAATATCTTTAGAGCTCAATTCGGCCAGGGGCTGAGTGTCCCTTGCACCAGCAGAAGCTGCTCAGGATTGAATCCTCATTACCTTTCATTTTCATTTTAATGGAAGTGCTGATCTTTAGGCATGTGTAGGGCAGCTTGGAACTTTCTGAAAAGGGAAAGGCGTTACTGTTGGCTTTCGCAACAGTCAGCACCTTGGAAACGTTACCCTTGAATAAGGTTGAAAACAATTCTACTTTCTATAATTTAACTCATCCATATCATCAGCACCAATAAACTAAACCACTATAGATTCCAGACTCCTGTTTTGCCAAGAGCCAGCATTATATTCTGAGCCAAGTAACTTATTATAAACAATGAGTATTTCAGTCTTACAAGTGCGCACATTCTTGCAGTGTTTGTTTATGTGTGTAGTTGGCACTAGAAATGATGAGTTTTAAATACTGCTGTTACTTTCTGAATAATATTAGTAGTAATGCTTCTGAAGCTTCCCTCATATAAAATCATGTAGCTGTCAGGAGTTTGCCTGACCATGATCTACTAGAAAACAAATATACGCTGCTTCTTGACTTTTCTATTTTAACTTAACTGGTGCAAAAGTATTAGGTTATAAGATATTACTGTGTGTTCCTTGTCCGCATGTATACAGTGTCTCTTCCAATGTTATTGGGCATCCTTAGAAAAGTCTAGTCTCTGTCTTTCCATTCTTGAGAAACACAATCCTAAGGAAAAGGTAGTTTCCTCCAAATACTTTGTTACATTTCAACAGGAGCCATACCATTTGTATATCACAGTGGTAGGAAGGATAATATGCTCTTTACTAGCAGTCCCGTGTGCTATAGGTTTTAAAATATAATGTCGAAAACATCGGGATGGTACATGGACTAAGTAAGGAGAAAAGCAGACATAAGTGAGCGGAGGCTGCGTAGGAGGAAGAGTCCTTAAGAAGCGGAAGGAAATTGGTTGCTGAATGCTGTGGGCCACCTTTTTAATCTCTGTTCTGAGGAGTACAGATATAAGTCAAATCAAACCCCTTATTGTTTTCATGATGGTTTTAATCCTTCTAGATAATTACTGTAGAGTAAACCCACCCTGGGCAGGTGTCTACACATGTGAGGGTATGGGACCAGATTTGCTGCTACTAGCAGCAGTCTCCTTCCACCCACTCTGGCCCTGCACTGGCTTCTTGCTGCCATCAGTGAAACTGAAGGAACTGGCCGTACCATCCTGCAGCCAGTGGCCCACTTTAAAAGCTAGGTCCACTTCCTGCTCCCTGCCTTCCTGGCTTAGAGAAGGCTGCAGAGCACAGTGGCTGAATGTGGAGGCTCTTTCATCAGAGCCTTGGCCCACTGAACCATGGCTGCTCCTCCCCCCAGCCCCTGCAGCAATGTCCACCACCCAGCCTCTCACTGCCATCCACAGATGCATCACAAGCAGGCCCAAAGAGGTGATCCTCTCCCTCTATGTGACACTAGTCAGGCCGCAGTTGGAGTACTGTGTCCAGTTCTGGGTGCCGCACTTCAGGAGGGATGTGGCTAGTATTGAGAGGGTCCAGAGGAGAGCCACTTGCATGATCAGGGGGCAGCAAGGCAGGCAATATGAGGGGAGGCTATGGGACCTGAACCTGTTCGGCCTCCACAAGAGAAGGCTGAGAGGGGATCTGGTGGCCATCTATAAACTGGCCAAGAGGGACCAGCAGGCAATGGGAGAGTCCCTGTTCCCCCAAGCACTACTGGGAGTAACAAGGAATAATGGCCATAAGTTGACTGACAGTAGGTTCAGGCTAGATATCAGGAGGCACTACTTTGCAGTTGGGGTGGCTAAGGTCTGGAACCAATTTCCAAGGAAAGTGGTGCTCCCTCCGACCCTGGGGGTCTTCAAAAGGAGGCTAGACAATCACGTAGCTGGGGTCATTTGACCCCAGTATTCTTTCCTGCCACAGCAGGGGGTTGGACTTGATGATCTGCTCAGGTCCCTTCCAACCCTACCAACTATGAAACTATAACGTGTTGAACTGGAGATAATGGAAATTAGTAGCTCTATCATTCTAAAAGAATAATTCACTGTAACTTCTTCGACTCATGACTGCTGAACTGTGATGCATTATCAGATATTACTATGTAACCTGGGCAGTACTCCAAGAGGTACCCCCTCTCCAATTGAAGGGATCAAAGCAAGTGCACAAGTGCTGCGGGAAGTGTAGGGACTCTCCTCCCCCTATGGAGCAGAGCCAGACTACCAGTGGGGACTTAACCATATACCTTTTAATACTGGGAACATAACAGGCATAAATCAGAGGGTATAGTGGACACTACAGTGCCCCAAGGGGAAGGATTCAACAAAGGTTAGACACTTACAATCATTGACAAAAAACAGGGTTAACAAAATATAAAACACAAACAGCAGAACAAACAATATGGGTTGGTGAAATATAAATAGGCGCAAAATGCAAAATGTCAAATGACAAGAAAATATAGGGCTTTGGTACCTGGGGGGAGGAGAAAGGCAGGGAAAACACAATGGCCCCTTGCCACTGCAAGAAGACTTACTTTTTCTTATCTCACTCACACCAAGTCCCCTCAGCTGGGACTTGAACCCAGATCTTCCATGTGGTAGGCAGGAATGCTGCCACACAGCCTCCACTCCTCCTGGCTCAACTCTTTCCAGCTCTCTGAAGCTCCTTCCTTGTTGTCCCTCATTGGTCTTCCCTGAGTCAGCCCACGCTGCCCCTTTTATCCCCCTCCAGGTGACCCAAGGGGCCAGTCAGGACACGGGGGGTGAGGGGGTGAGTCTCTGGGGCCTGATTGGTGTGGAAAGGGAATCCCAAGTCCTCCAATCATCTTTTACCCCTTCAAAACCCCCGGGCTAGGTCACTGCCAGCTAGCCCGTCACACTATATCAAGTGTCTCACAACTGGTAAAAATGATTTGCTGTGCATAGCTATCTGTTCAACTATAGTCTTATTGGAAGATCTTATCTCAGGAAAGGAGGACTAGGAAATGACCAAGAACATGGTTTTCACAGCCCAGGGCAAATAAATATATGCCTACTTTGCTCCGGAGGCAATTTTTCTTGTTCTGTTAATTAATGCTCTTTTGCTTGACTTAACCTGTGCTTTGAGCATATACAGCAAGCCTTCCTCAATATCCTTGTTCATTTGTATAAAACACCTTTGCCCCATTTCTTAACCATTTAGGGAAGCTTATTTTTTATTACAGCAAGCCGGTACCTTTAAATAAAAGCCCACTGAGAGGACAGAGGGGAGAACATTGTCTCGGCCACTCTGTACTAATAGCCATGATTCTTTCCTGTAGAGTTTCATACTGACCTGTCACTCTGCCAATCACTGTCTACATTTGTCAGAGACAGGACAGGGCTTATTTATTTTCTGGTCAAATACAAAATCTAGCTCTGGACTTGGCTCCACTGTATTTTTGTCACATGCCTTTTGAAGCATGTCTGCAGATCTTTCTCAGGATTTTATTTAATTTTAAAATTATACATTTATAGCTGAAAAAAACAAGCTATACATTCTGGAGGGGAGGAAGGGGCTTGCCAGTTTCCTTTTGGCAATGGCAATAAGTTGTTTATGGTAAGTTTTAGCTAATATTGGCATCTCATAAATAAATACTTGAAGGTTTTTACATGAGTGGCCTAAGCCCTCTTTTCTTTTTGAGTATATTGATATTCATTTTTTGTTGATAGTGAAGTAGCTGTGCCTGCGTGGTAAAGCACCATGGCTAATTAGCTCTGTTGAGAGGCAGAGACAATTACTGCAACCACATCACTGTACTAACGCAGCTCTACGTGTGTGGAGTAGTATGGCTTATTTCAGCATGAGCTTCCTGGCACTGGAAGTGAGAAGAAAAAG
This sequence comes from Crocodylus siamensis, assembly GCF_052110815.1. Classification (NCBI taxonomy): domain Eukaryota; kingdom Metazoa; phylum Chordata; order Crocodylia; family Crocodylidae; genus Crocodylus; species Crocodylus siamensis. The sequence goes on along the minus strand of NC_143400.1, from coordinate 61,724,709 downwards.
ACATGCCTTGAGTTTTTGAAACTCCTTATTTGCATATGTATATCCTACAGTCATTGGACATCTTTGCCTAGTAATGTCTTACATTGCTGGCTTAGGCACCAGCTTAGGCACACATTTTGCCACTCTAAAGAATCTTTGAACCTCTTCTCTGTTTGTTGGTGCAAGTATATTTGTGATAGTCCTAATCTTACTGCAAGCTACAGTACATCTTGTGTGTCAGCCTCTCTTTCCACAGTTTATGGTTTTGTTTATTTACCCTCTGTGGCTCCTCCAAAGCTGCTGGGATATTCTGGTCATGATCTGCCACTCTTTACCCCCCAGATGAAAATGTTTTCTATGTAGATCTTATACCTCTATACCAACAAAAAACTGTGGTATTTTCCAGTGAAACACCTCAGGTGCCAAATCCAGCCTAGTCTGACAGAACAGTGTCTTCCCAAAGGGGCACTTAAATGTGTGCTCTGTTTTCAGTGGCACTTGCTAAAACTCTGCTCATGCATGAAGAGTACAAAAAATATTTGGCATTGCTAGCTCCTCCCAAATTTTAGCCTTTCCAGGTTGTGGAAATGATATCCTTTTTTGCATATTTATCTAATTCTTTTGGCTCTGTACAATATGGAAGGGCTCTATTGTGGTTTTCTTTCTTACAAAGACTACCACTCTGTTGGTTCTTCTGCACATTCTGTGACTTCCAGATAAATTAACTTATTCAGTCTGTGCCTTAGGGTGAGGGGAATTTTTTTTTTCAGGTTTCAATTATAGACTGATTAGGTACTTTTGACTATATTTTCTTGTCTGTCGTGAGCTTCCATATCCTTATGAAATTATTTGACCCTCTATTTCTCCAAAAAGCTCACTGTCTTGATGGAAATAAGGGGGCACATCCACATATGTTGGCATGTGCACTTGCAGCAGCTCAAATAGCAGTGGCTAGCACCTGTGCTGGCTTCAGCAGTATAAAATCCTGCCCTGGCAAGCACATCAGGGATGCTTGCCCTCAGGAGCTTCTGGAGGAGGAGCCTCTGGGCAGAAATTGGCTAGGTCCCTTCCTGTCCCATGTGGCAGCTGCTGGTCTCAGGAGCTTCTGGGGAGAAGATGATTAGGCCCCTTCTTGCCTCTGGCTACTGCTAGCTTCTGGCTTGTTCTCAGAGCTGCTGCCAGTAAGTTGGCTGCACTTCTTTGTGCCTTTGGCTGTGCTGCTGCTGCTGTTGCTGCCCCCCCATGGGGGGGTATCTTCTGCTACATGCCACATGCCACTGCCCCTCTCAGGGTGGGGGGAACCGCACTGCACCCCAGCTTCTGCACTCTTGTTCTGGCCTGCTGCCCAGCCCACTGCCAACCCATAGTTGGGGGACAGCCAGGGAAAGGAGCCTGCGCTGCCTGTGGGCCCCTCCCCCACCCTCTTTGCCAGAGTCTAAAGATACCTTGTCTGATCCAGCTGCCTCGGCAGGCCACCCCACCGCCTTCACCTCCACTTTGACCTGAAGTACACTCTGAGTGGCTGAACTGGATGGCTACTGCTGCTGCTGCTGTCACTGCCACCTGTTTTGCTGCTGCCCCCTCTCAGCATTCTCTGTTGCACCACCCTACACCGCACTGGCTTCTTTCCCTTGCATCCTGTCTGGTGGCTGGGCACACAGGGTATGAGATTTGTTGGGGGGATTTGGGGTTTGGTGGGGAAGGTTGCGGGTGGGTATAGGGTTTGTGGAAGGGTATGGGACTTATGCAGAGCTTTGTGGGGTGTGGGGTTTTTGGGTGGATTGTGGGGGGAGGTTTGCAGCTGGAGAAGGGGGACTGTAGAGGTGGGGGGGACTGCTTGGCAGGGGTGGGGCCCTTCCTGCCGCCCCCACAGTGCACTGCCCTCCTATGGCAGCAGCTGTGTCCATCAGGGTGCTTGTGGCCTGCTGTTGGCAGAGACCCTCACTGGTAGGTGCTGCCTCAGATCTGGTGGTTGCACATGGTGCTAGCCTGGACACTGGCTTGCGCCCTCAAATATCACTGGACCGCTCTTAATGTCATCCACAGGCCATGGCACTGCACGCAAGAGTCATGTGCCCTTGGTCTAGTCCAGGTCCTGCCTCCATGGAGCCAGGCTGGCCTGATAGCATGTGGGGTACGTGGAGGCAGGACCCAGCATAACCTGAGGGCACACCACTTCTGCATGCAGTGCCCAGAGCCCCACGTGCCAGCAAGAGCGGCCTGTCGTGTCTGAGGGCATATGTCAGTGGCTGGGCCAGTGCCAGGTGCAGCCACTAGGTCTGAGGTGGCACTGCACCACCAGAGGTCTCTGCTGACAGTGACAGCATCCCGATGACAGCTGCTGGTGCTGCAGAGGGGCTGTGCAGGGAGTGGGCAGGGAACTCACCCCTCCTTGCAGTCACCCCACTCCCACAGTTCCCCCCTGCCCCCCACCCCTATATCCATACTTGCCTGGGTCCTAGCCACTGCTGCAGCCTTGGCCCACTCCTATTTGTGCCAGCATACTGAGGCACCATGCTGGAGCAGCAGGAGCATGGGTCAGCCAAAATGCCTTCTTGGAGGACCCAGCCTCTGGTTGCTTCTGGGCGTGCTCTGTGCTGCTTTTTTTCTGGCATGACTTTTTTTCTTTATACTGGGATTTCTATTTTTTCATTCCTAGTGTACCTCTTATGGTGTCTGAAACGGCTTTGAGATGCCACAACAGGCACATGCTCCTTCATCTGGATGTGGCCAGGGATTGCTGTATTTTTTTTTTTTTTACCCATTAACAAGTCCTTCTTTCATCAATGATGGAACAAACCGTACATATTCCAGGCTCTTCTTTACTCCAGATCTTTTATTTCATGTAATCAAGTGAGGGCCAACTTTCTTTGGCAGGGGTGCCACATATTAAGCCTTGTGCCCCCAAGTGCTATCCCAGTCCCCTTCTGCCTAATTTGCAGCTCTTCTTTCTGTTGCCTGTCTTATCTCCCCTGTGCTGCCTGCCTCCTCCCCAGTCTTCTGCATGCCACATGTTGAGGCTGCCTGTGCTATGGGTTAGCCACCTGTGATGTATGCTATCAGCCCACCACTAGTAGGCCTGAGTTTTATCAGTTTACTCCTCATTTCTTTCTTTTCTCTCAGTGCTCATAATGCCTATAACTTTGGCTTGTGCATCAAGTGTCCAAATGCCCATTTGCTTTCAGGCAGATAGTCCCATCTTCCTCTGGTACAACTTTGTCCTCTTCAATGAAAACTTTCTGAGTTTTGACATCCTCTTTATTTGTTCTGTGATGTTTTGTGGGTTCTTGTGGATTTTACTATTTTGTAAGAATCTGTACATTTCCTACATCCTTCCCCATATTCTGGGCATTGTCCTAGCTTGTACTGGTTGTAAAAGAACATGAGGTTTCACTTAGCTTCAACAACCTTTGTGTGTCAGATCTCTTTTCTTGTAGTATGTCTGGGTTCTCTATCATTCCTCTGGGCCAGGTACAGACATCACACTTTTACCAGTATAGGTGATTGGAAACAAATCTATACACATAACAGAACAGAAATTCAGCACACAAAACTAATCTATGTTTGTAACAGAACAAAACAATTCAGCATAGAGACTGGCTTAAAAATGGCAGAATCTGGTCTAAGACTTGCCCCGCCCCCCACCAGAGGGTAAATGTGTGCTCTGTCTACTGATCTAAGCTATGTCACTTAGATTAATTTTAACGTGGGCTTTTTGAATGTATGTATCTATCCCTAGTGTCAGAGCTCTGCTTGCTCTCTATGCTTCATTCTGACTTCACTTGACAAACCCTTGTTGTTTTTGTCAAGGTTTCATTGTGAGCCTTCCAGCAGTTTCTCTATGAGTGTTTTGTTCCAGATCTTGGTCTAAGATCTGGATTCTTATCAGGGGACTCAGCTTCTCCAAGCTGCAAGATTTTCTCTTGAACCTTAGCTCAGCCGCAAGCTCTTCTGTTTTCACGCTCTGTAGAAAAAATGCATCTCTTTTATGCCTTCTTTGTGGAATGCATACATCTCTATGCGATCCTCATTTGCCTGAGTTAGCTGCAAACTATAAGAAACCTCAGTTGCTTGAGATCTAGCTATAACCAGATGTAAGGCTCTCTTCAGATCAGCTGGCTTTTGTTACCACCTATTTCTTGTAGCTAGAAAGCAAAGCACTATTTGAACCTTCTCCAGTTGTTTCTACTGTTAACGGGAATTTTAGCTGTTGCTGAACTTTTAATTGGTCAGGCCTTTCCTCAATGTATTTTCTTAGTAGCTTTTTACTTCCATCCTGAAAGGTGTATTCCATGGTTTTTCAGTGCTTAAAGTACTTCCAAGATCTCTACTTTTATTCTCTATTCAGTTCCAAAGGGCTATGCACAGTACAACAAGAGTTTCCCAGAACCCTACCCTGTCTCTCCATCTATCTGGAAAGCTCAGCTCTTAAAGGCATGGATCTCAATACCATAGATCTATGTGTGTGGTGGGGGGACTTGGTGATTGATCATCTCTTTCACAATGTCTCCAAAAGGGTAAACTATTTAAGGGGAAGCAGAGAAATCTGCCCTTGAATTTGAAGGCTGATACCTCTGCTTGTGCATCTGCTTTCAAGAGCAGATGCTAAATAATTAACTAAGCAAATGTATAAAGCTGTAATTGTATCCTTTTGTTTCATATTACATGATGAGATGCCTTATTTAACTTTCCAAGGAAGATAATATATATCTTTCCAAAGGGTCTGGCCCAGTTTTGGCCCCAAGCAATTACATTTTAATAACCTGAGGCTGACCAAGAGACCACAGTGTTCCTTAGTAGCTTAGCCATGAGACATGATATGCCACTTTGTTACTGTCAAAGAACATATTTTTTTACACTTAACTGGCAAAATGTTTGATCCCAGACTTTATTACTGTGCTCTGGAGCTGTAGATTACTGTAGGGTTTTTTCTTATGAATTTTATTTTAATAGGTCCAAAGAAATCATTTAGTTTTATAATAAGGTTAGTTGGGTACACAGCAAATTCAGGCCTTGTTGGGATATTAATTCTGTGCACTGACTAACACACTGCTGGTCAAGAAAAATGACACAGTGTATTGCTACTTGTCCATACATGATAGTATGGATTGCTTGTGAAAAAGTCTTTCAAGTACTGGGTGGTGCCCAAATGTGACATCTTGTGCTGGCTAAAAACTCTTAAGTCTTTAAACATGGATTTTTTTGTACTGGTACAACTATGTTAAATAGGACAAAAGCATAATAGCATTTAAGGAAAATCTGGGTGAGACAGAGCCTCAGATTCCTGTTGGTAAGTAGTCATTCACGTAAGTCCCCATTCAAAACTGTAGATAATGGCTTGATTATCCTTGGCATCAATTTTACATCAAGAATAATTCCATTTACTACAGTATTAATTTACAAAGATGTACTATCCTGATTCTGTTCCTCACTGTAGGTCCTTAGTGAGTTGCTTATTTAAAATGTAGTATATTTTATGGTGTACAAGTATATGCAGTGTATAAGTTGACCCCACATTTCTGATAAAAAATGGTTAGGTGATATGGTGTATAAGTCGACCCTGCCTTGCCAGAGCCACCTCCAGGGGAGGCATCAGGTGCTTGAAATCAGCTGTCACCTCATCTCAGCACCTTATAAATGGGGATCAATGGTGGCCACTGGCTGAAGCCCATGAGCTGCAGCTGCAGCCAGGTAGGCAGCAGCAGAGCTCAGCATGGGGGGCTGCGAGTGGCTCTTGCCTGGCAAACACCACTTGCTGCTGCTGCTGCTGCTGCTCTGGGCCCTGGTGCTGCTGGTGTGGGTGGTGGTGTCTCCACTCCACTGGCCAAAATTTACCTGCAGGGTAGGCACAGGGTCATGGGTAAGTGTGCCCAGGCCAGACTCAATGGGCATGGGGTCTGGGCACCCAGCCTGGCTCCAGGGTAACAGGCAAGAAAGGCGGGGAGGGAGGAGTCTGGCCTGTCCTCACTCAGTGCTGAGGAAGCCCCTGGATGCCAACACACTGCCTTCTGTGGGCTGGGTGCATCAGGGCACTGGCACTGGGTCTGGCTGAAGATGAACAAATTTTGAAATATAATATTTTTTTTTATTTCAAAGTATTGATATGGTGTATAAGTCAAGGTGGGTATTTAAGGGTAAATATTTTGGCTTCAAACTTCCACTTATACACTCTGAAATATGGTATACAGTGTATACCTGCAATTTGTCATTTTTGCAATGTTGAAAATTATGATGAGGCTCAGCTTTTCTTATGGAAACATCTAATTATGTTTTATGCATAACACTAGTCCAAAGGCAAAAGGCTTATGGTTTACCACATAATACATTGGGCTGGGCCCCAGGAAAGTCAACACCTGGGGGCATTTCAAGTCATTGTGACTCCACAGCTCAGCACTGCTAAGTATGTATGTGTACTCCAGATATCGGCCCACAAAGGATTTACATGTTAATTAGCTTCCCCACTCATGCCTACAACCATGTGTTCTTGTCATTAATCCTGAGATCCTCCAAAAATGTATATCCTGATGAGGCACAGGGCAACCTGGTCTGATTCTATCTTGTGGAGGGTAAGGCCACACTAATCAACTGCATCAGGCTGAGAGAAGGGGTAAAGGAAGGAATCTAGTTGAACTGTTTGAGGACCCATTTGGTGATGTTTGCCAGACATTTAAGGTTGGTGAAGAAATAGGAACCTATGGAAATGGGAAAGAAAGCTATGGGAGTGAAGAAGAAGTACATATCTATGCAATGTAGTGGCTCACCATGACTTTAAAAAGAGTGGTGCTGAGGGGGACTAGACTACTTGGGTACTACTATTTTATAGGTATTTTCAGTGTTGATTGCTTGTAATCAGCTTTATAGATATCTGGCAGAGAAAATACCTTGACCAAGGTGATGCAATTGAAATAGCACTGCGTAGTGGAGGGTTGTACCTTTGTCTACTTGGAGACAGGACTTCCTATGAGAGCCTCATAGTTAGCTTCCCACTGGCTAGTAGGGCTGTATGAAGCTTTGGTAGCTGATTCAGTTAGGAGGAGATTCGGGGGCTGAATCTCCAAAACTGAATTAAATTGGAAGACCATTTGAAAGCTCTGAATTGCTTTGAAGCATCCAAATTGATTTGGAAAAGCTTTGGAAAAGATTCGGCTGCTTTGGAAATTTAGCCGTGTTGGGGTTGGGGGAGGGGGAGGAGGGAAGGGGCATGGGAGAGGGACGGATTATGGCTGGGGCAGGGACAAGCTGCCCAGCTGGGATGGAGGAGTGTGTTACACAGGGAGGGGTTGGGGGTGGTGTTGGATGTAGGCATGGGAGCTCTGGGAGCAAGCACTCTGCCCTGCTGCTGCCCAGAGTAAGCTGTGCTTGGATTGCACCCCCTCTGCTGTGCCAGCTGGCAAGCGGCAGCACTGAGCATGGCAGCAGCTGGGCATGGCAGTGGCAGCACTGGATGTGGAAGCACTGGGATCAGGGGCTATGCAAGCTGTGCCTGCATCACGCTCTCCTCCTTCCCTCCCCCTGCGCCAGCTGGGCAAGTGGCAGCTGGGCAGAGCCCCCACTGTTCCCCCCCACTGGGGCAGAGGCAGGCACAGCCAGAGGAGCTGCGGGAGAAGTCCCATGGGTGCTCTGCCTGGCTCCATCCCCTTCCTGGCCCAACCTCCTAGCACTTAAAAAAACAAACAAACAAACAAATAAACAAACAAACAAACAAACAAAACCAACCCTGTACTCACCGGCTCTGGCAGCAGCCATTGGGACATCTGAGGGCTTGTGGTAGAGCACCCCCATGCAGCATGGGGCAGTGGGGGCAGCAGGGATTGCACCCCCCCTGCCTGGCACTCGTGCAGCAGCTGCCTCATGGCGCAGGACCTGGGACACAACATTTTTTCCTTTAAAAAAAAAAAAAAAAGGAAACATTTCCCCATTTACTGGGGAAAACAACCTCATCTTGTATTTGAGTAAATATGATACATTGTTACAATTTCTTTGTTTGAGGGACAGCATTTAACAGACATGTTTCCTACACATATTGCTGAACATCAGAAGGCAAAACCAGTCCGCATCTAATCTGTGTGTTTATTATAGTGACTTGCTGAAGAAAACCTTCACTTTGAAACATACCCAGAAATTGCAGGGCTTAAAATCTGATTATTTTTGTTTGTTTGTTTTAGGTCCAGTCTCTCTTTCTATAAACAATTAAAAAATGAAGTACACATTTCCCCTTCCCCCATGATTCTTCTCAATATCTTAGTTTAGGTCAAGAACTAAATGTGTTCTTTTTTCTAGATTGTCTTTATAAAATCTTGCAACTTTTGAATCTGTAAATCACCTCCACACTATATGTAGCTGGGCTCTGGATTCTTTCTGGTGTGTTGATATGCACATATGGTATATAGACAGTTGGTGAATTCTAAAGAAATGACCTTCAGCACAGATATTCTTCTGTATTTTTATGTTTTGCCATGCTGCAGTGGTTTTGTTCATTCTTCTGAGTGAAAAACTCGCCGTCTTTCAGACAGTCCCTCACTCTCACTCAGTCAAACCATCTGTTCCCATATTACAGATTTCTCTGCATGAGTACCAGGTAACAGACATGACTTCTCCCGGTAATAACTATGGCAAAAAGAGCTTTACATGCTCTCCGCAATCTATGACCATATGATCAGTCTAGGATAACATGTCATGCCAAACACCCCAGAGAACTGTTCATATAGTGAGAGAGAGAGACAGAAAGAGAGAAAGAACCAGTCAGGTACTTGGCAACCCTGAACATTATGTGTGTCCTATGCTCAAAAATGTACTTTTATGCCTGCAAGAAAGTCTATGTTGCAGTCTAGATTCATACTTGCCAGGGAGGAGAGGGGCAAAGGGAACCTCCCCTGGTCTTGTCTGCCCAGAATGCTTTTTTCTTAAAGGGCAGTTGGTCGAATAATTGAAAAGAAAAACATAAGGAAATATTTTACCCACTTTCATCACACATGCAGAATTGTGTCCATTTGTTCCAGTAGGGAATATATGTCTCTGGAGTCCACTTAGTTTAAAGAATATCCATTTCCTTTTATCCTCCCAACTTACAGAGAGCCTATTGTACGTTTCAATTGCCCTTTGGCTAATTGGAAGGAGCTACCACTCACCTCACAGACTGTTAGCTCACTGTCTTAAGTCCAGTAGCATAACCAAGTGGGAAGGAGGCACAAAAATAGCAGCAACTGTACTGCTGGTCTGGCCAATGTAGTAGGGCTGGCACTGCAGTCACTGATGCTGGTCTGTGCAAGGCTGCCGCCTAGGGAGCCTCAAGCACCCAGGTATGTCTCTACTTAAGACTGTCAGAGAATGTGTCAAGTGCTCCCTTTCCTTAGTGGACCTTAAGAATGCTGAATTGGGCTGAGGGATCAAGTTTGGTTATGAGACACAGAGAACCTGAATAACACCAGTGTGTTCAGCTATTATACACATTTTGTGACAAGGTTAGGCCTTATTTCCAATGCCTCGTTCACAGTGGGCACATCTACATGAGATGCTACTGCAGTCGTTACAGAGCATTTATTTAGTGCTTGTATAAAAAAGTACTAAATAAATGTGCAATAACTCCAGATCTGTGGAGAAAAGAAGTGGTGACTGATCACGTCAGGATAATGTTTGAATTTATAAGGCAATGATATGTAATTTTACCACTTACTCTTCCCTGGTTTGGTACCCGTGTCATCATTGGTAGTGTGGGACACCTGTCCGCAGCAAGGAAGCAGTGGCGATAAACCTCATGCTAATCAGAGAAGCTGGCAGGTTTGGTCTCCAGTTCAGCCCACCTTACCTGTAATGACTTTGTGGGGGGATTTTGAAATGGCTTAGGGGTTTAGGTTGTTAATAATGGCAGCTGGGCATTAGGTCCTTTCAAAGGTCCTCCCTGCATAAGGTCCTCTCAAGGTCCTTATGATAGCTCTTATATCAATTGACAAGATATAGCTATCAGGGTTTGTGTGGGTCTACCCCTTACAGAGAAAGTGTTCATGGGGAAGAAGCCAATATGTTTTCAGCACCGAGCCTGGGTATGTTGGAAATGTCTGGGCCCAGTCCCAACACTAGTTTAAATGGACCCAGATCCATTGAAGAAACAGAGATGCATCCATTTAGATTTGGGCTGGCTTAATCTCGTTATGTTGATTAAAGGAAGAGAGGTATTTTGAAAAAAATTGTAAACTAATGACAACAAGCATCGTGTCCTGTTTTCATTTGAAGTGATACTCCTCCTAGGGCCATATTATGCATCACTAGTGTCAATGGAAGATTTACTACTGATTTCAAAGGGACTGGGGATAGAAAACTTCTTCTCTCCCATCCTTGAATATTATGCTATGTACTAATTAGAACAGATCTGTTAGCATACCAACAGATGCTCACCTGTAGATTAACTGGCCAGATCTGCCACACCAAATATAGCATTATGTTAAAGCATGCTGTAAGGATGAGACATATCTGCACCAGTAGGGAAACCAGCAACAAACAACTATAACAGCTGACAGAGCAGCTAAGGCACAGATACATATCACCAGGCAAATAAAGAAATGTTTTGTATTGCCTAGGAGAAAAAGATATCTGAAAATCTCATAGTGTTCTTTTCATTGTGAATGTATACCCCGCAGATTCTAGGGAGAGAAAAATAATAATAGAAATCTACCTTCTGGACAAATAATGTATTAAATCAGTTCTAAAAGGTCTTAGAAAGACTGTCACTGGGCATGTCTACATGAGATGTTCAGTAGCCTATTCTACTGCTCATTAGCGCAACACAAGAAAAACTGTGCTAATCTGCTGTAGAATTAGTCGACTGCAGATTAAACATCACAAAAAAGTTCACCTTTGCTACTGTGCATTAGTACATAGGCTAGTACATAGGCTACTGGGCCTGTATGTAATACCTCAAATTAGAGGTACTAAACTTAGTGTGCAGTAGCAAAGGTGCATAAATGAATGTGTAGACATGCCCACTGATTATTTTTCACTGACTTCCTAATTTGCAATTGTCAGAGCAGTATCAAGGCAACAAGGACAAGTTTGTGATTTAAGGTCCAGGCCAGTGGAAGGCATAGTTTATAAAGTGCGTTAGGTAAGGTAGTTTGATGATGGTGGTAGCATAGCAGGTATTGGAGCTCAGAGGCACAACTAAGTCATGCTCCTGCTTCTTCCATGTGCCTTTATCTACAACAGTTAGCTAATCATTCAGACTAGCTGAGATACTCTGTCTGAAGAGCAAGGATCCATGGGTGTAGAGTAGTGGCTTTTAGCCTGTGGTGTGTGGACCCCTGGGGGTTTGCAGACTCTGTCTAAGAAGACCATGAAATTTCATAGACATTAGGGCTGGAAGGGACCTCGGAAGATCATCAAGTCCAGCCCCCTGCCCCAGGGGCAGGAAGTCAGCAGGGATCATAGGATCCCAGTAAGATAAACATCCAGATGTCTTTTGAAGGCATTCAGAGTTGATACTTGAACCACCTCTGGCGACAATCTATTCCAAACCTTGGGGGCTTGGGCAGTAATTCTTCCTTATATCCTGCCTGAAACAGTCATGGAGGAGTTTGTGAATGTTCAACCTTGTCATCCCTTGGGGCGCTCTAGTGAACAGATGTTCCCCCAGATGACTTTTGATTAATCAAAAGTATGTGAATACACACACTTGCAATAAAAAGGGGTCTGTGCCACCATTCAATTTTTTTAGGGGTCCACAAATGAAAAAAGATTGAAAACCACTTGAGTAGAGGCTATTCCCTACTATTCCCTACTCTTCTGAAATACTTCCCATTTGCTCCAGAGAGGAAGTAACAGGTAACTCCACTTGCTCCTAATTCCCACAGCATAACCTCAATATATATATTGTGATACTTGATCTGTGGGCTGATCTGTGGGTGCATTTACATGTGCAAATGCTGCAGGGTGGGTTTACTCTGTCCATCCTGGACAGATGACTACACATGTTGGGATGTGGAAAAAGATTTGATGCTCCTGGCAGCGGTCAGCTCCTGCCCCCTCCAGCCCTGCATCTGGCGGTCCAGGCAGGAGGCTCTGGCCAGGAAGGCTCCCAGTGCCCTCGGGGCATTTTTCCTTGGTGTCCTTCGCGTGCATCTCCGGGCGGAGTACCACTGGGCAGTAGCTGCTGGTGAGCTCCCTCAGTTTGTGAGCCGGTGGGCGCTGTCTGGGGTGCTCTGCTCGGTGTCCCCCGGGGGAGCACTCGTTTTGAACCTATGACCTGCACGGGCACACCCTGTTTTCTCTTCTGTTGTCCCCCGTAATTTATTGGTGTTTTTAAGGTGCTGGTCACCCTACCCAGTGGTGGCCCCATGGCAGTTTTAGCTTTTAGCTTTTTTATGCTTTTATGCTTTTAAGCTTTTAGCCTTTTAATGAACTGCTGACAACACCAAGCACCGGACACTGATGAGAAACCCTGTTTCAGACTGTTTCAATTGATGTCTACAAAGTGCTGGGTGCCAACGCCGGACGCCGTTGGCCAACGACACAAACGCCCAGCTGGGACCTGCCTGGTCAGGGCACAACATTGGGCCGTGTCTGGGCCCCCACGTGGGACCCAGAGGACTTTGACCACACAGCCGCCGACCACAGGTGACCCCGAGATCCTAGCGTCTCTGCCGCGATATAGCAGGACATCAAATAGTCCCCCTCCAGCCCTGCACAAGCCCCTTAAAGCAGCTAGGGGGAGCCCCAAGTTGGCCAGGAGCTGCCAGGGAGCATGGGGCCAGGAGACAGCTGTCTCTTGGTGCGGGCCCCCCGGAGCTCCCTGATACTGGGGTGGGCTCTGTAAACAGAGCATGGGCAGGGGCAATGTCCCCCTGCCCTAGCAGCAGGGAGCTCTCAGCCTTGGCTCCATGATTGGGGATAGCTGCAGGCTTGGAAAAAGCTGCAGGGAAGGGGCAGGTCCCATCCCAAGCCCCTATCTGTCAGTGGCCCCTAGCGCACTGCCAGCTCACTGCTAGCTCCTCCACCAGCAGATTGGGGAAGGCAGCTGGGACTTGCCCCTCTCCTGCAGCTCTTTCCAAGCCCCATGCCTTAATTGCTTGATTGGGGCATGGGGCTGGGACTTGCCTCTGACTGGGACAGTTCCTGGCCAGCTCTGGGCTGTGTAGGGAAGTCTGCACATGCAACCCAGAGCTGGCTGGGGACTGTCTGAAATAGGACAGTCCCCAGCTACCTCCAGGCTGCATGTGCAGACTTCCCCATGCAACTTGGGGCTGGCCAGGATCTGTCCCAGTTTGGGGCAGATGTCAGCCAACTCCAAGCTGGATAGGGAGCTGTCCCCATGCAGGGAGCTCCCAGCCACTGTGCTGTGCTCACAAAGTGAGGGCTGGAAGCTTGTTCCCAGCTCCTGCTACTTGATTGCAGAGTGGGGACTGGGAACAAGCTCCCAGTTTGTTCCTAGCCCCCACCCCCCACTCCTCTGGGGAAGGGGAAAATTATGCATTTGGGGTTAGCATGGGGAAAAATGCTCCAGGGGCGACATGTGCAAATGCTGCAGGATGGGTTTACTCCAGAGTAAATTACTGTGGAGTAAACCCACCCTGGAAAGGTGCTTACACGTGCAGGGATTTGGGAGCAGATTTGCTGCTCATGGCAGCAGTCTGTTCCTGTGCCTTCTGGTCCTGCATCAGATCCCTGCAGCAGCCAGGAGGAGCTGGAGGCCCTAGCCACAGCTGCCTGCAGCTGGGGGCCACCTTTAAAAGGCTGATTTCGCAGGTAAGACTTATTTCCCAGGAAATAATTATTGTAAAAAATATTATTTCAGTTACGAAATAGTGAAACATCCTTTTCAGTGTATCATAACATGATAGTAAAAATGATAAAAAATCACAATATAGAATATTAACCTTAGAAGTGGGTACATTGACTAATTTTGGATATTTTTTTCATTAAAAAATGGAAAAAAATCAATCCATTCCTGTGAAACACAGCTTGTCAACTCAGCCTATTTTGGAAAGAAATCTACTTCCCTGGAAAATTTTCAGCCAGCCCTAATGATATTAGAAGCTGTATGTCAGCATTTAGGAGTCACAGGGCCAATTTACATGAAGTGCTTTACTTGAGATTAGTACAAATTACTGCATCACCATCTACACATGCAGACACTTACTACACAGAAATTTGTTCTAATTATGAGTAAATTTGCTACCTGTAAATAAAAGTAGCAAATTTACTTGCAATTAGTTACTGTGCAGTATGGGATGTGTACACAGCCGACCAGGAGAAAACTTGCTCCCAGTCAGCCAGGCAGCAGGGGGCAGGAGATTGCTCCTTGTGCCCAGGAGCTGCCTGCTGTTAAGGCCAGGAACACAGGTGGCCATGGAGTGATGGCTGGGAACAGACTGGGAGCTATTCCTTCTTCCATGGCCACCTGTGTTCCTGGCCTAGAGCAGCCTGCAGAGTGCTGTGCAAGCAAGCTGTGGTTCTGTCATCAGAGCCTGTGCCCACTGCACCATGGTTGTTCTATCCCAAGGCCCTGAGAATGACATCCAGTGACCCCCACTCCCACTGGCCACCCTGCTTGCTGTACTACACTACTGTGGCAACTGCCACCTGACCCAGGTCAGTCCCCACCCTGATGGCCCCCTGCATGGCATGGCCAACTGGCCAGGTTCACCGTGGCATCTCAGGCCCTCTGGTGCCACATTGCTGCTGCCCATGACCCCATGAACCTAGCAGGGATGTTGACAACATACCCTGGATGCCACCACCAGTGCTGTCCATGCACTCCTGGGCCTCCAGCCCTGCCACCTGTGGGTCCATCAGGCCAGCCAGGACTGGTGGCTGCACACTGTCCAGAGCACCTGGGACAATGAGCAGTGTCTAGAGTTCTTCCGGATGACCTGGGCCACCTTCCAAGAGCTCCTTAACCAGCTCCATCCTCATGTGGAGCAGCAGGATACCACCATGTGGTGGCCTCTCCCGTAGGCAGATTAATGCCCAGGCCAGGTGGGCAGTTGCCCAGGGCCCTTCAGGAAATGGGGGCTGTGGGAGGGAGAGGCAGGCAGCCTGGCATCCATATGTGCATATGCAGATTGGCCTCAGGCATTCTGCTGGCAGAAAGCAGGGAGCAGAGTGGAGGTGTGGGCAGGTGGCTTGTCCAGGGGAGGTAGGGGGGGAGGAGGGGCCAGCTAGGTTTACCATACATCCAGGTTTTTCCAGACATGTAATCTTTTTTGGACCCCTGTGCTGCCTCCTGGCAGGTTTTTAAAATAATAGCAAATATCTGGGTTTTGTGCTTTCCTGAGCTGGCTGCTGGGAGCAGCAGGCAAGGTGATTGGATGTCGGGGGTCATGTGCTCCCTGTGCGGGCTCCAGCAAGCCAGGTAGAGAGAGTGTGTGGGTGAGTGAGAGAGAGCAGGCACGTGTGCAATGCGGGAGCTGGTTGGGCAGCAGGGCAGGGGTCTGTGGGTTGGGAGTGAGAGGCAAAAGCAGGCCTGGAGGGCAGGGGCTGTGGGTCCAGAGTACAGGACATGGGCAGCTCTGGGGGGGTGGGGTAGGGGATGCAGGTACGGAGTGAAGGTCACTGGCAGGGGGGCAGGTACTGTGGGTAGAGAATGAAGGGCACTAGCAGGGGGCATGTTGCCACACAAATTGGAATAAAACAACTGCCTTAGAAAAATTACTCAGATGCATGAGATCACCATAAATGTATAACAACATGAAAGGAATTATGTTTTAATTTAGTGGTCATGTAGACTCTTGTTTGACATTTTTTTTCCTTGAGAAAGATCATGTGTGTCCGAAAGCCTGCAAATAACAACTTTTTTTGCAACTATTCATTTGGTCTAAAACAAGATAGCGCCTCTACCCAAAGACTCCAGCTACAAGTCAACATTCCCCTCCCTCCATCCCTACCTGTTTCTCACCCATTGTCTGCCACAATTTGTATTTTCACTGACTG
Source organism: Crocodylus siamensis (assembly GCF_052110815.1). Classification (NCBI taxonomy): domain Eukaryota; kingdom Metazoa; phylum Chordata; order Crocodylia; family Crocodylidae; genus Crocodylus; species Crocodylus siamensis. Next base: position 61,708,809 of record NC_143400.1, on the reverse strand, counting down.
GCATATTGCATATTGGCTTCTGGGATAACCCATCCTCAAAAAAGAATCAAACTGGCCAGGAGGCATGCTCCATAGCCCTTGTAAGCTCAGTACCTAGCAAATACAGTCAGCCTGGTAAAACCACCACCACAAGGCATCTTTTCTTAGACCAAGTAAAATAGCTGGAAAAAATTTTTTTTTTTGCAATCTTTCAGTTATAAACACCCTTGTTTGGGCAACGGGAGCATCTGCAGGTGTTTTGTGCTCTTCCAAAACTTTTTTCCAACTATTTTAGTTGGTCCAATAAAAGATAACTTATAGTGGTGGTTTTACCAGGCTGACTGCATTTGTGTAACCCTTCTGCTGAGAACGTATCAGCAGCAACAAGGGCTGGGTTCAATTTTGGGGATACTAAATATATTTTACTGTGGCTTGAGCCCCCATCCAGTCTGCCTAATGAGCTGGGTGCTGCCTTTGAAGAGATAGCTCTGGGTTTCAGCACTGGTCTCTCAATACTATGTCTATATTTTGCATTTAATAGTCAATGGATAAAATAGACTACAGGACCTTGAAACCAGGGTCTCAACTTTCCAGGACAGTGCCCAATAAATTAAACCTCCCTCTGGGCTTCTCTTCCTTAGACTCCAACATATCTTCCCCTCTTGGATGCCTAGTGAACCAACTTCAACTGTGTGGATTAGGAAGTGGGGGAGTTTGAAGGAATACTTGGTCCTGGCTAGCTTGTAGTCTGGTGGTTTGAGTCCTTTGCTGGGAAGTAGATGTAGGTTGAGAGTGCCTAGAACTTGTGGTCTGCCAAATAATAAGTAAACTCTATAACACTAATTGGCTGGCATTGACATAATCAAGCACTGTTTCATTTTGACTTCCATTTCACCATTTCACCAGGACAGTGTTTCATTTTGAGTTTCATTTTGTTTTAAAAGCACCTTTCCATTTCGTTTCATTGAAACTGTTTGGTTGTTTCAACGCTATTTCTACATTTTGCCCATAGGCTATAATGGGGAAGCCTGAAACTGCTTATGACATTGTCATTTTTTGGTAGATTTGAATGAAAAGAGCAGGGATCGTAGCCCCTTCTGAGGGCATGAAGCATGCCGTGTTTCAAGGAGATAGGTACAGGGGTTTCTGGGAAACTGCACCTCTAGCTGATGGCAAGCAAAACTCATGTTGTATGTGTGCGTTAAGGCACAGCAGGGTGAGAACTGCAGGTGTGGTAGCCCCTGTGGAGGCCATAAAGTCTGGCAGCTTTCAAGGAGATAGGGAAACTGCACTTCAGGGTGCTGATGAGCAAAACTCATGATGTGTGACTTTGTGTGTGTGTAAAGGTGTGCCCTCACTGGCACTGAGGCCTCTACATGACATGTTAGTGTGCCCCAATGAGGTCTCCTCCTCCCCTACAGCCTCAGTCCAATCCATCACTTTAAATGACAACAGGTAAAATAATAACTTAGTGAGCAGCAGCACAGTAGCACGAGCAACATCTCAGGCCGCCAAACAAAATCACAGTCTTTATCAGAGCAGTCCTTCCCTCCTCTTCCCCCTCCCTCTCCTTACTTTCTGTTTCCCTGCAGGCACTCCCAGCTTCGGCTTTGAAACTTAAAATGTTTGAAAACTTTTGAAACATTTTGACTGCCCTCATTTCATTTTGAGAATGTTTCAAAGCCCTTTGTTTCATTTAGGTTTCTCTGTGTCAAGCTCGAAACGACTTGAAACAGTGTTGAAACAAAACAGCCAGTGAAATTTCGCACAGCCCGAATAATCATCTGAAAAAATAAACCTCTTCATATACTGTTGTGTGTCCCTTTACCATACCTTAAATTACGAAGTCTGTTACCATCCACATGTAATGGAAATTACATACTCTACAGATCTATTTTTAGAAAGGTTTTACTGCCTGAAACTTGATCTCCTGGCTGGAGTAGGGCTTGAACAGTCATGGCTCTTAAAATCAGAAGTGACCATTATGAACATTTTATCTGACCTCCAGGACAAAAGAGCCTATAGAATTTATCTCAGGTGCGTCACGCATCAAGTTTGAGCCTTGCTTTTGCAGCAGTATCCAAACACTGGTTGTCACATAAAGTCATTGCAAAGCATCACAGAACATGAAAGCCTGAACAAGCAAGTTGTGTAGTAAGTATAGGGAAGAGATGTCATAAGTCCCACTCCTGTGCCTTTCAAAAATCAGTGACTTCTGTAAGTTTTGATTCAGGCCCATAAAGTACTATAATGAAAGAAATGTGAACGGAGATCCCTCACCCTCTTGTGTTCGTTCTTATATAGTATTATTTTAGGTAGCTTTTTTTCTAAAATGTGCTCATTTCCTTTACTTAAATTCAGAGACTCTCCTGGGAACCAAGTGCAGGGATTGCAAGCCAAGCTTGAAACAATTTTGTAGTGTAAGTTGAGACTTGAGCTCACTACTTTGTTTAATTCAGAAGTTCAAAAGTGGATTTATCTAACGTTAATAAACATGTTGTTAAGGAAACCTAAATAGTCCAGAGCTCATGTGAAACTGTTTGACAAAGGTTTACAAACTTGCTCCATGGAGATAGAAACTGGGCTCACACTGTGCTGCTGTGGGAATTTTTCCATGAATTGGCTAATGCAGCAGTGTTACAAACAAACAAACAAATGCAGAACTCTCCTCACCAAAAAACATACAAAAAGACTTGTCAGTAATTAAAGAGTTCTCTGCCTTTGCATGGTGTTTATTTTGTCTTTTTTATTTCTCCCATCATAAAATTTAATTAGGTCACTAGGCTGCTTTATGAGATTTAATTGAGTCTGTAGCTGTTAATGTAGCACTTCATTGGACAAACATACTTGCAGGTACCAGGAATAAGCATTCTGAACTTCACTGTTGTGCCTTTCTGAGTAATAGAAAAGTATTTCCTTAGAGTTTGGTCCAATACAGACTCCTTTCCTGCCTCTTACATTTCAGTATCCAATATATATTCTCTCTCTCATCTCTGGTCCATATTGCAGTATTTCAGGTTCAAACACATCAGGAAGTAGGGATATTCTGTACACAAATGAAATACTATTTCAAGGAAGAGAAAGTTCAAAGTAAAAAAATAACTTATTTCAATGAAGAAAGTGATGTAACTATAACTGCAGAAACAAGGGGCATTTTTACATGTGCTGTGGGAAGCGGTGCTGGGCTCTTTAATTAGTGAGCCATGCTAATTAAAAGCTCCTGCATGTCACATGTATCAGAGTCACTGCATATCCCCATGCTGAAAAAATGGCAGCAGGGTGCTTTGAACAAAAGCTCTTTGAATGTGTTTTATTTTAAGGTGCACCACTGCCATTTTTTCAGTGCAGAGATGCATGGTGACACTGATACACGTGACATGGAAGGGTGGTAGAGTGCATCAATTTTTGTGCTCCAGCAGACTTAATTAATCAAGTCTACTCCAATGTGCTAGACTTCCAGTGCATTGGAACAGGCTCCATATAAATACATAGGAGCCCAAGGGAATCTAGATTTGAATTTAAACCCTGTTGGGTTCAACGTACTAAAATTTAGTTTATTTTAAGTCCTCAAGCAAATGCAGGACTATTTAAAATGGTTTTAAATAGAAATCATTCTATGTCATTTTAGTGTCATTCCCACTTGAAGATGCCCTGATACAATTGATATCTTCGTGTTACCTTCTCAGGAATATAGCTATTAGTGTCCAGCTAGATAAATGTGAATAAATAATAATCAGTGTTTGACCAAAAAAAAATCTGTTTTTGTGAGCTGTTAAAAATTGCAATGTTGCTACACAGTGCATAATAACCTGAAACTCGGTGGCATCAGAGACTTCATTCTTCTTTCACATATACTGATTGTCCAGCAATATAACTCTACTCACCCCTATGGAGTTGCATTAAGGTAAATGAAGAAGGGACTTTTCATAGATTCATAGATGTTAGGGTCGGAAGGGACCTCAATAGATCATCGAGTCTGACCCCCTACATAGACAGGAAAGAGTGCTGGGTTCAGATGACCCCAGCCAGATGCCCATCCAACCTCCTCTTGAAGACCCCCAGGGTAGGGGAAAGCACCACTTTCCTTGGGAGCCCGTTCCAGACCTTGGCCACTCTAGCCGTGAAGAAGTTCTTCCTAATGTCCAGTCTAAATCTGCTCTCTGCTAGCTTATGGCCATTATTTCTTGTGACCCCCAGGTAGAGCCTCACCAATTCTCTTCTGCGCCCCCGTGATGAATTTATAGGCAGCCACAAGGTCGCCTCTCAACCTTCTCTTGCGGAGGCTGAAGAGGTCTAGTCTCTCCTCGTAGGGCTTGGCCTGCAAACCCTAAATCATATGAGTGGCCCTTCTCTGGACCCTCTTCAAGTTATCCACATCCCTCTTGAAGTGTGGTGCCCAAAACTGCACGCAGTATTCCAACTGCGGCCTGACCAGCGCTTGATAGAGGGGAAGTATCACCTCCTTGGTTCTGTTTGTCATGCATCTGCTGATGCACAATAAAGTGCAGTTAGCTTTTCTGATGACTTCGTCACACTGACAACTCATGTTCATCTTGGAGACCACTAGGACTCCAAGATGCCTTTCCACTTCTGTGCTACCAAGCAGGTCATTTCCTATGCAGTATGTGTGCTGGACATTTTTCCACCCTAGGTGCAGCACTTTGCATTTCTCCTTGTTAAACTGCATTCTATTGTTTTCTGCCCATTTGTCTAACCTGTCCAGGTCTGCCTCTAGTTGTTCCCTGCCCTCCGTTGTGTCCAGTTCTCCCCACAGTTTTGTGTCATCCGCAAACTTGGACAGAGTGCACTTCATTCACTTGTCCAAGTCACTGATGAAGACATTGAAGAGTATCGGTCCAAGGACCGAGCTTTGCGGGACCCCACTACCCACGCCCTTCCTGATCAATACCGACCCATCCACTACCACTCTCTGGGTACGACCTTCCAGCCAATTTGCCACCCACCGGACTGTGTAATCATCCAAGTCACAGCCTCTTAACTTGTCCACCAGTATGGGGTGGGATACCATATCAAAGGCCTTCCTGATGTCTGAATAAATGATATCAATCCCTACTCCTGTGTCGAGGTGTTTTGTAACCTGGTCATACAATGAGAGTAGATCAGTCAGTCATGATCTACCTGCTATGAACCCATGCTGGTTTCCCCTCAGCATAATTTTTCCTACTGGGCTCTCACATATATGAGCCTTAATAATCTTTTCAAACTTTGAAAGACTTGGGCCTAGGATGTTATTTTAAAGAAAATATTGGCAAGGAGTCCATTACTTGGATTTAGTGAAATTTAGATTTTATACTGTGGATCATGTATCCAGGGCCTTGTTTATCATATTTGATCTCCAGGTTCTTTATTTTCATGCATAGCTATAATTCTGAGTCATTTTGCTCAAGTGACTCAGACATAGTCACCTGCATAATCACAATGAAGTTAACAGGGCACTAATTTTAATCGGGATTATTTTCATGAGTAAGGTTGGAAGAATTAAAACCTATATTTTGCGGTAGATTTCAGATTTGGTTAACAGAAAACATCATGCATCATTAGAGAAAGAGCATGGACACATGACATGAGGACAAACTTACATTGGTTTGGTACAGTGATCTTGAGTGGTCAGATGAACAGCCATCCCATGACAATCTTATACAATAGGTGACTATTAGGGCTGTGCGAAACAGCACCATTTCATTTTGACTTCCATTTCACAGTTTCAAAGGGACAGTGTTTCATTTTGATGTTTCGTTTTGTTTTGAAGCACTGTTCCATTTTGTTTAGTTGAAACTGTTTTGCTGTTTTGACGTATTTTGATGTTTCACCCATTGGCTATAATGAGGAATCATGAAAATGCCTATAACTTTGTCATTTCTTGCCTGATTCAAATGAAAACAGCAAGGATGGTAGTCTCTGCTGGGGCCACAAAGCATATCAAGCTTCAAAGAAATACGTGCAGGGGGTTCTGGGAAACCACCTCAAAATCTTGGAAGCAAATTCATGTCACTTGTAAGTGTGAAGGCACAGGGGGCTGAAAACAGCAGGCTTAGAAGCCCCTGCTGAGGCCACAAAGCCTGCCATGTTTCAAGAAGATAGGTGCAGGGATTTCAGTGGAAATTGCACCTCAGGGTGCTGACAAGCAAAACTCATGTCACGTACGTGTGTTAAGGTGCAGCAGGGCAAAAACAGCAGGCATTGTAGTCCCCTTTGAGGCCATGAAGCCCGCCAGGTTTCAAGGAGACAGGGGCAGGGAAAACTGGGAATAGGTTCTGGGAAACTTCACCTCAAGCTGGTGACAACCAAAACTCATGTCATGTGTATGTGTTAAGGTGTGCCATCGCTGGGACCTCTACACAACATGGTAGTGTGCCCCAATGAGGCCTCCTCCTCCCCTACAGCCTCATTCTGATACACTATTTTAAATAACAGCAGGTAAGCTGCACAGTAGCACTAACATCTCAGGCAGCCAAACTGTGACAGAGCCTTTCTTTTCTTTCCTGCAGGAGCTTCTTCTTCAGCAGCCATCTGAAAACTCTCCCTGCCAGCCCCAGCCCTGGGTGTTAGATATGCCCAGGGCCCTGCCTCCTTCTGGTCAGCTGAGCAGGGACAGGTGCTAGGGGTGTAGGTTGTAGCCATGTTGGTCTAAGGAAATGGCATTGGCAGATGAAGTTCTTTGAGTCAATCTGGTATCTTTTCATAGATTTCATGGACATTTGGGCTGGAAGGAACCCCGGAGGATCATTGAGTCCAGCCCTCCGCCCCAGGGGCAGGAAGTCAGCAGGGATCATAGGATCCCAGAAAGATAAGCGTCCAAATATGTTTTGAAGGTGTTCAAAGTGGGCTCTTGAACCGCCTCAGGTGGCAGTCTGTTTCAAATCTTGGGGGCTTGGACAGTGAAGAAGTTGTTTCTTATGTCCAGCCTGAACCGGTCACAGTGGAGTTTCTGACCATTCGATCTTGTCATCCCTTTGGGGGCTCTGGTGAACAGTCATTCCACCAGATCCTGATGAGCACCCCTGATAAGCTTATAGGTGGCCACCAGATCACCATTGTGCCTGCACCCACCCCATTTCTCTCAGCCTGTCATCATATGGTCTGTTTTGCTGCCTTCTGATCATGCGCGTGGCTCTCCTCTGCACCATCTCAAGCTTCTCCACATCCTTTTTAAATTGCGGAGCCCAAAACTGGATGCAGTACTCCAGCTGCAGCCTCACCAAGGCCGTGTACAATGGGAGAATCATGTCCCGGGATCTGCTTGAGAAGCATCTATGGATGTTTTAGTAGACCAACTGAATAGTTGGAGAAATATATCTTAGCAAGGTTTCAGTTTGAAAAACTCTTCATTAGGCTGAGGAAGCACCTGCAATTAGTGTGTGTGTGCTGTTCCTGGATGGAAGGAATAGTAAAGAAACCAGAGGCTTGCATGCAATGCAGGCAAGAAAGCAAGCAGTGAAAATGGAAATGGAGGCATCGGGGTGAGGAACAGGCTGGGTGGGGGAGGAAGTGGGAGGTGCACATAAAAGTGGAGAGGTACCTGGGGAGTCAGATGTCCGGCAGGTTGTAGTGTCAGAATTCCAATGTCTATATTGAGTCCATGAGTTTCTGTACCTAAGAGGTTGATGAAGTGTAGTTCATAGGCTCGTCTGTGAAATGTGGTTTGCAAGTTCAAAAAAGCACTGAACCTTGCTAATCTCATCACCAGAACCCAACTTCCTATAGCCCAAAACACACTGAATGGATCCAGGCTATGTCATGACAAGACACACAAAACCTGCAAACAATATCTCCATCAGGGCAACAAGTGCCCCGATGGAAAATATGTGGAGACATAAAGCAACAACTGCACACCAGAATGAGCATGCACCGAAAATATATCAAAGACAAGAACACCCAACTATGTGTCTCCAGTATCTCAGGCCTGATCCTCAAAGAGAATTTATAAGGGCTCGCCATCCAGAACAAGCATCTCCCCAATGGTCTGGGTGATCTTGCTCACCTTTGCAACACGCCCCCACTTCTGTCCAGTTTTCCCTCACTGTTCCAGGGTGTCCTGTCTCTGTTTCAGGGGGACCGGGGCTTTGGAGCGAGAGTGGGACTTCTTGTTGGGCTTGCTCCCACTGGTGCCAAGTTGAGGAGGAGCAAGGGCAAGCGGTTGGTGCCTGCAGAGATGCATCAGCATCCCCATGGTGCTAATGTGTTTTGTTCCCTTGCCCTGGCAGTGTAGGCAGATAGCATATGTGGGATCATCTACCAGCTCAAAATGATTCTAGACCACACTACCCACTTGCTTCTGGGGTGTGGGTGCATGCGAGGATGCTGCCTTTTCCCTCTACTCAGCAGGCATAGGCACAGCAACAGGAGGAGCAGACTCAGCTGAGCCACTTGCCTCCACAACCTCTACCTCAGCGTCCTCCAAAGTGCCTTCTGGGGAAGAAGACTTGGCTCTAGGGGAAACCTGAGGGGTGTGGAGCACAAACTCAGATGATCCTCACTCCTTCCCTAGAATCTCCCTTCTTAAGGCACTCAGATCCAGATCCAGATCCAGCTCTTCCTCTGGCACTAGAAGGCTCAGCATGGGAAGTGAAATGGGGATGAAGGAGACTGTCATGCTGGTGCTGCTTATTGTCACGGTGGTGGTGGTGGTGGGGTTACGGCTGGTGCTCTTGGAGGGGATGCAGACTCGGGCACATGCAGTGGTGCTGCTCTCTTCTCCTTGCTGCCTGCAGAACTGGAAGCCTCATGCCTGCTAATTGTAGGAAAGATGCTGCATTTCAGTTTGGGAGGGGGGGACTTACAGTTACCCACCTCTTCCGCCCCTCCCTGAAGGCTTGCCAGCACACTTCATGGTGTGTTTCATAGTGTCTTTGCCTTGGTGTGCTGGAAAATCTTTGTGTTCTTCTGTACTGTTGTCTGATTTATGTAATATATGTAGATAATTGTATGTATACATATTTTTGTAACGTATGTATGTATTGATGTATTTATAGAATAAAATATATAAATGTTTGTAGTATGTGTTCCTGAATAAATTCTATATTATAATATGCAATTTAGGTTGTGCTTCCATGCACAGTGAATGGAATGCACGCTGTGAGAAAAAGTACAGAGTTCTTTTCTGGGGAAAAATAATTAAAATAGACTAACAAAAACAAAAAGAGGATTTTGGGGGAGGAATAAATTGGAATGAATGAATGAATATAATAATAAAATAAAAGGGTATAGAAAGCAAAAAGTACTGAATCCCACTTGCTAGGAACAAGCTAGCAAGTAGGAAATTATAGCCTTTCTCTGATGCTGCTGAGATGCTAGAAGACACAGCTTAGTAACTGACCCCAAGGCAGAAAGTTCAGTTCAAACAATGCTGCTTTTTATACTGTTTTTCTATCCCTCCCCCAGAGCACTGGGATTGGAAGGGACCTCACTGTCCAGCTACACAGTCAATATGAGAGCAGTTCTTCCCCCCTTCTTCCCCTTCCTATCCTTAATTTCTGTCCCTTCAAGCAGGCCCAGCTTCAAAACTCAAAATGTTTCAAAATTCTTGAAATGTTTCAACTGCCCTTGTTTTGTTTCATCGTTGTTTCAAAGTTTTCATTTCACTGTTTTGAGCTCAAAATGAGTTGAAACAGCATTGAAAAGAAACACCTGGTGAAATTTCACACAGCCCTAGTGACTATCATAGTGAATTTACGTAGGTAGAATGAAAGAAAATAAGAGCGTATATATTTTGAGCTTCATTTTACACAGGGATAATTTTAGATCTGATTTTTTATGGAATAATTCTATGCTGGATTCAAATAAATAGCAGACCTCTGTAAATTACTTAAGTCTCTATGTTGTATGACTCCTCCTGTTTTATACCAACGTAAGGCATGTTTTGTATCCAGACAAAATTCTCTGTTCAAATCTCACCGAAAATCTGAAGAAAGATATTTAATCATCCACATGAATTAGCATCTTATCTGTTTATCCATGATACTTGCAAAATCCTGCCACAGAGATGAGTGACAAACCCATCAAGTCATACTAAATGTAATGATCTACATTTTAATACATATGATCTAATACATATGATCTACATTTTAATGCAAATATACTTATAGGTATTTCAAAAGAGCTGTATTTACATCTAGAGAGTAATATTGTTACTGAAAATTACGTGCAACATAGCTTTCAAAGCAGTTATTAAATGCACGCAATAACAGATTAGCTCACCACTCTATTGCATGTCTCACTATGCACACAGATTATCTCACCATATATTGAATTTGTTAGGAAACAAAACAAGTATATTTTAGGATAGCATCACGTACACACAATTCAGAAAGATAACAGAGTTTTTCTCATGGATTGTGCTGATTCTGTGATAACATTTAACCTGTAGGAAGATTAATATAGATGTGATTTGGCTTTTTGTCGCTGACTCCCTGACAATTACTGAAGCACAATACTTTGTTGTATTACTTTGCATCCATTTGTCAACCATGTCTAATTGATTAGGCTACTGTAACATTTTTATTCCACCCATGAAGTTCCCTTCTCAGCAATCTCTCCCTTCAAAAAAAATGTACATTCTTCATTAATTACACAATCAATGAAAGAGAGGGTCTGGAGCATACATAATTGATAGCTTCCTTTTTCAGATTAGCATAATCTGCCAATTCATTATGAGGAGTGAATAACCTGTTTGTTGTTGCTCTGAAAAGGGACAGGTCATTTGCTGTAAATTCTTTGACAAAGTGCAGTATAACATGCCTTTTCATTTACAAAGTGTTTACTGAATACAATGTGCAAGGAAAATGCATCTTTTTTATGCCCAGATTTGTCTCCTACCTTCTGGCAAAGCAATGAGCACAAACTCAGAATAATAAACACTTTAATGTTGAAAGAATGAGGTTTTGATTGATATCTGTGGTGATTACTATGTGAGCATAAAACTGAAGTTGGAACTGGGAGCAAGACATTTAAAAAAAATAAAGAGCTAAAAACTTGCTTTCCTCAAAACAATGGGACTAAAAACACAGTTAAGGCGAACAGAATTTCAGCAAAATGTGTATTGTATTATAGGAAACAAGCTGTGTAACCTTCTATATAAATGTTCACAGTGGGTGCGTCTACACATTCAATTAGTGCTATATGACAGCTAGGTGAGTGCCCTCCAAGAAATGCAGGAGAACACCATGGTCTTCGCCCAATGCACTGGGGCCCTGGACAGGACCACATGCTCCCTGTAGCAACTGCTCTGAACTACAGCCAGTGGGGCTTTCACTCCTTCATGCTGCAAGCTATTGTCAACCACCATGGCATCTTCATCAACATGCAGTGCCCACAATGCCCATGTTTTTTGCAACTCTGCCCTGTCAGCCCTGGTAGGGAGCAGGTACTTCATGTTAGGTATGGAGGGAGCCAGGAGGAGGAGGCTAAACCTCCAGCTGGGCATGGTGATAGCTCTGCCCCTCCTCATTGTGAATCCCGCCTACCTGCTCATCCCCTCACTCATGTGGGCCTACACCGGTCAGCTGGACCCCTGCCAGGCACACTTTAACACTGCCTGGGCCGAACCCATGTGCTGATGGAGTGCACCTTTGGCCAGCTGAAGGGACACTGACATGCCCTCACTGTCTGCTTCAAGGTCATAAAGGCCAATATTCCCTAGATCAGAGGTTTTCAACATTTTTAAATAAGTGTGTACCCCTGGTAGTCAGATGTGGAGGGCAGGAGGTAGTATGTGGCTGGATGTAGAGTAGTGGCAGTGTGGGGTGGTGGATGGCTTCAGATTTGGGGTTATGTAAACATAGGTACCCAGGGACCATGGTAAGTCAGCTGGTCAGGCTCTGGCATAGGTGGCTGTTGGCCAAGCCCCCATTCCTGTTTACTGTGCAGGGGCAGGTGGGCAGCTTGGTGCTTGCTGCAGATAGCCTGCCGTCCCTGCCCTCATCCTAGGTTGGACAGGCCTAGCTCCTAGAAGCACATGCTGCCACAGCTCCAGACCCACTCTCCTTCCTTCTCTTCCTGCAGGCCAGGCCATCTCCTCCATTGATGCCAGGTCCACAGTGCCTGGGCAAGGGGAATGAAGAGCTCTTGGATCACTGCAATGTGGAATTGATGGTGCCCTCGCCCATCCCTGGGGGGCTCTCCAAAAAGGTGCCCGGGGGCTGCTCCCCTGCACCTGCCCTGCACTCCAAGTGTTCCCTGTTGAGAGTGTCCCAGACATATTATGAGGAGCTGTCTGTATGGACCGAGGGGTGACTGACCACTACTCCCTGCTGCTGCTAATTGTGATGTTGTCTCAGGTGCACCTAAAAACCTGTCATGGGACCCTGAGTTTTATCAGTGTACAGGGCTAGCCTGCATTTCCCCTATGACTTTTGGGAAGTCCCTGACTGATGGTTGAGGTCAGTAATCCTGACCCACTGTTACCAGATTTGCCCACTACTTTGGGGTGTGCTCATTTATTAGGGCTAGGGTTTTGGTAATTCTATTAATGTGCTGCTTGTGTTACCGGTGTTTCTATACGGAGCTGTATCTCTCCCCCTGCAAGCCCTCACCCCCAATGGAGCTATCTTGCAGGACTCAGTTCAGTGGGGCTAGGTTCCTCCAGTCCCCAAATCAATCACACACACAAACACGCACAGATTAATGTGACATGCCTGACCTGGCCGGGTTGATCAGCATGGACAGGCTGACACCCTCATATGCCAAGAATCATTTCATCAGAGCTACAATAACTACAGTCAGACATAAGCATACAGTTAAACAGAATACCTCTGAATCCGGCTGGGTGTCCAGATGACACCCTTATGGGCCAGCATTCAGTTCATTAGGGCACGTCTGAGCCAAATGGGTCAATCAGCCTGTACAAGCTGATCCCCTTATGTGTTTCAAACTCAGCACGTCCCAATCTTTTAGCCTCTTGATGAGCAGACCTCACGGTATTTTTGGGCTACACAGGGATCTTTAGCTTAAGTAAAAGGAGCGTTGCTGCAGAGCAAGTGGGGAAAGAGAAGTAAAGAAGGAAAAATATACCCAATTACCACCAGTTTAACTATAAAAGTTATTTATTGCTAAGTAGATTAAATATTTATTGACACTAGTAGTAATAGACAAGCAAAGGAAAAACAAACACAAACAGTCACAGTATACCCTGGTTTCACTAAGTATTTGGGGAAGCTTAGCTCAAGCTTAACTAAAGAGTTCAAGTTCAGAAATTTATGCTTAAAGAGAGAGAAGAGAAAAGAGAGAGAGATCTGGGATCTCACCAGTCCAAGGCACTCAGGGTTGCAAAGCTGTTAGGTTAAAATTCTCAGCACGATCCTTGAAGGGAGATGATTTGCCTCCTTCAGCCTCTCCAGAAGAAAGCGGGTGGTGTCAGCACACACACTACTGCTTCTTTTACAGATTTTTATACCCTCCGTTCAGCTTCTTTCAAGCATTCTCAATAGTGTAAATCAAAGTGTCTTTTCTATTGACAAGGGTTTATCTGATTGGAACATCTCAGGAACTTGATTGATACTCAGGAAACACCTACTTGGGAGCCAGCTTGACATTCCTATGGATAGCAGATATACTTGAGGGGTTATCTCCTGGTGTCTTCAGAAACAATAGATTCCAGCATCAGGGTTTTGGATTTTTACTTGCTGTGAACAAGCCTCAGCTTAGCATGACTTTTCCAGATCTTACTATAGTCTTTTAACAGACTTAAGGCACTTATTGGAGAGTTCATAACTTGCTGGGGAGAGGAATTCCACCAGTCATCTCGGGAAAAGCATGACAAAACTTGTGGTCAGGGCTCCAATGGGCTGGACGCTGTGATGAACCCCGTACCATTGTTCAAATGTTATCCATACCCCCCGACTCAGTCTATTACCTCAGCGTTCCCTAACCCGGCAACTGAGTTTTAGCCAATTAAGTTTACATAGGCCTCCCATAGTGGGACCGGGGAATGTACGGCCTGAGATGCCTAGTAAACTTACTTTTGCTTAGAGGTGTGGAGGGGAGGGAAGAGGGAGGAAAAGTCCTTTGTAAATCCAGAATAGAACTGGTCTGATAAATGCTGAGCTGGGTGTGAGGGTTGATTAGCATTTGGAACACAGATTCCCCATCATGCAGTGCTCCCCTGCTTCGCTGATCCCAGAATTCACTGCAGTCTGTGCTTCAGGTTTTCTGTTCTCCATCTCTTATGTAAATGAATGGTCATCTGATCCTATCTCAGATGCAAATGAGATCTAGGGCAGTTGTTTCACTTTTGTCACCCTTATCTGGAGGGTTTTAGGTGTGTCTCTCACTGCATCTTAATCAGTTTCTGTTTAGGTGGTGGTGGGGGAATTCTTTGTGAGTCAGACAGTCTGTGTCCTGTGTCAGGGTTCCCCAAGAACATGGAGCTGACAGGTAACACCACTGTGCCTGCAGGGCCTTGACCTGTATGTGGCACTGGAATACCATACACTGGCTTATGCTCCTGCATGTGGCCTGACAGGCCCTTGGAAGTTGGAGCACCTGCTCCAAGTGAACTGGCTTAGGACCTTGTCCTTGCCCCACAGTGCCACAAGCTCCATGGTCTCTTCCTAGGGCCAGATTGGCCCCTGGGAGGTGGTGCCTGGCATCAGTGATGATGCCAGTGTGGCTCCCTTGATGGCCCTCTGGGCCTGTGTGTGACAGTCTGGGTGCTGACATGCCTGGGAAGGTGCTTGCTGTGCCCAGCTCAGGGACACAGTGTGAGATAGGTAGACAGGTGGTGGAGCTGTGCTGGGGGCCAGTGCTGGGATTCAGGCAGGCTGCTGTGGCTGGCCTGGGGACACTGCCGTGGGACCTGGTGGTGAGTGGCTGTCTGCAGGTGGCCCTAGACTCCATTGTCACTGTAGCATTTTAAGGGGCAGCTTGGGGCAGGCAAAGATCCCCCAGCCCCAGGGCTAGATAAGCTCCAATCCATGGAGCCCTTGGGCTAGCCCAAGGGTGGCCTCCTAGTCGTGGGGCTGACCAGGAGCAAATTACTTGCAGGTAGAAAATTAACCACAGAACAGACTAACTGACTGCACAGTAAGTGGATACACTTGTACATGGTGATGCTTTACTGCACAGTCATTTAGTCTGCTGCACAGTAAAGCATTTCATGTAAACATACCCAGTATGTACCATCAGGACCATATTCTTCAATTTCTTTTAACCAATGCAAACAATATTTCATCTAGATTTCCTGAAACAGCCTATATAATTGCTCATAAATGTACTTATAGCTTTTCAAACCTAAATTTTGTGGTAAACAGATGTTTTGATATTTTGGCTCTACACAGTTTCATCTAGCACATGTATGTGTAAATACAAGTTGCTGGAGTTTTAAGAATATTCATGAAAAATTGTGTGTGTGAAAAAAAGGAATCTGCTTTTGAAAAGCTAAACTATATTGTCTTTCATCTGAAGATCTCAAAGCACTTTGCAAACATAAACTAAATATCATGCTGATACTTCTTTAGAGCAGGCAATTTTTATTTAACCTGGTTTATAAATTATTTAAAGGCATAGATTAATTAGGCCCAACTCCAAGTCTATGGAACATTGAAGTCTCACTTTAGTCTTCAAAGCAGGGTTTAACTATTTACTGAGGTAGCAATACATACAGAAAAGGTAGGTTTTTTAAATGTTATGTTGTAATATCCAAGCCAAAAACAGCAAGTGCCGTTACTGTAACAAATCTCTGGTCAGATTTTTTAAAATAAAAATAAATATTCAGTAACAGTGCCTTTTGGACTAGATTCAAGTAATGTAGAAAATGATATACACAAAAAAACATATTCCCTTCATAGATGAATATAAATTTTTCCCAAATTCCATTTGTAATGAAATTCAGAGACCAGATTCTGCTACCATTATTTATATTGTACCTTATTTTATAAGTATTTTCACTGAAATCAATGGCATCCTTCAAAGTGTTGGCCAACAGGAGCAGGGGTTGAACCCGGCCCTGCATATGTAAACAAGAGATATTGATGTCGGTTATATCAAAGCATAGTAATTAAATATATAATACACATGTAGTAGTTCTGAAAGAAAATAAAGCTACATGTCTATTAGGTTGTCCTAAGTTTTAGGGCCTCATCTGATTACCACTGAATTCAACTGAAAGACATCTATGTTGTGGTGGCCAGAACGAGAGGGATTACTATCATGAGAAATAAATATATGCTCTTGGAAACATCCAGGTAATTGTTTAGCAGTTAAGATTAGCTAAAGCAAAGCTTGCAAGTTGGCAACCTGAAAGTGGAATTTGTCTGTCACAGTTTAACCAAAGTGTTGAATCTAACTGTTTGCACTGATCATGGGCCCCCCCAAATAAGCAAACTACAAGATTAGCTGATCTAACAGGTTTTTTAAAGGTCAGCCGTAACACGATCTGACCACCTAATATAATTAGCACATTCCAAGGAATCTAAGAAATAAGAAACCAAGGGGTCGAGCTTGGGCAGGTAATGCTAATTTCAAACCTCAAAGTAATGTGGTGTAATTTGCTTGTTAGATGAACCTGAGTTCAGGCAGTAACCTTTCATGATAATTTCTAACACCTTTTGATCCCATAGGGCAACAGCTATAGAGCAAGATTGTGAGTGGCTCTAAAGCCAACTGGTTAGCGTAAGATAAGGCATAAAGGAACACGCATGTCAAGTGACCAGTTAGAAGGACGGGACAGAAGGACCATCGCTGAACCAAGCCTGGACCCTGGAATCCCAGTGTGAGTGAGGACCAGATCCTGACCAAGGGACCTTCCTGGTGACCCCTTGGACAGCATTGACTGGGGACACCTGACTTCACTGGAACAACTTGGCGCTCAGCTGGCAGAGAGGGACTGCTGATAAGTTGCCAACCCCATGTGAGAACTCTTTGTCATTCTATCTGTTGTTATCATTCACTATTAGCTCTTTATTACTGTACTATCTGTTTGTCGCATTAACCTTTCTGTTAACTGTTGTATGCTAAGCTATAAGTAAATTTGCCTTTACTTCACTCCTAACTCCCCTCCTTGATCCCGAACCCAGGAGCCTAATGACTGATACACTCACAACACCTAGCGGGCCTGTGACACTATGTCCAGATCCTATTTAACCCATTGGTGGGCTTTGGTGCCTAGGTATAATTTATTCCACCTTTCCTGAGCCCCTGGAAAACTGTTACTACAAAAGGTGGGTGGGTTCTCTTCCTCCTCACTGTTTTCTTGTGACTCATCCTTGAGGGAAAGATGACAGTGTCTTCCCAAAGTAGATGCATTAATGGATTTTCAGGGAATTGAATGGGGTGGAATAGAATCGCCCTTTTGTGCCTAATATGTGGATTAGAATCTGGCCTGTAGTGTCTTCAGTAAGATTAAAATGGAGCCTGTAATTCCTGTTGACCTTGACAGGCACTAGACTAGATCCTATGGAAAATATTTAAAATGTATGAGTAATGCATACAAGGCCAGGAGTATGCTGCTATAAAGTGAGCTGAAGATACAGTAGCATTATTAGAAACACTTCATTTATAAGGAAATAAATTAGGGAACACATCTGAAGCATAGCAAATACAAATATTTACCATAAAAAAACCAGTTAGGCTATTAAACAGAACAATGAGAGATAATTTCTTACATGTCAATAAATTATGCCACAGTGTATCATTGTGTTAGAAGTCAATAGAATATACAGATAGTTATAAACATGCTCTAAGACAAAGATACCTTTATATAGTTTGGTACAAAACCAAATTTTTGCCTGCTTTTAAGCCCTTTGACTTAATATTGTGATATTTGAAATTATCTTTTTTGAGATCTAAATCCTGTGAACACTTATATACATGCTTAACTTAAAGCATATGGATGAATCCACTGAACACAATAATTTGGTTATTAAATTAGATCAGTCATTTTCAAGCAAAATACTATCTATCTAGATGTTTTGCTAAATCATCACAGGTAAAATGAACTTTTGTCAGTGTGCAGTCAAGATGTCAAGTGAAATTTACTTTGTTTTCTGACGGGCTGCTAAGAACTCTATAATTTCAGGATCTATACTTTAGAAAATCTACCCTGCCATGGTTTCTTGGCTCTGCCATAGAGCCAAGACCTGAAAACCTTGGGTGTCTTGATAGTTAACAAGGGTCGCCAAATACCAGTTACAGCTGGAAGTCTGAAGACTCCAAAAATCATGTCATGTGGCTAGGACCCTGAAAATCTGAAGTCTCTCAGAGCTTCCATGCTTCCTGCTACTGAGCAGCAAACCTGGCTCAAAAGAGGAGCTTGGAAACCTTGAGAGCCCCCAGGGTTTTCATGTTTCCAGGGTTCTCAAGGTGTC